>NC_135355.1:630277-1260555 GCF_051622035.1 Arctopsyche grandis
GGCCACGTTTTGTGATATTTGGTATAATTTACGAGAAAAATCCAGTTCATCGTCGTTCGTTTGAAAAAGGATATCTTGAAAGTTGTCCGACATGTTTATTTTCACTGTGAGCTTTTTGATGAATTTCACTCATTTATAGAAAATCAAACAATACGATCTCATATAACTATTCTGAACGAAATATATCCTCTCCGTTTGGAATACAACTCTATACTGAATAGAATACACTAAATTTAAGTAGGTGGGCAGTTTGAGTCTATCAAGGAGAGTTTCGAAAACATTTAAAGATCAAGGTTTTATTCGCCAAAATTTAAATAATAGCGAATTAGCATATCGCAGATTTAGGTATTGTTATTATCGTAGGTAGGTATTTACATATGATCGGAAGAAGTTTGACCTCAATAAATTAAAATGAAAAAAAAAATACACACAGTTGGATCCTCGTATATTTTTCGCAATACAAAATCAATTTAAAAATTTTTTTGTTATAGTATAAGAAAAAAATAAAACGAAATGAAACGTTGTATGATATATTTTGATATAATTTCAGATGATTTTAAAATACAACAAAAGGAATTTCGATTGGAGTAAATACACAAAATAGGGATTCAATTGTAAATTCACGTACATGTAATATACATAAAATGGTTCTAGGAAACATTCCCCCCGTTCAAAAACCCCCTGGATATTAAACCCCCCGTGCAACAAATCCCCTGAACAGTATACAAACTATGCCCCTGCCATGGATAAAAATTATTAAAAATAGTAATAAATTTAAATGATTCCGGCCTAGAGGATAAAAATCGAATATAAATTTTTGGAACAGCTCTCGCATTTGTTCCGATAGATGAAGTTGTCGGTGCTTTTAAAGTATTATGCGAATCATATTTTTCTGACTAATAATAAATTAATATTAATACTTACTTTTTATTAAATGTGCTGTCATTTTTTATAAAATATTTTTATCCATGGCGGGGGCTATTTTTATTACATACATCCTTTACGTTTCACTAACGATTACAATTCAGGAAAAAGTTTGCCTCTTATCCGATCGTTTTCATACTTTGCCATATTGCTCATTTTGGTCATCAATATAAGTAAATGGATCCTCCGCCATTACGATAGAGATAAAATATCGTTTAAGAAGCGTTTCAAAATTTTTAATCTCAGTGACGTCTCGTAGTCATTAATTTTATACATAGATGGCGGTAGTAAAATAAAATTATTGGTATTTTTATTCAAAATAATAATTTTATATACACATTATAGAAGAGGTATGTTTTTAAAAAACTTTTTTTTATATAATTATAATTCAGGTTTTTTTTTGCACGGGGGGGGGGGGGTTAATGTCCAGAGGATTATGACCGGGGGTATGCGTCCGGGGGGTATGTGTCCAGGGGGTACATTTCCTGATACCATATATAATATAATAAATAGTAGATCAATCAAAATCTAATTTTCTGAATGAACCTTGTATCCCTAGCAGATCGTCGTCGAGCGGAAAATTCAATCTCTTCGACTCGTCCGAAATTTGTTTTTCCTCGTTCAAGAAAGTGTTTTTCCACGTGTCGCTCGTTATTTCCTCGTACCATTCGTCTGTAAGCGATACAATCGACATTACGAAATCAACCATGATTTATATGTATGTAATAATGTATTATAATATACCATTGAGTGCGTTTAAGGATCTCTCAAGTCCACCGTACTCTGTCGGAAGAACATCTTTCGAAATTTCCTTATGCAAATCGTCCAAGGTTAAGTGGCATTTTACTCTCGAGGCCAATTTGGGTTTTAGCGCACCCTTCAAAAGGATTATTAATTTATCGACGAACGGCGGAGCGTTCAAAATGTGAATACCCGCAATTCTCATCCCGTAAGCTTTCTGTAAAATTAAAAACATATCTCATTGTAAGTGTGGTCGATTCAATTTTATCCACAATATATTTTTTTTAAATTTTACCTTATTGACGATTTCGGCGTTTTTTATAAGGATCGGATTGATTTTCGTAAAATGACCCCATTTCATGTTACTTAAATCCAATATGTACCTATCAGACAAACAGCAGTCGGTTTTGAGACGGTATTCGGCGAACTGAGGAAATATTTCAAATGTGAATTTTAATTTATTTCAAAAAATTCTGTATTACATATATTATATAACACTCAAAATTTAATTTAACGTGGTAAAACCAGATTCCTTTTACTATTATACAATAAGCGTGAATTCAGATGAAATTTACCCAATTCATCTGCATGCAAATGAAAACAATATAAAATGAAAACAAAATGCATAAAAAATTGGTTGAGAACATTTCATGATGTGAAATAGTCGAAATGTTTAGCTATTATGTATGTATATTATTATTTCTATATTTATTTAAGTGCACGAAATAAATTCATAACATTTGCAATAAAAATATTCACGAGGATGAGATTAAATTTTAATGCCTTTTTAACATACTACATATCTATGGAAAAGTAAGTTCATCTTAATTAAGATATTTATGTATGTATGGAACGTAATGTTTTCAGTGGGCAATCCAGTATTAAAAAAAAATGAAAATTACAATGAAACTTCGTTTGAAATGCGCTTCCAGAGAGAATTCGTTTGGATCACCCATAATTTTGAGCACGTTAACTCTGCATAGATCTTCAGTGAGTTTGGGTAAAGGAAACCAGTATCTGAAACATGTCAAAATTCTTATTCCTGTATTTAGAAAAATAATACGAATGAGAGGCGGACCAAGCAAACGTACACATTTTTGGAGATCGCGTCGAGTCCCGAATCGATCAAATCACTATATTTGAAAAATTCAGGATTCAATATTCGAAGCAAACACCTCATGTCCAATTTGGATTTTACTTTTTCAATCGACATTTTTGTGACGACGAGCAGAGTCGTGATGTCTTTCAAATCTGGAATTATTTTTTGGTAATTATCCTCGAGGACTGTACATTGTATGTACATAGTATGTAGTATGCTTGGACAATTTGAGTGTGGTACTCTTTCACTAACCTGGTGCAGGCTTGGGGAGATGTGGTTGGAGCAAATACCATTTTTGCACTTCCTCCGCCGATTTTTTAAGTGCTTCTTCGCTTGTTTGCAGTTCTCGATAGATTCGTGAAACTTCATCGGAAGTCGTCACCAGTAAACGATTGTTTGCACGCAAATCCATGTCTGTCAAAGGAAACGTTTCACTCTAAGGTTTGCAGATCGACTGATTCATTTAAATCACGTCTCGATACAGATATCAAAGCAGTTTTCCTTCGCTTTATTGTTCACAATTATGTCAATCTAATTATGGGAAGCAATTATTTGCACTGAGGTGAAGATCAAATGCGGGGAGCAGGTGCATTGTCGAGATGTTCATTGTTTTGCTATATTATCAATATTACACTTACACCGATTGGGGAATATATAAATATGTACTACATATGTATGTACATACATAGCCAAAATATACGAATGCACTAATTTCAGGACAATGTTGCACATATTTTAGAAGTAACGGTATATTATTTAAAGGTATTTGAAGCAATAAGTATACGTAAGTATATACATATGAGCAGAGACAATACTCTGAAGTCGGAATCCATCGATATTCGTAATTATTTCTAAGATGACTGATTCCAGGTAGAGTTAACCGGACACTATAAAAAACTCCAGATATATACATACATATGTAAATATGTAAGTACATACATACATACGTTCTTTTATATTATATGTCCCTGATTCACATATTCTATTATAATTATCACACTGAGCATTATAAGATTTTTTTTTATTTATTCAGAATAAAAAGATGAATATTTATTATTTATTATTATTATCTTAAGTCAATTATAAACCGTTAGAAATTTGACTATAATAGTATTTTATATTTGGTTATCTTTATATATAAAAATCAATGTTTGTCTGTTTGTCTGTCGCGTATGCGTTCCTATACCATTCAACCGATTGCGATGAAACTTACGAGAGTTATTGTGTGCATGTCCGCGATGGTTTCTGTAAAAATCGCCCAAAACGGGAATGAGTGGCATTGCAAAGCAATAATTTCAAATTTTTTCGCATCGCGACCTGCGTTGTTAGGGTAAAATAAACAAACAATTGAAATAAACAAGCAATTTCCAATGTGTTCGCTGTCTGCGTTTTTCCGAAAAATGGGAACGGGAACGGAAACGGGAATTGCATGCGTTATTGTGGCGTTTCAACCCATGCCGGGTTCAGCTAGTAAGTCTATAAAATATAAGTGAAAGTAAGAATAGGTTAGTATTTCCAATGTACATAAATAATAGGAACTAAAAATGTAATGTGTAATGTTAATTAAATTTTTTTACATTACATTTCACATTACATAAAAATGTAATGTGAAATGTTGTTAATAAACGTATGGACAATTATTACATAGATTCATTAAAATTAAAAAAAAAATGCTTATGAAATCAAATTAAAAATTAGTTTAATTTATTTATTCATTCATTTAAGTAATAAGTAGGTACATAGTTCGATTAAGTATTGTTTACTTATAATTTTTGTTTGGTAACCAATAAATAGTAAGCAGTGTGTAGACTCATTTCCCTATTATTAATTACCTTCAATGACAATAACGCAACGTATCATATCGTATCGCTTGCGATTTTACCTTGTATGTGGAATGAACCGGTTATGCACCGCAACCGGTTCGATAATATGACCTCAGCATTGCCGTTGAAGCGACTCGACCTCGGCGATAATACAAAATTCTAAATTCTTTTTTTTTCTATATTATCACACATTTATTGTTTTCACATCATGCTTTCGTGGCCTGACAAGTGTTACCCCAACACGTCACTTCAAAATAGGAATTCGAGTCCATCACGTCATTAACGCATAATAAATAAATCATGAATTCGTTTTAATTCGTATTTTTTTACGCTATCATTTTAATTATATAATATATCTATGTATAATAAACAGTGTTTGGAATAGTCAGTTTACGGAAAGAACGTGTACAGAAAAATCTGTCCTGTGACGAATGCGTTTTGCCAACGGTGAAGCATCCTTCAGGATGATGGTGTGGGAATGTTTCTCTTACTTTTGGGTGGGCTAGTTTGCTTTTATTGACGGAACAAAAATATATTAATAATGAACCACTTCCCATCTATAGAAATGAATTGCTCGTATAACACACAGAGTATTTTCCAAGAAGATTTGTCACCGTGCCATCGCACTTAATCCGTATGTTTATAATTTTTAAATACCTTATATCCTAGGTAACAATTTAAATGCAAAAATATTGTACAAATTAATTGTTATTATTTTTAGGTGAAAGAGTTTATTAATATAAATGGAATTTCGACGTTGGAATATATTATATATAATATAATATTATATATTATATATAATATAAGGATTCACCAATAATCACATGGAAAATTTTTAAAATGAAGAAGTTGTATGAAAAATCGACAGATGGTGTACAATGATATATCGATTTATACAATATTATAATATTATATATTATAATAAACTTATTTAATTGTAAAAGCAATATTTACAATATTTAATTGTAAAAACAATTTTACTCACATATGTACATATATGTAAATGTTCAAAGAAATTTCAAATTATCTTAAGTAATACAAAATTCAATTGAATGAATAAATAAAAACAGACATGTACATATGTAGGATGTCATTAATTTTTTTTTAAAAATTACTCCTAAACTGAAGAACATCATCATTTAACAATTCTAACAATTTGTATGAATGCGAGGAAATCCTAGCAGGTTGGATGGTTTTTGGCCAGATATATGTATGTATTTTGAACATATTTTGTAACCACAAGAGCAAATATTGTTTTTAGCCGCTAAGAAATAAATTTAAATTAACTAATTTGCAAATTATCATGAAATCTAATCATTTAAGTATCAATTTAAAAGCAACTATTTTTAACAATATCGCCGGTTAACCAAACATCAACTTTTTTTTTTGTTGTATCTAGTGATAATTTTCTATTATGCATTTTTTTAAGTATATACATATGCTACATTTCAAGTGTATCCTTCCAGTTGTAATATATTTTGACTAATTGGAATATATTCCATCAAACTATATTAAAACTGAAAATACAGTTTAACTATAAATTGGTACCAGGTTAGATTTTTGTGAAAACGTCACTCAACTTGTAAATTGAGTTGGAAAGTCACATTTTTATTGTGAACACATTCTTAGTGTTGTCGTAATACGGTTCCAAATCATTACCCTTATTGGTAATATCATATTAAACAAGCTTCTATAATATACCTTGTTTGTACCATGCTTGTCCATCATCATTGCTAATCAATTGATAGTGGATTCTACAATAATATCGTTGGATATCTCCTAGAAACAGTTGTTTTCGTCTATTTCGTCTATATAAATATAAGTAGATACGTATATTATATCAGCAAGGCCTAACAGGTCAACCCCAATGTGCCGCCCTAGTCAATTATAAACGTCGATAACAATATATGTAAATGTTCCAGTTGTAATATATTTTGACTAGTTGGAAAACATTCCATCTAGCCCACATAAGTTGATTCATATGGCGAATTACACCCCAACTGGTCGAAATATATTACAACTGAAAATAAAGTTAAACTATAAGTTGGTACCAGGTTGGATGAGGAGGTAAGGTCTTCGTGAAAACGTCACTTGACCAGTAAATCTAGTTAGTAAGTCACATTTTTGTTTTGAACAAATTTTTAGAGTTATCTTAATGCAGTAGGTACTCATTGGTAATACCTAGCAAATATTAACGCATTATTGAATTCTAATGCATTCGTGAAAAATCAGACCTGTCAAAACCCAATTGTTATACATATTATAACTGTCTCACATTTTTAAAAGTGTATTTGCGCTTGTAAACACATGTATAATTTACTAGTTGAATTGTATTCGAATATTTATTGACATACATACAACGCCAGTTGGAATATATTACACTTCGAATGTAACATATACAGTCAGAGAAATGTTATAATAATATAAGTGGCTTTAGGCGTTATAAATGACGATTGTCCACAGACATTCCTAAATAATTTTAGAATCAGTCGTATTTGATGCTTGGTGCTCGACGTGCATATGTTCGATAAAAACTTCCTGGGCAAGTGCATCGTTAAAAATTGCACAATGCATTAAAAAACACAATAAATAACACGGTATACATTTTTATAAGTAATTAAAGTAAATTCACAACATTCAAAATTCCAAATACGACTATGTATGCAGAGAAATGTTATAATAATAGAAGAATGTCCACAGACATTTCCAAATAATTTTAGCATCAGTCGTATTTGATGCTTGGTGCTCGACATAAATATGTCCGATAAAAACTTCTCTGTTTGTTTATATTACTCGCAAGATGGGCAAGTGCATCGTTAAAAATTGCACGATGCATTCAAAAACACACAATAAACAACATGGGATACATTTTTATAAGTAAATTAATCATTTAAGTAACATGTTATTCAATTAACATCGCAGTTTGACAGTTTTTAAAAGTCTCATGGCGATCGCCCGCTTTCTACATAACATTTCAGGGGTGGCACCAGAGAAATGTAAAAATTATTTTTAAATAAATGTCAAAAAATTTTTCTTTTGGTGGCGCCGAATACTCAATTATATAAATGACAAATTATTTAAGTTTAATTAATATAAACATCGTTCATTTTAAATTATACATATGTTTGTTGAAACTCTAATTACACGTTAATTTAAGAGTTCCCAAGGACAGAAAATACAAAAAAGTGGATAAAAATAATCCACCAACTGAGAAAAG
Source organism: Arctopsyche grandis (assembly GCF_051622035.1). Classification (NCBI taxonomy): domain Eukaryota; kingdom Metazoa; phylum Arthropoda; class Insecta; order Trichoptera; family Hydropsychidae; genus Arctopsyche; species Arctopsyche grandis. The sequence goes on from NC_135355.1 coordinate 638,082, forward strand.
AAACGGATTGGCCACCAACGCCCAACACCACCACATACTCAAATTGTAAATAGATCTATATCAAAATAAAACTTTAATTTCTGTAGTGAATATGTGATGACCCTGATTGTATTCCGTGCGCTTTAGCGTAGTTATGGAGACGTGCCGCGTAATATTGAAACAATTTATTTATTCGTAAAGCCGCTTCTATTATTATAATATTTCTCTGTATGCAGTACACTTTCGACCATCCATATTGTTAACAACGGCAAGTAAATCAATCTTGATGCAAAATGGCTACTGACTAGTAACACTATGTTTGTTTTTTATCGTGAATATTCTTTGCGTTATATTTCACATATGTACATATGTTTAATGAGATATGTTGATAAATAACAAATTCATGGCCCTCCGTCTGTAGAAATACTCGTCAAAAGGTGTTAAATAAAATTATATGAAATAATATGATACTTACTCATACATACATATGTACATAAGTGAATGACACAGTTTGGATCGTTTATGGTTGCCATCAAAGTTGGTGTTGGATATTATATAATAGTATGGTAGGGGCAAAATCGCTATGATGTACGTTAATTAGATTTTGGCGGAAGTTGGCGTAAGCGAATTCAGCTCGAAAGGAGAGCTCTACGAGTCGCCATATAAACTTATGACACTTTGCTTAGATTTATGAGCGATGCACTTGTTCGTTGCCTTGCACTGATTCATTGCCTGTTTATGCTTCTCTTTTCATATCTATGCACAATATTTTATGTATGTATATACATATGTACGTATTATCTCGCCTCGCAAATTCCACCTTTTCACACTGACAAAACGAAATTATGTAATAATGAAGTTTTCGCCGAAAATTTCCCTCGATTGTGTGTGTGTTTTAAGGGAATTTCACTTGATACGAGTGTACGTGTACACGAAACTCCTTTATAACCTCATCTATATTCATAACGCATTTCTGAAGTAGGTCGACTTTTATAAATCAACGCCAGTTTGTGTGCGCAAAAATAAGTTATTTTTCAGCGACTCTGAAAATCCAATTTCGGTTAATAAATAGACTATATGTATTATATCACACATATGTATTATAGTATATACATATCTATAGTATTTACATTGATAGCGTAGTTGAAAGAGTCTTGGTGTTAGTTGTAAACTTTTATATTTATTTAGCTGCCTGGAACATCAGTAAATTTTATCTGGCGTGTTGACGTGGTCTTTTAACACGTACTTTAATCAGTCCACGTTTTACTTTATCTATGTACATTTGTACTATGTACTTTTGTATAATGTACAATGTATCTACAGTTGACGTATATATAGATCTATGTATGTATATGTTACAGTTAGGTAATTTTTTTTTCACAATTTTAAAGCGACCGGAAGTGATACCTTTCCATATACATAGGTCTTCTTTTTTATTATTCTTTGGATTTTTTTTATCTCCTAAGCCAGTACTGGTGAACCTATGACACGCGTGTCAAATGTAGCACGTATACAAATTTAGTTAACATGCGAATGATTTACCAAATTTTCAGATCGCTCGGTATTGTAATAAAAGTAATATCGGAGAAGAATTGATCAGTTTATCATCATTAGCAACGACAGCAGAAGGAATAGATATTTGCAATGCAGTTGTAAATACACTTAATATAAAGTAAACAGATCTTTCCAGAATCGTGTCAGGTCGGAGAAGAAAATGCTTTTACCGGTTTATTTACAGATCGTGTTGGGCACTCATTTCTGGGCTTTCAAGTCGTGGAAAATTCCTGTGTTGAGAAATTAAGATTTTTTTTGAAAAATGAAAACGCAATTGAAAATCGGATTATGTCTGCATTAAAATCAATTGAATATATACATATGTATATTAAAATTGCAAGGTATTAATTAAACAATATTATTGGGATGTTTGATTTAATAAGACCACTTGAAGCATAACTAAACATATACATACGATCGTGACATAGTATCCAATAACTCGTAGAAAGCTAGTGGTTAGCGTAAATAATGAATTATCGTCTTCAAAAATAATCGCAGCCGGCGTTCCGCAGGGGAGCTTGCTTGGCCCATTCTTGTTCTCCATATATATAAATGACATACCTATTCCAAAAAACTGTCACATAGCCCTATATGCAGATGATACAGCTTGCTTCACAAGTAGCAAAAAACCAGACACTATTCTTAAAAATCTTGAATTTGCAATTAAAGCAATGACTGAACACTTCACTAAGTGGAAAATTCAAATTAATCAAACCAAAACAGACGCCATATTCTTTAGTGTTAGAAAGCATAAGCCAAGTTCAGATCTGAAAATCCCCTCTGGAGAAAGTCTGAAATGGCAGTCAGTAATAAAATATTTAGGAGTAACGTTTGATATAAGAATGAGATGGGCACCTCACATTGAGGAAGCGAAATGCAAGGCGATGCGGGGTATATCCTCAATATATCCAATATTTAATCGCCATAGTTCTTTATCAACGCTAAATAAAATAAAATTGTATCGCGCGCTCATATTACCATTATTAACCTATGCTTCACCTGTATGGAATAACGCCTCGAATACTAACCTTTCCAAGCTCCAAGTAATACAAAATAAATCCCTAAAAATAATTTATAATACACCCATATATACTAACCTGAAAAAAATGCATGCCATATATAATATTCCGTTTGTTACAGACATTACTAACAAACTAACCAGTAGATTCTATGACAGAATCACTAATAACCATACTAACACACTTATTTATTTATTTTATTTATTTTATTAATTGAAAAATCAACAGACAGGATGTACAGAGATAGGTATAAAAAAAACAAAAAGTTAATAAATAATATATGTAACATCCGAGTCCAATAATAGATTTTTACAAAAATGAAAAAGATAAATATAAGGAAAACTTGTGAAGAGTCTCGGTGATTACAACAAAATGTCTATACCCTTCAGGTATAAACACAGATTACCTAAACACAATCTGCTTTAGGTCATCGACTTTAGAGAGTCTTTAATTAATATTATGTATTAGATGTATTATGAACATTTATAAGGATTGTAAATAGGTTTTTGAGCTCTTTTTCCTATTATGCTTTAGATTAAAACTAGAATAATATAATACGGTGATTAATAACCAAATTAAATTAAATTGTAAAATAGAAAATGATCAGTAGATCAGTAGCTATTAAAATAGATATAAGATGTATTGTGAACATAATTTCGTAATAATAAAAAGCATTTAAAAATCAAAATCCAACAACTTACATATATAATATCATAATACAAAACAAAATTTTACAGACGAAAAACCAGATAAAATTTTACTAACGAAAGAATTTTCCATAGTACTTCAATATAAAGAGTTTTCTTCAAGATTCAAACAATTCAGAAGATTTTAAAAAAACATCATTTTTTTTTCTATATCCAGACATTGTGTCGTTCGATACTCTCTACCTGGAGATTTTTGAGTGACTGAATCTGGACGATATGAAAATGCAAATAAATGATTTCCAATCCAGTTCTATTTGGAAACAAAAATTTACCGATCTAAAAAATAGCTTAGAAATCATCGAAAATGATCGAGAGTCGAACGTAATTGAATAAAATGCAGAAGAAAACATATGTACTAAGAACTTGTAATACCATTCGAGTAAATTTAACTGTTTGAAAAAACTAGCGAGGGTGATGTAAAAATGTATAAGATATAATATAAAACATTTGGCTTCAAATAAACAGCAGCAAAAATTCGCATCAATAAATAATTTTTTGGTATTTTTATGTATCTACTTTTTTATTCAATTTTTTATTATTACATTCAGATTTAAAGTTTTGTTTTTAGAATATTTTTTAAAGTCTTTTTTATGTCATATTTTCATGTTTATGATTATAGTTTTTATTCAATTAAACTTAACTTAAGCTTAAATAAAATTTTCAATATTATTCTTTAAAGCTCCTTTTTTTCTTCATTAAAAAATCCTTGGCACGCCTGACAGTCTGTAAATAAGTATTTGGAAATTTTGGCACGCGAACGTAAAAAGGCTCGCTACCCCTGTCCAAAGCCAACAATATATTGAACTAAACCATTTACACTATTATTCAATTAGTTTTCAAAATTTTCGGACAAAAATATATGTATGTAGATGAACATGTTATTATGCTATACTTTAAATTACTATTAGCATTCTATCTTCTATGTAATTCCACCTTAAACTGTAACTTTCATTCAAAACCGTTATTACCCTTCTTTAATAGATGTTGAGTTGACATCATAAACATATAATATTACGATAAAAGATTGTTTTTCTTTATCACCGTTTAAATAAATATTGCATCATTTAAACAAGGTATGAAGTGCATGTAATTTTTTCCAAAAATCCGAAATTATGTTCCTACTTCATTACTACTTCCAAAAGTATACTAAAGATACTACTTCCGAAAGTATCCATCTTATATACGAATATAAAATACATCTGAAAGTGTTTATAAATGTATAATGTAGAAGACCTAAACTTTTAATGTGTTTTTTTTTCATATATCTTTAACACGTACATACATATGTATGCTATTTTTATGTTGTATTTTTGTGATATTATAAATTAACAAATCCCTTTGGTCCATGAGTTGTAACGCCTCTATTATAAAAGTATTTTAAATAAATGAATAAATGTCTACACGTAGGTATTATGTTTTGTTTTTTTTTTGATGGATTCATGCGATATGCTAGAAGAATTAAGATGTTTGAAAATAAATTTCATACATATATATGTACATATGTACATTTGTAATATTTTCTTGTTGAAAACCAGAAAGCGAGGATATTGCACGTGTAATTCCATCGAAAAGTGTTCTCGAATTACGTTTTTATCGAAAAATTTGTAGCGTGAGAAAAAATGTAAGCGTATGCCGAAAAGATATATGTACGTTGTTGAAGCTCGTGTAAAATGAAGAAAAATATCTTTCGAAACACAATCCGATGTTTGTGTAGGTGAACACAGGGTAGGTATGTACATACATATGTATGTAGGTAGAAGGAAAAACATGACACGTTGGGGGAAAGGTGTCGGTGGCGGTGTAGCTTAATGAAAAAGTATGGAACTGAAACGAGAAATGGACGGAAAAAGGGAGAATGCTGAAATGGGAGTCGAACAATACCTCACAGGTGTAAAAGAAAACACTGTGGAATGTGACATCGACGCGTTCCCAACGCAAACCCGCCTACAGTTTTAATCATACGTCGCGCCGCTCGTCTTCTCTCATCTGCATTGCAAATTCTGCAAAAGAACATTATATAAATACACATGCATTTGAAAGTAATCCGTTTGTATTTTTATCGTAAGGACGAAATAAATATGTATGTATAAGATTATAAACACACAACGATAAACCGCATCTTTATCATTCAACCGCAAACTTGGTAATACCACATATAACATATTATGTATGTACATAATATGTACAAGTATGTAATATTTCGCGATATTTTGAAAATTGTTTAATTTCAAGTTAATTCTTAGCGGTTCAAAACAATGTTTGCTCTTGTGGTTTCAAAATATCTTTTCAACTGCGAAAGGAAGTCGTGGTTGTATAAGAAACAAGATTTGATAAATTTATCTCAATTTCTTTTTTAGAACGGCTAAAAATAATTTTTATTTTTGTCTATTGTGGAATATTTTTTCATGATTATGAAGTATATCGTTTTTTAACATTAAAATATTGATTTTGGCGATATTCTATACATTGTTGTTGTAATTACATTATGTAAAGAAGCATGCAGTATTATTGGAGTGTGCATTTTTAATAATACCGTCTATTTTTTTACTGTATCTACATATTATAAAATTCGCCAGGTGATTATGACCCAAACTAAAAATTGAGTATCAGTTATTGAAATGCTTATCGTTAGGATGTAACTTATTTTAAATTTTTGAGTTGTTGACCGAATTTATTATACATATGTATGTAGGTAACATAGGTCTCTTATATTTTACTAATTACAAGTGTACATATGATGAATTTCGTACACTTGTATTTTCAAATATTTTATATTTCAACCGAAAGCAGTACTTTTATTCTAGAGAATCGAGGCTTTTTATGTTTTTCTTCAAAACCTTTCTTTTTCATAATATTAAACTGAATTTTCATATTATGTTAAAGTTTAAGCCTAATAACAAGTATCATATAGAATTTGGTGAAGATCCGCCAACCGGAAGTGGCAGTTAATTTTAAATTTTATTTTATTTTACATAGATATACATATATACCAGGAAGGCTTGACAAGAAGACCCCAATGCGCCTTCCTGGACAATTAATTACAAACATTTTCCAGAAGCTGAAGAACACGAAATAACAAATAATTAATTAATTAATTACAGAATTAATTCATTGAGAAATCTATTGATTTTAGATTTGTACATCATTTTTACAAATTGCACATACAATACATACAGAAGATTTGTTAGAACAGGAAAGATGATTTTTGGCCAATTTTGAGGAACCGTTCCAACAATGATCAGATAAAATTGGCAAACTCTGATAAGAAACGATCGATTTGGAGTCACAAATATCCCCAAATCTAACCAGCAGTATAGCGGATCAAACCCACTGATCACTTGGTGCTAAATTAATCCACACTGCTGGCTATATACATATATGTCAAGTACATTTGGCAAAATGAAAAATTTGGAAAACACAACGGTTTTTTTTATATTCAGATGTAAAATGAAATAATCGACATTTTGTAATGAAAAAATATAATATTTAAAGTAAAATTTGTTGATAAGGTCCCAGATATGGCTCTCAGTTTGTTATATTTCATACATATAAATATTTACTTTTAACGTTTGTATTGTATCGTGATGGAGGGTTCGTTTCGCCTTTTGCGAAAAACATGTGCGTTCATTGTTCCACCTATCGTTCTATCGGCAACTTCTCACTCGTACACATTTCACTCCTTTTTGCGGTAGATACGTATATTCATATATATTTCCAGACAGATGCTTGTAACTTTGCCTTGGCTATTCTATTATATTATTGTTATAAACCCATACATACATATTTCAGACAAAAGTAATAATCATTTGACTAATCTGCGCACATATGTTGTTATGAACTACATATTATTCGTACATACAGATAAAATGGTATTTTCTATGAGAGTTTGAAATACCGGGACTAATTTTTGCAGCCACTTAATAGGTATTTACGTATATTAAGTAGCGCGGGAGCTACAAATATATACATATATAATATAATATTTTATGATAAAATTAAAACCGAGTAATTTTACAAACCTCCTTTGAGCTTCACTTAAAAAAAATTCTGAAAAAAATTTGTCTCTTATCCGATCGTTTTCATACTTTGCCATATTGCTCATTTTGGTCATCAATATAATTAAATGGATCCTTCGCCATTACGACGGTGCAAAAATATCGCGTTAGACGCGTTTGAAACATCTTCCACGAAAAAGTGCCTGACGTTTATCCAGCGTTTGTTTAGACTCTTCTCACTTTTCGCCATGTCAGATTTCAATTGTTTAAACGCCTATTACTTTTTCTTTTTTCACTCTATATTTTATAAAATTTGCTTTATAGGTTCTCATAATCTCTCATATATTAATATTTATAGTTTTAACTCTCATATGTATAAATTTCAAATTTGGCGTATAGCTTCGTGCAATGGCATATAGCCTCTATACATATGTATATCGATTTACGGCCAAATGTGTCAGATCTGATATTTCACTGCTAGAACTACATTTCTTTACTGAGCGTTATTAGTAAGTTATGTAGATATATTTTAGTTTGCAAACGATAAATGAAATAATCGGAATATTTGAAACGAATCACAAATGGTTTGTAATCCCCTACACTTACAACATCTATGCTATGTACATACATACATACATAGATGGATGTACACACAATACGCTCTTTTTGGAATCACAATCGGAAACCGGTGAACTTTCTTTCGCCTTGTTCTTCCGTTTGTAGCATTAGACATACGCTTACAAAGGAAAGACATCGGAAAGTTGAAATAAGATTCAAGTCGAAAAATACATAATTCGGATAATATCAAGTTAAAAATTAAGCATCGCGACACTGAATCTGCGGTGAGGCCTTTGCCAAATACGTACATAATATGATAATAAAACAGGATATTGAAGAAGAAATATCCCTAGGGAGTGACCTGAGCGGAAGCTGCAATTTATTGCAGCCACTAAGTGTACCGACCGGACTGCGAACAAAGGTTTCAGGTTCCGGACGTTAACTAGACCCTTATCATAAATTACACGTTATATGTAGGTATGAATGAACTATACTCGGCTATACTATATTCGGGTTGACGAGTTTAAAATTTGTACGAAACCCTTCATAATTGAATATACGTACATATGTACATATGTATGCATGTCTAAATTTACAGGTAATTTTCAATATTAGAAAAATATTTTGAAGAAACCAATCCACGGCATTATCTATTCGTTTCTACCAAACATTATTATGAATTATTATTTTTTGGTTAAAATAGCACATACATACATATTTACACATTACTTATTGAGTACAAAATAATATGGCAAGAGATCACGAAATGATTCCCTCGGAACAAATCGTACAGAAACAAATAACCAAGCTTTGGAATTTTGCATTCTCGATCGATTGTTTGGCAAATTATTATAACCAGAACATTAAGTTTGAAGGCAAACAAGATGTTATATGAAAGGTAGGTTATGCACTTTTTAATACAAAAAAAAATGTCCACACCTAGTCCCCTGTTTTTAAAAGTCACCGATACAAATTTTATTTAATTTTAAAATTTTAAAATGAATAAATTTCCAATTGATTTTCTGTACCAGTATTTATCATAAGTTAACCGTGATCAATTATTTATAAATATACGTATATTCTAGAATGAAACTTTTACTGGTGATTACAAATTTAATTCAATTCGTGTCAATTCCTTTCCAAAACCAACCGTAGAAATATCAACGGACACAACCATAGATTCATATATGTAGAATAACATATTATTATATGCACAAGACAATATTTCAAAAACTTATTCACATTGTTATTATTTCTCTAAAAACGCTTATCTAGGTATACAAAAAAGGTTTGCTTGCACAAACGGGGATATTTCAATACATATGAACCAAATTATCTAGTAAGATAATCTATAGTAGTCGATTACTTTTCGACAGTACGTATACGTATGTATGTACATGTGTACATATATATATATATATATATATATACCTATACATACTTATGTATTATATTTATATGTGCAGCTGAAGTCTATAGTAAATCATTCACGCGCTGTGTGTTCAATCGAATAGGTAATACATTGTTTTCACACCTACGTATCAATGTACATATTAAATAAATCAATATTTTGTATTAGATTTAAGTATGTTTGTATGTACAGACAAGTGTATATGTGTATTAATTACAGAAAAAAAGATGGAAAAGTGTTTTCATTGCCCGACTGATTACCTTCACAACTTTGTCAACGTGAGAGCTAATTATAATACATTGAAATATAGATTGATTAGTTTTCGTATGGTGTTTTAAAATAAAAATTTGCTGACTTTAATTTCAGATTTATAAATCTCCCGATTTCCTTCAGTTGAATGTGTCGGAAGTGGTTAGTATACTACAATCGAACGATTTGAATGCACCATGCGAGGAAGATGTGTTTTTTGCGATGAAATTGTGGATTGAATTTGACAAATCATGTCGTCAGCAGTTTTTGTTCACTGTGTTGAGTTGTGTCAGACTGACTTTGTTGTCTGTGGAGGTAATTTAATGTCATCTTAAAACTTGAATAATATCTTTGTCCATATATTCTTACAATTGTTATTTCTAAAACTCATTTTAGTTTTTAACTGGAGAAGTATTGCCCTATTGCAGTTGTTGTTCCGAATGTGTCATGATCATTACGAAAGCGATGCAGTTGATTGTGTCTCCGAACTTCCAATCCAATGAACAAAGAGGAGGCAGTTGTGGTGGTCCAGCTGGTGTTGGTCCTCCTAACATTAGCTCAGACACAAAAATGATCATTGTTGGAAGCTGGGAAGACGCAGTAAGTCCAAAATTTTTTTTTAAATAATCAGACTCACATATTATTATAATGATGACGAAAAGAACCGAACAAAAATACTTCAAATGAATATTACATATTTCTTTTAAAGTAATAGCGAATGAATAGATAATTAAATAGGAAGGTAGTACAGATTACACTGCTGTAGTGAATTGTGATGTGGTTACGTTTTTGTTTTCCCACTTTTAGACAAAACTTTTTTTGATCACGGTAAATTTATTTTATCTAATCTATAATTTGGAAAGAGACTTTGTATGTATCCTTGGTCGTCGTTTTCGTCGTTTTCGTCCGTAGATCGGTGACGTCATCGAACACGTGATTCGATTTTTTTTTTTTCGATCCATGGGCGCCGATTTGTTTTTTTCGTTTCAATGGATTCACCCCCGCGGGGGCGCAAGGCGAGTAGCTTCATGGGGCCCCGCCAGGGGCGCCACAAGGGGCGCAGCCCCGTGGGGCCCCAGCCTCATGGGGCGCAGCCCCATGGGGCTTAAAAGGGGGCGCCACAAGGGACGCAGCCCCGTGGGGCCCCGAAGGGGGCCCGGGGGGCCCAGCCTCATGGGGCGCAGCCCCATGGGGCTCAAAAGGGGGCGCCACGAGGGGCGCAGCCCCGTGGGGCCCCGGGGGGGCCCAGCCTCATGGGGCGCAGCAGGCCCAGTCTCAAAAGGGGGCGCCACAAGGAGCGCAGCCCCGTGGGGCCCCGTGGGGCCCCGAAGGGGGCCCGGGGGGCCCAGCCTCATGGGGCGCAAGCCCTAATAGGCATTAACTAAGGGGGGCCCCGAAGGGGGCCCGGGGGGCCCAGCCTCATGGGGCGCAGCCCCATGGGGCTCAAAAGGGGGCGCCACAAGGGGCGCAGCCCCGTGGGGCCCTGAATGGGGGCCCGGGGGGCCCAGCCTCATGGGGCGCAGCCCCATGGGGCTCAAAAGGGGGCGCCACAAGGGGCGCAGCCCCGTGGGGCCCCGAAGGGGGCCCGGGGGGCCCAGCCTCATGGGGCGCAAGCCCTAATAGGCATTAACTAAGGGGGGCGAAGCCCTAGACGGCAATTAATCATGGGGGCGCGGAGGGGCGAAGCCCTAAAAGGCAACTGATCATGGGGGCGAAGCCTTAGACGGCATTTAATCATGGGGGCGCGGAGGGGCGAAGCCCTAAAAGGCATTAACTAAGGGGGGCGAAGCCCTAAACGGCAATTAATCTTGGGGGCGCGGGGGGCGAAGCCCTAAAAGGCATTAACTAGGGGGGGCGAAGCCCTAGACGGCATTTAATCATGGGGGTGCGGAGGGGCGAAGCCCTAAAAGGCATTAACTAAGGGGGGCGAAGCCCGAAACGGCAATTAATCTTGGGGGCGCGGGGGGCGAAGCCCTAAAAGGCATTAACTAAGGGGGGCGAAGCCCTAGACGGCTTTGAATCATGGGGGCGCGGAGGGGCGAAGCCCTAAAAGGCAACTGATCATGGGGGCGAAGCCCTAAACGGCAATTGCTCATGGGGCGTGGAGGGGCGAAGCCCTAGAAGGCAAAGGCTCAGGGGGGTGCCGAGGGCGAAGCCCTAGAAGGCAAAAAAAAAAAAATTGATTTTTTTTTTTGATTTTTTTAAATTTTTTTTTTGATTTTTTTTTAATTTTTTTTTTGATTTTTTTTTTATTTTTTTTTAATTTTTCTTTTAATTTTTTTTTTAAATTTTTAAATTTTTTTTTTTTTTTTAATTAAATTAGCTTAGTCATGTTTAAGCGGTTTATATTATAAACACTGAGCGAAGCCGGGTAATACAGCTAGTATATATATATATAGAAACGATTCAGTTCCAATTCCGATTTCCGATCCCTGTTTCAGTTGTGAATTCCAATTCCTGCTTCAATTCTGATACCCGATCCCTGTTTCAGTTCCGATTAATTAGTAGTATTCGTATTGTAACTTTATTTTAAGCTAGTGTTGTGCTCGTTGAATTCAACGGGTGGTTTCGGAAATGAAATGATATACAACTATAACGTAAAGTAAATTAAAGAAGAAAAAAAGTTAAATGCGCGCATTACACGCTCACCGAACCAACCCGTTCGAAATGATGAATTAATGTGTGTGTCTATGTGGATGTGTGTACACTCTTAGCGGATGCTCACCCATTGCTCAGAATAACGATGCGTTCCTCTAATTCATAGAGGTGTAGCGCGACACTCTATCATATGCAATGCAAGGTAGCAGGGAAGTGGGGGGGGGGCGGGTCTGAAGTCGGCGTTGCACATCACGTGTCAATTCGTAATTCGTGATTCGTAATACGTAATTCGTGTATAATTATTTTTCCGAAACCACCCGTTTCGATTTCGATTTTGATTTTGATTTGTGGCAACCTAGGGGTGGAAGCCTCGGGGTGATAGCCTAGGGGCAGCCGCTTCGATTACTGTTTCAGTTCCGGATCCCAATTCCAGTTTTAGTTCCGGGTCCCGATTACTTTTTTTTCAGTTCCAGATCCCGATTACTGTTTCGATTCCAGATTCGGATTAATTTTTCAGTTCCGGTTCCTCATCCCTGTTTCAGTTCCGATTCCCGATTTCTGTTTTAGTTCCGATTAATTATTACTATTCGTATTTTTAACTTTATTTTAAATCATGTATCAATTTGTTTCCGAAACCACCCGTTGAAATTTCAACGGGCACATCACTATTTGTATTGTATAATTGAAAATTTGATTTGTCAAGTGTATTTAAATAAATGAACGTGTAAATTTTCAACGGAAAGTATTGTACTTGTACGGTGTTTTATTTTTCACAGGGTCGCAATTTTATTGAGACTTACAGTGCGGCCCAAAATTCGTGGTCTGTGTCCAGAGATTATGGATTCAATAGGAGGAATTACTCTGTCGCTTTGGTCAACAACCGCATACTGATCATTGGCGGATATATCAACAGAGCTGGAGTGGCAACTGTAAAGTATATGTATTTCCATTCGATGAAGTACGTCGCGTCGGGCATTCGATAAAGGAATCATTGCGTTTGCAGGTAGACTATGTAGATATAACGAGTGGTCAGAAGTTCGGAATGTCACCTTTGAAAATAGGACGTTACAATGCAGCTTCAGCCACGATCAGCCGAGGATCTTCGAGTGACGTTTACCTGATCGGAGGATTGACAAGTCCCGGAAGAACGTTGAATTCGGTCGAAAGGTGGAACAGCGATTCGCAGTCGTGGGTTAGCAATGTTCCTGGAATGCTGCAGCCACTGCATGCACACGCTGCATCGGTTGTAGACGGTAGAATATACGTGACAGGTGGTTCATTAGCGAACAAAGTCACTGTGAACACTGTCCAGATGTATTCTCCGGAGACTAATTCCTGGTCTTACCGCACGCCGATGAACTCCAGCAGATTCTGTCATTTGGTAATTATTTTCACACATTATATTTGTATCTAGCTCTAACTAATGCAGGTATGAAATTACGCTCAAATTTTAACGTTCTAACAAAAGAAAAAAAAAATGCGACTGAAAGTACGTTATAAGATTTGACTTGAGCATCTATGTATGTACGTAGTATAAATATATGAAATGTTGTGATCATGCAAAAATTCCAACTCCAGATTTCAACTGATTTGAACTCGGAATCGATTACTGATCACGTTTTTATTATCTAGAAAAAATGTGTGTCTGTGTATTTTGGTGGATTTTTTGAACACCTCTAATCTTATCGAACTGAAACTTCGTATCGGTTACTGAAATTTTTATCGATACAATGTAAATTTTTTTCAAATTTTTAAGTTGACCGGAATTGGTACCTTCCCTTATAGTAGGTGCTCTCTTTTTTTTAAGATTTTGAGTTCAATTATCTCCCGAACAGCTAACCAAATCGGATTGGAATTTTTTTACCTGTAATAAAAGTTATAATACCCGAATAGTTTTTATATATTTTTTCCTAAGCCGGAAGTAGTACTTTTACTCTATAGAATCGAGGTTTTTTATGTTTTTCTAAGAAAATCTTTAGTTTATAGACCTGACATTTCATAACTAGAAGTTTAAGGGTAATAACAAGTTATGTATAAAATTTGGTAACCATCCCTCAACCGAAAGTGGCAGTTTACTCTTGTTCGATTTTTCTTTCACTATTTTTTTCGACCCCTTAAAAATGTGTGCTCGTCACGAAAAATTTCAAGTAAAATAATTGTAACAATGTAATGAAAATAAAAAAAAATCATTAAATTTCATAAACCGGAAGTTGGATTTTTTCCTCTTAGAAAGGTCAAAAATGTTATCGCCTCGATTTTGGCCACATCCATGAACGTATTAAGCTGAAAATTTAAATATTTGCATTAGTTATGTACTAATTTGCTAAGGTTTTGGTCAGAATTCGTAAGCCGGAAATCGTATTTTTTTTTAAAACAATATTTCATTATTTTATTTTGACCTTTTAAATTATTTTAAGCTTCTTGATATTTATTGTGTATAATAAAGATAGTGATTTTGAGTAAAAGTAAAAATAAAAATCAGCAAACTTAATGAACCGGAAGTGGGATTTTTTCCTCTTCCTATCAAGCTGAAAATTTATGTTTGTATTCTTTATGCACTAACTTTGAATTGGTAAAATTTTGGTCAGAATTCGTAAACAATATTTAATTATTTTATTATGACCGTAAACTATTTTTATTTTCTTGATATTTAATGAGTATAGTAATTATAGTGATTTTAAGTAATAAAAAAATTCGATCAAAATCCAACAACCGAAAGTAGAATTTTTGTTTTGTGTAAGTTTCCCTACATTTGCGCTCAATTTGTATCGAAAATGGTCTCATAACCGGTTTGTGTGAATGTGTTACATATGTATGTTTATTTAATTATTGATTTTTTTTTAAATTAGAGTGCTGTAATCAGAGGAAGGATTTTCGTTGTTGGAGGTTGTGGTGTTTATTACAACGCAGCTACTGTTATGTCTAATGTGGAGGCTTACGACCCCAATTCAAATTCGTGGACTTCGATTACAAGTCTGCCGAGTCCTCGCACGGGAGGTAACGTCTGTCTATTCCAAAATAGAATCGTCTTCATAGGTAAGAAACATTTGATGATGAAGATGAAGATGACAAATCAGAGAACAAAATACGTGATATAATAAATTATTTAATATTTAATGCAAGGTGGAAGAGCTCCAAATGGTTATGTCAGCGAAGTTATGGAATACGATGATGGAAATGGATCGTGGAATTCTCTCGGAAGAATCAATATTCCAAGGGAGGGCACCTATCCTTTTCTTGTGCCACAAAATGCAGTTTTTTGAACATCTACTAAAAATAAATTGCATACACACTTTACTTACGTGTTCAATGTTGCTTATTGCATACAGATGTACAATGTAGCTTTAAAGATATTTTTTAAATAAAATTTCATTTTAAAAATGATTTTTTTATTATTAATATATCGATGGATATGTTTTTGAGTTTGTTATTTTGGAGATATGTAAGTCCAACACTATATTGGATAATTAAAGTGCAAATGGTAAATATGTCATTTTCTTTCTATTGTATGATGGAGAATCCTTAAAAAATAATATGAAAATTGTAAAACAATTATTTGCTACCATGTGAGTTTGTGAAAATCGTGATTTTTACCGATTTTAATTTAAATTATTTTTTATTTAATTTAAACACAACTTACAACTTACAACTGCACGTAACCACCATTACGTAAAGTATTCTTTGGTACATTATTTTATTTTATTTATTTTTTTAACCCGTTAAAGCAGTCACTAGCGCAAAAAAATCACATCTATTTACGGTTTTGCGGTTTCAATTGATACATATGTCACAGTGAAATTATATTTGCACTGACGTTTCAGTGAAATCATAACCAGTTACATTTTCAGGGTTGGTTTTATTCATTTAATATTAGATCGTGAGGGTTGATATAATTTAAGGGTTAGCTTAAGTACGGATTGGCCCTATTAATTTAAGATTGGGTTGTTAGGGTTAAATTTATAAAGTTAAATGTTGTAAATTCATTGTTTGATACATTTTCACTGCGAATTGGCGAAAATATATTTTCACTTGAAATATGCTTATATGTATATATTGATATGGTGTATATTTTGGTTTGTGTGTATAAATATATCAATATTATTATATGTAAAATTGATAGTGTGTATAAATATATACATAGTTTAAGATTTGTTTTAATCTCAGAAAAACAATGGCCGTTTCTAATCAAAATGTGGAATATCTACATGCGCGTTCATGTATGTACATATGTAGATATACCAACATATGTACATATGTCATTCGAGTCCAGAACTTCGAATAGGTATGTTCATACATATATACATATTTACGTACATTCGTTTAAATATCATATTATATTGTGTTTACAATGTGATATTATTATAATATTAACTTTGTTTTTTAGTGTGTGTATTTGTACAAAAATTATTGTAACTGCAAAATTTTAAGATTTAAAGACAAAATGGACTGTACCAATCTCAATTTATCATCCAAGCCAAATTTTGGAAAATCTGTAATCGAATATTTATATAAATGCATGGGAGAGCGAAAGTTTACCGATGTAGACTTCAATTTGCGTGGTAAAACGTACGTCATTAGTAATCATGATAAAATATACATTTTTCAATAATTTTTTTTGTTAAATTGCTTATCATTTCATAAAAATGTATTATTTGCAATGCAATTATAGTATCTATGCACACAAAAACGTCCTAGCTGCATCCAGCGAATTCTTCCGAGGAGACTTATCTCAATTAAGTGAAGTTTTAAACCCATACGAAGACGAAGTCATCGACGCGATTTTAAAATATTGTTACACGGGAGAACTATGTGAGTGCATACGTACATACAACATACATATATTTATAGCAAATTGCTAATTAAACAAATATTATAACTATAATATATCATTATTAACAAAAAACTATAATTAGTAACCGTAACATAATATTATAATGCCAAACATTTCATTTATTAACTTATATAATTACATCATCTTCCACAGAGGTATCCATTATCCATTAACACCCTTCAAGAAAGCACCAATGTTATTAGCACTTCTAATGCTCTCTGGAAGGGCATTATAGATTTGAATACCTCTGTGAAAAACACCTCCTGCAGTTCTTGTTTTCTTAACTCTGCCTATAATTAATTTATTCCTACATATTTCTAGCTTTATAATTATATATTTCTCTATTCCTAACTATGTAATTATTAAATTATTTGGGTAATAGATTCTTATCTAGCTTATATAAAAATTTTAAAGTGCTTAATTTAAGACTATTTCTAATATCTAACCATTTCAATTCATCTCATATTCAATTCATATTCAATTCATATTATGCACTTTCTGCAGTTTATCAATACACAATCCACTAAATAGATTGAGCACTGTAGCGCAATATACAGTATGAAACCGTACAACACAATTATATATTAATATTTTACTTTTTATACTTAATAAGTTTCTTAACCCAGAAAGTGCACCAACTTTTTTTGCCATTTTTTTTAATAATATAATCTGCGTGCACCTTAAAACTTGATTAACTTAATACTTAATATTATCTACTACTTCTACCACTCTCCCATTCATAATCACATCACTCATAAGGCTCTTGTTATTCATCCACATCATTTTAGTCTTACTTAAGTTCACTTTCGGTTTATTCTCGCATAATCAATCACTTACATACTGTAATTCCTTACATAAAATATCACTCATGACATGAACATCATTACGTATAATATATACTAATGTATAATCCGTAAACATATGAACTTTACATACGTAAAATACTTTCACTAAATCATTGATATATAAAATAAACAACAGAGGTCCTAATTAAGAACCCTGTGGTACTCTATACGGAATAATCAAATTTTTTAAAATTCAGATAAAATTCAAACGAACTTAATACTTTCCCACCCAATCCTACCTTACTTAATATCTCTAGCAATCTTCCCCTATCTTTAGTATAAACGCTCTTTTGAAGTCCAAGAAAACAGCTGCAACTACCTTATTAGAATCATCTATCGCTCCTATCCAACTATAAATGACCAATTGATTGGCCGTTTCAGTTGAATGTCGCTCTCTAAAACCTGATTGTTCCTCAATCAAATAATCATTCATAACGACAAATTTTCTCAATTGATTTATAACTTGTTACTTGTTCCAATAACTTTCCAAGGATCTGAAACAATACCTGTCTGTAATGATAGATTAATTATTTTTAACAAATATGAACCTATGTTAGTTCATGTTTGTTTTAATACTTCTACAGTTAGATCATCCATAATTCTTTACTGATTTCATGCCATTCAAAATATCATTCAACTCCTTATTAAAGAGTTTAGTTAAAATTTATTAAATATATTTATCGCTGTAGATAAATTATCCAAACTATTATAATGATAATATATATGTACGTAATTTATAAAATAAAAATACACCTTTTATAACGCTTTTCCAGGTATCGATTTGAAACATATTGAAAAGTTTGGGGAATTGGCTAAAACGTTAAAAATAAATTATATCGACGATGTGATAAGTAACTTGGGAAATCAACAAATCAACTCAACTAACAGTTTGATGTTTTTGAGACTGTCAAGTTTAAATCCCGATTGGAAAAAAACGGCTATGAATATAACGACCGAGAATTTTTCTTCGGTGACTGTTTATGAATATGTATATGTATAATATTCGTGTAAAATATTGTATATAATAATAGGAGGTGAATTATCATTGTTATTTCAGTTGTATCAAACTGCAACCTTTCTCCGTTTGCCTTTGGCCATGGTGATTGATATTCTCAAATCAGACGATTTGAATGTTTCCGAGGAAGAGGTTTTCAAAGCCATTAAGTTGTGGATAAATCACGACGAATCAAACCGACGAGCTAATTTATTCGAGCTATTAAGTACCGTCAGACTGACGCTTTTGTCATTGGAGGTATTACTAATAGGTGAAATATTTACCTATATTGCATTTTATACTACATATACAATAATATGTATATCTGTCGTTTTCAGTTTTTGACCTCGGAAATACTCGCTTATTGTTATTCGAGCCCACCGAGCGTCATCATCATCAACACTGCAATGCAAACACTCTTATCACCAAATGCACAAAATTCTCTTAAAACTCAAAATTATCGTACAGGATCACATCAATTGATATTAGTTGGTTCCGATTATTATGACGTAAGTTAAAATCACAAAACATTTGAAGTTGAAATGCATACTTAAAAAATTGAAAATACATATCTTCCTCAGCAACAACAAACTCTCGAAATATACAATGAAAAACAAAACACTTGGTCGGTATCGAAAAATTATGAATTTGCCCGGAATTTCTACGTGCCCGTTTTGGTAAACGACTGGATTATAATCGTCGGCGGTTGGCCAAATAATAGAGATTTGGTATGTCTTTGAAATTACAGTATAATAATACCTACGTACACGTGTAGTTTTAAACATTGATGGCAATATAAAATTGTGTATACATATATTCATCAGGTCGACTATATAGATCTGAAAGACGGGCAGAAACATAGTTTGGAAAAGTTGAAAGATGGACGATACGACTTGGCTGCAGTTGCACTGAAAAAAGGGTTGTCTACTGATGTGTATGCTATCGGAGGATTAACGGCAGCAGGGGCAACCACTAAAGTAGAAAGGTAAATATAATATGTAAATTGTCCTCGTAAAATCACAGGGTTTTGCGAAAGCATGATATCTTGTTGCCAATTAGGGCTAAAAAACGTGCTCATTAACTCCCCCCTCTTGAGAGCTGTTGGACTCATCGAATTACTGGCACATTACTTGGATCTCTTCAATGCCAGTTATGTTGAGTTGGTCGAACACATCCTACATTGCACGATATAATTATCTTTTATTATTTATTTGTTTTTCTCTATACATACAATTTCTTACTTGCTTTTAATTTTTTTTATTATTTTTGTTACTCTGGTTTTAAATATACATCTATTTGTTTTAACACCTCAGTGACGCATTGTGGTTGCCTGTCAAGTCTCTGTTGTATTGATTTATTAAAAATAAAATAATATATTATTTAATGTGATACAATTACATATTACACTGTTCGACAAATGACTATTTTTTTTTTGGGTCAGAGACGAGATATAACTTTTCTTATAGATCTATGCCGAGTGAATACGAATCTGGTAATAAAAAATGTTGATTGGCTCGAGATTCGGCGATAGGTGTTTTTTAAATCGTGCGATTTTTCTATATCTTGGTGTTGTTCGGTCGATGTCTCAAAATCTGTCAATTTCCTGTTCAAAATTAATATTGGAATCTATAAAAGGGTATTTTATCTTTCATTTATAGTACTTTTCAGCTTTGAAGTCTCTCTAAATAGTCGTCCAGTTCAAATCAGAATTCAAAAGTACGCATTTTCATTTGGGATTTTTTCCCACTGTTAATACTATTTTATATTAAGTGTTTTTTAATTTAAACATATTTATTGAGATAATGTTATGACCACACTATTTTTTGTTTTCGTTTAAAAGGAATAATTGGAAGTATGCTGAATTTTAAATCGGTAAAATTGCGAGGTAAAAGCTCGTACTAATATTTACTCGTATTTACACGAATCTGAATTGAATTAATAGGGATAATATATAATTTTGACTATTCTTGCGGATTAATAACAAAAATTTTTCTAAGTGGAATTTTAATAATTTTTAGTATAACTAGTGGGAAAAAATCCCAAATGAAAATATGTATTTTGACTTTTGATTTGAACTAGACGACTACTTAGAGAGATTTGAAAGCTGAAAAGTACTATAAATGAAAGATAAAATATCCAAATATAGATTCCAATATTCATTTTGAACAGGAAATTGACAGATTTTGAGAACAACACCAAGATATAGAAAAATCGCGCGATTTAAAAAACATCTATCGCCGAATCTCGAGCCAATCAACATTTTTTATTACCAGATTCGTGTTCACTCGGCATAGATCTATAAGAAAAGTTATATCTCGTCTCTAAACCATTTTTTTGTGTCGAACAGTGTAATACAAATAATATTACTTAATTAAAAATGGTATTTTAAACAGGTGGAACAGTGAGAGAAAGACATGGGAGACTGACGTGGCCCCATTGCTGACGGCTACATTTGCACACGATGCAAGTGTTCTAAATAATAGAATATATGTAACAGGGGGAGTTGCACCAGCAGTTTCAAATATTGTTCAAATGTACACACCGGAAACCAACACTTGGACCTTTCGAGCTCCGATGATTAAGACGAGATGTGATCACATGGTAGAGTTTACGATGCAAGCTTTGCGAGAAATATGTACATACATAATTCGAGAGAATTACCCTATGTATGTTAAATTGTTTTTAGAATGCCTCCATTAAAGGAAAGCTTTACGCAGTCGGTGGCTCTACACTATATTATAACCACCCGTATTATATTTCTGATGTTGAAAGATATGATCCAAATGCAAACTTGTGGAGTCCATTTTGCAATTTGCCAAGTCCACGAGCAGGCACTAGCTTGTGCTACTTCAAAGGGAGATTCCTATTCTCGGGTGAGAACTGATTGTAAACGTATACATATATATGTAACGATTGAAACCAAAAGTAGACGCCTCTAAAATAACAATAAATTGTAATGCATTCTGTTGCAGGTGGTCGTGATAATAAGGGAGCTATGTTGAGGGAGATTTTGGAATATGATGATAAAAATAATTCATTCGCGCATTTCTCTAGCATATCTTCGAATAGAGTAAAGGCCTTTCCGATTTTCGTGAAAACCAAGTCAGTGCTTTGAATTTTCATCTCAAGTCCGGTACCTACATACATATGAATGTACATATGTACATACTATGTATATGCTATACCCACGAGTCAACTAATTGGCGATAATTCCAATATGATTTTCTTTGTATTTTTGTATGGAATTTTTTCTTCTTTTCTGTATGTATGAATGTACGTATTTTAATGACGTTTTATCATTGTGTTAGTGCATATTATGAAATAAACATAATTTGAAATTATTTTACATTGTCTTTAATTTATTCAAGTACAAATGTACATATGTGCCTACGAGTATGTCGATCCCCATTACAACTAGAATAACTTGTAACGCATTTATTAAAAAAAAAAAAAATTGTATTATTATTTAACTAAAATTATATTTTATTATAAATGGGACGTTAATTTAAAAAGTTATGTATGGAACAAAACCGGATTAACAGCTCAATCCAGGTTTTGAAAAACGTTTATTAATATCGCTTGATTCATATAGACATTACATAATATATTATGTACATACATACTCACATATGTAGGTACAGGTAGATGGAACATACATACATAAACACATACATACATACATAAGAGTATACACGAAATTAGGCTTAACATACGTTCTGTTGGGACCGTTTTCACGTTATACGCATTTTATTAAGCCAACATTAAGGTAGGAACGGAAGGGTTAGCACCCCTTACACGGACAATTAATTTTTGACTAAAGTTTATGCCGCAATTATTGCCGAACTTGTTGCCGTTTAATTTTTGCCACACTCACGCGGCGAACCCACAATTTGAAAATTCCAAACAGAATTTAATTTGCGGTCGAATTTGCACTCCTATGCGTTTTCGAAAGCCTCAACATTTTTAAATTCACATTATTTTTATTCATATTCTTGTTACATGACTCCAATCTAATTTAGATAAATATAAGTATGTACATATGAAGTGGCTATGTACATACATATATATGTATGTATACATTTACCTATGTACACATGTACTTTCAGTAGGTACATGGAGCAAATCCGCGAATTTTCATCAATTGAAAAACTTTTATCGCATCAGGGGAACGTTAATTACAAAATTTCGTTGATTTTAAACGATATCTTGTGCCTTCAAAGAATCGATTTATCTCAAAATTACAAAAAAGTAAGTTTAAATACACTAAGAAAAAGAGTCATATGAGAAAAACCTACTTTTTCTAAATTTTTGTTGAGATAAATCGATTGGTTGAATTGGTTGATTGGAACGAGACATTTTTATCGTTAATTTTAAACAAAACCAACGATTTTTTTATTTAATATTCCATTGATACCACGAAAGTTTTCCACTAGGTCCGTCAATAAAAATCCAAATTTCGCGTTTTTCGCTCCGGCCTAAAGTAAATTATGAAGTAAAAATAAAAATTGCAATTCAATAAATAAGATAAATAGTACAAAATATAATTAAATAAAAAGTACTTAAATATAAAATAAGTAACTACATATTATGTATGATACCCGCTTTAATAACTAAATTACTATCTAAAATCAATGATCTATGTATGTATGTATATGCATATGTATATGAAATTATTATGTATACTGGTTTTCGCCATAAATATTGAATAGTAAAAGTATTCTTTGAAAAAATTATTTATATGACTAAATATAAAAGCTTGGGATGTATATATTATATTATAGGTACTTTTAAATCTTGTCCGTACGTAAGCGTGACCACATCTTTGCTTTGTTGTAGTCCCTTGTTGCGTCCTCTCCAAACGTTTCGTATTTTATAACATTGTAATACAATTCTCCTAGAACTTCCCATTTTAAATATTATTATTTTTAAGTCTTCGGTAACTGCTAAATAGCACGATGAGATCACACACCAGACGAGCTTTGACAGCTATGTAAAAGTGACAGCTGCGTAGAGGTTATAATTTGACCAAAACACTTAGTTCGGCCACGAATTTCAACAATATATTATTATATCTAGAAAATATAATAGCTTGTTATTTAAAGTTTATATGAGATGAGAATAAATGAAACTGAAAAATGAACTGTTACTGGGGCGATATAAGTCCGCCTGTGGATGGTTAGCTATCATTTGACCCAAGATTCCTATCTAAATTTGGATGAGTTAACACATACATATGGATATGATTAAATGTCCGACATATTTAGCTATCTTAAAATTTTGCCATCACGGTATATCAAAGCGATTTGAAAAGTGGAATTCACTTTTATTTGATGGGCAGGAATGTCACTGAACTAACCGAGTGAAGCTAAAAAAAAGCTTGTAATATAACACGGAGATTTCAACTTGATTGGTATGGTTTTTATCCTCAGTCTTGTATCTTCGTGCGCGCCACAGTCTCTTGGGTCTCCGTGTGTCCCAATTTAGACCCAGTTTTGGAATCCCTTTGGTATACATATGTAGTAGTAGGTGACGATTCCTATTGATATCTAGCGGGGGTGTTCGAAGTCCCGATATAGACTACATATGTTCATATGTAATTCTGATAGGACATTTTCAATTTGATTATTTATTGATTTGATTATTACATCGTTTACGATTCGCAGAGGCAATTCTTGAAAAAATTAGCTTTTTAAAAAGCAATTTTAAAGGTAACCACACCAACATATCCCGTTTCTATGGTTATTGTTGAAAATTATGCATTTTAAATAATTATTTAATAACGAGTCCATAATGTTATGATGCGTTTATGTATATGTATATCAAAAATTAGCCGTAATAATTATAAAATATAGACATTTTCGTCACATTTAAAATCTATATGATAGTGTTACGTATACTGAAAAGAGCCGCCGCGTAACTGGGATCGGATTAGCGTCCTGAGAGACCGTGTGACCGGTGTAAGTGGTTTTAAGGATTAGCGACAGGCTAAGTGCATGTAGGCTAAACAATGGCGAACGAGTTGGCTGGTATTGGTCCTTTCTCAGAATTGACCTGTACCGTGGGAGCGAATGTCGTGGGAAGACATATCCGTACGTGACCATAACAATAGGTAAACAAATTAGACGTCGAAGATGTCCTGAGAGATCTATCCCTTATAAGGCGATAGTTGTCATTCTAGACTGAGCACTGCCAGTGCGTGTATCTCCTTAATCATCAATAAATGCTGTGAGACGACTGTTGGCCTTTTACTTGGATCCTCCACCCACCCCTACGCAACAATAGTTTCGTTGAATGGTAAAAGATGAGGACGAATTTATCAAATAGTGTACTGTTTGTAAAAAAAGCTAAATAAGGATGGCGGAATAAATTTTAATGCGAATTAAAAACATTCGAATTCGCTGACGAAAAATTTACATCTTAGCCAAAACACAAATAAAACACTTATCTTTTATTTTTCAATATTTGACATTGATTATGAAGATTTCTTTCGAAATCGCTAATTTCGCTAAATAATATCGGACATATACATACATATTATTAAATTTCATACAAATCAGGACCATTTTTTATATTCCTTATTCTGCTCTCATCTTAAGTTATAGGCGTTTAAACAATTAAAATCCGACAAAGCGAAAGGGTGGCAGAAAAAAGAAACATATGGTAACTAACCATTACACGTTAAAATGGTTAAAATTATAGCATTTTTTAATACCTATTGTTTATTACGACTATTTTTCACCATCGTACTGGTGGATTTGATTTGAATATATAATGTCGAATCTTGGAACCTTAGGTTCCAAAAAATCGCCCGAAAGAAAAAGTCGGTTTTCGGTTTTTTACAAATAAAAAGCCGGTTAACCGGCTTTCATCGGTTTCAGAAAATTAAGATTTATTTTATGTTTTAAATTTTTATATCGAAAAAAAAAATGTAAATATATTATATTATTACAAATATTATATATTACAGCCGTAAAAATGACAGATTCTGAAAATAATTAAATGATATATGTATATAAGCTACAAATTATGGAAAACCCAATTTTCCGAAATTCTGAAATGCTTTGTGTAGGTTATTGAAACTACTTTCAATAATATTTTATTGTTTTATGAACCGGTCTTCATCCATTACTAAATATCAAAGCCCATCTCTCCCATGCATTTTGCTATAAAGCATTTGAGTTCCTTTGCTTTGAATATCGAAGAAACCACTTAGTGCTGTACCTTTTTTTGTTGTTCAAAGAAATATACGCCTATTCCCTAAGAAAGTTTGGATATACACATTTTTTTAAATCTTTCATACAAATTTGACATTCATAATTGCTAGTTTTGAGGAAAAAAAACAACAATTAAAGAAAATTGAAAAAAATCGATTGATCGAGAAAAAAGCCGGTTTTTGATTTTTTTTTTAAATTGTCAAAAAGCCGGTTTTTCGGTTTCGATTTAAGCTGGCTTGGAAGCCCCATTGTTGACCAAACCAAAATGGCAAGGTTTCAAAACTATCGGAAGAATGTAGGATATCAAATCCAAACGTTGTCTCATGGTCCGTACGCACCAAACCAACGAAGATTTTGGGCCAACTTTTAAAACCAGTAGCGTACAAAATATCGAAATAAAAATTAAATAAAAAAAATTGAAATTAAATATCAAAATTAAGCTAACGAGCGAGATTGAGCTAAAATTAGATCATCGTTGATGTTTTGAATTACAACAATGTTTTGAATTACGACGATACGCATTACAACCAGAGAAATATTATAATTTCTCTGATTACGAGTGAAAAAAACCTTGTTATTGTTTCTTATAAGTCGTCACGATATACTACTATGTTTCCCCCTTCGGAAATATTTAATCAACGACGATTTTGGGCCAACTTTTAAAACCAGTAGCGTACAAAATATCGAAATAAAAATTAAATTAAAAATTTGAAATTAAATATCAAAATTAAGCTAACGAGCGAGATTGAGCTAAAATTAGATCATCGTTGATGTTTTGAATTACAACAATGTTTTGAATTACGATGATACGCATTACAACCAGAGAAATATTATAATTTCTCTGATTACGAGCGAAAAAAACCTTGTTATTGTTTCTTATAAGTCGTCACGATATACTACTGTGTTTCCGCCGTCGATGAAACATTTAACAAAAAAAAATGTCGGTGATTTGTCAAAGGGTCAGTACTTGGATGGGTAACCGCTTGGGAACACCGCGTGCCGTTGGCCCCCCTTTTTTAAACATTTTTATTTTATTTTATTAAGTTATTTTATTCATATGTATGTACTCTAATATAACATACATATAAATATATAAATAAAATACATTCATGGATTTGCTTAGATTTTGTATAAAAATGTCATAAGATTTTGTTCGATGGAGTCCCACATAGATGTCGGTAGGGTCCTTCGCTTTATACTTGCGGTAATGTTGCACTAGGGCTTTTATATGCAACGAGTGTGTTTTCAAGTTATCGCTTCTCGGCCTGTTGGCTAAGATCAAAGTGTAGTATCTGTTCTTATCAGCTTAATATCTGATAGTTCCCGCATCGCGGGACCAGTATATTAAACTGATTTTTGGAAAGTGACGGGATGATCGGGGCTTGCTCCACTCCTGTCGCGGGTTGGCCCGGCATTGCAGTGCCGCCGGGATCGGCCCACATTATCTATTCATATTACCCTCTCCTCTTATTGATTGAGAACTACTAACGTCTGCTTATGATTAAACTTATGCCGAGGTTTCATGCAATGCAATGAGACCGTCCCATTAATGTTCTAAGCAAGAAGAGAGCGAAGAGGATAGTTTTTCTAATGCTGCGTACGGACCAAACCAACGACGATTTTGGTCCAACGTTTTAACCAGCAGGATAAAACCAGTAGCGTACAAAATATCGAAATAAAAACTAAATTTAAAAATTGAAATTAAATATCAAAATTAAAAATATTATTATTTTATTAAAATTAAATTCAAATATCAAAATAAAATTATAATCAATATATTAAAATTAAAATAAAATATTGAAAGTTAAAACAGAACATGCCCAATTTAAATAAATTTTCGAGATTGACCTAAAATTAGATCATCAACAATCACATACAGGTAATCCTTGACTTTTGTTTGTCGAAGATGTTTTGACTTACGAAGATACGCACTAAGATCGAAAAAAAAAATCAAAGAATTATTATTTTTACTTCCCCGTAATGCGCAGTTATTGAGAATATATCATGTGTTAGTATGGGTGACCGAGCGATGGTCCCAACCCGGTACGTAGTCGGTTTATCAAACGAAATTGTTTTAGTCTTCAATTGTTTCTCTCGTCGAAATAAATCAATTAATTAAATCATTTCAGAGGTAAATTTTATCGGATAATGTGTGATTATTAATTTTATTTCGACGAAAGAAAAAAACCCTTCGACAAATCACCGACATCCGACACGGCGTTTTTTTATGAATTGTTTTTTTTATCGATCGTCTACGGTAGAAATACAGTAACATCTCGTGACGACTTTAACAATATTTTTTTTCGCTCGTAAGCAGAGAAATTATAATATTTCTCTGGTTTTAAATGCGTATCGTCATAATTCAAAACATTGTTGTAATTAAAAACATCAACGATGATCTAATTTTAGCTCAATCTCGCTCTTTAGCTTGATTTTGATATTTAATTTCAATTTTAAAATTTAATTTTTATTTCGATATTTTGTACGCTACTGCTGGTTAAAAAGTTGGCCCAAAATCGTCGTTGGTTTAGTCCGTAAGCACCATCAGACGAACGAGCGAAGGCAAACATAGAAGAGGCTTGCAAAAACATGCTTTTTATAAAGGAAAAATTGAAATGCAAGTAAGTTCGCTGTTGTAACATTTTGTGCCAGTAACTATCCACGCACGAGTATGTATGTACGTATGTATGTGTTTACCTATACAGAGTATGTGGGCATTAAATCCCGAGTGGTGTGTGTGTGTAAAATTGGTCGTCGTTGAGTGTTGTCTGCGGTCCGGAACAAGAGTATTTGTGTGCGCACGCGGCCGGCTTTATGGTAATTAAACATTAATTACGTTAGTTCTCATATCATACGCGCGGCCGGCGGGGAAAGGGTTAATAGGGATCCGAGCCCTCTACCCACTTCGGACTTTACGCAATGCGTCTAATTTAATCTCACGTACGGACCCGCTCCTTTATTACACTTTAAAACGGGTCTTTTTTCAACCCCCACCCCCACCCCACCCCCCCTTCTTCAACTTCCGTTTATATCCCTTCAAATACCATCGCCTTTGCACTCTAGTACCACTAATACTAAAAACCACTCGACAAAACATACTTCTAGTTGAATTTGAATGTGAAAAACGTAAAAAATATAAATTAAAAACGATTCCATTTTATTTTTACTCTCGTATTAAAATCGGTATATGTATATTTAAAATATGTGGTGGGAAAACGGCGTCTGGGATTTTCCGTCTTGATGCGGTGGAGACGGCGACAATTTCCCCGTCTATCACATGCAAACGCCAGTCGGACAGATAAAATCTAATGATGATTGCTTCCATCACACCGCGGTCGGAAAAGCTGAACGGGCGCTTTCCCTCCGCGGCAAAAATAAACAGCGAGTTTTCTCAGATTTTTCCCCGAGTTGGCAGGCGTCGAACGCGACTCGGTATTAGCAATTTCGCTGATCTTCACGTTTTCAACGATATCGTCGCTCGTCGTTCAAAATTCGAATTATATTCCTCTGTATCAAGAGACGAAAGCCTTACGTGACCAAAAATTGACATCTCCTTACTTTAAATCGAGATAAATGATTATAAATTTATAACTATGTGCGTGGTAGACATCATCATTTGATGGTTGTACCTGCTGCTCGCACAGTTCTTTTTCGAATTGCTCCTATTCCAAGAGCTATTTGACTTCTCAATGAAACCGTTGCTGCCGTGTCTGAATGCGATATTTTCCACCTAAGTGAGCGTAGATTATCGGATATTATTTTAACATATTTATCTGGTAATCTGCGCTCATCATTATTTTCTTAATTTTAATGTGATGTATGTGTGGACTCTTAATCTACTCTTTTCCTTTTGGGCCTCGCTGTGATTTTATTTATTTTTCGTTCATTGTATAACTAAGAATAGGATTTTATTTATTTGATTTTTACACCTTTTTTATTTATTTTTTCTTATGTATCATTTTTCTTTTGTTTTCATTTTATTTTTTTTGATTTTTAAATGCTTTTTATTATTACGAAATTATGTTCACAATACATCTTATATCTATTTTAATAGCTACTGATCTACTGATCATTTTCTATTTTACAATTTTAATTTAATTTGGTTAGTAATCACAGTATTATATTATTCTAATGTTAATCTAAAGCATAATAGGAAAAAGAGCCCAAAAACCTATTTACAATCCTTATAAATGTTCATAATACATCTAATACATAATATTAATTAAAGACTATCTAAAGTCGATGACCTAAAGCAGATTGTGTTTAGGTAATCTGTGTTTATACCTGAAGGGTATAGACATTTTGTTGTAATCACCGAGACTCTTCACAAGTGTGTTAGTATGGTTATTAGTGATTCTTTCATAGAATCTACTGGTTAGTTTGTTAGTAATGTCTGTAACAAACGGAATATTATATATAGCATGCAGTTTTTTCAGGTTAGTATATATGGGTGTATTATAAATTATTTTAAGGGATTTATTTTGTATTACTTGGAGCTTGGAAAGGTTAGTATTCGAGGCGTTATTCCATACAGGTGAAGCATAGGTTAATAATGGCAATATGAGCGCGCGATATAATTTTATTTTATTTAGCGTTGATAAAGAACTATGGCGATTAAATATTGGATATATTGAGGATATACCCCGCATCGCCTTGCATTTCGCTGCCTCAATGTGAGGTGCCCATCTCATTCTTTTATCAAACGTTACTCCTAAATATTTTATTACTGACTGCCATTTCAGACTTTCTCCAGAGGGGATTTTCAGATCTGAACTTGGCTTATGTTTTCTAACACTAAAGAATATGGCGTCTGTTTTGGTTTGATTAATTTGAATTTTCCACTTAGTGAAGTGTTCAGTCATTGTTTTAATTGCAAATTCAAGATTTTTAAGAATAGTGTCTGGTTTTTTGCTACTTGTGAAGCAAGCTGTATCATCTGCATATAGGGCTATGTGACAGTTTTTTGGAATAGGTATGTCATTTATATATATGGAGAACAAGAGTGGGCCAAGCAAGCTCCCCTGCGGAACGCCAGCTGCGATTATTTTTGGAGACGATAATTCATTATTTACGCTAACCACTAGCTTTCTACGAGTTAAGTACGATTTGATGATGAGAATTAGGTAGTTTGGTATTTTGTTAATAAGGAGCTTATGAATGAGTCCATCGTGCCAAACCGTGTCGAAGGCCTTTTCTATGTCGAGACATACCATTCCGGTACTTCTCTTCATATTAAAGTTCTTCGTCACGTGTTCAGTTAGTCTTGTTAGTTGTTGGGTCGTGGAATGTCCAGTGCGAAATCCAAATTGTTCATTTATTAATTTCTTATTTACGACTTTAAGTAAACGTGTGTAGATTATTTTTTCTAGAATTTTTGAAAGCGTGCAAAGTAAGCTAATGGGTCGATAATTGGCCGGGTTTTTTGAGCTTTTATCGGGCTTAAGTATGGGAATTACGTTGGCTGTTTTCCAGTATTCTGGGAAATACCCGGTGAGTAAACATGCGTTGAATATTTTAGATAGTGAGACTAAAGCTTTAAATGGAAGTTGTTTGATTGTGATGTTATCTATTGAATCTCGCCCAGGTGCCTTTTTATTTTTTAAATTACGTATTATATTTTGGATTTCACACGGATGCACCAATTTTATATTTTTAGTACTGTTAGTGGGAGTTTTTGTGATGATTTGAATGGACCGGTTGACTTTATTATGCGTTGGTATGTGATTGTAATGTTGTGTGAGTGTGTGATGTTTTTGGAAGGATTTTGATAATAGTTCTGCTTTGTCGCAATCACGCGTCACTGAGATTCCTGCATCATCTAATGGAGGAATCGAGTTTTTTGTCCTGCGAATCGCTTTAGCTAATTTCCATAGAGAGCCATCAACTGAGCTCAATTTTTCTAATTTTTTAGACCAAGCTTCATTTTTGATTTCTTTGATTCTAATTTTAATTTGATATGTGAGCTTATTAATTAATGTTTTCAATGCTGGATTTTTTGATGTTTGCCAAATTTTACGGAGTTTATTTTTACTTTTAATTAGATTTGCAACAAAGTCAGTTATCTCTAGTTTGTGTTCAATATATTGTGTCTTAGGTATGTGAAGGTGTTTGGATCGAGCTATTGATTCCGTCAGGTGTATTATGGAGCTGTCGATTTCTGTTTTGTTTGTGAGTGTGGTAGAAGTTAGAATAGTTTGGTCGTTTATGTACGACTTGAACTCTCGCCAGTTAGCTTTCCCGTAATCCCAACTATGCTTGATGATTTCCTCGGGTTTCCCGTCGATTGAGAAGATATCGGGAGATGATCAGACGACAGGGTTTGAAGGGCATTTGGTGTCGATATTTTTGGGAAGTTCTTGACGAGGACAAGATCTAGTGTGGATGGTTGTGAGTTATTTGTAGGATAGTGTGTGTATGTATCCGGATGAAGCAAGATTGTATCTGTTATTTGAATGTATTTAAAAAGAGTTGTGCCTTGTTGGTCAGTGTTTACGCAACTCCATAATAGATGTTTAGCATTAAAGTCACCAGCTACCACTACCGAACTACCAATGTTAGTTCTTACTACTAATGTTTTTGGGGAGGATTGTAAGCGGATGCTACTATGTGACGGGTGTTGTTAATTGTTAGTTCGATGGCGGTTAGTTCTAAATTTTTTAGTGGCGGAGTTATTACGCGACAATGTTTAATTGACGATTTTATAAAAATGGCAACTCCCCCTCCATGCTGTTCTCGGTCTTCGCGATAGCAGTTAAAGTTAGGTAGGTTAATACGGATATGAGGTTTTAAGAAGGTCTCGGAGATTAAAACTATGTCAACACAGTACTCACCGATCGCCGACTCTAGTTCGTCAATCTTATTCTTAAGTCCACGAGCATTCCAAGCTAGAATGTTCAGGCGCCTCCCGTTAATCAAAGACATCGAGATATTCGACGAGCATGAGTGCCAGCTCTAGTTTGTCGGTGCAACCGCTGGCCTTGGCACGAATCTCCTGGAGGATCTTCAACATCTTCGTCATAGACGCCATGGAAGTTAGGTCTGTTGTTGGTTGAATGTTGGGATTGGTTGGTTGGTGGGGTTTTTTAGGGATATTTGGTGAAGGAGTTTTAATGGTCGGTAGCTTTGGGAAGTTATGATCGTTAACGACCGGGATATTTTGTGGCTGCGCCACTGGGAGTTTCCAAGGGTTGGCTTTGACAATTGATGCTCGATTCTTCCTCGATTCCAGCATTTTCAGATAGCTCTGTCTTTTTGGACAGTCTTTGAAGTTAGCGGGGTGAGATCCTGAACAGCCTGAGCAGACAGCAGGGGTAACTATTCCTTGATTGCATTGTGCGGTGAGGTGAGTGCCGGCACATTTGACGCACTTGGCCTGCCGATTGCAGTTTTTCGCAGCGTGTCCATATTCTTGGCATCTGAAACATTGAGTAATATTTTGTGATTTACTAGTATATTTAACGACACTGACCTTTGTGTAAGAGATGTACCGGATTTCTTTAATCTTCTTTGCCGATACCGATGGCTCGAAGAACACCAAGTATAGCTCGGTGGCGTTGCTACTAGGCTCCTTCGTCTTCATCTGTATGACTTTGGTTACAGGGAATCCCTGTCTGATGATGTCATCTTTAATATCAGCTTCCGGCAATTTCGGCAAGCCACGTACGACACTTTTTATTTCCTTTTCCTCCTTCCTGGAAAAGGTATGGAGTTGTCGGTCTGGTGTCAATCCATCCCGAAGTTTTTTAAAGTCTTCAAGACTTTTACATTGTATCTTGACATTATTTTGACCAATGTAAGTCATTGTGAAGTCTTTTATAAACTTCTTGATCGACTCGATCATGCTGCCGTGAGTGCCAGTAGCTGTCATGATGATGGGCGGGATTCTTCCACCGCTTCTGGGGACATCGGAAACTTCCAAGAGCCCTTCAAATTTGTTTTTCTCCTGAATTTTAAATTCAGGAGCAACATCTTTCACGTTCTTTGCCGTATGTTTTGGAAACTGCCACTCGGTCTCCATCTGAGCGGTCTGACAGCAGCCTGGTTGAGGAGCTTCGGTTGTAGTTATCAGTGTCTTCTTAAGTCGCTTTTTCAGGTTGGATCCTCGCATGGTGCCAACATGTGTTCTTTTGGTGTTCGTTTTGTGGGGGGTGTTTGTTGTGTATGTTAAAAGGTGTGGGTTTTTTGACGGTATGGCGTATCGCTGTATTATGAGCGCTCGCACAGAGAGTACGTCTTCGGCACGTCCGTTCTCACGGAGCGTCGAGAGACGAGTGTTTTCATTTTATCATGTTTTTCTGCCTTTACATTTTTGCTTTTTATTTTATGTATTTTATTTCTTGTTTTTCTTTATCAAATGTAGGCCATTGTGGCGCATTAGGTTCTTCCTGTAATGCCACAATGGTCCAAAACTAACTATAAATAAATAAATAACATTGACTAAAAAAAATTGTGACATACATTATTAACGGTTTTAGCGGTTTCAATAGCCCACTTTTATACATTGATTTATTTATTTTTACAGGCACACCACACACGCCATTATAATTTAACACGACATCTTTGGTCAAACATTGTACGTACATAAGTATTATTTAAGGCCAATTACAAAAATCGATTATCAATCATTTATGGACAAATTTTTGCAGCATTTTTAATTCATCTTATCAATTCCCGATAAATCATCACAAGTGATATCGTTGTTCTTCAGGTCATGTACGGGCACTACGGAATCACCACTCCGTCCCTCAAAATTGTGAATTGGGCTTCTGAATCTCTTGGTATGTATGTGATGATCTAAAAGCGGCCCATACCTCTTAGTAATGTTGCGTAGGGGTGGGGGGAGGATCCAAGTAAAAGGCCAACAGTCGTTTCACAGCATTTATTGATGACTCAGGAGATACACGCACTGTCACTGCTAAGTCCAGAATGACCTGAGATCGCTTACGTACCGCCTAAAAGGGGTAGACCTCTCAGGACGTCTAATCTGTTTACCTACTGTATAGTCACGTATTCGGATATGTATTCCCACGGTATGAGAAGTGCAATCATTGTTTCATGCACTTAGCTTGTCGATAATCCTTAAAACCCACTTATACCAGTCGCACGGTATGCATTTAGTTAATCCGTTAATAGATATCCGTTACAGATAATCTTTGAACGGTCACACGGTCTCTGGGATTCTATTCGCTTAATCCGCGGCGTACGTTACAGTAATATATTTAATTACATTAGTTTAAGCCGGGATCATAATTTTGATTGAAACCCCAATCATTGATATCTTTTTGATTGAAACCCCAATCATTGAAATCATTTTGATTGAAATTTTAATCCCACACATTTGTACATTTGTTGTTGAAATATTGTTTAAATTGCCTTTTTATTTTTATAAATTAATTGTATTTAATTTATTTAATTATTCATTATATTTTAGTACATTATTTGTTTATATACATTTATTTTACTTGACTTTTTTTAATATATTTTTTTACTAAAGTTTTTTATATACATTTATTTTTTATATTTTAGTACATTATTTTTTATATACATTTATTTTGTTACATGAGTTTTTTTACTAAAGTTTTTTATAAACATTTATTTTTTTTTACTTGAGTTTTTTTATATATCTTAAAATTATATACAAAACCAAAAAGAGGTTTGTTTTCGAAAAACCTTTTTTACTAAAGATTTTATTATTTTCTACCTTTTAGTGTAACAGAAATTACTACAATACCGCAGGCAGCCCCGTGAGAATTACTAAGAAATATATGCTGGTGTATATAACTGAAAATGTTAGAGTAGCACTGATTTAAATGCTAGACATTTATTTATGAATACAATATTTTACAAATTATTTTAACTATTTTATACATAGTAATTTAATTATCATTTACAAATTAATTATAATTATTTACAAATTAATTAAATTATTATTTATAATTATTTTCATTGTTGAGTAATATCGCATCTAAATGACTTTAAAGGCACTTTAAAATCATCAGATAAATTAAATCAGCTGATAACTAAAAATAAAACTATCACTGTTTGATCTGTGTACATATGTATGTAACTATAAAACTATAAATATTTAAATATTAGAGATAACGAGAACCTATAGAGCAAATTTTATAAAATATAGAGTGAATTATAGGCGTTTAAACAATTAAAATCTGAAATAGCATATCAAGGCGAAAAGGTTGAAGATAGATTATGGTAGCCTTACGTACCGTCATAAACGTCACCGTATCCGAGATTCTGGATATTTGTTACGCATTGTATACGATATTTTATCTCCAACGTAATGGCAGACGATACATGTACGTATATTGATGACCAAAATGAGCAATATGGCAAAGTATGAAAACGATCGGATAAGAGATAAAAATGACCACTGACACGAAAGCCATGTGAAACGTAAAGGAGGTATGTAAAAATAAAGTACAAATGTATGTATGTACATAGTAGATGTTTAGTCGTCGATCGTCGATTGGTCACTGATTTTGAATCTCCATCCGCCATTTTGTTCTCGCAGTCGTAGTGTCAAATTGATCGCACAAAAACAAAAACAATAAAAGCGAGCCACCGTTTTATACGAAGCCATAACTCACCCCTTTGTCAAGCCGTGAATGAATATAATTTTTGTACAGACGATTTAACAAGGTGAACGCATAAATCACTGTAATTTGAATTTGACCGTCCGTGAAATCTTTTGTTTCGCGAATATAATATTAGCTGTGAATCTGCATTGTAATACAATTCTTTTTTTACTGCATCCACTACTCACGATTCGTGCGCGTGTGATAAATCTTCAGAATCTGCATTGAATTAAATATTCAAATCGACTCGACTCGTATTTAAATAATACACTTTGAAAATATACACATACTCGTCTCCACTTATGTATAATAAATACATGCTTTGAATGTATTCGTAAAATGGTACATTCTGGTACCATGAAAAGACCACAAATACTACGTATTCGAATACTCAAACGAACCGCAATCTTGTACGAGTACCTTTGATGCGGGAATCTGCCAGCAAAATGAAATTCAACTTTATTCCGTTGGAAATATATTATTAGCACTTGACAAACCCTTCAAATGTACGAATACGTGAATATTGTTGTAAATTTATTAATTATTTACCTTAAACCTTATATGCATCAAAAATTTAAAAGAAAAAAGAGGTTTTTATGGAAGTTTTTTACGAAAAGGAATATTAACTTTAAAAATCATATTCGTTCTTCCAAAGTAGTTATAATATTATATTCTTCATAAATTATATTGCATATCATACTTACTGCTATCTCTGAGATTCAGTCTGAATGAGATTTTTTTTGACGAATCGTACTGTCTTGTCGAAAAAGGTTAAACTTTTGATATTATATTATATATTGAAATGGGGTTTGCTAATATGTGACAAAAGCGTGACAGCCTCTTGAACCTTTATCCCGAAGAGGGAGAGCTCTTTATGAAAAACACAGCTTGTCAAATAAAACCCCTCTCTACTGTCATGTCGGCCAGATTCAAGTGAAACATTACCGAGTTTTCACAGAATCAATTAAAAAAAAAAAACACTGACGTTGAAGAAAAATGTAGATTCTCAAAGTAGATCCGCCGTAGGAAAAATTTCAATTAAAAATAAAACAAAAACAATGAACATTTTCAACTGACAATCTCATTAAAGTTTTTCAGTTGATTTTTTTGACTATACATATTTTTTTGACATACATACATCTCTGAAATAATATTGCAATTGTTATAACACGCGGCAAACTACACAAAACTATACTATCGACATGAACGAACGGATTCTTGGCAACGCAGCAGAGTTTGTCGGTGTCTAAACTTAAAATTTAATACGCAAAGACAACAAATACACTTGTCATTGTGAAATGTGCCTGTTTTGAAGCTCCAAGTAATCCAATCCCAGAGTCGAGTGAACTTGAACAATATTTGTACAGCGCGCAAGGAGACTCGGCTGAGGAATAAACAGCGCATTACTTTGAGCTGAATAAACTCGAAACGAGTATTATATTATTACACTTTATACGATTTACTCAACAATCAGACAAACATGTTGAGCAATTTTTAATTAACGCTGCTTTTATTTAAATCAAAGATAAAGCATATAAATTAACAATCGACAAAAGTTTCAAGTTATGTACTGAACATCAACACAATAAGCATATACATTGATCAAAAGCTTTTCTACTGCTTAAATACTGTTTTCAAATATGCGTATAGTTTCACAGATTGATTCAACTGTACATATGTTTAAATTTTATTCAAAAATATAAACACGCATGTACAATATCTATGTGTGTATTGTGAGATGATACAATCTTTTAAGATTTTCTAAACAATCTCGGATTTTTCGTTAGATTCAATTATTGTTGGATTGAATTCAACATAAAATTGAATGAAAAACAAAAAAAAAAATGAGAAAGAAAGCGAAGTTTAACTGTGCGAAAATGTCAAGTGCACGCATTTCACGTTGACAATCTCACTTTGCTTAATTAAATTCTCAACAAACACAAAGACTCGGGAACGTTCAAACAACGTTATTCAATTTTGAATTATAACGCTTAGCATTTTATTTGTATTATATACATACGTATGTATTTACGTATATAGCCGCATTTGGCCACAATCGATCAATTACGATTTTGCCAGACGAAGATGGCTGTGCGGTTATTTTTTTCGCGTCGGAGAAAAATAATCCTTTCGCTCGTAAATAATTTTCAAAGGCACTATGATTTATTATGATTTGGAAATAATGCAGAGCAGATGTCGCTATTTGGGGTGGTGTGCAAAACCGCTAAAGCGATCCTTCAATTGAATGAAGATTTGACTCGTCCGGTTTTGCTCTATTAATTACTCGGAGCTTTACAACCACACAATCGTTGTTGTTTGATTCGCAACAATATCTCGTGTTTTGCGGGACGAGCAAAATTATTAAGGAAACGCTCGTCCGGATTACAAAATGGTTTACGGTCGCCTGAAATCGTGGTAAGTAATGCGCAAAATTGCCAATAATGCTTAATTGCTTCGCGATGAATGGAATTATATGGAAATGAGCAAATTGAATGGGCGCTTCCACATAAAATACGCCTAGAATGTTTCAGATTTCACTAAGATGCTTATTTTAGTAAAATTTTCACTTTTCACTTTTCAGAATCATCTAATTTGTTATCGTATTTTAGGTACCTACTATACATACACACATTTTATACATGAGGGGTGCCAAACCATAACGTGGTAAATGCCACATAGATTTGTTTTACTTGCACCCTTCAAAATTGAAATGCCGCTTCCTAAGGGTAAAAGAAGCAACTCAATATATCGTAAGCGCTTTATTAGTTGCACTGTCAGTTTCACTCTGAATGAATATTGCTAATATTGATTAACACAAAAAACATAATGACATCTTTAGCCGCCATGATCAGGATGACATTTAAGAGTTGAGAGAAACGAAACTGTATAAGTTGTCCATTTATAATGGTGAAAGTGGTACATATGTACAACGTTATTATGGCATTTAATAAGTTTTATTCTTTTTTATTTATTTTTTTAAAATATCTAAGATTTATTATAGCTACTTGAAAAATGTTGCAAGAATTGATTAATGTATTATTTATTTATTTAAACAGTTTTAAGACGCCAGAAAACCTAAACTATATGATATATGTACGTACATAAGTATAATATATATATATATGTACATATGTAGATCGTGCACTTACGATTTATTTAATTATAAATGGAAAGAAAAGCGAAAAATCATGATACTAAACTAAGTGTAACAACTAAAGTATTATTAACATTGTATGTTACTAGTGAGTATTATATTATAATCAGAAGTTACAAAAAGCGTCCGTTGGAAAAAAAATAGCCTTGTAAAAAAAATTTTTTTAAAAACAAACCTCTTTTTTGGTTTTGTATATAATATTAAGATATATAAATTATTATTTTGAATAAAAATACCAATAATTTTATTTTACTACTGCCATCTATGTATAAAACTAAAGACTACATAGACGTCAACCAGATTTTAAATTTGTAAACTTCAAACGCGTCTTAAACGATATTTTATCTCTATCGTAATAGCGGAGGATCCATTGACTTATATTGATGACCAAAATAAGCAATATGGCAAAGTATGAAAACGATCGGATCAGAGGCAAATTTTTTCCTGAATTGTAATCGTAAGTGAAACGTAAAGGAGGTTTGTAAAAATGACAATTTCGCTTATACATACTTACATATCATATGTGCACTAATTATTACTATTACTAATACTTACAAAAACACTATAACTAATTTAAATTATGAACGAAAATGTTACAGAATCGGTTGTACGAGATGGTGATTAATTTGTATTGAATTTTACAAGTGAAAATCAACTTTGATAAACATGTAATTTTTGCAACTTCTCATTATAATATAATACAATGTTATTAATTAGTTACATGTCTACAATGTCGATGAAATTTTGTTTTTCATGCTTAGTTTAGTTTCATGATTTTTCGCATTTCTTCTGAAAGTGTACGAGAGTGGGTGAGCTAGAAGAATTCGGTTAAGTTATGGCGATTATGGCAGATATGGCAGATATGGCATTTTCCCGGAAGTGTGTCCGCGGGAAGCTGCTTCTCATCCCCGAGGATTTGGCTTATTACAAAAGTTGGCTTGATAACGTAACATAATTAATGAAGCTCGGGAACAATTTGCATGTGCACCGAGCGTTAACGCTAAATCTGCTAAAGTGACGAACGCGACTCGACGCAAATCTAAAACTTCTCCTTTGTCTATTTTTTCGTCCTTGGACTATTGATTTTTCGTAAAACGGATTAAACGCATATTTGCAAACTTCTGGGCCGAAATCACGATTCGAAATTAGTGGACGGTATTATTCAGCGCCGGCTCCGAATAGATCGGGGGAAAATTCGATTTTCACGGTGGAGGGGAACTCACTGATTAGATGGGGAAGTCTTGGTGTTTTTTCGTGAATAATTTTCCGAGGGGAAATCTGAACTACGAGGGCAGATTCGCGTGATCTCATTAAGCGGCGATGGGGTTCCGTAGACTAATGGGTACAACCGACCGCAACCGTGGCTCCTCAAACTCTGTTCAAACGAATTCCTATTACACTATTACATATACATGTACATATGTATATGTAGATCCAAAACACTTCTACAAATTAAAACAGTCCGCAACCTTCCGGCGTTATCTAATGTTTTATTTGATTTCTGTGATTCTTCAAGATATGATGGACAGAAGTAACAGGATAAAATAAGCCCCGTATTTGTACTTCAATATAAATATGCTAAATATTAAACATACTGTCACGTTCCAATAAAGATTTATTTTTTTTATAAAATGTTACATTTATCTTATTGTTAGATATATTCGAAAAACAACAGATTTAATTATGGAACTGATAATTTAAATGAGATACGTAGAACTGTTTCACTTTAACTTTGTTTTGCTGCTGTGTCACTTGCGGGGTCGATATTAATGACTAGCGTTCTTGGAGTCTTGATGGTGATGACTGACTATACGGAGTCGATGGTAATGACTACCATTCTCGGAGTCTTGATGGTGAAGACTGACGACTTTCATCTGCAGAGTCGATGATGATGGCTGACTTATTCTAACAGTAATGAGTTTATATACTCTTCTTTAAAACAATGAAGTGTTGAAGACATGTGTCGTACTATTTCGGTTAGTCAGTAAATTAGGTGTGACACTAACACTGTCCGACACGAAAAATGGTTCAGAGACGAGATATGACATTTCTTATAGATTTATGCCCAGTAAACACGAATCTGGTAATAAAAAATGTTGATTGGCTCTAGATTCGGAGATATTTATATATATGTGTTATTGAAATCGCGCGATTTTTCTATATCTTGGTGTTGTTCGGTCGATGTCTCAAAATCTGTCAATTTTCTGTTCAAAATGAATATTGGAATCTATAGTCGGGTATTCTATCTTTCATTTGAAATACGTTTTAGCTTTCAAATCTATATAAGTAGTCGTCCAGTTCAAATCAAAAGTCAAAAGTACGTATTTTCACATGGGATTTTTTCCCACTGTTAATACTATTTTATATTGAGTTTTTTCTATTGAAACATATTTATTTGGATAATGTTCTGGCCACATTATTTTTTTTTCGTTTAAAAATGTTAATTGGAAGTGTGCTGAATTTTAAATCCGTAAAATTGCGAGCTAAAGGCTCGTACTAGTATTCACTCACACACCTAATTTAATATTTTATATTATTAAATTAGGTGTGCCACAAATCAATGGTGTGTCTTATCCTTACTGGTTAGTCAACTACATTGATAAGCGAGGTATGTACATAACACTGAGTTGGGCAAAGTCCGGCACTCGTCATTGATAAGCGAGGTACATAACAATACATATACACATTGATTAAACTATATGATGTACTTATGTAAGTATTGCATAATTTGGAGGATGAGGATTTGAATTTTTGCATCTTACTAAAAATGCGAACTGCTCATCAAAGGACGATTTATAAATTAACTATTCATAAAAAAAAATATTGTTTTCGTATTAATTTTTCATGACTTGAATTTATTTATAAATATATTATACACTTGTGTTGTACCCGATGAAATTAATTAAATAAAAACTAATAAAAGAAACGTGTCGGTCCTGTGTTCGATTAACACGCAGTCGTATTTTTTTTCAAATACCTTTATAATATATTTGATTTAATAGTTTAATATGAAAAAAAATGATAAAAAATACCTACTAACCTACCTACATATAAACAATATATAACACCAATTGAAAAATTAATTAATTAATTAAATAACTTTTATATAGATAGCGCTAAATGCTCAGAGATTTACCTAGAGGAAACATTGGAAGCAAACAGTACATTTAATATTATATTAAAATTGTATTTTGAGTAGTCTTCAATTTATATAATGATTTAATCGTAGGTACACATACAGATATGAGGCAAAATTACCAAACTTAAATGATTAGAATTTATATTCAATGAACTTAGTTTTTTCTATTCAAAAGAAAATGTGTTGGGGCAATTGATTACCACCATTTATTATACAAAACAGCAACTGGCGTATTTGAAAATCGGCAAGTGTCGTTACTTCGTTGAAAATGCAGCGCAAACTCTCCAAAGAGTCACTAATGAAATTTGTCTCTCGCATACAGAGTGCACTTATCGACAGAGCTGCATTATTATAATATATATATTGATCGATAAAATAATAGTTCAGTAATAAAATTTGATTTAAACTTTATACCTTTGCGTGCTCAATATACAATATTGAATTTTCATAATAATGTTTTCTCCTTTGAATGAAATCGGAACGAAAATTGCATCATTAGGGTGAAGAGTTGTTTACAGGCACACGGGCACATTTAATGATTTTCCTCTGTGAGAAAATAAGTCCGGCTAGCAAAGGTACTTTTTCAGGTGAGTACAGTAGGGGTTGTATTGTCAAGATTTCGACAATAGCTACTCGTAAGTGCAGCTGCAGCCAAAGTGCACGTATACACATACATACATATGTATGTGTGTAGTTTGTATGTATGTATGTATGTACGAAGTGCATGGCCTAGTTGCATTCCCTCATAGTCTCGAGTGGAATCTACAAGAGCTCTGAAAGCTAATACACTGTTTAAGGATACCTACTGATATGCTGTATCAAAGCAAATGCTTTGGAAATTTCCCATTTTAATGACGATGACAAATTGCAGCCCAGTTTGGATAACTAAGCGATATGGATTTTCGATTATTCAACATACACATAACCTAAGTGAATTGTGATGATTTAAATTTGAATATTTTTTTCACTTAATCCACATATCAAGTATCAATGGGTAAAGTTTAGTGAATATGAGAAGGAAAAAAAATTAATATGATGAATGGTTTAAATTTTTTACACGCGTTGTGCGCAAAATATTCTAGTATGCCAATTTTTGAAGAGCAG
Source organism: Arctopsyche grandis (assembly GCF_051622035.1). Classification (NCBI taxonomy): domain Eukaryota; kingdom Metazoa; phylum Arthropoda; class Insecta; order Trichoptera; family Hydropsychidae; genus Arctopsyche; species Arctopsyche grandis. The sequence goes on from NC_135355.1 coordinate 682,025, forward strand.
CAAACGATTAGCTATATATGTATTTTATTATGAAAATATATATTTATCTATGTATTTATACTTTTAAACGAAATGAGAATTACATTATATTTATACTATTGGTTTTACCCGGCTTCGCTTGGTATTTATTAGTAATATAAACCGCTTACACATGGCTAATCTAATGGTAAAAATTTTATTAAATTTATTTGAATATTCATTTGTTTTTTTTTTTATTAAATTGACTGTCACGAACAAACAAACATATATACTGTCTCTTCCGAAATTACATGTATACCAGAATCCGGCGCCTGCGTCCCCGGAGCCGGCGCCCCCGGAGCCTTCTCCTCCAGAGGCTTTGCCCCCGGGGACTTCGAATCCTTTGAATCGAAAAAAATCGAATCGGCACCTATGAATCGAAAAAAAAATCGAATTTGTCGTCTACGAACGAAGAGCCAACAAACTAAGGTTACATACATACAAATTCTCTTTCCAAATTATATATTATATTGTAGATACAACATATAACTTTATTTTAATTCGTGTATAAATTTCTTTCCGAAATCACTGGTTGAAATCAACGAGCACAACACTAGTAGGTATATAATGCCGTAAAATATGCTAATTTTGTTTTAAAGTTTAGTGGACAATGCATTTTTTGCTATATTTACATTGTACATATTTCACGAAAGACTTTGTGATTTGACTTTATTCAATACTGTGTGCTCTCTTCGAAAAAAAAATGTATTTATAATGAACATATACATAGTTCGTAAAATTAAAAGATATTCTAGATCAGCGGTTTCCAAACCTTATGCGACTACGCCTCCCTAAAAAAAATTTTTTTTTCCGCGCCTCCCTTCATTTTATTTTTTAATAGATATAATAATATAGACACGTTTTAAATAATAAACTTTTATTTAAAAATAATGAACACTACAATAGACAGAAAAATAAAAAGGTTTTGCTATAACATAAATTTATACGAACACGTATTTTTATTTTTATATTAAATTACTAATTAAACTACATCTAACACATAAAAATTTAATGCGAAGGGTGTTTTTGTTTATTGGCACAAAGTTTATCAAATCTCGGGGGCAATATGGAGAATGCCACTCGTAATTCTTTTTCGACTACTAACCTGGCTCGATATTTGGTTTTCATTGCAGCTAGTGCCGAAAAGCCCGTTTCGCATAAATAAGACGTTACAAACGGTAGAAGCATTTGCATTGCTTTGCAATACAAAGATTCATACTCTCCACTAAGATTCATCCAAAATTTAATTATGGTTTCATTTTGAAACTTTCGTTTTAGTGAGCTATCGCTTTTTCTTTTTCGATGGTTGTCAGCTCGAATTCGTCTTCTTCATTGTACATAGTTAAATGGAATGGATGTCTTTGAAATAATTGGAAAAATGCGCACTAAACCATATAAGTGGTCAGTAAAAACATTTTTACTTGCTTCAATATTGGCTGTGGCCCAGAAACCTTTGGAAAGTGAAAACATATCCGACTCACTCTTTTGTAAATTTAATTTCCATAACTTCAACTTTTTAATGAAAGCTTTTACTTTGGATTTTTGAAAAAGTGGATGTATTTGTGACCCGCATTGATTTATTTAAACCGCTCAATTTTCCAAAAATTTTAACCAAATTGGCAAATTTTACAATAAAATTATCGTTCGACCACAAATGTGCCTCTTCATGTTGGTTTTCTTCGAGAAAGATTGCTAATTAAATGTGTATATAAAAATGAAAGAAAAATAAACATTCATGCATTGAATTTTTACTGTTAAGCTACGATATGAAGTTTTATTTATTTGTAGATATTATGGTATGAAATTATTTTTTTATTAAAAAGTTTTAGCGCCTCCCCTGGCAATAGTCCGCGCCTCCCCAGGGAGGCGCGCCTCCTAGTTTGGAAACCACTGTTCTAGATTCAAGTAGTAACATTTTTTAGACAGAATTTGGCAAACAAAATTTCCGTCGTATTTAGATGAGGACAAGCTTTCGTTTCAATGCGAGCTTCTCCTTCTATATCCGTTTTTTACTAACCTCTTCTTAGCTTGTTACACCGCATACCCTAAAAAGTGCCTCGTCATTTTCCCAGTGCTCAAAGCTATCTTCCTCTGAAATGATAATGATAAAAATATATATGTAGGTGTAAGTATTATTTAATTTATACAGAATGTAAGAGCAATATGGGGTCACAGCCGTCTGTTGGTTAACTATCGGCAAAAGTTCACAGCGAATAGTTCACGGATGGAGCTAATTGTTTCGACTCCACAATACAGGTTTAACTTGAATGCCAAAGTTAACTTGAAGTAGAATTGAACCGTTAGTGTACCAGCTACTGTGGAATGCTGACAAACAATACCACCCACATACATATATAATACAATATATCCATACAACAATACGATACCTTTATAATGTATTCTTTGACTATTAAACATTGACATCGAAAACGTATTCAAATAAAAGCTTTTATTTAGCTTCACATTTCACATTTTATGGGCTTCCAATCTGAAATTTCGGCTAACTATGTAGTACACACATACATACATATGTATAGGTATTTTCTGCCTAAGATTGCTTTTGAAGTTGATATTATTGATGTAAAAGCTTGGGGCATACATAATACCATCAAATCATGTCCACACGCTTTTATATTTTGGACATAAAAATAAATATTAAATTACTAGAAATATTTCAATGTTTACAAGAAGCATTTTAGAGGAAAAGAAAATTTATTTTTCCCATTTTGGTGCAATTATTTTTTAATTCAGTTTTTTTTAATCCAATTTTTTTAATATAATTTTAAGACAATTTAATATTTTTTAATATAATTTAAATAAAAACGGATCACCTTTTAAGGTCCCTCTTAAGATCCCCCGTCTCCCTCCCGCAAATGGGTCACTTCAGACAACGTGCTATAAAATGGCGAAAAAAAACGGAATCCAGAATGATTGACGTTTCTCAGTGTCATTCTACGGCTAATGAGTATAATTAACTAACGAGCTGATATCTTATAATTGTATTTAAATATATATGTACATATATAGGTACATATGCAGATATTTGTCAAGTCCTAATTCTGTGTGTGTAACCAACGTCGGTACACTAAATAAATTACCTTACCTAACCCAAGCTAACTAAATAAAATTAATAATTAATAATAACTAATAAAAAAATTTGAACGTATTATATATTGCTGCGTGGATGTGAAGAGGGGTTTCCAGGATCGGAGAGAAAGACGCAGTAGTATTGTACAAGTTGTTTATTGGTCTGCACTCGTCGGCTCTCCAGCCTCGAATGCTCTACAGTTCGAGAGCGCCCAATATTTATACTCATAGAGCGCTCTCCGTATACAGATATTCGCGAGATTGTATTGGTTGGTAAGTCACGCGATCCTATTGGCCGTTATACACGACTCTTATATACATACGTCGAGATAGTTAACTATTTACTTTTAGATTCGCCATGTTTAAGCTGTTTGTATAACGAACACTGGGCGAAGCCGGGTAAAACTAGTATATTATAAATAATAAATAATAATAAAATATTTTAAATACACTTTTGTAGTGAAAACTTCTGTTGGGTAAATTCACACAGGATGTACATATGTACATATGTATGTATGTACATATATGTATGTATGTACGCACGTCACAACAAGAAAAGCCTATTGCGCTGCTTTGCAGCTGTTATAAAGAATTCGACAACTTCTGCTAAGCATATCAAAACATGCAAGCTAATTTTTTTTTATCTCTTGCACTAAAATGCGAGCTTCTATGGAAGAAGTAACGCGGGGAAAAAGAAAGGAGAAATATATAATTTCGTAGTTTGACCATTCGTTACCAAAAAACGAAGTCCATCTTCCGGATAGTGAAACTCAAACTATTTTTGCACTGATCCACTTTATATAATCCTCAGATATAAAGGCAATAGAGTAAAACTGTATGAAACAGTCCGTTTTCCCCAGGTTTACTAGTAGGTGCGGTTTTTTTTTAAATTTTTATATATATGTAATATATTCTTCTTCTTCTAATGCTGAATCCGTATTCAGACGTAGGCGACTACCATGGGCAGACATCGTTTATGGCCCGTGCGAATTCTTGCCTATCATGGGCAAGCCGAAATAGCTTTTCGAGACCGAGTCCCATCCATGACCTGATGTTCCGGAGCCAAGAGAGCTTCTTTCTCCCAAGCCACCGTTTGCCTTCTATTTTCCCTTCTATGATTGTTTATAGAAGGCGATATTTGGGGCCGCGAATAATGTGGCCAAAGTATTCCATCTTACGGCGCTTCACCGTGTCAAAAAGCTCTCTCTTTTTATGAACTGGAGCTGGAGGACTTTTTCGTTTCTTACATGCTCCTTCCACGAGATCTTTAGCATCCTCCGGTAACACCACATTTCAAAGGAGTCTATCCTGTTCATGGATGCCACTAACAGTGTCCACGTTTCGCATCCGTACAGCAAAACCGACCAAGCATAGGAGTGCAGGACTCTTAAACGCAATTTCATAGACAACCTTCGACAACATGAAACATGTTTCATGCTGCCGAAGGCATTTCTTGCTATTTCGATCCTTCTTCTTATCTCCATTTCGGAACTGACTTCCGTATTGATCATTGCTCCTAGGAATTTGTATTGTTCGACCTGTTCAATCATTTGTCCGCGCACACTCAGGTTTAATGGATCCGTCTTTTCTTTACATATTACCATTGATTTTGTCTTGTTGATATTAATAGACAGACCCCATTTTTGACATGAATGATCAATTGCGATCAATAACGATTATCATCCGTATCATCAGCGAAACGGATATTATTTATAATTTCGCCACCTATTTTTACTCCTATTCGACTATCGACTGCCTGGTTGAACACCATTTCCGAATACAGATTGAAGAGCATGGGCGACAATACACATTCCTGCCGTACCCCTTTACTAATTTCTACTTTTTCGGTCTTCAACCTTCTTTTTAAGTCTTCAACCTTCACGACAGCAGATTGGTTCCAATATAGGTTCTTCAAAAGGGCGATATCCTTTGCATCTATACCGGTTTGGTTTAGTGCATGGATTAATTTATCATGTTCCACACTTTCAAATACTTTTTCAAAGTCGATGAAACAGACGTATATCCTCTTTTTGAAATCCCTACACTTATGTAGGAGTACGTTCATGCAGAACAACGCTTCCCTTGTTCCCAATCCTCCTCTGAATCCAAATTGCGAATCGCTTATCATACTTTCGGACTTACGCCTTATTCTCTCTTGGTTGATTTTGAGAAGTATTTTAAGGGTGTGGCTCATTAAACTTATAAATCTATAGTCATTGCAGCCGGTTGGCTTGTTTTTTTTTGGTAAGGGAATAAACGTTGACTGCAACCATTCTTGAGGGATTTTACCAGTTTCATATATTTGATTGAAAAGTTTCGTCAGTATTCGAATGCCTTCTTCATCCAATAATTTTAATAATTCTACAGGAATAGAATCCTTTCCTGGAGCTTTTTTATTTTTGGCCTTTTTGATTGCATTTTCAACCTCAGATTGTAATAAACTCAGACTTGATGTTTGAAATCCTTACCTTATATCTGGTACAGTAAGTTGTGTTTGAAAATTTTCTTCTATATATTCCTTCCAAATATTTCATTTTTCAGTCGTATTGCTTGCAAATTTTCCATCTTTGTTTTTTAAATAGATTGATTTGTTGTTGTTTTTATTAATGACACCACTAACACTCTTTATTTTTTTGTGCATGTAATATATAGTTCAGTATAATAAATTATACATATGTACATAGTTCGAGAATGGTTTAAATTATTCAACGTGGAGATTTGAGGGGTTTCGACGCAAATCGTGGTAATTATTGCATTAATATAATAAATATTGCGCAAGGCTTACTCTGTCTAGAGATGCCCAAGACAGTTCTACGCTTGTACGTATCCCAACATTCAGATCCTCTGGATTACGATGTAATTGTTAAGCAACAATGAGGGTCTCTCTAGCTCAGACCAGTAGCTTTTGTTCGACCGACATGTTAAAACCGACCTGCCTAATTGAAAATTTGTAGCATTTTCCCCTCAGCTAAATAGAGTATCTATGATTTTGTAGTACAGAAGTACATACATACATATACATACATATGTATAGAACCTAATGCGCCACAATGGTCTCCATTTGAAAAAGAGAAGAAAATAAAATAAAGTAAAATACATAAGATAAAAAGCAAAAGCAAAAAAAAAATAATAAAAAAAAATGAGCACAGGTGAAAAAAATATACATATGTACATACATATAATTAACTATTATAATAATTTCATTGGTTTTTTGGTGCAGAAGAAATATATTATATCAATTAAAATTTACGTTTATAATGTAGGTTCTTGTGATGTGCCCGTTGATATTTCAATGGGTGGTTTCTGACCCGATGAAAATTTCAGTAATATCAGTAAAAATTACCTACCTACTTGCATATACATACATACACAATAGAAAAATTAATTAATTAATTAAATTAATTTTCAAAAGATGGCGCCAAATACTTGTGAGATTATTTTCCTAGAGGAAACATTGGTGGCAAAAAATATACATATATATACAGGTTTTTCTGGATTCGTTATTATATTCGTACATTTTCCTGGTAGTGTTTTAACTATATAACCTTTTATAACTTTTTTTATAACCTTTTTCCAATATTTTAGCACTTAAGTTTAGTTATGCATTGTTTTATTTAGTCATCTTATAGCTTTTATTCTTTTTATTTTCATTTGTTTATCTTTGTAAAAATCTGTAATTGTACTCGGATGTTATACATATATACATATATATATATATATATATATATATATATATATATATATATATATATATATATATATATATATATATATATATATATATATATATATATATATATATATATATATATGTACATATATTATATATATTTACTCTTTATTTTTATGCATTTCTACATCTTGTTGTCTGTTGATTTTTCAATAAATAAAATAAAATAAAATAAACTATGACGTATTAAAATGACTACGGCGAGCGTTATCCCAGACAGACAAACATATATACAGAATAGCGCTTATATATATAATATATTAGCTGAATCCGGCATGCGTTGAAATGCCACAATAACGCATGCAATTCCCGTTCCCGTTTCCGTATCTCGATGTGTTTCGATAAGCGAATTTTTCAGTTTCAAATTAATACTGAATAAACAAACTAAATTACAGTAAAGAAAATTTGTCGAAAAAATGCAGGCGGTGAAAACATTTGAAATTATTCAATTGTTTATTATACCCTAACAACGCAGGTGGCGACGCGAACACATTTGAAATTATTGCGTTGCAAAGCCATTCACTCCTGTTTTTCCGTTCCCGTTTCCGTTTTTGTGCGATTATTTTTTACAGAAACACACAATAGCTCATGTAAGTTTCATCGCAATCAGTTGAATAGTATAGTAACGCATACTTAATAGAGAAACAGACAGACAAAGATTGATTTTTATATAAATAAATGATTATTTTTCACATATTTATGTAAGCGTGGTGTAATTTCACCAGTCTTAACGATAATTTAACCTTCTAAACGTGTTTACTTTGAAATCTTATAATACGAAATGTCCTCGACGCCAAAAGTTAAATGTACATATAAATCTGATAAGAGTACAAACACATATTATACGTATGTACATACATACATACAGATGTACATATGTAGTATGTTCATAATGAATACACACACGTTTTACACCGAGCAAACGCCACGTATTAAATTACCCGTGGAAAACATCGCTCTCAGCTAATTAGAACAAGTGTTGCGTTTAAAATTTCCTTTCGGAAAATATTTTCTCTCGATACGACGGAAATGTTATTCTCGAGACTCTGGCTTTATTGCGGAACTAAGTAGTTTGCTTCGAGTTCAAGTGTCGCTTACACTTTGCCCATTTTCCACTTGGAAGAAAAAAACAGCATCCCTTTCGATATTCGTATATTAGGAACCCTGTTTCGGAAGCAGAATCTACAATTTAAACAAATGTATTATACATACATATATATACCATACAAAAATAACATTAGAAGTATTCTACGAATAACATGGTAATTCTGAAATAAATTACATATATCTATTGTAAACCTTATTGTTCATTACGAGGTTTTTTGAAAATTTTATTTGAGAACTTATTTTTTTTGGTTTTTGACTATGTAATTTATTTAATTACACTGTTCCACAAATGAAGACTTTTTTTGGTTCAGAGACGAGATATAACTTTTTTTATTGATCTATGCCCAGTGAACACGAATCTGGTAATATAAAATGTTGATTGGCTCGAGATTCGGAGATACATATATGCGTTTTTTAAATCGCTCGATTTTTCTATATCTTGGTGTTGTTCGGTCGATGTCTCAAAATTTGTCAAATTCCTGTTCAAAATGAATATTGGAATCTATAGTCGGGTATTCTTTCATTTGTAGTACTTTTCAGCTTTCAAATCTCTCTAAGTAGTCGTCCAGTTTAAATCAAAAGTCAAAAGTACGTATTTTCACGAGGGATTTTTCCCACTGTTGACTCTATTTTATATTGAGTTTGTTCTATTGAAACATGTTTATTAGGATAGTGTTCTGGCTAAATTATTGTTCGTTTTCGTTTAAAAGGCTAATTGGAAGTATGCTGAATTTTTAATTGGTAAAATTGCGAGCTAAAAGCTCGTACTAGTATTTACTCGTATTTACACGAATCTGAATTGAATTAATAGGGATAATATATTAAATTGTCTTTATATGAAAATTAAATAAAATTCCGCTTAGAAAAACTTGTTGATTAATAACAAAAATTATATTGCTAACTGGCTTACCTCAATAAAATAAACGAAATTTTGGAATTTTATTTAATTCTCATATAAAGACAATTTAATATGTTATCCCTACATACAGACATACAGACAAATAAACAGACATGTATGTATGTATGTGTGTATTTGAATCATCTAAAAATATCAAATTCAAATTCATTGTAAATTGATTGAGAAAAAAAACCGATCGAATTTAATAACCGTTTACGCACAACGGATAAAAGTAGATATAATCGACGACGCAAAGCGAATACGCTCGATAAAAACCAAGTGGCAATTTTCCGCGCGAATTTTCCGAAGATCGCAACCTACATTTTCCGGATTAGCGCACAAGTGTACTTTCTTTTTAACGTTGCGGGTAAATATAACTTACATACACATACATATGTACATATATGTCATATACGTAAAAGTGCAAGAGAGCGCAACTTTTCGATACGATATTGCGGTGTCGTCCCCGAGTCAATATAGCGTATTGTGTATACAAGTACATATTGCGCCTCAGGGGCACGTGACCCTAACCAGCCCCTTGGTCCTTACGAGCTGATCCTTAAATCCAGCCAGGTTGTAATCCATGACCTTATTGGAAAATAAATACAATTTATCGGTTGCAGCAGTCGGTGTTGCACCGACGCGAAACGACTGCACTTCCGATCGGAACATTTCATTTCACAACAACATCTTCTAATTTACAGCTTTTTCTTCGGTGCTTGTGTTTTTCTTTATAGTGTTAATACATATAATACAAGTTTTACACTCCAAATTGAACATTTTACAAATCAAATTTTGAAAATTTTACACTTCAAATTGAACACTTTACAAATCATATTAAACATTTTACAAATCAAATTAAACAATTTAATGTATTTTGTAAAAAAATTTAAATACGTACATAAGATACCGTCATTGTGAAAATTTGCCCGCATCTTATGTTGTTAAGCAACAGCTGTGTTATTTTGATTTGTATAATTTTTTGCTAGAAATTTGCTGGCGGATCCAATAAACTGTCTAAATTTGGAAGACATAATAAATCAGTCTATTGCAAATGTCACTTCTACAGATTGTTATAAATATTAATAAATTTACGTACATATCGTAACGTACGCTAAAAGAAGCCGCCGTTGTAATTGGTTTCGTGGATTATCTCCAGGCTTAAGTGCAAGTCGGCTGAACAATGAGAAACCCCTAAATGCACGATAACGGCACTCGGTTGCATTCCCGTGGAGTTTTTAGAACTGAAAACGACAAAGCGTGGGACTGCACATACGAGTACGTGACTAAGCAATGGGGAAGTAACCGGACGTCGATGATGCCCTGAGTGACCTGTCCATTATAAGGAGGTACTTAGGCGATATGAAGACATTCTGGACTGAGCACTGCCAGTGCGAGTATCTTCTGAATCACCAATAAATGCTGTGAAACGACTTTGGCCTTTTACTTGGATCCTCCGCCCACCCCTTCGCAACAATATTATACGTATATATTTATTTATCTTTTTTGTTTAACTGTAAGTATGTACATGTACAGGGAGGTTTTTATTAAATAATAAATTAATTATGTATGTATACATACTACACACATATTGTAATTCAACAAGATTTATTTGCAGTATGTATGAAAAGAACACTATTTTTAATTATGTAAGTGTTTTTTTTTTAAATGCTTTTTATTATTACGAAATTATGTTCACAATACATCTTATATATATTTTAATAGCTACTGATCTATTGATCATTTTCTATTTTACAATTTTATTTTATTTCGTTTGTAATCATAGTATTATATTATTCTAATGTCAATGTACAGCATAATAGGAAAAAGAGCTCAAAAACCTATTTACAATCCTTATAAATGCTCATAATACATCTAATACATAATATTAATTAAAGACTCTCTAAAGTCGATGACCTAAAGCAGATTGTGTTTAGGTAATCTGTGTGTTATACCTGAAGGGTATAGACATTTTGTTGTAATCACCGAGACTCTTCACAAGTGTGTTAGGATGGTTATTAGTGATTCTCTCATAGAATCTACTAGTTAGATTGTTAGTAATGTCTGTTACAAACGGAATATTATATATGGCATGCAGTTTTTTCAAGTTAGTATATATGGGTGTATTATAAATTATTTTTAGGGATTTATTTTGTATTACGTGTAGCTTGGAAAGGTTAGTATTCGAGGCGTTATTCCATACAGGTGAAGCATAGGTTAATAATGGTAATATGAGCGCGCGATATAATTTTATTTTATTTTGAGTTGATAAAGAACTATGGCTTGATTCCAGCATTTTCAGATAGCTCTGTCTTTTTGGACAGTCTTTGTAGTTAGCGGGGTGAGATCCTGGACAGCCTGAGCAGAAAGCAGGGGTAACTATCCCTTGATTCCATTGTGCGGTGAGGTGAGCGCCCGCACATTTGACGTACTTGGCCTGCCGATTGCAATTTTTCGAAGCGTGTCCATATTCTTGGCATCTGAAACATTGAGTAACATTTTGAGATTTACTTGTATACTTAACGACACTAACCTTTGTGTAACAGATGTACCGGATTTATTTTATCTTCTTTGCCGATACCGATGGCTTGAAGAACACCAAGTATAGCTCGGTGGCGTTGCTCCTAGGCTCCTTTGTCTTCATGTGTATTACTTTGGATACTGAGAATCCCTGTATGACGATATCGTCTTTAATATCAGCCTCCGGAAATTTTGGCAAGCCACGCACGACACTTTTTATTTCCTTTTCCTCCTTCCTGGAAATTGTCGGTCCGGTGTCAATCCATCCCGAAGTTTTTTAAAGTCCTCAAGAATTTTACATTGTATCTTGATATTATTTTGACCAATGTGAAGGCGGGATTCTTCCACCGCTTCTGGGGACATCGGAAACTTCCAACAGTCCGTCAAATTTGTTTTAATCCTGAATTTTAAATTCAGGAGCAACATCTTTCACGTTCTTTGCCGTGTGTTTTGGAAACTGCCACCCGGTATCCATCGCAGTGGCCTGAGAGCAGTCTAGTTGAGGAGCTTTAGCTGTAGCTATCAGTGTCTTCTTCACTCGTTTTTTCAGGGTGGATCTTCGCATGGTGTCGACATGTGTTATTTTGATGTTCGTTGTGTGAGAGGTGTTTGTAGAGTATGTTGAAAAAGGTGTGGGTTTTTTGACGGTATGACGTATCGCTGTATTATGAGCGCTCGTATAGAGAATACGTCTTCGGTACGTCCGTTTGCACGGAGCGACGAGAGACGAATGATGATTATTTTAGTGTGACAAATTTATGTTACATGTATATTTAACTAATTCTTTTTCATTAAGAATATTCCTAGATAAGAGGGCTGGACACCAGCGCCTTGTCCATACAAAAGTACTATACTTCTCCCTTCCTCAATCATGGCACCAGAGAAAATATTTTTTAATATGCTATGGATATCCACCATTGGGGTGCATCTATCGTTTTATTTTTTTTGATTAATTATTTTTTATAGGAGCTAGGAGCCGCCAAACATCTATAAAATCGCCCCTTTTTTACACCCACGAAAAGAGTCCAGCGTGCTTATTAAACGGTCGATTAAAAAAAAAAATACGCCGATAGATGCACAGAAAATATATTTTTCATACCGATGATGAATTTTTTTTAAAAATTCGTCCAGTTTTGGAGGAGAAAATAGGAGAATACGAAACCTCGATTTTGTCGATTTAAAATACGTATTATCTGGTGAAATCGCAACTGTCGCATTCAGTCAATATATATATTGATATATATTGTCGCATTCACTCAATATATACATTCATTCAATATATATCGAAGAAAGGAACGGCAACAAAATTAAGATTTCAGGTGTACAGCCCTCTTAATTATATGTATGTACATATATATTTATCTATTAAAATATTATGCGCGTAAATTAATATCCTATTAATAAATTATTTAACTGTTTCATTTCAGTTTGATTTGTAAAGTGTATGCAAAACAAATTTTATAATTGAAGAAATGAATAAGAACATAATTTCATCGATAAGCAAAGACTTTGGATTCTAAGACGCTAGTTCAAATAATTTTTCATAAAAAATTCATAGTATCGTAAAGAAAAAGAGCAAGGGTGTGACAAAATCGTTTGATCCAAATATGGGGTTATAAGGGACGATGGTTCAAATCATTGTCGTCTATTTCGCGTGCGAAAGCTTTTTTGGGGCTGCGAATATCCGCCGCATTTCCATTTTCCCCGTTAGAAATTTGAATGAATTATGCAACACGCTTCCGGTGAAAACGCTTTTCCTCTCTTTTCCACCGCTCGGCGAGTTGTCGCTACTGCCTCGGCGATGTTGTATTTATTGTCTTTCACTTAATGAGAGCCAAAACTTTTCCTGTTTTCGTGCCGAACGTTCAATTGTACCCCTTAATTTAATGGCAGCATCCTCCCCCCTCCCCTTACCGGTTCTCGCTTCTCCAAGTTTTCGCTATACCGGCACAGGTAATTTCGCATACCTGAATACCTGAGTATACACGCCGAGTACGAAAAAACCCGGTACCTGTCTTTCGAAAGCTTCTAAAATAATAATGGTACGTAATTAAATAACAACCGAGACGAATTTCTCTTTGGTATTTTTGTCATGTGATTACTTATGGCATTAATTGTGCATTTATTTATGTTTTCATTTCAAGAAGGCGTATTTTAGTAATTCTTTTAGATACACGAAAATATTTCAGGCAATCCCAATGTTTCAATGAATCGCTTTATCAAAATTGAGTTGAATACAATTTTTTTATAATTATCTACATATGTATATGGATTTAAATATTTGAATTTTATAATTTTTACATACCTCATTTTTGCTTCACATACGATTACAATTCAGGAAAAAATTTGCCTCTCATCCGATCGTTTTCATACTTTGCCATATTGCTCATTTTGGTCATCGATATAAGTAAATGTATCTTCCGCTATTACGATGGAGAAAAAAAATCGATTTAGACGCGTTTGAAATTCGAATTTCTGAAAAGTGCCTGACGTTTATCCAGTTTTTAGTTTTAAACATAGATGGCGGTAGTAAAATAAAATTATTGGTATTTTTATTCAAAATAATAATTTTATATACAAATTATAGAAGAGGTATGTTTTTAAAAAAAAAATTTTCACGGGATATGTCGTTTTAATTAAGAATCCTCACTCGTCAGACCCAACCACAATTGGAGTTATGTTAAAACATTCTGGTATACATATTAATTTCATTTGCAATACACAATATCTATACAAATCGGTATTTTTTAGCACAAATCTCGAAACTTATTGAATACCAAACACCAAAGCACAGTTTAACAGACATGTTTTTTCATAAAACTAAAATTATAGTTGAAAATAACCCATTTTTGCAACGTAAATATAATTTTTACAATGTTTGACTTCGCTAACGATTCAGTATCAATTCCTAACAGTCTTCCGATCGTTTTAAAACTTTGCCATTTTGCGCGGTTTGGTAAACGATGGCAATTTTAATCAATTCTGATAGTTTGATGGTGAAAAAAAAATCGTAATAAACAAATCGAAATTTTTGAAGATGGTGACGTTTAATAATTAATATATTACTTAAAACCTTGGGTCGCCTTTATATCATTTCATATATTACTTAAAGTGACACAAGGCTTTAAGTAATATATTTAATTACATTAACTTAAGCCGGGATCATAATTTTGATTGAAATCTTAATCATCGCTACATTACATCATTAAAAGATATTCCACTAAGACTGTTTTTTATTATTATAATCAAGGATTATCTCCAGGCTTAATTTCTATTGGCTAACAATGGACCCCCAAAGTGGCCGATAATGGCGTTCGGTCGCTTTTCGCTAGAGTTCTTAGAACTGACAGCACGATAGCGTGGGACTGAGAACTTTGGAACGTGGGACTGCATATCCGGGTACGTGCCTAAACAATAGGAAAGTAACCGGACGTTGAAGATGCAGTGAGCGACCTGCCCCTTTATAAGCAGGTACTATCAAGGCATCCTGGATGGAGCACTAGCTGTGCGTGTATCTCCTTAATCACCAATAAATACTGTGAAGCGACTTTGGCCTTTCATTTGGATCCTCCACTCACCCCTATATATTGTTTGAATTTTCTTTTTATTTTATATTTATTTTTAATATTTTAGTACATTTTATTTAAATATATATTTTTATATATACTTTTTTATATATTGTCTTAATATTTTTATATACAAAACATAGAAAAGCCTTGTTTTTAAAAAACTTTTTTTACTTAGTGTTTTCATTTTTTTATACAAAGTAAAGTTAAGATTAACATGACTTTATTTTATGTATTCAATCAATCATGCACACTCGTGAACAGATTGCTCCAACGCAAAGAATGTGCTATTCTATAATTTGGTCGCTATTTTGTGGCCAATCTGTATATAATATTTCATAATTTCATAAACAAATGTGCAATTATGAGCTATGGACGTGCACATTCGCTCTATTGTCACGGATATTCCATTAGATCCGTCTTGTTGAAGCGTGTGGAATATATGGTCGATTTGGGTATCACTTTTGATCCTCAACTCACCTTTCACAACCACATCAAGAAAGTCGCTGACGTTTCCTTTCGTCGACTTGGATTTGTTTTGAGATATGCAAGATTATTCTCCAATCGTTTGTCTTCTCGCTTGCTTTTCAATTCACTTGTGAGAAGTTAGCTAGAGTATAATGCGATTGTGTGGAATCACAACATGCAGCAAACTACTCTCTTATTATCGAAAAAGTGCAAAAAGCATTTCTTCGTTTTCTATATAAGAAAGAGTATGGGTACTACCCAAGTCTCTATCCTACTCCTTTCCTTTTGGGCATGCTTGGGTATAATTCCCTTGAACTTCGGAGAAACTTCTCATTAATTCGTTTCGTTCTCCTGCTCTTACGTGGTAATACGTCGTGCCCGTTGTTGCTGGAGCAGTTGGGACTTTATGTCCCTAATCACTATGTGCGTGGTAGACATCATCATTTGCTGGCTGTACCTCCTGCGCGCACAGTCCTTTTTCGAATGGCTCCTATTCCAAGAGCTATTCGACTTCTTAATGAAATCGTTGCTGCCGAGACTGGATGTGATATTTTCCACCTTAGTGAGCGTAAATTGTCGGAAATTACTCTAACCCATTTATCTGGTAGTCTGCGCTCATCATTGTTTTCATGATTGATTGTGATTTATGAGTGAAATTTTGATTAACTCTCTTCCATTTGGGCCTTACAGGGATGTTTTGTATTTGTAGTTGTTTCTTACATATTTATTGAAACTGGCTGTAGGTGCAAGGCATTCCTTATGCTATATTTTATTTGATATTTTTACTTTATCTGTTATTATTAAATGCTATTTTTTATGTTTATGTATGGATGTATTTATGTTTATGTTCAAATGTATTTTTTTTATGTATAATTGATGAGTATATTATTTTCGTTATGTATTAATTTATGTTTAATTGTTATTTTGTTATATTTTTTGACCATTGTGGCGCTTTAGGAATTCCTGTTATGCCACAATGGTCTGTTTAGAATAAAATAAAATAAATAAATAAATAATTTCTGTATTGAAATGCACGCCCTTAAAAATCTATGTAAATCAGTTTCGATTTTTTTAAATTGAAGTAACAAACGAGCGAAATTGAAGAGTGCACGGTACGGATGCAAAAGGATTACAAGGAGCATGGGTAACAGAATCATGAATCTCAAATGCAATATGTTGTCGGTGCTGAAAGTTTCGCGATGCACGTGACCGCACTGCTAAACAAATTCAGTGAGTCATTTCACTGTTCGAAATTTTCCATTGCCTCGATACAAACTCGATTTTTCAACACGTGCGTCTCTGTGGCATACGCAATTTCGATAAAATCTACTGGCGAGCTTCAGAACGCTTCAAAACAATCATACTGTACTATCAAACAAACAAATTATAGTATATACATACTATCAAAACGATTTTCATTTAAAATTTTGACACAGGAATATATGTACAATTATGTATCACGATTCAGTTTTCCTACACTACCAGGAATTTTGTCCCCCGTTTTCATAGTTAATTCTTAAGAGGGCTGGACCCCAGCGCCTTTAGGAAGGGAGAAGTCTAATACGTTTGTATGGACAAGGCGCTGGGGTCAAGCCCTCTTAATGCCAAGTTAGTACATAGAAGAAAAATGAAAACAAATCAAATTGATAAGTTCAAACTGTAGATAAAAAATAAATGTGTGTGTATGTACATATGCAGAAACGAATATCTCAATCGTGTTGCAAAAGTAAAAGTAGACGGTCTCCAATAAGGACAAGGATATCGTGCGATCAATTTTTATATGAAATTTGAATAAGTTTTTACGAGTAAGGTCTCTCCTCCGCATCATCCTAACAAGGCCAAATTGGTCCCTATCGTAAAAATTTATTCCACTCATCCTAGACTTGCACAAAGAAACGTGTTCGCGCGCCCACACACACACACACACACACACACACTCACATCTTTGTGAAAAGAGAGAAAATATTCTACGTAAAATCCATCAAGGATGGCCTCATCTGGTCGATGTATATTCAACGTAAACTCATTACGGGAAACAATTTCCAAAAATATAATATTTGTATACAAACGTGAGTGTATGTATGTATAGGTACATTATCACTCAGACTTTCGGAGCGTTCATTTGACCGAAGGGTGGCACGTGAGGTGTTTCCAAATGGCCGGGACGAGTATCCAAGATATTGTTGATGCTGTTTCTGCTCTTGTGGATGACGCTGGAGAGAAAGAGAGGAGTTTGCGAATGCAAAACAGTAGAACAAATGGTTGGCAGTGTGCGAGTAACCCTTTGTTCCGAAGCTGGCGTAGGTCGACTTTAAATGCAACCGTCTCTCTATTATTACAATATGAAGTTGTTTTTACAAGGTTTTTATTATTTTAGTTTCTATTTTTATCTCGTGAGTGTATGTGTGTGTGTGTTGCGCGTTCATTCCGAATTGAATTTGAAAGGTAAATGACAGAGCCAATAGCTAAATTTGAATCACCAAACAATCATTTCAATATTATATACATTATTTTATACAGAAAAGATACTATCAAGCAGAAAATTCTGGTTCACGTTAAAGCCTCTAAAATATTTAGTGAATAAACATCACTAGAAATCAAATATATATCCTACATTGAGAAAAACATATTTTATTCAACAGACAGGGATTTCGTCTACTTACATATTTTCAAAGATATATTTATTTTTTATGTAATACTAGTGTTGTGCCCGTTGAAATTTCAACGAGTGGTTTCGGAAACAAATTGATACATGATTTAAAATAAATTTACAATCTAAAACAATCGACAAATCGAATCTAAAACAGAAATCAGCCGACCCCCGCCACCCCCTGTCCACCGCAGCCCCTAGACGTCGTGGTCAGGAAATTGAAACGGGTGGTCGTTTCGGAAAGAATTTGATAAACAAATTAGAAATTACGAATTACGAAGTGATACGTCCTATGCATCGCCACCGTCCTATGTATCGCCATCGTCCTATGAATCGCCCCAGGAGCCAAATCATCTTTACTGTAATTTAATTTGATTATTAATTTTTAATTTGAAACTGAATAATTCACTTATCGAAACACATCGCTAAACGAGAAAGGAAGCGGGAATTGTAACGCATGCCGGGTTCAGCTAGTATTTTATAAAAGGTTGCACAGTACTAAAATAACAAGAATAAATTTATATTGAAATATGAAATACACTCTGCGCAAAGCGAAGCGCATCACCAGCATCACAAGTATCACACATGTTTTTAAAAGACAATGAAATAAACATTAAAAAATAAGTTTATGTAACACTTTTCTTCTGTAAGATGCAGCAAAAAAATGCGTTTTTCTTGTGTGAAATACTATTTTTTTCATATTTGCAAATGGTAAATTGAGCGAATTACGATCGCGCGCATTTGCGCAATAATCCAATTGTTGCCACATATATCGCGAATACGAAATATCTGTGCCTCGAGTTCTCAGAATCATTCGCAAACAAGCCTTTTGATGAGAAAATATTTTTGCTTAAATTTTAAACATGTCAAAAATATCGTGTCATGACTCGGAATTTTAAAAAATTTAGATTAAATTTTTGACTTAGATAGGCTGTTTTATTCCGTTTGAAAAAATTGATAGTACAGGATGTAACGGACATTGACGTGAATTGCCAACCGCCACGATCCGGCCGTCATATATCAAGAGGGCGCGGTCTATTTCCTTGCGTTTCGCGCAAACTGCATTTAATCTCGCGTCACACACACACGCTTTTTCCATTATTCACGGCGATTGTCCCCCGTGTGTGGACCCAACCCACCCACCCACCCATCCACCCCTACCCTATACGACTGACACTTTCGGGTTGCCATTTGACTCGCGATCCAGCGAAAAAGTCACCGTGACACGTCCAATTACGTGACCCCTTTTAAAAGCAAAACACCTACAACACACTGTCACACTCTACAACAATTCATAACAATTGAAGAAACTACATACAAACACAAATACTAGTATTTAAATTATGATGTGCTACAATTTGTATGTATGTATGTACGAATGTACGAATACGTTTAAAAGCTTTTCTGCATTGAGTGTTTCCTTTTCTTTTTTTTTGCAGTCTACGTATTATATATGTACGTATGTATGTATAATACAATATAATAGATGAGGTCTGCGAGTGGTTCGCCTGCAAGGTAGCATATTGAATAAAGGAAGCTCGTTACAAGACCGTGTCCTCTCAGGTTGAGTGGTTTCCTTTTTGTGCCGCAAGAGTGCGCCAAGACGCTTCCGACGCCTGCCACCGACTTCCGGTGGACTAAACTTATAACCATCTATGCCATGAAAATTTATTTTCACTTCTTCTTTTACCATTTTCAAATTATAGCCATTATATCCCTAAACAACCCTCTACTATTAAACCGTGCCAATATTGTAAGCTTGTGAATTTTGTCAGGAAGACTGGCCTATCGATATTAACACTTTACCGACTACACTAATCTTGCGAAAACATTATAGATACATCTTATCTTATCGGTGTGTATAGTTTCGTATAGTTTCTTCAGATTGAAACTGATATATCTAACTGAAGTCTAACCTGGAAAATGTTGTGATCATTCGTCTTTATATCATTACATACGTACTTACGCGACCCAAGCCTCTTAGTAATATATTTAATTACTTTAGTTTAAATCGGGATCATAATTTTGATTGAAATCCCAATCATTGAAATCTTTTTGATTGAAATCCTAATCATGAAATCACACACATTTTATATACATATGTATAGTTTATATTGTTGTACATTTGTTATTGAAATATTGTTTAAATTGACTTTTTATTTTATTTTTTATATTTTAATACATTAACTCTTCTATATTTGTCTTCGCTCGTTCGTCTGACAACATTGGATTTAATGTCCTACATTCTTTCGATAGGTGTATAACTTTGCTATTTTGCTTGGTTTGGTCAACAATAAGGCTTCCAAGCCGGCTTAAACCGAATCCGAGAAACCGGCTTTTTACTATTTTTCAAAAAACCGAAAACCGGTTTTTAAAGATTTTTTTTTCATCAAAACTAGCAATTATGAATTTAAAATTTCTATGAAAGATCAAAAAAATGTGTATATCCAAACTTTTCCATTTTGCACGGTTTGGTCAATATATACTCAAATCAAATCCGCCAGTACGATGGTGAAAAATATTCGTAATGGACAAGTTAAAAGAATACTACAATTTTGACCATATTGAGATCTAATGGTAAGTTGCCGTATTTATTCTCCTTTCCGCCACCCTCTCGCTTTGTCAGATTTTAATTGTCTTCTAATTTTCTCGAACCATTGCGTGAATTTTCATGAATTTTTCAGGTAGTATTTAAAATGTAATAATGCATCGTACAATTACTTATTAATAAAAATATTATAAATTAAAAAATTACGTCAGTAATGCTAATTTCTAAAACTTGACATCATTTAAATTATTCGGAAATCAAATATAACATTATGATTTGTAATTACTACAACTTACATACGTTTGCAGCAATATTAATGTAGTTTAAATAGTTTTAAAAAATTTGGAAATTTTAAAATTTGCGACATCTCCTGAAAATACAAAACCGTGTATATATTATATTATGAATTAATTTTTTATATAATTTTACTGTCATATATTGGTAAAATGTTTTTTGTCATCAGAAAATTGCACGTATGTAACTGAGTACGCCACGACAGCGTCCGCGGTTGTGTGAACGACGCAACGGTAGGACGCCAACGTGGCGTCCGCGGCTGCTAAAGTGTTAACGATTTTTTTTATCGTACCTATTTTTGGATGATTACCTCGACATGCAATACACAGGTCTTATTTTTATGAACATATGTAAGTAAAAGAGAAGCCACGCGCCGATGCCTAAGTGACATCTTGATAAAGGAAACAAAATTCTACCATCCTTTTATGAATTAAACATAAAATAACTAATTTGAAACACGTTTTATTAAATACTCGTGTTGTGCCCGTTGTTCAAATAAATTGTTTACTATGAGATTTAAACGGGTTATATTACAAATACCGAGCAAAGTCGGGTATAAAGTCTAATATATAATTTCGAAACAGACTTTGTATGTATGTAACTATCATTGGTTCGTAGAATCCGTGACGTTAAATTTAATAAAATAAAACTATTCAAATAAATTGTTTACCATGAGATTGGCCATTTTGAAGCAGTTTATATTACAAATACCGAGCAAAGCCGGGTAAAACCACTAGTATTATTTATTATATAGACAGCGAAAGCACTTCTATGGCGAGGAAAACGATATTATAAGTACATATTAATAATTTAAGTTTTTAAGGCATCCTTCATAAAATATTTAACTCGCTTAAATCCGTATTAAGAGGAATCCATACATATATTTAATTTAATTTAATAACAGTACAAAAATGTAAAACGCAAAATAGTCTTGGGAGATTATTTTATATGACCAAATATAAAAGTTCGGGGTGTATGGATATGATTTTAAGGTAATACATACATACGTACTGATATTTACACCCGAGCTTTTATATTTGGTCATATAAAGAACCGTATTGAGAAGAATCCATATATAATAGACATATGTATGTATGAATGTATGTAGGTTGAGATACTTTTTACACTTATTTGCTGAATTGACGGAAATTTCAGCACTGCAGAAAACAGGAAGCTCCTGTTGGTGAAGCGATGTTTCTTAAAACACCACAAAGGCACTGTTGACCGAATCCGATATCCGTTTGTAAGTAAATAGATTACGATAACACTGGAAAGCATTGGCGAGATAAAATCTAGAATACTGACTGAAAGGAAACTATTCGAAATCGAAACCGTGAAATGAATTGAATTTATAATAAATCAGTCGATTTTAGATATTGAGCACATATGCAGTGGTGCTGGCCGGCACGGCGCTTAATTGAATATTGTAAATCTTCGTGTTGGGACGACTCAAGGATTAAGGCACCTGGCCCAGGTGTAATATGTCCACTCAAATATGCAATTTCATCAGAATAATCGTCACGACACGGGCATGGGTAGGTACGGAGTCAGTGTGAGTTAAGGCTTATGGCGGAAACGTGCCAGCTCTAGACACGTAAAAATACACGCATAAACCTCGTTTATTTGACGGGAAAGCGGGGCAAAACTATGCAGCTTGTTAAATGTATACCGGTTCATTATGACCTCCCCCTGAGGAAACGTGGAAAACTTTAGGTTCACCCGTATGGGTGTGCTATGGAATTTAATTAAATCATACCTATCCTATGCATGATGCGACACGAGAGAAAAAGACCTACAACAACCCTGCTTTACCTGCAAAACACTGTGAAATTAAAAAAATATATTTAACCTAAAAATGACTATAAGAAAGCTACCGACATGCATACATCATATATGCTTAAATATTTGTATACGTATAGTTATGCTGTTAAATTTTTTGCAAATGGCTTGCTTAAATATAAAGTTTCGGTGACACGGTTGAAATTTTTCGTTCGATAAATGAAATATTACACTATTTAATCAAAATATAAGCAGTAAAGTTACAGCGAAACTGAAAGAAAATTTGGGACTTATTTAGCAAACTAGCACAGCTGGACAGGGAAAGTAGCAAAATAGGTTTAAAAATTTACGTAGATACATTGATGTATAATACGTTAAAGAGAAAACAGAAAAAATATGTGAACATATTTGAGAAACCTTCGGAAAAATCATTTGAGAACCTTTGGAATGTATCAAATCGCAATAGCATACATTTACATATGTCCGAAAAGTCTGATTTAATCGACGAAAAACATTGGAGAGCCGCTGGTTTGATTTTTATGTGCTAAAATCTACAGAAATGTACAAAATTTATTTTTCAATTTCGAATTAATTTCACGAATTTAAAATCGTTTTATTTAAACAAGAAGATTTATAAGAAATGAAATATAAAAATTCCTGATTTTAATTCAAATGAATTCACTTTTATATTAATTTTGTATAATTATAATCATGATTTAAAAATATGTATTTGACTTTGGCCACTCTCTTATTGATCAGCTCATTTGGATCATATTTATTTATGTAAAAACTGCCTTAATGGCTAATTAATAAATAAACATTAAATATTCTCAGGGAAATGAAATTTATTTTGAGAAGTTGTTGCATATTATGTATATTTATTCAAACACGTAGATACATTAAAAATTGAAATATTACAAAAAATATACTTTAAATACATTTAATGATTATTTCCTGCTACTTTTATTTTCAAATAATGCAAAAAAAAACTGTAGTCGATCAAATAATCGAATCATATGGAATGTCAAGTGCAACCGTATCAGTTCTGATTCTGCTAAGATTTGTTGAAGCTTTCCAAGATTTGTTCGTCTCGTCGTATTCCCAAACATCGCTGAAAACCTTATTTGCACCAGATCCACCTGAAAATCAAAACAATAAATTAAATATACGTTTTAGACATATAAATTCCAATTAAGTTATAGAAAAACTCACCCATGATAAACAGTTTTTTTTGGAAACAGCCGAGACTGATTCCATGTCTAGGTTTCGGTAGTTTGGTGAATGCTGTCCACACATTTGCATTTGGATCAAAATGCTCCACACTGTCTAAAATAGTACCTGTTTCATAGTCCGATCCACCAGCGACGTAAATTTTCCCTTTCAATGCGACGCTCTAAAATGGACAAATCAAAATTTAGTTCATTTTAATTTGGGGAGCTGTATATTATTTGCGATAGTTGTTAATTAAAATTAATTGATATTCACCGAATGAGCATATCTTCTCTGAATCATCGGAGCGCGGTAAGTGCAAGAATTGGTCTCAACTGAATACATCTGCACTTTATTCGTGGATAATTTTTTTCCATTTTCTAATGTAATACCACCTGCTATGTATATTTTATCGGCGATGACAGAAACACTATGCCAATAGACAGCCACCAACAATGGAGTAATGATCTCCCAATCCCCAGTCTGCCTGCTCCACCTAATCAAAATCAATAATAGTCAACTTCTCTTTCAATCGATCTGATGAAATGATTGCAATATAATCACTTTTCCACTGAAGATAAAATGCCACCACCAAAACCACCAATGGCGTAGACAACCGTGGACAAATCGCGACGAAGTGTCACCGCTTTGAATCCATGACGAGCTTGATTTAAAGGCTTCAATATCTGATACTGACCGCTTTTCAAATCAATGTATTCTACCTGAAAAAAAAATTGTTATATTCCGATTTCTCTAAGCAGGTACTTCGCAACACCAGAAAACGTTACTGAAGTCACTGATTCGCTTGAAGAATTCTGTCCGCCGATGATAACGATCCAATGTCCCACGACGGCAGAAGCAAAATTATATTTATTAATTCCAATACTTTTGGATAGAGTCCAACTTTTATCTATTCCGTCAAATATATCGATGGTACTTGCCATCTGAAAACACGTTGTGCAATAAAATAATTAATTTACAATCCAATCAAAATAATATACTTGTGATATAAAACTCACATCTAAATCATTCCCCCCAACCAGTGCCATTTTATCTCCTTTTATTGTTCTACGAGGGGTATCTCTTGGGATGAAGGATGTATCAGTCTTGTCTTTAATTACTTGTCTAATAGTGGCAATACACTCTGCACACGAAAGACAGAGCGTCAATACTTCACCGACGAGAAACTGACAACATAACACATTATTCGAACGATTTTTATCACTAAACTGTAACATTCATTTAATTTCAATTACCTCCAACGGCAGCAAGGATAACCTCACGGATGTCAACAGCTGTGCCAAGTCATTTTTACGGTTCGCATCATCATGATTTACCCACAATTTCACAGCATTGAATACGCTTTCTTCGGAAAGCACGAACAAATCGTCCCATTTCAAGATTTCGATCACGTTGGAGGCCGGCAGATTCAGAAAATCTTGAGTTTTGTGCAGCTGAAACAGAAATGGAATTGAAAAATATTAAAGTGACATATTTTTTTATATAATCAACACTCACCGTCTCGAAATTTTCCTTAGTCAAATCCATTGCCTTTTGTAATAATTCGGAATCTCCCGTTGAGTTCAAAACTTCCAGACAGTTTGAAAGATCGACTGTTTTAAATTGTCTTGGAATTTTCACTTCGAGTCGATTGGCTAGCTCCATTAATTTTTCGACGTGCTTTTCGTCTATACCTAAAATTATATTTCACATTATTACATTTGAAGACCAAAATAATTGATTACTTTTGATGTTTATGAACTCTAACTTATTTCTCCAGTGTAACAATACTTCAGGATTGCGTCGATGACTTCGTAGTCATAATCTGAAAAGATGTCCTCCACTAGACCTTCTTTTGTCCCAAAGAATTCGCTGCACGCCGTTAGCACGATCAAGTGCGCGTAGATTCTGCAATTATGAAAAATTGCATTACAATTAAACTGACAAAATAATTTGGATTTTAAATACTTTTGGATTCGAATTAAGATACTCTCGGCCTCGAACAGTAAAACCGGTGTCACATTTCTTTTTTTTTTGCATGGCCTCATACAAATACTCCACACGTTTTGCAGCAAAATCTCTCTTCGCCTTCACTAGATACATCTTGTTTCTGATTTTATCTTAGATTTCTCCTGAAAAACAAAGTTTAAAATTTAGACAATATAAATATAAGTACTGAGCAACATAAAGTTAGACTTACCAATTGGAAAGAATAGCAGCGAATGGCTTGGAGCACTGTCATTCTGCGGTTTTATCACAATAGATAAGGATATCTCAACCCTTTCGTTACATCGAAACCTATATTAATAATGTACTAAAATCAAAATCAATTATTTTATTTCTCATATTTACCATAGTGCCATCACAGGTGACCAACATACGGGGAATATATAATTGAACTTAAGTTTAGATCAGGGCTGTGGAGTCGGATCAGAATTTTGCGACTCCGACTCCAACTTGAATGATTATAGTAAGATCGACTTTTCTTGCCAACGTAAAAACTAAAAATTAAAAAAAAAATCACTAAAAACCCAATTTATTGAATTATTGGTAGTGTAATAGGTATAATAAAAGAGTACGTACATTCATACTGTATGGATAAGAATTTCATAAATAAACATCAATTTAATAAAAATAATGAGATTAAAAATTTAAAAAAAGTATCAAATATTTTTCAAGTCGTGATTTTATTTTTAATGTAATTACAATGAAGTTAAAATAAGCAAAGTAATGTTTAGTTATTTTATTTATTTATTTTTCCCACAATATTTGCGAGTGATGGCTAAAATGAATAATCTGAACAAAGATGGATTGGTATTGGGATTTTGATTTCTGAAATTACAAATAATTCCATTGTTAATGCGATATTCACACCTTTTGCATGAATAAAAACAGTTTTTTTTAAATGAATTTAGGGTTAAAGGACTAGCGCTAGATTGCTTACAAAGATACGACATTAAACCACAGAAAAACATGTTTTTACAATATTTTGTTTACAATAATAACGAAAAACCGCATCGAAATAAACACTCATCCGATATTAAAATAATCTTCTTCTCACAGATAAAACACATTTTGAAATTAAAAATAAGATCATCGATAATAGAATTCGACAAACTACTCAAATCCGCCATACATATTTTGCACTCAAAAGGAATAAAATTTAAAGTTAAAAAAAATAATTGATTAATAACGGAAAAATGTATTTTCTTCAAGATAATTTCAATGATTGTGGAAAAACCGCACAAAAAAACAACTGACTTAAAAATAGAAGAAGGATTGTTGATACTGTTAAATGAAAAACCGCATGGAAATAACCACACATCCGATATGAAAACAATCGTTTTCTCACAGATAAAACACATTTTGAAATTAAAAATAAGATCATTGATAATATAATTCGACAAACTACTCAAATTCGCCACTCATCTTTTGCACTTTACTGAAGGAATACTTTCGAATTAGCCAAAATTTAAAGTAAGCAATTAATAAAAATCGATTTATAGCCGCAAAAATATATTTATAGCCGCATAATAAGAAAATTCCGCTTCGCATAAATAGGTTGTAGAAAACGGAAGTAAAACAATAATAGCTGTTTTGTTTTCAAAAATTAGAGTACTCTTCTGACAAACTCGCCCAGAAGTCATTTAAAGGCTGATCTTTGTATTTTTGTTTCAAATCAGAGTCACTAATTATATCAATTAGATTTTCATAGTCACTTGCGCTTAAATTTAAATACAAGAACAGTTTTTTTAATTATCTTAGCACTTTTTAGACAAATACATGATATAAGTCGCTGGTGTATTATGTATATTATATATGTATATGTATACATATGTACATATATACAAATGTATTATAAGACTTACACACGTTAGATTTCAGTTAAAATGAATAACCCCGTTGAATTTCAAAAGGGTTAATGTGTGTGTATAATGAGTTAGTAGACGTTATGGATGGATGGGAAAATTGCTTCAAAATTGTTCTATTATTATGTGCCTGTATATTGCCAATTATGGCACACATCGTTCGAGAAACGAAGATTGCTCGGAAATTACCTATATATTCTATGTACTTTTACACACAAAGTATTTTTAGATGAGCTTTATTTATTTTTTATAAATTATACATATCACAAATTTATGATTCTCACAATAACATAAAACTGGGCTTCAACTGTCATTTTAATCAGTTTTTTTATAATATTTTTATTAGCTACAATCTGTTAGTTCAGTGACATTCCTGTCCGTCAAAAATTGTGATCTGATTTTGATTTTTGATTATTAAATGCTTTTTATTATTACGAAATTATGTTCACAATACATCTTATATATATTTTAATAGCTACTGATCTACTGATCATTTTCTATTTTACAATTTAATTTAATTTGGTTAGTAATCATAGTATTATATTATTCTAATGTTAATCTACAGCATAATAGGAAAAAGAGCTCAAAAACCTATTTACAATCCTTATAAATGCTCATAATACATCTAATACATAATATTAATTAAAGTCTCACTAAAGTTGATGACCTAAAGCAGATTGTGTTTAGGTAATCTGTTTATATATCTGAAGGGTATAGACATTTTGTTGTAATTTTATTTTTTATTTTTTTTTTTATTTTATTTTATTAATTGAAAAATCAACAGACAGGATGTACAGAGATAGGTATAAAAAACACAAAAAGTAAATAAATAATATATGTAACACCCGAGTCCAATAATAGATTTTTACAAAAATGAAAAAGATAAATATAAGGAAAACAAATTAAAAAGTAAAGAATAAAGGCATGACAAAATATGTAGTACATTGCATAATTAAACTATAGTATTAAAATATTTGGAAAAGGTTATAAGATAGAATATAAGAAGAAATTGAAATTTACAAATATAAAAAACAAATGAAAAAGGTAAATACAAAATAAACAAATGAAATGGAAAGGAATGAAAGCTATAATATGATTAAATAGCACATTACATAACTAAACTAAAGTATAAAAATAATGGAAATATTGGAAAAATAGAATAGAAGAAAAAATGAATCAATCGGTCAAGATTCTCTTGATGTTAGACCTGAATTGATGTAGGGAAATACCAAACAGATCAACCTCATTCAGCTCTCCGTTAAACATACGATAAACGCGCTGCAGATAAAAATATTTTTGGGAATTAGTATTGAAAGGATCAAGTGAAAAGAGTGTAACGCGTCTAGGGTATCGAACTGGGATTCTGAAATTAACCTTATTCAGTAAATCAGAACAATCAAGGAAACCATTTATGAGCTTAAAGAAGAATATAGCATCAGAATGTCGTCGCCTGACAGAAAGATTGTTAAAAGAAAGGATTTTTAAAATGTCGGAAACAGTAGAATGGGTATAGGTAGGAAAAAGGTAGCGTAAGGATTTAATAAATTTAAGTTGAACTTTCTCAATACAATTAATATGGGATAAATAAAAAGGTGACCAGATAATTGAGGCAAATTCAAGGTGAGACCTTACAAAGGAAAAATAAAGTAATTTTAGTACATAAGGATCATTAAAGGGTTTTGTTGAGCGGAGTAGGAATCCAAGAGATTTAAATGCTTTGTTGGTAATAAAAGAAATATGTTCAGAGAAATCTAGTTTATTATTGAGTATTACACCAAGATCCTTAATAGAAGATGACGTGTTAAGGATTGAATGATTTAATTGATATTGATTAGTAATAATTGACTTATTTCTAGTGAAATTTAAAATAGAGCATTTTTCTAGATTAATAAAAAGATCATTATTTAAACAATATATAGAGAATCTATCTAGATCTTCTTGTATCTTATGACAATCGTCTATGGTGTATATAGGTTTGTAAATTTTTAAATCATCAGCGTAAAGAAGTATAAAGGAATGTTTGAAGATGTATGAGATATCATTAATATAGAGTAAAAAGAATAAGGGACCTAAATGCGACCCTTGTGGGACACCGGAAGGAATATGTCTAAGTGATGATCTAAAACCATTGAGAATTATGATTTGGTGACGATTTAGTATATACGAAGAGATCCAACGAAATAAATTTCCTCGGATTCCAAGGGACCAAAGTTTATTGAGTAAAAGGTTGTGATTGATTTTATCAAAAGCTTTAGAGAAATCCGTATAAACGACGTCTATTTGGATTCGTTTGTCCATATAAGATGTGAGAGTACTAGTGAAATTAAGCAGGTTAGTCTCTACCGATCTCCCCTTAAAAAAACCATGTTGTTCAGGTATAATGTAGTTTTTGAAATTGGAGAAAAGGAAATTATAGATAATTTTTTCAAAGATTTTACTAATGACAGATAGTTTAGATATAGGACGGTAATTCTCAATAAGATTCTTATCACCTTTTTTAAAAATAGGGGTGATGTAAGATAATTTCCAATAGTCAGGAAATTTACCGTTCGACATAGAAAGATTGAAAAGGATTGTTATGGGAAGAGATAATGGGACAGCACATTTAACAAGGAAAAAAGAAGGCAAACCATCACAACCCGCACCAAGATTAACATTGAGAGAGTTGATGTGACTGAGTACAGTAGATAAGTCAAAATGAAAAGTAGATAAGTTACAAGAAGAAGTATCTGTATTAGAGATAGAAAGGTTAATGGTAGAATCACTATTGAAAGTGGAGTCAAAATAGTCAGCAAAAATGGTACAGATTTCAGAACCATGTGAAGCCGACTTATTTCCATAATACATTACGGAAGGATATGAAGAGGAGGTATTTTTTTTTGAATTTATATATGACCAAAATGATTTGGGATTAGTTTTAATATTATTTTGAATAAGAGAAATATAATTTCTAAAGCAGATTAAAGAATATTTTTTAATTCGAGCTCTTAATAGTGAAAAACTTTGATAATCTAAGGGATTTGAATAAATTTTAAATTTTTTATGGAATTTGTTTTTTTCTTTTATTATTTTAATAAGAGACGATGTAAACCAAGGGGGATATTTGGTACGCTTAGATTTAAGAGTAAAAGGGACGTGGCATTCAATAATATTTTGTAAGGTATCGTAAAATTTTTTACAAGCTAAATCAATATTTAAATTGGACAAAAGTGAATTCCAATTGATATCGCTTAAAATTGGAATAATTGTAGCATAGTCAGCTTTTCTAAAGAGGAAAGTTTTATTATAATTATAATTCAAGGGTGAAGATTTGTTGTAAATTATTGAGATGCAAAAGGATAAATGATGAGAATCTTCATGGATTAGCGTAGAGTCAGCACGAGAAATATATAAGGGGAAACTACTAATAGCTAGGTCAAGAATACGATTATTAGTATTTGACAAATAATTGTATTGATAAAGTTTATTATAAGATAAGAATTGAGTAAAGGAAAGGGAAGAAAAATTAATACAATTGGAAGGAAATAGATGCAGATTTGAGTCGTATTTTGTCCAATCAATAGTGGGAAGATTGTAATCACCGAGTAAAATGAATCGATCCTCTGGATAATTGGTTATTAGATCAGATACTTTATTTAAATGGGTAACTAATAGAGTTTGGTGAGAATTACCAGGAGGAATATAGACAGTACAGATATTTAGTTTAAAAAATTTAGTGGTAATAGTAATCCAAAGGTCTTCTGTGGAAGTTAACCAATTATTTTGAATGACAGAGGGTAGATTATTTTTCACAGCTATGATTACACCACCACCAAATATTTGGTTATGAAGAGAATAATCTCTGTCACGTCGAAACACCTGATATCTGGCATCAAAAAACTCACTATTATTGAATGAGTCATTTAGCCAAGTTTCTGATAGACAGATAATATCATAATTATTAACTAATACATTTTGAAGAAAAGAGTCAGATTTAGTTCGGAGACCTCTGACATTTTGATAATAAATGACAAGACGATTAGAAGACATTGTAAAAAAGGAAGTAGATAGAGCACGTACTGATATAAATATAAATATCCATATGCATAAATGAAAATAGATATATGCATATAAACATACACATAACTGCATACACAGATAAAGATATGGAATTATTAAGCAAACCATCCTTGGTGATACCAGTTGAAATGCAAAGGTATACATGGACACAAATATAAAAACGAACTCGTACCTTTTTTAGTTTATGAGTAAAATATATGTAAATAGCATAGTTATATAGTAATAATAAAAATAATAAATTATATAGCCATACGTACATAATTGTTTGCACATACATTATAATATGTGATGCAGACCAGTAGACAATAAATGCATAGATAATTATTAGGTTATTAAAATTTAATATTGCACTTAGTCATTTGATTTTGCAAAGATCTGATTCTTTTGAGATTTGTATGATATTGGAGCTCGCACTTTTTCTAATCATGATCTTGCAATCTTTAACCCACAAGTAGGCGTAGTTATATTCAGTTTTCAATTGGCGTGCTCGCTTCAATAATAATTTATTCGTTGGTGTAAGGTGATTGGTGGTGACGTATAGGGTGGTGGGCGGGCCTGGAATATTGATGTCGTTGGTGGTGATGCCGCGGCGGGCGCGCACGGCCGCCATCAGCAGCTCCTTACGACGGCGCTGAGTGAACCGTACGACCACTGATGACGTGCGCACACTCACATCGCTGTTGCCCTCTCGCTGTTGCTGTTGCTGTGAACCTGCAACGCCCTGGGACGGGTACGGCCGCACACGGTGTATGGTGTCAATATCTGTGTCGCACAATTTGTGACCCACGACAGCACATAAGTCATATAATATAGACACTAGATTTTCACCCTTTTTCATAGGTATGCCGGATATTTCTACATTGTTTTTTCTAGAGAATTGATCTTGCAGATTGTTTTCTTGTTTCAGTTCAACAATAGTATTTTGCGCCTCAATTAAACCTTTATTTACATCAGAAAAGCAGGAAATTTTCTTTTCAGCAGTGGTTAGTCTCCCATCAAATTCATCAGACTTAGCCTCTATTGTGAATAATTTATTGTTTATGTCTGTGATTACAGATTTTATGTTTTCAAACTCATTTTTCATGGTATTAAAGTCTGCTCGAAAGCATTTAATTTCATTAAGTATATCAAATAAAGATGGCTGAGGACTGATGACTGAATCTTGAGAACTGAGCATTAGTGATGAGGACTGAGACGGCGGAAGGGGGTTAGGATGGATACGGCAAGAAACGCATCGCCATTTTTCCTTATTCTTTGACGTCATTTTTTTGTATTTTGTTTCCGAAATCCCCACACAATCATGGTGGAAAGGTTCTTCACAAAGCTCGCACAGCACATAATTAGTCAACAACACAACACTTTTGCATTTATAGCAAATCATTGTTAAGTATTATTAGTTATTAGCGTCACAATTTATAATTTAAATAAGAGAATATTCTCAAAATTTCGCACAAAAATATGTATGAAATAAATAGTTTTTTGTTTAACAATGTTGCATTATGCTGTAATATTGTAAATATGCTCTGGGTTCGAGAGTTAATATATAATTTCAGAAATCAGTTTGATCACGTTCGTTGCCAAACGAATATTATTTGAAGAAACAAAAGAACTTTTTTTTTTTTTTTTTTTTCTTCTTCTTTTTTTTTTTTTTTCAAGTGAAAATTATCTTTAAAATATAACCTTAGAAATCAGTTTAACCACTGTATTTAATCACAATTGCAAAAATTTTAATCAAAAATTAAAGCAACACCAATAACTCTACACAATATGCAAAGCACGACACCATTAACCGACAATATTTACGAAAAAAGCATCCAAATAGCGGACGAGCAAAACAACGAACCAGCTAGTTATTATGCTACCTAGCAACTAGTTATTATCACCGAGACTCTTCACAAGTGTGTTAGTGTATGGTTATTAGTGATTCTGTCATAGAATCTACTAGTTAGTTTGTTAGTAATGTCTGTAACAAACGGAATATTATATATGGCATGCAGTTTTTTCAAGTTAGTATATATGGGTGTATTATAAATTATTTTTAGGGATTTATTTTGTATCACTTGCAGCTTGGAAAGGAAAGGTGATCTGATTTTGAATCACTTCCACTATTCGGGTCTCTGATATGAAGCTAAAAGAGCTTAAGCATCAACGAACTCCACACGAATTATAGAAAGATATATTTTATTTTTAAAATTTTCATCCGCCTGTCGACCTAAAGATTTAACAAATAATCTGAAATGTGCACATATATTTGTAGATTATATATTTGTAGATTATTTCAGGGATGTGGAGTCGCATAAAAATTTATGAATGAATGAATTTAGTAAAATCGACTTATCTGTCTGATGTATAAAATTGTAAGTAATAAAAATAATAGCGATTTTCAAAATATAAATATATTGGAATTAAAAAAATCGTTAAAAATTGACATGTAACCTAAAATTTATTTAATTTTTGATAACGAAATAGGTATCCATAAAAAATAAGTATATTCATAGCGTATGTGTATGAATTTCATACACAAACAAATCAATTTTATAAAAAATAAAGTAAAAATTTGAATACAGAGTATTATATAGACGCAGGAAATAATCGATTTTGGTCACAGCACATCATGATTTATATAAAGAAATGATTAAATTTCAATTGATTAGTGGATTTGCTTAAATAAAGTTGTAGATTACATACATATAATTGACACATACCATCTAATATATAATTTCGAAATAGACTCTTTATATATGTATGTATGTAAATATTTTTGGTTGAGAACTTTGAAAACAATATAAAGTTTCTATGACGACGACTACCCATAGATATGTCAAATTATTTTTACTACTGACTCAGATTCCACAGCCCTGAATTATATAAAGGTGGACACGGCTTCGTAGATATGTATAATTCGAATTAAGTTTAAATTTAATTGGTAGCAGTAACAAAGTTGACCGTTTTGAATGTCGACAACAGTGCGGTTAAATTGCTATTTTAACATTTAAATTCAGGAAAGGCGTCGACGCTATAAAGGCAGAGGTAGACACGGCCAACTTTGTCCATTAGTAAGGTGTGGAGAAACTTTTGATTCATATTTTTTTTCCCTCCTTCAACCGCTCCAAGTAAAATGGCTCTCGCTGAAATCGCATTCAATGAAAACTAAGAAAACTTAGCAATGAACCATTATATATATGATACATATAATATACCTAATATGTATATTATCATACCAATACACATCTATTTTACATATTATATTATATATTGAGTTTGTTTGTGTGCGCTTCGTATTTCTACACGCAAACTGTATGCTTTCAAAAGTCGCTTTGGAACTTTAATATGAGTCGCATCTCGGCGAAATTAAACGACGATATCGATTAATGGAATGTTGTTTTATTTGCACAAAACTCAAACGGGACTTCAAATAAACACAATTCCGTCAGTATAATATTATTATATAATACATGACACTGCGCTGTTTATTTATGATAGGTTGACGTTTCATAACAATTCCGTCGAACAGAATTTGATACATTTCATCGCAGAGCATATTCCGGGCCAAAGGACTGAATTCGACATTGACGGAAACGGATCGACGCTCCTCAAACTGTGGACTGATAAATAAGATCATGTGTAATAACCGGGTTGAAGTTAAGCCCGCAAATAATCTATTACATTACGAAATAATATTGCGGTTTGACTTGAACATGAATTTTTATCTTTACATACAAAAAATAACACATGTTGTTTGACGTCGTAAAAGTGGGCTCAAAATGTGACTTTTTTTTCAAATGCGATTCGCTATTTTCTTTGTTCGAGACCTTATTTACCAATAAGGTCTCGAATACACGCTGTGTATAAATATTCAGTGGATTTATTCCGCGCTTCATTCGGAGCTGATTCGTCGATGGAACAACAATAAACTACCTCTACAATTACTCGCTGCGTTTTTTAATCTGTTCTCAGGAAACTCTCTACATGTTTACGCTACATTATTATTAAAGTATTATAGGTCTTATGTATGTTTATTTATTTTCCTCGTGTATTTATGTACGAGCATATTTTTAAGTAATTAATTTCCCAATAATTATCATTTTACAAGTATTGCATTATCTTTAAACTGCAAGTATTTCAAAGTTTTTGTTTGACAAAGTATCGAAATTGATAATCGTGTCTACTAAAAATGCATTCTAAAACTAAAAATTCTATTTTCATTACTAGCCTCTTCTTACTTCACTTTTGATTATATATAATTACATAAGTTTAAGCAGGGATCATAATTTTGATTGAAATCTTATCATGAAATCCCACACATTTTATATATTTATAGGTCATATTGTCGTACATTTGTTATTGAAATATTATTTAAATTGCCTTTTTTATTATTTTTTTATATTTTAGTACATTAGGTTTTTTTATATATTTATTTTTTATATATGTTTTATCTTATTTATTTTTTTATTTATCATGCTTAAGCAAAAAACAAAATTCTTTAATTGAAAAAAATACATATATAAAATACAGGTGTCTAGTTATAATATTATAATATTTAATTTTAAAGGTGAATGTGACACATTTGGATTTTGACACAAAAAAAAGTTTTGATTGTTATATTGAAATTATTTTGAATTATAAAGAAATGGCAATTCATGAAGAAAATTTCATGTTAAATTTGCAGATAAATATTTCATTGTCAATAGACATGTACATATGTGTATAAATATGTACATAATAAAAGACAAATCTCTCGATTTCATTACTCAAATTATTATATGTATCAAAAAAATATATTTTAGATTATACAGCATACGTAAAAGTATTTAAATTAAAATGTCTTTATTATTTAATAAAATTTTGAGTACTTGAAAGACTGTCTTCTTTGGTGCCAGGCAATTCGCTTATCACTTAAAAACAGCTAACTTCGACAGACACGTTGATAAAGGTTTGTCTACCGATTTGTTTACAGGCATAATAAATAAACGTACATTTGAACTTAATAAATTTAATTCACTTGTTTATTTATTTTTCAATAACCAGTCGACAAATAACGGACAAGCCTTACTCTTGGCAAAAAAATATACGCGAATATGTAAAGCTAAAAAATCAATCAATACAATGATTCGTGCGCGAAACATGCTAACAATTTTAAGAAAATAAACCGCAGTTAAAATCTCGACAATAATTTTATTATATAATACGAATCCGTACTTCGTACGTATCCGCGTATTTTGTTCAGATAAATCATCATTTGCACCCGTTATTATTGACTATTAACTACGTATTGTGAATGCGGTTTTATTTAGTTATGTTGAAATAATTTTGGTTATTTAGTTATGTTGAAATTTTATTGATGATGATATAACGATGTCAAATACAAATATTAATCATGTGCGATATTTTTAAATGTATGTAGGTACGTGCAATATATTGAAGAAGATGATTGGCAAAGGTGCTTTAATTGTTGCTATGGAGACTACACAGAGCTGGTGAAATTTCATATTATCTTATTTTGCTGTGCATCTTTATTAATATTAAAATATAACATTTTAGATTGCAGTCAAGGTAGGAGATTTAATTTAATTCGCGGAGATAATTTATCCAACAAAACGAATGGAGGTTTGTCTAGTAGATTTGTCTAAGGAAAAATATAGTAGTATTATTTTTATGTCTATGCACGTCTTATAATATCTTTATTTTTCAAAATATACTCGTATACGCATATACATATGTAGAATATGAATTTTTTTAATTATTTATTTAGCCTCAACTTACTTTTGCAGTTCGTATCTTACTGGTTATTTCATCATATTTATTTTACATATACATACATATATAAAGGTATACAACATTTTCCATAAAAATTATTCTAAAGACCATCGATCATCAAACATAACAATCATCATAGAGACATCTATGGTCAAATTTTTATAGCATTTTTTTATAGCATCAACAAATAATGAGACGTAGAAATCTCAAATTTTGCGAGAAATAGGATAGGATTGCTAATTTGTCGACACCGTTTACAGTGAAATCAGATGAATTAGCAAACTCTGAATGGAAAAGATCTACCTTAGAGAAACATAGCCAAGGTCTGGCTAGCTACAAAGCCAGGGATAGAACCACTGCTTTATGCAGCTGGTCGATTGTAATGTAATTTTTTATTGAGTATAATTAATCATTAAAAATGTACCTACAATTTTGTTGCATTTGCAAATATGAATCAATGAAATACACATATGTACATGTTTATAAAATTAAAACTCGATGTTATAAATATATGTATGTATATAAAGCTGTTGTTTATTTGTATGTATACTTTTAAACATCCCTGGGTTTGAAATTAAGTGACCTGTAGATATGATAAAATATTATTTACTCACTGGGAAACTCTGGGGTATTCGACAACGGTTTCAATTTGGAATTTCGACCATCTGTCGTGAAAGTCTGCAGTTCGGAAATGACCATTCGATATCCTAACATTTCAATAACAAACTCATCGACAATAGCGAATTCCGTATCGGCTTATGTTTCTCTTCGAGAAACTTTTTCGACAGCATCTCCAACTCTTCACGAAATGATAATTCTATTTGAGCTTTACCCATTTCAACAGTATTTTCTTTACACTAATAATATACCAGAAATTTTTAAACCATTTTTGTTGCCTGCCGATCAAATGCAAGCCACATACCTACCTACATATGCATATATTATTGAGGAAATATAAATATTACCCCTACTTATTTCCCACTGCCTTTTTACAAGGCTTGTCCGTAGCATATTAGAGTTAGGGTCTGTAATTTAGAGTCCCACTCTAATTAAATTTTCTCTCTTGATAGAAAGAGTTCAAAAAAAGTTTCTTAGATGCCTTTTAAATGAGTAAATATATAAATAAAACCCGTATTTATTTTACACTGCCTTTTTATAAGGTACGCTAGGCTTTGACTCATTATCTTCGAGAAGAATTATTGCCATTTCCAAATATTTCTTTGGAGTATTAAAGGGAAGAATCGACAACCCTTTGATTTGATTAGAATTTAAATTTTCGGCGCCTGAATGCGATAGAGCTTTACGTTCATTTTTTACTTTTCCAACCTATTCCTTCGAAAACGTCTGCTTTCAATAACTCGATTCTTGTAAAGGCTGTCCGGTTTCTTAATGTGATAGATGAGCATTTGGACCTGTTCAATTGTCACGATAAATATAAATCGATAATAATTTTTACAAATTAGTCAATTTATTAAACTTTTTGAAACGATTTATATATATGAACATAATATCTAGATAAAATACATATGCATATAGGTATGTACGTATAAAAGGGATCGAATTTGTGTGATGATTCGGGTGAATAGCAAATTCGTCGCCATCACCGCATGTACTACAACTTTACGCTTTGTCAATTCCAAAAGTTAGATGAGGTCACATCAAAATTTCAATTCGCATAATTACACTTTGAGCATACTTCTGCTTGGGTCCATTCAATTCCGACGGAATGTACACCCTGCAAAATGTGGCAGGCCTACTACTATATACACATATATTTATAGTATAATATCATGTATTATATATGTATGTATCTCTGTACCACCTCAAAGCTGTCGAAATTTTACACCGTACCATACTTGGAGGCTTAGGGCCACTTTTATTTGCTCCTAATTAAAATCATACCGCAGGAATTGGCTTGTTTTGCTTCCAACGATCCGGCCGAAATATAATTCGAAAACAGTCTATTTCGATCGGATATGGGACGGTGGGAAAATGGGACGGTTGAAACTTTCACGATTTGTGCTTGTTTTCGGCGACCGATCTCATAATTAATGCAAAACGAACCAAATCGTTCATAATAATAATAATCGCTTTTCCATATCGGCTCTGATGAGTTTGCTGTTTGTGCGGAAAAGTCGTCGAAATCGCTCGTCTCGTAATTTTCTCGAGAAAAACAACGCTTTTCCTGAAATTTACACTCCGCCGGTTTGAATAAGTGGTTTTTGATTAATTTTAAAATTTTATTTATGAACATCCATTTAAATTTGGATACGGTCAACTGGGTGAAAAACAATTTGGCGTAGCACAGTATTATGGGAGTTTATTTTATAATAATGAAGACCAGGAAGGCTTGACAGGAAGAGCCCAATGCACCTTCCTGGAAAATTAAATACAAAAAATGCAGAATTTTAATATTCCCGATTGCAAACCAAGCGCTTTTCGCTGCATGCTCATTTCATACATTTGTCTCGGCTTTTGCCATTTTAAACTTGCCAGAAAGATCCAACTCAATTTTAAGAATCGCCAA
This sequence comes from Arctopsyche grandis, assembly GCF_051622035.1. Lineage (NCBI taxonomy): Eukaryota > Metazoa > Arthropoda > Insecta > Trichoptera > Hydropsychidae > Arctopsyche > Arctopsyche grandis. The sequence goes on from NC_135355.1 coordinate 722,111, forward strand.
TCATCAATGTACATCGAAATGTCATCTGCGCAACCCCATGAATATCTCGTCTTTCGTACATGCAGAAATTCAATCGAAATGAGCATGCAGCCTGGTGGTTTGCAATAATTTGCAGCAAACTATTTAATATTACATAAATCACTGTATTTTCAGAAGCTGTAGAACATGTAATAACAATTAATTAATTAATTATTTAATTAAATAATCAATCCATTGAGACATTTATGGATTTATATTTGTACATTATTTTTACAAATTGTAGATACAATAAATCAGCTGATAACTAAAAATAAAACTATCACTGTTTGATCTGTGTACATATGTAGCTTGTATTGGTTAGAAAGTTTGTTTTGGAGGAATAAACAATGAAATTTGAGGTTATGGATAGCTGTTGAACTAATTGTATGTATGTAAGCTTATTGTAAAAAACTAAATGTATGTAAGCTTATTGTAAATCATATTAACAATTAGATACAACATAACTTCTTATTGAATACTTATCTCGCAGATAAAACTCCGTGAAGAGATATACTTTTAGCCGTGAAATGTCAGATCTGACATATTTGATCTATATATGTCAGATCTAAATCAATATATAGTCAGATATAAATCATAGTATAGTCAGATATAAATCAATATATATCGTGTATTACATTACATGAAGCTAGACGCCAAATTTGAAATTTATATATACATATGAGAGTTAAAACTATAAATATTTCAATATTAGAGATAACGAGAACCTATAGAGCAAATTTTATAAAATATAGAGTGAATTATAGGCGTTTAAACAATTAAAATCTGATATCGCCATATCAAGGCGAAAAGGTTGAAAATAGATTATGGTGGCTTGCCGTACCGTCATAGACGTCACCGTAACCGAGATTCTAGATATTTGATACGCATTGTATACGATATTTCATCTCCAACGTAATGGCAGACGATACATTAACGTATATTGATGACCAAAATGAGCAATATGGCAAAGTATGAAAACGATCGGATAAGAGATAAGAGATATAAAAAATGACCACTAACACGAAAACCATGTGACCTTAATAAGACGTAAGTAATAAATACAGAAGATTTGTGAAAACAGGAAATATGACTTTTTGCCAATTTTATTTTTATTTTTTACATATATACTAGGAAGGCCTTATAGGTAAACCCCAATGCGCCTTCCTGGCCAATTACAAATTACAATTACAATGCAGCATTTTTATTACAATTCGTTGAATTACGAGACACTTAAAAACTCGCAAATTAACAAGACATCTATGAATTGTACATAAATTTGATTGTACATAAATCAAATAGTGGTGACATAGTAGGTAGGAAGGATTTTTAGCCAATTTTTAAACGGGAACCGCTTCAACAATGAAATCAGAGAAAGTTGGCAAACTGTGATAGGAAAAAATCGACCTGGAGTCACAAATATCCAATTCTGACCAGCAGCACTACAGATGTACTAAGAAAAATACTTTTCAATAGAGGTCAGCTCATGGGATCGAAACCGGCGCCTCTCGACACTAAGCATAAGCTTAACGACCGAGCTATGCTGCTGACTTTGAGGAACCGTTTCTGAGAAACTCTGATAAAAAACGATCTATTTGGAGTCACAAATACCCCCAAATCTAACCAGAAGTATAGCGGATCGAGCCCACTGATGACTTGGTGCTAAAAATACACACTACCATTGAGCCATACTGCTGGCTAAGATATGGTAATCCTAGTTAAATGGACATGTATTGAGACTATTTTCACATTTTAAAATTAGCGATCCATCGGAAATGTTAGTGAATGCAAAAGATTCCGATATCACTGGATCCAGTATATAAAAAGTAACAACCTGAGAAGTAGTTTTGAACGAGCCACGTGTGTATGTACGTGGAAAAATAGCAACTTGTACGAAGCCGTATTCTAAAGCATCCTACACACTTCACCGGTCTACAAGCTTCAGGTGATACAGAGCTCAAGTTGCAGCGTTTTGTATAGAGGCTTTTCAACTCAACCTTTTTACTTCAAAATGCTTCAAAACACTCTATGCCGTTCACGTGCCGTATATCATTACGCTTCATTAGTTTTTTTTTTCAATAAATTTCATTTTCATTCTCTTCTTAAAATTCACACCGATAAATATTGTTCTTTGAAAATTTGTGGGCCACAAAAATCATCAAAAGGCACTTGAAATCGGAAAATCGTCAAAAACCTCCATAAAAAGTAGTATACTTTGTCAGATTGTCTAAACATTGAGTCCTACTTATTATTATTCTAACTAGCCTCTTCTTAATTCACTTTCGATTTTTTCGTGTGACGAAATTTGGGTTCTTATCCGATTGTTTTCAAACCTTGCTATTTTGATCGGTTTGGTCATCAATAATCGTAAAAGACACGTTTGAAAATACTCCATCATCTTTCTCGGTGACGCATATTGTCCATATTAGCGGATTTGTCCACACTGTTTCCATCGTTTTTTCCCTTTCCACCACTCTCTCGCTGTCAGATTTTAATTGTTTAAACGCTTATAACTTTTTCTTTTTTCACTCTACATTTTATAAAATTTGCTTTATAGGTTCTCATTATCTTTATATGATATATATATACACATATATATTTTTTTAGTTTCATCTGTCATATATATTGTTGATTGGCGTATATAACCTCTAAATATTGTCTTATGGTCAATTGTGTCAGATTTGATGACGTCTCTTCAAATGGTGAGTTTCAAGTTGTAAATAACTACTGTGTGATCTGTACCGATCGATAAATGGGACTAAAACTATTTCAGATACATCTTATATCACCGGTGTGTATAGTTTCTTCAGAGTGAAACCGATATATCTAACTGAAGTCTGAAGTCTAACCTAGAAAATGTTGTGGTCATTCATAATATTGATTAACTTTTCTAAGCTTTAACCAAACTTCAAAGATTTGTTTTAACCTTTATATTAATGTTACGTTTTTTTTTAGTTACAATTTTGGCAAAATCATCTATGATTTGTCCAATAAAAACCGAAATTGACTTTAAAAATATATAACTTATTGTTTGGCATTGACAGGATGCTGGTTAAGTATAAAAAAATAATGGTTTTTGTTTTGAAAATATGCTTATTGACTTATTTTAAATATATTGTCGTGTTTTGAATCTTTATACGTTTCCAAAGTTTTCACTCTAAGTTCTAAATAATAATTGAAAAAAGGTTATAAATAATTTGGTGATAATTGAATTCCATCATATTCATTTTCATAACATTAATTTGCACTGATAACAAATATATCGCACGAAAAATAAATTATTTCATTATAATTAAATATATTTATCAATTTTTTCTAATAATTTATTTTACAGTGCGTGCAATAATCTGTGTAAATATTGGTATACATACAGAAATTCAAATGTAAATATGTACATATATAATGTATGTTTATAATTTCTGTGCCGGTATTTAATTTGTAATAGTAATAGCTATTTTACTTTGGTACACTACGAATATTAGCCAACGTAATTTTCTTTTATATTTTACAAAAAAAAATTACGTTTTCAGTTGTCTAAATATTACTGAAGTAGGTCAGTTCCATTAGGCAAAACAACGTTTGTATATATGTACATATATATGTATGTACATAATGGTCATCCTCTGGTATGTCAAAAGCACTTAAACTATTAAAAGTTCTATAGAGGCATCTGCATATGTATGCACTTGCTTCAAAAATACTTAAATTAAAAATAGTGTCCGTGTTTGAAAGTCGTGAATTTTAAACAACAATCGATTACATACAATTTGAAAATAAAAGCTGCAGAAAATAATGTATCGCGAATATCTAAGGAGATATTATAAGGTAAATACAAGAGAAACGCTTGTTTCGCATAATCTTGTTTTAGCTTTAAGGGGTGTTTTTCGAGGCGATATTTCGAACTAATCTCTGTCATTTGTCCCGTTGGCGAGACATTATTCTTTGTGTCAAACGATGGATAATATAATGTGAAAAGCGTTCGATCCACCGAATTTTCAACGCCGAAGAAAAACAAAGCGAAAGCTAAAAGAAAAGCGACGCGGACGTTTCGCAATTTGTTATGTTGATATTACTCGCATTGCCATTTAACGATAAAGATAATGAAAAAATATCATTTTATATAATATACACACGTATGTAGGTATATATACAAACGACTTTGCAATTCACAAATTTAATTTTTCAATAAACTTTATATTATTTGTAAAATATATGTGTATTTATGATCCACAACGATCCGTATACTTCATTTTATAATTAGATTAAAATTTATGTAAAATAATTCTCATCATAGCTGCATTAACCTTTCAACTAAAATATACGCAAAAATATGTACATATATTTCTGTGTGTGAAATTCGTATAAAAAAACATCAAATTGGCCAATGATTGTGATTTTAATAGAATAAATTTAAGGCTACAGACTAATGACAAAGCTAATAGTAGCTGCCACCGACTCCAAAATGTTTATTACTATTATATTTCAATATCGACTTAGCCAACACAATTGAAATCTCTATCGAGGTGGAAATCTCACAAAATGGCAAAGTTTCAAAGCGATCGGAAGAGACTAATAAAAACCGAATGAAAATTACGAACATTAAAGCTATAAAAAAATTAAACCATATTATGAAATAAAAACGAAACTTTTCTCAAATTATAAATTACGTATACTTTATTGACATATGTTTTTGTTTATAATACATAGATAATTAATTTAAAATTTTTATGTTATGTTGTCCAGAAAAAAAATTCGATTTATATGAAACTTGAGTCGAATTCAATTATTTTTTCCAATTTTATGATTGATCATTTTGATAATATATAAGTAGCATTGCATTCGAAAAACAAGTCTTATATGTACGTACACGTGTGCATATTTACTTTGAGGTTTTTTTTACCCTATATCGATTTATCTTGAGATTTGATAGTGCGAGGAAGGAAAGACGATCAAGTTTTGAAGATGTTCATTAATCAGGCATTGACAGGGCCTGTCACTATTTTCAGATGGTTGAAGTGTGTCCATCGAACTATTTGACAGTCACGTTTGCTACAAATCCTTCATTAAAGTAAGTGCAATTTAGCGATCTTCGATTATCCGGCAGCTGTCAACCATCCGCAACGGAATATTGATCACTTTTACCCAGTTTCTCGATTATACAATTCAATATTTACATACTTTTAGTTGATTTTGTAACAATATGTATTTGAGAACTTTTATTGGAAAAGTTCGTAGATTTTTTGTACGAATAAATATGATAAGAATCAAACACACAACTTCAAAGTTTTGAGCTCTCGCTTTAATATTATACTTTCAATACTTTTTTTAACCAAAGTTTGAGTTCTTATATTGTTCTTTGATATGTTTTCAAGTGATCAATCAAATCTGCTTCAGTACTATACAAAACATGTTTTACATTTTTGCTCAATTGCAAAAAGCCTTTTAAATTTTAACTTTGGAATTTGATATATTTGAAAATCTAGAAAAATTAAAGTCTTTCATTGAGTAGAGAATTATAGTCTTTCATACATATGTTAGTCTTTGATAGAGTAGATAGTGACATACTCCTTATTAAACTCGCCAAATTTGGATTAACGAAGGGTATTGTATCGCTATTTGCTTCTTATCTTGACGGTCTAAGTCAGTATGTAGACATTGAGGGGCATGAATCACCATATTTAACAACAAACTCTGGCGTACCCCAAGGCTCCAACCTTGGACCTTTATTATTTAACATATTTATTAATTACATTGCATCTGTTGAGAAACACCCCCAAATACTTCTTTTTACAGATAACTTAAAAATATACAAGAAAATCATATTCTATGATGATCATTTTTCATTGCAAAAGGATTTGGATGCCCTTTCACAGTGGTCACATAACAATCACATGTAATTTTCCTTAAGCAAGTGTAAAGCAATCACTTTCACTAGATTGCGAAACTTCTCAAGTTTCCGATATTCAATGGACGAGATTCTTCTGAATCGAGTGTATACGATTCGTGATCTTGGTGTACTTTTTGACAGTAATTTGACATTTAAAAACCATATTTTAAATGTTGTCAATAAGTCCAACCAATCTTTAGCATTTGTAATCTTATTTGTTGGCTAATTACAATTATATGATTTGCCTCTACAGTTCTTTTGTCTATTTTGGAGTTTAACTGCATAATTTGGTCACCTAACAAAAATTCGTATATTAATTTATTAGAAAAAGTTCACAAAAAATTCTGTCGGTCTCTCTATTATAAAATGTATGGATCCTACCCTTCGTATATCCAAGCAAATTTATTCTTGGAATGACGGGCTTAGTCAGTCTTGAATTTAATCGTCGTATTTTATTATTACGACACATGTTACTTGTTCTTCGTGGAAATATTTATAATCCACCAATTCTTAGCGCATTCACTTTCTATGCACCAGAAAATTATTTTAGAATACGCAAACGTGTTCGGTTTTCGCCAATTATAGCGAAAACTAACATTCTTTTAAATACTCCTATATGTACATATGTACAGCCATGGGACTTTTTAACTACTTATCCGATCAGACGGACATTGACATATTTAATGTTACTTTTGGTCGGTTTATAGAATCCATTCAGAATATTGTGTTTCCTTAATTTTTACCATCTTTTCTGATTTTCTTTTTTCTTTTATTGTTAATTTTATACTATAAGATTTCATTAAATGCTTTTATTATGTAATTTACTTAGATGGGTTTTTACCTGTATAAATAAATAAATAAATATCATATAATATTTGAAGAGAATACTGTGACACTATGAAGTAATGAATTTGTACGAAACATGTTTGTAAACATTTTTTAAGCATATGTATGATCACTAACGACTATTTAAACGCGTGTTTTGAATCTTGCTGGCCTCTAAGACGACTTGTATACAACATGTGACGTTAATAATGGTTGTTTTTATCTGGCACACGAGCAGAGAAAGCTTCACTTAAGCACGTATATTTAGAACAAGCTTAAGTCGGCGGAAACTTTGAGCGAAACATATGCGACAGAAGTTTTTCTTCAGTTAAGCCATTTTTGTATTATCCTCGCGAGACTCCTTTTCCTTGCACGTCTTCTTATATTATGTGTATAATACATATTTCCATCGTGGAGTATGCGCATGCAATTTATTGTCATCCTGTACCACTACAGACTATCTCGCCTCGACTCGTTGAAACGTCTTAATATATGTACATACGTACACCTCAGTGATAAATAAATATAATATCATACATAATTCTCAGTCAAAACATGGAAACATTGCAAAGATTGTTAAAAAGTGTTTGTGTCTGATGATTTTAAAATTGAGACATGAATCTTTTTATTTATTTATTTAACGTTTTGAACCATTGTGGCATTACAAGAAGAACCTAATGCGCCACAATTGCCTTACATAATAAAATAAGAGGGGGAGAAAACAAAAAATAAAAAAAATAATAGAACAAAAAGCAAAAGCAAAAATTAAGATCCAAAAAATTACAAAAAAAAGAAAAGGAAAAAATAATACAGCATTTAACACAATCATAAAAGACGTTATAATACCAATTAAAATTAAAATAAGTAAAAATGGGAATGTCTTGCACCTTCAGCCTGTTCATATAAATACGACCAAGCTACAAATAAAAAACATCACTGCGAGGCCCAAATGGAAGAGAGTAGATTAAAATTCCACACATAAATCACATTCAAATTGAGAAAATAATAATGATCGTAGGTTAATAGATAAATATGTTAAAATAATATCCGATAATCTACGCTCATTTAGGTGGAAAATATCGCATTCAGGCACGGCAGCAACGATTTCATTGAGAAGTCAAATAGCTCTTGGTATAGGAACCATTCGAAAAATAACTGTACGATCAGGAGGTACAACCATCAAATGATGATGTCTACCACGCATATATGTAGTTATTAGGGACATAAAGTCCCAACTGTTGTAGCAACAACGGACATGACGTATTACCACGCAGTAGCTGGAGAACGAAATTAATTAATGAGAAGTTTCTCCGAAGTTCAAGGGAATTATACCCAAGCATGCACAAAAGGAAAGGAGTAGGATAGAGATATGGTATAGTACCCATACTCTTTCTTATATAGAAAACGAAGAAATGCTTTTTGCACTTTTTCGATAATAAGAGAGTAGTTTGCTTCATGCGGATTCCACACAATCGCATTATACTCTAGCTTACTTCTAACAAGCGAGTTGAAAAGCAAGCGAAAAGACAAGGGGTTGGAGAATAACCGAGCATATCTCAAGACAAATCCAAGTCGACGAAAGGAAACGTCAGCGACTGTCTTGATGTGGTTGTGAAAGGTGAATTGAGGATCAAAAGTGATACCCAAATAACACACGGATCCAATGGAATATCCGTGACAATGAGCAAATGTGCACGTCCATAACTCATAATGGAACATTTACTAGTGTTCAGTTAAACAGTTAAACAGCGCGCTGTTTTAGAGTTCAGTTCCAGTTTAACTGATATTAACGGATATTAACGCTGCAGCGTTAATATCCGCTTGAAGGAGAGAGGCTTGCCTTTCATCCTTAACAACAAAGAATAATTTAATTCTAGGAGGCGCGCCTCCCAGTTTGGAAACCGCTGGTGTAGAGGGAAGTATGTATGTAAGAACTAGACGTGCTACAACGTGTTGCTTCACTAAGAGTACGTACAAGTGAGTAGAGTAATTAATGCAATTTGGGTAAGGAGGTCATTTTTACAAGGCTATTCTATGTATATTTCACTTTGCTAATGATTCAGGCAATATTCCTATATTCTTCCAATCGGCTTGAAACTGTGCGTTTGATAGCAATTTAAATCGATTCCGATAGTTCGTTGGTGAAAAATAGACGTATTATTTTTCAGACGTAATCCAAGTGAAAGGCCAAAGTCGCTTCACAGCATTTATTCTACGACTCAGGAGGTCCAAATGGGAACTCTGCTCGCTCGAGAGTGTCCGGTCCACCGTTTTTAAGCAGGTAGCTGAGTGTTCAGAGACGCAGTAGTCCGAGCAGCCGCGGCATTCCCCATAAATTGTAATTTCTGGTATCTCTAAGACAACACCTACATACATATATTATATATTTGATTTTGATTTTGTTCACAACACATCTTATATTTATTTTAATAGCTACTGATGTACTGATCATTTTCTATTTTACAATTTTAATTTAATTTGGTTAGTAATCATATGTAGCATTATATTATTCTAATGTTAATGTAAAGCATAATAGGAAAAATAGCTCAACCTATTATATAATACATGTATAAATGATTATTTTTACTTTATCTATGTACGTAGTAACAATAGATGAAGTTTTGTGATCATACGAAAATTCGAACTCGAGATTTTGACTGATTCGAACTCGGAATCGATTACTGATCACGTTTTCATGATCTAGAAAAAATGTGTGTGTGTGTGTCTGTGTGTCCGTGTATTTTGGGGATTTTTTGAACACCGTTAGCCCTATCGAACCGAAACTTAGTATCGGTTACTGAAATTCTTATCGTAAATTTTTTTCAAATTTTTAAGTTGACCGGAAATGTTATAGATGTCCTCTTTTTTTTAAGTTTTTGAATACGATTATCTCCCAAACCGCTAACTTAATCGGATTAAATATTTTTTACATGTAATAGAAATAATATTTTTTATAACTTTATATTTTTTAAATATTTTTATCTGAACCGGAAGTAGTACTTTTACTCTAGAGAATCGAGGTTTTTTATGTTTTTCTCAGAAACCTTTTAGTTTATTGAACTTAAATTTCATATCTAGAAGTTTAAGCGTAATACCAAGTAATGAATAAAATTAAGTAAGCATCCCTCAACCGGAAGTGGCAGTTTACTCTTGTTCGATTTTTCTTCAACTATTTTTTTCGACCCCTTATACACGTGTGATCTTCACGAAAAAAATCAAGTATAATTCTTCTATCAATGCGATGAAAATAAAAAAAAAAATCACAAAATTTAATAAACCGGAAGTGGGATTTTTATCTCCTAGAAAGGTCAAAAATGTTGTCGCCTGGAACCTGTCCACACCCCTGAATGTATTAAGCTGAAAATTTATATTTGTGTTGTTTATGTACTAACTTAGATTTGGTAACGTTTTGGTCAATTTGTAAACCGGAAGTAGTATTTTTTTTTAAAACAATATTTCATTATTTTATTTTGACCTTTTAAATTATTTTTATCCTCTTGATATTTAATGTGTATAATACTTATACTGATTTTAAATAATAAAAAAAAAATTGAACAAAATCCGAGAACCGGAAGTAGAATTTTTGTCTTGTACAAGTTTCCATATATTTGCGCTCAATTTGTATCGCTATCATAGTTATTAGTTCAATATCGAATTTTGTTTTGTAACCTTCTTATATTCCTCAAATACATAGATAAAGTCATGGGTTGGTCACACCCGAATTTTTTTTAATTATCTTTTAAATTCTTTGTTATTAATTGTTACATATACCTACATACATATACATATCTATATGAGCCGTTGTATTTGAAAATGGCGGAAGTCCAATTTTTAGTTCCATGAACAGTATATTTGTTTTACTTAATTTTGTTTGCAAATAATAAGTAGAACTAGTCTTACTGAAAAATTTGTGGAAAAGCATTTCCAAAAAAAAAAAAATTAACAGAAGCTAGAGTGAACTTCTGTAATATATTCTTTTATCAGAGTGTACAAACTTTTAAGCATGAAAGCTGCATTGCAGATATTGAAAGGCTTTATTAATTTAAAACTCCACGTGATATAATAAAATGTGCAATTTGATTCAAACTTCTTTTTTTTTTCATTACTAGGATGTCTGAAAAATGCACTTCACCGATCTTGATTAAATATAAATTATATTTTATATGGAAAATAACAAAATTCATAATATTCAATTAAGGTAATAAAATTTGAATATATTAATATTAAAATTAAAATTATTAATACAATACATACATCGTATTGTATTAATATTGAATACGACATTTCAACTATTTTAAACATTCACTAACAACATGGGTCAATATTTTAGTGACAAGCGTCAGTGAATGACGAATGAATTTAAGTTTGAGTATTGCCAGCTTGGAAATAATTTAACGATTTCAATTTTACAAATAAATTTCGAAATATTATCGCATATTAATTCAAGTATTACAAATTTGCTTAGCAAATTTGAAAACCTGTTTTCACTTTTAATTTATATCAATGGGTAGTCCTGAAAAATCAGGTAAAACCAAAAGAATCATTTACTTATTTTGCGCGGATTTGTCGTCGGGGCATTGTTGTGTGCGACTTTGTCGCGTTACTATATACATACATATGTACATATGCATAATATTATTATAATCGAACATCGGCTCTTTCAAAGCCAAAATACATTTCAATATTGTAAAGGAGAGATACGTGATTTATTATTAAAAGAGGAGGGGCATACGAAACGGAAAATGTATTAGATAGAAACTACCGAAGCCGGAAATTAAGAATTCAACTTTGACGCCGGTTTTCAAATTCACAAACGCGCAACCGAGTTGGAAATTAATTGACCGATAACGGTAGACTTAACCGGAGGCTAAATTAACCGAACATCGAAGGTACATTTTTTTACTGTCGCTCAGTGATCTATGATTAATGTCCGTGTGTACAGAGTTTGAGCCTCGATTGGGGTGGGGTGGGAAAACAAACACACCCTCGGAGAGCTGTAGGGGGTGTGTTTGTCGTGTTGTCGGATTAGAGGACGAGGGGGTCCGGCTCGGGTCATCGGGAATGTCCGGTTATTGCGGTCAGCCGGAGAATGCAGTTAATCAAGCCGGATTGTTCCCGGTTCCGGATTGACGTGCCTTATTAGAGAGCCGATCGACAAACTAGCCGATCGCGAAATGCTTGTCTGCTAAAATCCTACAAAAATACTGTAAAAATTATAATAAAACATACGGACGGAAAAGTGTCAAGAATATTTGCAACACTGAAACAATTCATGAAATCCGACAATAAAATTTCAAATTAGGCTATTTTCCATTTTTGTTCCTGTATGTAAGACTACATATGTATTTCTATTGATAACTGGCTAACATCGATAAAATAAACGAATTTTTGTTATTAATCCACAATAATAGTCGAAATATCATTTTTATAAGTGGAATTTTATTTAATTCTCATATAAAGACGATTTAATATATTATCCGTATTAATTCAATTCAGAATCGTGTAAATACTAGTGCGAGCTTTTAGCTCGCATATTTACCGATTTAAAATTTAGCACACTTCCAATTAACCCTTTTAAACGAAAACAAAAATAGTGTGGCCAGAACACTATTTCAATAAACATGTTTGATTAGAAAGAACTCAATATAAAATAGTATCAACAGTGGGAAAAAATCCCAAGTGAAAATGCGTACTTTTGACTTTTGACTTGAACTGGACGACTACTTAGAGAGATTTGAAAGCTTAAAAGTACTATAAATGAAAGATAAAATACCCAAATATAGATTCCAATATTCATTTTTAACAGGAAATTGACAGATTTTGAGAAATCGACCGAACAACACCAAGATATAGAAAAATCGCGTGATTTAAAAACACATATATCTCCGAATCTCAAGCCAATCAACATTTTTTATTACCAGATTCGTGTTCACTGGGCATAGATAAGAAAAGTCATATCTTGTCTCTGAACCAAAAAAAATTCCTCATTTGTCGAACAGTGTAATACAAGTGGCTCATATATGGTCTTTTGATCAAAATTTTAAACTTTTATTTTATTATTTGTGAATACACAAATAAATATATTTAAGTAATAAAATGTACAGATTTGGTTTAGCGGAATTGTCAGATTTCGGCTTTTGTGAATGATAAAAAAGACAATGATATAGTCTCAGATTTATATACAAAATCTTATTTATTATTTTAGTATCTTATGTAATTATTTTTTATTTAAAATTTAAAATCTTAATAATAATAAATAATTTAATTAAAAAATTATTTATTATTTAGTATTTAAAATCTTGTTGTAAAAACGTTACCCCTAAGTGTACATATTTACATACATATTTATACATATATTAAGTTTTTTTATAAAAAAAAAGTTCGCGTGTATAAAGATACAATTGTTGTCGGTTTTTAATTGAATTTATTTATATTCTTGTAGTAATATTTCCCAGAATTAGGCCCGGATTTATTCTGTACCCCCCCCCCCCCCCTTCCTTTTCGACAACCTGTTTATTAAAAGCAATATCGAAATTCAATTTTTTTTTAATTGGAAATATGTAGACATACAATATGACGTATAATTTTTTTAGTTTAAATAAATAATGATTGAAAATTGTACTTTTTAACTTGTTACTTTTTCTAATTAAAATATCATCATCATCTTATTTATTTCTAATTTATTTATTTGGGTGATTGCATAAGTTCGTGTAATTGATTTAGGGGTCGTTTGATGAACGTTAAATGGGCATGAATTTGTGCGATTATCTAATTTATCTAATATATTTGAAGAAAAGACAATGTTAAATCATTAATTATCTGTGTAGTAAAAATGTATGTCTGAAGATATGTATAAATGTAGTTTGATTACATATATCCATCTATTTACGTATTTACATATTATTCACCAAAGCACATGTACATATGTATACCTAGTTGATAATAAATGTACTCACGTATACAAAGAGTAATAATTAGAGTAATTCGAGCTGTAGCGTTTCTTGCCTTTCCGCTTTAATTAATGCATATAAATCAAGATCTTGCGGAAAACGAGCACATGCCAAATTATATGGTTAGAGCACGTACGTGCTTTCGCTCACGCAATTCTTTTCCTGGAAAGTATTTTCCGAGGCGAAAAAGTTCGCAAATAAAAATTATAATATAAAAATTAAACCACGGAAAGGGTTTCGTATCGGAAAAGTGTTTTCCCCGCGAGCTTTCCAGTGAGTCGAGGCTTTTCCGCTAGGGGAGCTCAGTACGTCGCGAACCCTCACTCGCGAAACACGTGTTCAAAAATCACCCACAAAACTTTACGATATTTCTCAAAAGCGATTATTTTCAATTGTACGAGAGTGTTCAAAGTCTGAATCTTAGTCGGCTTTCGCATATTACATCTATTATTTGTGTTTAAATCAATCGACGAATAACACATAGACCACATAAGAAAGTGTCCCGTTCGTTTGTATGAGTATTGTGCTATCGTTTCGTTTCGTTTCATTTTTTTTATAAATATGTAAATTACAAAGAGCAGATATTGTAGAAGGCGTGCAATTATAGGTGAGTGCCAATTTAAATATTCATCACATAGTAATGTAGTAAATGGATCGATCTACATATATTCAGCACTTCAAGTTCAATTAAGATTTCGCCGCATTTACCTTTAGACGTGCATACATATAATATAATACATATATACATATGTATATGTAAATGGGGCTTAGTTGTTTATAAATAATTTAGAACCGCTGCTGAAATTTGATTTGGAACTATTTAATGTTTCTTCCAGTCGTATTTTACTTCGAAATAACATTAAATAATACGACAATGGCCCGAATCATTTATTATTTATTAATATTGCAAATTTTGTGGATATTGCAAAACAATTTTTGATATTTGTACAAAAATTCAATCAAAAGGAAGGCTTTCGTTTAACAAAATTCAACTTTGGTATGTTTGTAAATGGGAATATTTATTTCAATGCTATACAAAGTGTTTCAAAATTAAAAATATTTAATATTGTATTGGGTATATGTGTTTGGACGAAACAATTTTAGTTGGCAAAAATAAAATGGAATTTAATTTTATTTAATCTGTCATATTTTAGATAAACATATGTCTAAAAATTTATTATTACAAACACACATACATAATATGTAGATCAGATCATTATTGACCATTCATTACAATAATTTACTAAAAACATCGAAAGAACAGACTCATTAAAAACAGGCTTTACTTTAAACGGATCATCGTGTGATGATTTAATTTAATTTTCTTTTTTTTGCCATACACACAAATAAAACACATATTTACAAAAACTGTTCGTTGCATTTAAAGTTTAGATATTTCTATTGATTATTGATTTTTAGAATTGAATACATAATTTGCTTTTCGTAAGAAGTTTAACAATTTGTTGTATAATATGTAACTTAAATTTAAATAATAAAAAATTAAATTCGAATCGTTTCAGTCATCCATATGTGTGTGTGTTTGTTCACATTTTATCGTTAGAATAAATTGGTTTTTGCGTGTCGGGGCCATTTGCCATTTGGCCCCGGGTCGCGAATATTTAAAGCGATTAGACACAGCTTTATGTTAGCTCGGCGAGGGTCATAATTGAATATTTACGTTTTTATTGCGGCATTCAGGCAACACTTAAGCCCCCTCCCCCAACCACCCCTTGTTATTTATTTAAAAACCCTTAGAAAACGTATAAATGCGTAGCGTCTTTTCGCTGGGCAGTTTGCGCGAACTTTCACCCTAGAATTTTATAGAATTTTGTAGGGGTGGAGGGGGGGGGGAGCAGCTTTCATTATCATTTTCAACCCCAATAATTCACTCGATTTCGCCTCGAATAAGGGAACTAGGCTAGGCAAATTCCACCCTTGGAAACCCTCCCCGTTCTATATACCTTTTTCTCTCGTGTTAGTCTGCGGTTAAATGCACTCGAAATATTTCGCCTGAGGATAATTGATTAAGCATCTGTGAAAGTGGAAAACTCGCCGTTGAATAATTTTTTTCCGCCAACTTTCCAATGATCGAATTTTCCAAGTCGTGTTTACGAGCTTTTGAGTTAATTTTGCAAACAATACGAAATTTTATCGATTAAAAATCTAAAATAAAAATAATTGAAATTAAAATTTAATTAATTAAGATTAATAAGATATAATGAAATACCGTGCAATAGATTAATAAATTCAAAATTTTTACCATAATGCCATTACTAGGGAATCCTATCCCGAAGCAAAATTTAGAACCCGGGATTGTGGTTATTTCAAATAGTTTAAGAATTTCCATTGTTAAATTTGGTCAAAATTGCAAATAAAATTTAGTCAAATTAGCTTGATAGCTAAAATAGTATATAAATAAATAAAAAATACAACATTTATTTTTATTTATTTATTTACATACTTACATACGTATATGCATATGCAGATATATATTATATATATATATATATATATATATATATATATATATATATATATATATATATATATATATATATATATATATATATATATATATATATATATATATATATATATATATATATATATATATATATATATATATATATATATATATATATATATATATATATATATATATATAAAGAAGGTTTAACAGGTAAATCCAAATGCGCCTTCCTGGTCAATTACAAACAATGCAGCATTTTTATTACATAAAAAATAAATTACATTTTATTTCATACATAAGTCGCTGAATTACGAGACAGTGAAAAACTCTAAGTCTGTAAGTTTTAAACTTGTACATAAATTATACTCGAATAGTGAGGATGGTTTTGAGTAATGTTTTTTTAATGGAGGAACCGTTTCAACAATGAAATCAGAAAACTTGGCAAACTTTAATAAGAAAAGATCCATCTGGAGTCACAAATATCCAAGTCTCATTACATATAATAGCATTACATATAATATACTCGACGTTTGGTCAACACACGGGATCGAACCCGGTGACCTCTCGATGCTAGGCAAAAGCCCAACCACCGAGCCATGCTGCTGGCTGATGTGTGTATAATCTTAAAAATACAAGTAATACACAGAGTAAATAATAATTTGAATGAGATTTTTTTTATTAAATAAAAGATAGAAATACGATAAGAAATATGTAAAATAAAACCCCAAAACTTTATCTAAATAATTTAAAGCTGAGGAATCGTTTCAAAATCAAAGCTATTTTCAATTATTGACAAATTTTCAAAAAACCAAAAACCGGCTTTTTAAGCTATTTTTTCTTCAAAACTAACGATTATGAATTTCAAATTTCTATGTAAGATCAAAATATGATATGTATATCTAAACTCTCTTAGGTAATAGGTGTATATTTCTTTGAACAACAAAAAAAAGTACACCAAAGCAAGGGAAATCAAATGCTTTATAGCAAAATGAATGGGAACTTTCGGAATAAAATTGATTTTTCTGAAGGAATTGGAAGCCCTTTAAATTTTACATACCTACTTTTTATTATGTTTTTAAAATGTTAGTGATATGTGATATTAAACTCAATTTAATTTATAAAAACCTTTTTTTTGCATAATATAATATATATGTATGTACATATATATACATATATACCTTTTTTTTTCGATATAAAAATTTTAAACTTAATTTTTTGAAACTGGTGAAAGCCGGCCAACCGGCTTTTTATTTGTAAAAAAACCGAAAACCGGCTTTTTCTTTCGGGCTGTTTTGTGAAACCCCTAGTATAATATGAAGGTAATAAAAATATTGTAAATAAGGCGGCCCAGCCGTTTACTCCGAGTGTATCTTACTCGTTAATTTTATTTACAAATAAAACAAGCAATTATTCATCTTAAATGGAAACCTCAATTATTTTGCCCGGATAATTAAATTTCACTCACATATTTTAAAGAATTTAATTACATATAAAATGCGCCCGTCTTTTTTACCTTAATAACTTTGCACAGGGCATACTTGAAATTCTCATTCCGAATGAAACAATATTGGTTAATTTAATTTATTTCGTATATGTACATGTATACATTACAAATATGCGTGATACGTTTCAAAATATACGTTGAAATTTAATCAAGTTGAAATGTGTGCGAGTGGCCCAAAAAAGGCCGTTAATATTTATATTCCGGTCGTGTACGCGTGACCATTACAGGTGCGAAAAATACATAAATAGGCGGTGTACACCTTTTATGACGGTCATAATAAAGCGGCTAATATTTATGACCAAGACCGCAAAAAAAAAATGAAAATTAAACACAAGCGCCCGACGTAAATTCAATCGAACCCGTTCACGTCGATGATCGACGCTTACATTTTGCGCATGTTTTATTATAATATACGTATGTATGTACATATAATCGTGAAGGCTTAAACGGATGCTAAGGCTTTAACGGATGCCAATCGCAGGTGTGGACCTGCCAAGCCGAAACCATAATCTTAAGTAATTGCATAGTGGGTGAACGTTTCAATTCAGCAAGAAAATCATTCGAAAGTGTATACGTGCGACGCCTGTCAACTGGGAGCGAAATATACGTTTGGGAAATGCGGGAAAATGCGACCGGAAAAACACACCGTGTCAACGGGCGGTTTTCAACGGGTGGCTGGCTCATCTTCGAAATGTACTATATTTGTTTTTCAATTTTAAATGCAGCTGTTTCATTGACTTTTTTCAATAAAAAAAAAACTAGCTGCTTTATTCTGGCAGATGACAGTATTCAGAAAAAAAAACTTTCGAAGTCTCCAAAACCGTCTACGGTCTAAGCTAGGATTTTATGAGATGTACTGAGTTTCATAGTCTTCAGTTGAGAACTGTAGATTTATTAATTTATTTATAGATAGACCCAAGGGGTTTGATTTATACATATTATATCAATTTATACATATTTGTTAATTAAATGAGAAAAAATACATTTAAAATGACAATATTAAAATAAAAATAAGAGAGGAAAAAAAATTAACAAGAAACACAAATAAGATATTGAGAAAGAAGAATTACAGAAATCCTTTAAGTTTATGAAATACATCAAGCTTATTCTTAAAAATATTAAGGTTGTCAGAAATTACAATATCATTGGGAAGACTATTCCAAACTGAAACCACTCTGTTTGAAAAGAAGGAATTTCTGATCAATTTATTATATTTTTCTTTTTGAAGTCTAAACGAGCGACCTCTGAGGTGAGTGTTTTCGTTGAATGTAATAAGATTGGACATTTGACATTTATAATGATTATTTAGTATTTTAAAGACTTCAATTAAGTCGCCTCTTATTCTTCTCATCTCCAGTGTATTGAGATTCATTATTTTCAATCTTTCGTTATAAAAAAGTGAATTAAATTCAGAAGGAATCTTTGTAATTCTCCTTCGATACATTTAATATCTTTTTTAAAATGAGGATTCCATATGCTAAAAGCGTTTTCCAGCTTAGGTCTGTTAGAAGTTTTGTATATTTTTGATAATATATGTAGTTAAGTTCAGAAAATTTAATACACGTTTTATTACATACAAAATACAGATTTGTTTTATTTTTTTTTGTATTTGGATAAAATATTGGTTTTATCGTACATGCATTGTATGAACATAAGTATTATACATATAAAAGTGACTAGTTGTTTTACCCGGCTTCGCTCAGTATTTGTAATATAAACAGCTTAAATATGGTGAATCTAATAGTAAATATTCATATGTTTTTTTATTAAATTTATTTGAATCGATTGAAATATATATACCGAATCGTCATAGAAATCTCGATTTGTTTTCAAGTTACCAACCAACATTACATATTTATTTACATACTAACAAAGTCCCTTTCGAAATTATATATTAGATTAGTTTTGTTATACTTATAGTTAGTTATCTGACTTTTAAAATTCGATAGATAATTAATTATAAGTATTTCAAAGTAATAAAAGAATACAATCAAAAGAAAAAACATCTGTTTTTATTTCAATACTTACTTTTGACACAGAAATACTATATTTTAAATTAAAGACTGCAAAATATAATATGCCAAAAAGGTAAATAAGCTTATTTTTTTTTATATTTATCCGATTACGATCCTATTTAGACGATTGTAATCGCATATTTTTTGCATAACTTGTTTTTCATTTCAATATTTATAAAAGTACATAAATATTTGCCATAATATTTTTATTTCCATTAAAACTGTAGCTTAGTTTTAAATAACATAAACGCTTGATGCATACATACATTTTAATTGTGAACATTTACCACCCATATTATGTACATATTTATATGCATATATACTGTAGTTTCTAGGGTTGTTTATATTTTTATTATTAAATGTTGATTAGGATGATGACCAATTTTTTTTGTATATAGTTTTAAAGTTATGAATAATATTCTTTAACACCTAATCCTTATATTATATTTTAAATGGTATACTTTTTTTATTATATTTTAACTATCACCCATTGTCCCAGTCTGATGTTCTGACTGACTCTATCAATGAGTCGGATATTAAAACAAACTGTCGCATCCAAGGTGCAGTTTTCAGATTATTATTGTCTAATCGCAATAATTTGTTATTGCAAGTCTTTTTATAGCTTTGTTATTTACATGCATGACCGTATGAAGAGTGAAATTAGAGTATGAGAATGTTGAAAGATAAGCAATATATATGTACATGCATAGTGTCTAAATTTGATAAATACAGTATTATTGTAATTTAAATTATTTATTAATTTATAAATGTACATACATATATATAAATAATTAAAACTATATTATTATATTAATAATAATTTAAATTATTTACGGACCTATGATGGAAAGAATGCGGACAATTAATTTCAGATATCCCTCACTCGACTTTATGAGTATATTAAGATTGTATTATGGATTGTTTGACTGCAGCCAAGCGTGTGGTTGTTGTTTTTGGTGGTATTTCCGTGAAAAGTTTGTAAATGTGTTGACAAGACAAATTTACAGCAATATTTCGCCTTAACAAATTTTGAAGGAAGACATTGTATCATTTTACCAGTTAAATTTTTGATCCGCTGTCTTGTAAGCGTGCGAAAATATTCATTTATTCAAAATATTAATATTATTTACTTTTTCATGGTAGGGAGGGAGGGGGGGGGTGTATTTCAGAATTTTGAATACAAAATTTTATTTTATTCAATTTGTTTAATGATTATAAAATAAAAGCATGTACTTAATATACAAACATTCAATATATCATTTTAATTTAAAAATCAAAACGTTCTTAAAAAATCCTTCAAGCTAAAAATGCATCGCAGGCCAAATAAAAAAATACATTTTATTATTAAAAATAAAATCGATGTGTCATGAGATATTTTGATAACGCATGTACATATATAAAAATTCTCTTAAAAAATATGTATGTACATTGCAGCCACATTATAAACCTTTTAAACCTATTTTTTCCAGCTTCCTTTAAGACTTCATTGAGGAATATAATCAAATCCCACTCTTATACATTTCATGGGTTGGTGGCTGCAGCGAAATCCTATAGTGAATGCACTTGAAAACCAATGCCTTAAAGTAATAATCTACGTATAGATGTGTGTTTGTACAATATTTGAGTTGAAAACTTTCGTTTAGTTTGTTCGAGAGCACTGCCATTTCGCTCCATGTATAGAAAAATTCATTGAACTTTTAAACAAACCGACTTCTAGTTCAGAAATTCAGAACTTTCAATTGAAGTTTGGTTTGAAACAAGTAGCACGTACGGCCATATCCAACGACGTATCAAGATGTGTGGTAAATTGTCTGTTAGTAGATACATAGATATGTAGATATGTATGTGTGGGGTGAGAGGTGTCTACCATCGAACACTAAGAGCTTTCACAATGGTCTTATTTCATTCTTGTCCGTGGATTTTATTGACTTTGCAGAGGTTCGCCTTTCGAGAGTGCTATTGATCTGAAAGTGTGTTTGAATGTTTTCACATCAAATCGTTTCCGGACGGTCCGTATACGACCAAAACAACAATCAATGTTTTTTTACCAACCCTTAGTAACCGGAGAGCCTATAACTATTTCAATAAACTCGAAAAGGTTTTTTGTTTCGAAGTTGTTGCTTTTTAATAAATTCAGAAATACTAATGCGAATCACTAGGCTGTAGATATTAATAGTCAGATATTTTTTCTATTGATTATTATTTAAAATAATTTTAACGAATTTTAAAGGTCAAAAATATACTTTTTTTTTGTTATATTATAAATGAATCTATAAAGATTGGTTTTTTACTAGCCTTGTCTTACTTCGCTTTCAATTTTTACGTCTGACTTCGTGTGACGAAATTTGGGTTCTTATCCGATCGTTTTCAAACTTTGCCATTTTGCTCGGTTTAGTCATCAATATATGTGGAAATCAAGTCCGCCATTACGATGGTGAAAAATAATCGTAAATAGACACGTTTGAAAATTCTTCATTATCTTTTTCGGTGACGTCTATTGTCCACATTGCCAGATTTATTCACACTTTTCCGATCGTTTCTTCCCTTTTCACCACCGTCTCTTTATGTCAGATTTTAATTGTTTAAACGCCTATAAATTTTTATTTTTTCACTCTATATTTTATAAAATTTGCTTTACAGGTTCTCATTATCTCTCATATATATTTTTGTTTTATCTCTCATTTATATTGCGATTTGCGTATTGCGTGTCAAATTTGACATTTGGTGGTTGACTTCTCTTCGAATAAGGGTGAATAAAGTTGTAAATAGCTACTGTGTGGTCTGTACCGATCGATAAATGGGACTAAAACTATTTCAGATACATCTTATCTCAACGGTGTGTATAGTTTCGTATAGCTTCTTCACAGTGACACTGATATATCTAACTGAAGTCTGAAGTCTAACCTAGAAAAAGTTGTGGTCATTCATAGTATTGATTAACTTTTCTAAACTTTAACCAAACTTCAAAGATTATTCCACAAGAATAGTCGAAATATAATTTTTCTAAGTGGAATTTTATTTAATTCTCATATAAAGATAATTTAATATATTATCCCTATTAATTCAATTCAGATTCGTGTAAATACAAGTAAATACTAGTACGAGCTTTTATCTCGCAAATTTACCGATTTAAAATTCAGCACATCCAATTAACACTTTTAAACGAAAACAAAAAATAGTGTGGCCAGAACACTATTCCAATAAACATTTTTCAATAGAAAATACTCAATATAAAATAGTATTAACAGTGGGAAAAAATCCCAAGTGAAAATACGTACTTTTGACTTTTGATTTAAACTGGACGACTACTTAGAGATTTTTTAAAGCTGAAAAGTACTACAAATGAAAGATAAAATACCCAACTATAGATTTCAATATTTATTTTGAACAGGAAATAGACAAATTTTGAGACGTCGATCGAACAACACGAAGATAAAGAAAAATCGTGCGATTTAAAAAACACATATATGTATCTCCGAATCTTGAGCCAATCATCATTTTTTATTACCAGATTCGTGTTTACTGGGCATAGATCTATAAGAAAAGTCTGAACCATTTTTCATGTCGAACAGTAATATTACTGACGTGGGTTTGAATATTTAGCCAACTGAAGTCTGACGTAGAATTGATTAACTTTTCTCAACTTTAACCAAACTTCAAAGATTTGTTTTAACCTTTATATTAATGTTGTGTTTTTTTTAGTTATAATTATGTAAATACTTTTTGCTTCATTGAAATGTACTTATTCGAGCGATAAATGATTTTACATTAAGTTGAAAAAATAGTGTTATTTTAAGACGGCATTATATAATATATGTGTATGTACATAGTTCTAGTTGGAATTTGCCAGAGCGAACTTCCGAGACGGGAAATTTGACGAAATTATGTGCGAGGGATTTTCAGAGGTGGTGGATTGAATCGGCACCGTTTCCGAAAGTTGCAGAATCCAAAAGGGGACATAGGGAATCCGACAACTTTAATAAGATAAAGTTTTCCGTTCAATTGGCGGCTTGAGCCTTTCAATATTGATCGCGGAATGTCATTAAGCGCAAAAGCCCGCAGGCAAATGTCTGAAAACAATCGTGATTTAAGCGGCAAGGAAGTTATGAACGGAGACCATAAATCCCGGGAGCGTCTCCACAGCCTCCATGCCGTTCCATGCCATTCCATTCCATTCCGTTCCGTTCGTTCCATTCTCCCATCCGTCGCGGTCGGGAGACAGAAAGGTATCCTGCACACACTACATATCTATTATATGTATATACCTACAGACATACAAACCTACATACATACATACATATACTCATCTCCCCCACACACTACATTTCGACCAAACAAATCACCCCGAAAGAATACGGAGGCTGTATGCATTACCGCGAGAGAACGGCAAAAGGGTGGAAAAGTGTCATGATTTATAAATTTATATACGTATTGAATATATTTTGCAGGAACCGACGAAGCATGCGTAAACCTATACAATATATGTACATACGTATGTATGTATACACAATATTTCAAATTCAAATTTTCGACTCATATTTCGGATATGTGCTGTAGGGCTACCAAAATGCTTGGATTTGTTTTGCGCAATGCTCACTACTTCCAAGATCCAAGTATAGTGGTGTTTCTTTATTGTTCGCTTGTCCGGAGCATATTAGCATTTTATTTCTTGGGAAACATTTCGTTAGAGGATAGATTCACAATACCGCTATCCTGGAGAGGATAAAAGTTTTGGGCCCCGGAAAATCATACGGTTTTGCGAAAGAATGATTTCTTTTTTCCAATTAGGGTAAATCAAAGGTGCTCATGAACTCCCCCCTCTCGAGAGCTGCTCGACCCCTTAACTTACTGGCACATTAATTGGATCTTTTCAATGCCAGTTATGTTGAGTTGATCGAACACGTCCTAAATAACACGATATAATTTTTAAATTTTATTTATTTATTTATTTTTTTTTATATTTGTATTATAACCACAGTGACGCTTTGGGACTTGAAATAAAATAAAATAAATAAATTGGTTTATGGATCTGTAATTCGGACTCGCACTGATATTAAATTTTACTCTCTTGATAGAAAGAGTTCAAGAAAAGTTTCTTAGATGCCTTTATATGAGGAAATAAAAATATTACCCCTATTTAATACCCACTGCCTTTTTACAAGGTATGCTAGGCTTTGACTCACTATCTTCGAGAAGAATTATTGCTATTTCCAAATATTTCTTTGGAGTATTAAAGGGAAGAATTGACAGCCCTTTGATTTTATTGGAATTTAAATTTTTGACGCCTGTATTTGGTAGAACTTTGCGTCATCATTTACTTTTCCAACCTATTCCTGCGAAAACGTCTGCTTTCAATAACTCGTCTCTTGTAAAGGCTTTCCGGTTCTTTAATGTGATAGATGAACATTTGGACCTGTTCAATTGTCATGTTGATGAGCTGGTCAGTTTCATGAGACTCAACACGAGTCTATTTGAATGAGATGAATGATTGGTAATTTTTATTATTCTTTTCTTTTTTTGTAAGACTGGTGTGATATTTTGGGACAACCTGTCAGGTTACATTGGTCATATTATTGTTATTATTATTATAAAATAATAAATAAATAAATATACATATATGCTTGTATACGTCGAAAAATTCATACAAATATATGCATGCATGTACGCGCGAGAGAAGATAAATTTCGCGCAATATCCGTGGAGGAAAAGCCAAAGTGACGGAGAGAGCGTTTTCTATTTACACATAATTTAAGAAATGGCTTAAACGAAAGGAAACATCCAGAAACGCTTTGTCAAACGTTCGCGATTTCGTTTGCAAGTGATATTTTAACGCTAATCGTGTGTACTTGCGGTTCGTCTTAATTAGACCGATTGTTTGTTCAATATCTTACCGTTTTACACAAAAAACGTTAAAGATTGATATTTGTTCGAATAGTGCTATTTCGATTATTTCGTCGGATTTATGATTTGTACATTTTTCATACTACATGTGTAGTAGAAGTGATGCTGTGGCGAAGCCTATTGTTTAATTAGTGCCTCTAATATCTATTCTATTTTGATTTCTTTTATTTAGTATGTTACTGTTCCAGGTATTTTTTAACTATCATCTTTATTCTTAGTTTATTTTTGTATTCTCTCTTATTCCATATCCTTTATAGTGTTTACTTTTTTTTGTCTTTTATCTTATTAATGTTATGAGTATTATTGTTTTATCCCATTATCTATACTAAGCCAATCCCCGTGGGCATATCGGCTTTGACGCCTTCCCCATGTATTGTAATAAATAAATAAATAATATTTCGATGTACATTCCCGAAGAGATTCATTGTATACATACATATGTGTTACGGTGAAAGTGTTATTGTCAGTGACTCGAGCAGTGAGAATGGATATAAAAATAAAATTACAAATTCACTTCTCAATGTCAATGAATTTATAATTCGAATTATAATGAACGAATTCGAATTACAAGTACTGCCAACCCAAATAACCTAATCTTAAATTAATAAAAGAAACCCTAATTTAACCTAACCTAACCTAACCTAACCTTAACCAAATAAGTGTTGGCTCTTAATATATTATGATGTGTTTGCTTCCGCGTTCAGTCCCACACATGTATCAAAAAAATGTAAATCGAAACAGATAGTGGACATACATATCGATGGCTTAGTGCACATATTTTATTTTATTTTATTTAACATATTAGCCACAGTGAAATTACAGAGAGTCACTGTGGCCAGTCAATTAATTACAACAATACAATAATAATACAATACAACACAACATAACATCATCACAATAACAATACTACATCATAATAATAACAATAACAAAATAATAACAACAAAATATCATCACATCTACAATTGTTACAAACAACTATTGGCATTCCTCAACAACCACTCAACCAGATTAGCATAGTTTATATTGATGAGGTCGATTTCACCAGCAATCCGGTTTAGCGAACATATCGCAATAGACATAGGAGCCTTTGCCAATCTATTTGTGCGAGCCCAGGAGGAAGAAACAAATCACGATTCCTCAGGTCCCTGAATTTACTAGGTGCATAAGATCTAAATTCATTAAGAACCTGAGGATTGCGTATTATCCCATTTAGCGGCTTAAATTAATGCCTTCCTAGAAACATAACCCTACGAGACTCCAATGAGTTGAGACCCAACGCTCCTAATAGGAATGCACTAGGATAAAGCCAAGGATAATAACCATACAATTTCATATACAGTTATCTGAGACACCGTTTTTGGATTCTGTCAATCTTCAATGAATGAGTCATATGGGTAGGACTCCATATAATGGAAGAAAATTCTAGAATTCTACGTACTAGAGAATCATTATGAATTTTAAGCAACAACGCACTCTGGAAAGGTTTACTAACTCGTAGTGAGAATCCCAGAATTTTTGTGGCCCGCTAACAAATATTGTCTATGTGCCGTTTAAAATGAAAATTATTTGAGAACAAGACCCCCAAATCACAAAATTCATCCAAAAACTTTAATTCAACACCACTTAGGCGACGGGGATAAATCAAGCGATTTGAAGATCTTGTCATATTTAGGACACAGCATTTTTGAATGCTAAAAGATAATTTATTTTCGACAGACCAACTTGACAGTGCATCTATGTAGGTCCAACTGGAGAAGGGCTGCGTCATTATGAGAACTGTTTTAAAAAGTTTAAGGTTATCGGCGAATAAAAGATAGTTTAAATACTTAATTATTTTAGAAATGTGATTAATGTAAATTAAAAAGAATAATGTCCCTATATTGGACCCTTGAGGTACCCCAGCATGCGAAATAAACTCTCCTGGAGAATTGGGGTGATAAAAGACAAATTGCCTCCGATTTTAAAAGTAATTTTGAATAAGTGGCATCAAGCCATTTGATAAAACAAAATGTCTTAATTTTACAAACAAAACATTATGGTCCAATATATCAAAGGCCTTCATGAAATGTATATTACATGTCCATTTTTGAATTTGTATCGAATTTTAAGCTTGTATATAGATGCTGGAATAATTCAGTTTCTTCCGTTCAAGGTAATTTATGTATACCACAAAAATTACTTTAAAAGGAAAAATCTGAATTATACCAGCATCTACAAACTTAAAATTTTTGAGCTCCTTTTCCTATTATTAATATTAGAATAATATAATAATATGATTACTAACCAAAATTAAATTAAAATTGTAAAATATAAAATGATCAGTAGATCAGTAGCTATTTAAATAGATATATGTAGGATGTATTGTGAACATAATTTAGTAATAATAAAAAGCATTTAAAAATCAAAATCAAATAGAAATTTACAAATGGACATACAATATCTGTGCTCCAAGCTATCTATTGTATATATACATAAGTTCGATTGTAGAAAATACTTAATGCGCGTATTTTTCAAAGCTGGCATTAAATTAAGTTTCGAATGCGTATTAATAAAGTTCGGCTCGGAACAAATTCATTGGGGTGAATCTACATATAAAACCACTTGTCGATATCTCACCGAGAAACGACCTTATCGAACTAATAAATGGGATCCACCTTCATTGTTTGAAGTCCTTTGAGAGTCTGCAGGATCTCCGAAAGTAGAAGGATCCGGGTCAAAAGTTCCAGTCTTCCCGATTCGCACATTTATATATGTACATGCATTATACATAGGCACATAGCTCAAACCCATTCTGATAATGGACAACTTATTCGCAAACCATTGAAACCTTCGAGCGAATGAACAATAGCCGAATACTCAATTCTGAGATCGAAAATTTAAAATATGCATCGCGTTTTAATACGATACACCACAAAAATATATATTCTAATTATATAGATTCATATATTATATAAATATACATATATATAATTAGTATATTATATATTTGTATCATACATATATTTTGATTTTATTTATTTGACTTGCAACTTTATTAATTTTTCATTTGTGACGGCTAAAATTAGATATAAAAATTTCTATAATCAAATAACTACAGAAAAAGTTTGACGTCAAACTGTACATCTATCTATGTAGATATAAGCATCATCTTAATGGCCAATATAAATTCTAATGATGTTAAATGAGCAGTGATGACAGCAAATAAATCTTTGTAAAATAACATATTTAATATTTTCATTTCCAAAAGAAATCCAGATCTAAAACGTATCCCTTTCGGTCTTTAAATAAATACTTTGAATTGCATTTTTAGTATTGAGATGGAAAGACATCATTTTAAATAACATGATATCTATTGTTAACAAGGCTTTTCTATGTTTCATTCTGACACTATTCCTGCATTCTTCTGATTGTTTTGAAACTTTGCCAGTTTGTGCGGATTAGTCTTTAATTACGATATAAGTAAAAGGGTATGGAGTTATTATAGCTACACACGTTTCATTGTTATTTTAAAAATGAGAGTGAAATTTCAATATTGTAATTCGAAAAGCAAAAACAAATCAACAATCGATTCCAAATTATACGGGGTTGTCTCTCGTCGAACGCCAAACGTGTAAAACGGCGGCAAGAATTTAAATGAAGTCTCCGGAAGACAAATTGAAATCATTATTTACATTGTTGGAAAAGTTTCCAATATTTCCCTTATAACACAAATAAATCAGAGTGTCGAAAGCGAAGTTGCTCAGTTCGCGACTCGACAACTTTGAATCGAAACGTTAAATTGTCTTCGCGTGCACGTTCATATTTACGAGTATGTTCTCTTCTTTGGATTTATCATCGCGTGTGGAACTTCGACAAGTGCCTACAAAAGTAAAATTCGCAATATTATTCTCTTCGCAATACTCGATTTTCGAAAATTTGCATGATCCCTGGTTCTACTACATTATAAAATGTCGATTGGAAATCCCAGAACATCATCTCAATTAATATGTATATTATTACATACATATGTAAGACTCGCTCTATATAGCCAGGTAGTTGTGAAATCATATTTTACATTTTAAATGCTTTTTATTATGACGAAATTATATTCACAATACATCTTATATCTATTTTAATAGCTACTGATCTACTGATCATTTTCTCTTTTACAATTTAATTTAATTTGGTTAGTAATCATAATATTATATTATTCTAATGTTAATCTACAGCATAATAGGAAAAAGAGCTCAAAAACCGATTTACAATACTTATAAATGTTCATAATACATCTAATACATAATATTAATTAAAGACTCACTTAAGTCGATGACATAAAGCAGATTGTGTTTAGGTAATCTGTGTTTATACCTGAAGGGTATAGACATTTTGTTGTAATCACCGAGACTCTTCACAAGTGTGTTAGTATGGTTATTAGTGATTCTGTCATAGAATCTACTGGTTAGTTTGTTACTAATGTCTGTAACTAACGGAATATTATATATGGCATGCAGTTTTTTCAAGTTAGTATATATGCGTGTATTATAAATTATTTTTAGGGATTTATTTTGTATTACTTGGAGCTTGGAAAGGTTAGTATTCGAGGCGTTATTCCATACAGGTGAAGCATAGGTTAATAATGGTAATATGAGCGCGCGATATAATTTTATTTTATTTTGAGTTGATAAAGATCTATGGCGATTAAATATTGGATATATTGAAGATATACCCCGCATCGCCTTGCATTTCGCTGCCTCAATGTGAGGTGCCCATCTCATTCTTTTATCAAACGTTACTCCTAAATATTTTATTACTGACTGCCATTTCAGACTTTCTCCAGAGGGGATCTTCAGATCTGAACATAGCTTATGCTTTCTAACACTAAAGAATATGGCGTCTGTTTTGGTTTGATTAATTTGAATTTTCCACTTAGTGAAGTGTTCAGTCATTGTTTTAATTGCAAATTAAAGATTTTTAAGAATAGTGTCTGGTTTTTGGCTACTTGTGAAGCAAGCGGTGTCTTCTGCATATAGGGCTATATGACAGTTTTTTGGAATAGGTAAGTCATTTATATATATATATATATATATATATATATATATATATATATATATATATATATATATATATATATATATATATATATATATATATATATATATATATATATATATATATATATATATATATATATATATATATATATATGGAGAACAAGAGTGGGCCAAGCAAGCTCCCCTGCGGAACGCCAGCTGCCATTATTTTTGGAGACGATAATTCATTATTTACGCTAACCACTAGCTTTATACCAGTTAGGTACGATTTGATGATGAAAATTAGCTAGTTTGGTATTTTGTTAATAAGGAGCTTATGAATGAGTCCATCGTGCCAAACCGTGTCGAAAGCCTCTTCTATGTCGAGACATACCATTCCGATACTTCTCTTCATATTAAAGTTCTTCGTCGCGTGTTCAGTTAGTTTTGTTAGTTGTTGGGTCGTGGAATGTCCAATGCGAAATCCAAATTGTTCATTTATTAATTTATTATTTACAACTTTAAGTAAACGAGTGTAGATTATTTTTTCTAGAATTTGTGAAAGCGTGCAAAGTAAGCTAATGGGTCGATAATTGGCCGGGTTTTTGGGCTTTTATCGGATTTGGGTATGGGAATTGTGGAAATCATATTAAATTTATGGCTTACTTAAAAATATATATTAATGCTTTTAATTATGTATGTGGTCACGGGTTACATCCCCGGCTGGCTAGACCATGGATATGTGGCTCCAAGGTAGATCGTTTCCTATCAGAGTTTGCCAATTTATCTGATTTTATTGAAATGATTTCAGCAAATTGGGAACCCTGTCCTATCTTTTTTGCAAAAATTCGAGCTATTAATCATCTCGATATGTATAAATGCTGTAAATATGTCCATATACATACATATATCTCCGTGGATGTTAATCGATGTTTGTATTTGCCTTGCATAATATTAACAATACTTCTGTACAATTTCTGACCATAGATGTCATATTTAATGTCAATAAATCGGTGTATACCTGTATATATAACTAATTACTCTTAATATGTACGCTCTTCGTTTTGGAGCAATATGAAAGACGAGTGTGCATGATTGATTGAATAAAATAAAATAAATAAATACATAATCAAATCAGTGGCCAGATGATTTTATGCTCTTTTTTTCACGTATTTATTTATTTAGCAAAGCCGATGAACCTTAAAAGTTTTTCGTCCGTTACAAAACAACAAAGGGAAAATAATAATAACAGGGGGAAAAAAATATATCATGAAAGCTAAAATGAAAAAAAAAACTTCAAAAACCGATTGACTTTTGGAAATTTCACAAGATTAATTAAAAATGGTTTAGTCAATTAGAAGTATCTGAGTGCTATTTGAAGAAAGGAATCTGTAATTATTCCTTAGGATTTGTCTTATTGGGTTTTGAAAAACAAATATACCTCTCAGAGTGGTATTATTAAGCATAAAAAAGTTTTTCAAAGGATAACTATAATGGATTTTTATTACTTAATAAGTAATATTATACTTCAATTAAAACTTCAAAATGAAAATATTATTTGAATTCTTTAATTATTATATGTATTTGATGGAGATTTAAGCACAGAAGGGATTTTAGAATTTGATATATAATTATTTAAGAAAAATTTTCAACGTAACCGTTTGAAGTTGGACCGTCAGCAAAAGAATTTTGGAATAGTTACGTCGTATTATCTTAAATATTTAATTTTAAAATATTTATGTATATTGAAATTCATCGTTGTTATTTTTTACATTAAGGGTGGATTTCATTAAATTTAAATTCGTCGTCTTTTTACATCG
Source organism: Arctopsyche grandis (assembly GCF_051622035.1). NCBI lineage: Eukaryota > Metazoa > Arthropoda > Insecta > Trichoptera > Hydropsychidae > Arctopsyche > Arctopsyche grandis. The sequence continues at coordinate 754,510 of NC_135355.1, forward strand.
CGCCTTTAAGAGTTAATGAAGCTTCATTCACATTTTTTCTACAAAATATTTCTTAATTGCAAAAATGGCCGTTTCACCAATCAATATAAAAACCTTCAGAGGCAATTTGACGATGCTTTCAAGATACAAAGGCTATAAGGGTATTGCTTTGTTTTATATTTGAGAAAATCGGAACATTCTCAACACAAAAGAGTCCCCAAACTCGGATACCAATTCTGTGAGTAATTCCGACGAAAGTTTTTTTTTTTGCACCCTACGGATAAAAGCTCAACGCAAATATGTACATAGGTATAGGTATTATATAAAACATTGCATGTATATATGTGCATATGTATATGATACGGAGGAAAACATATTTCAAGTTTTCAAGAGCAAATTTTCAATTTTAGCATATTTTAATGCACGCAAAAAAGTAAGAACAGAATTGGAAAATGCCAGAACAATTTTTTAATAGATGAAAGTTTATATTAAAAATTCTTCGAGGTTTGTTACGGGCGGATGGGGGAGGAGTTCGTTAAAATAAACTTTGCCCGGGAAAGTATAACTTGTTTGATTTGAAAATTTCAGTATACCCACACTATTTTATTATACGTAGAATTATTTCGTGCTGGACCGTTGCGAATTTAACGATCCTTTTTCGAATTTGAGTTTTAGCAATTTTTCTATTAGATTTTCGCCCCCTTTTTCTTTTTTTTGCGGTCTCGAAACGTAGACCTTTCGTAGCTCACATTTTCCCCGACCATTGAAAGGCCTTTTCCGAGGTGGCAGAGTTCGCTTGCCCTCCCATCGCCACCCCCAATCCGGACTCCATTGATCATCTTTGTCCATGGGGTGCAGGGGGTGACGGCTCACGTGGTGACTTTTTCATTCCGTCATTTTTTAAGCTCAGAGCTTTTTCCGTCCACGGAAAATATTCTTCAATCTTACTTTATACGGCGTTATATTTTCCCCGGGCAAGAAAATTAATTTTAGCGACGAAAATGCTTTTGTAACGATGAGATCCGTGCCCTTCATCAAAAACCCTGTATAGGTATATTTGTACTATTATATTATGTACTATTATATTATGTTTTACATACATTTTTACATCTCGAACTATATTTATAAATAATATAAATACTTTGTAATACAATTTCAACGAATCTACGTATTTTCGTCTTCAAAAATTTTTGATATTATGTTAAATGTCGAAAAATCTCGCGCAAGAAATAAATTTACGGTCCCATTCACAGCTATAATTCAATCGTCGCGTCGGTATTTTCATCACGAAAATTCCACTAAAAATATTTATTTTCAACTATAGTTTTATATATAAAGGCTTTGGATTCTGGGCTTCAATTCTAAACTAACATTAATGAATGAAAAAAAATGCATTGAACTTGGGTCGTGTAATCCGTGTCAATGTCTATAAAGGCTATTTTACACCGGAATTTCTGAATTTATAACCAGAGCAGAATTTCTCGATGGAAATCCCTAACTACTGAATATTTTAGATTGTGGCTTGGCATTTAGATTGTGAGCATTACATTTTAACAACAATGAAGAATATGGAACTATGTAGTTTTGGAAAAATACATTCATTTATAGACTTCTTTCGTTTATTTTATATTATCTCAAGATATATTAGAGAGTGTAAACACACCTATATAAAACTTGAAATCCTCGACGACAGTTATCTAGGGTTTTTTTGGATAAGCTATTTTTTATACCTGCTTTCTATTGGATTTCTAAATGATTCTAGTTGGAAATATCGGCGAAATTTTCAGCGTGGCAGGCTTTCAACAGAAAAGACATCAGCACTCAAAGGGTTAAGAAGTTGGCCGATATTTGACAAATCCATTACGCTAAATGTGTAGGTACATTTAAATAGCTTTATTTTATGTTATCATCATGTTATTTATTATATTAATATTGACATTTCACTATACATATGTACATATATTTAACAGTGATGTCACCCCAATTTTGGAACAATGGGTTTCCATTTTTTTTACTAACCTCTTCTTAGCTTGTTTTGAAATAACATATATACATTTTTTTTCGTCCAAGGTACTTTTACATGAAAGTTAATTAAATTTTCAAGATTTGTATAATTTTTGATAAAAAATATACGAGTTTTTAGATTAAATAACGGGTTTCAGGAAATTTTGATTTTTAACAACGGGTTTCCGGGAACCCATGGAATCCATTAGAGTGACACCACTACAACATACATATTTATGTAAATATTGTTGCGTAGGGGTGGGTTTTATGGGAATATATGGACTGTTGCGTAGGGGTGGGTGGAGGATCCAAATAAAAGGCCAAAGTCGCTTCACAGCATTTATTGGGTGATTAAGGAGATCCACGCACTGCCAGTGCTCCGTCCAGAATGCCTTCATATGGCCTAAGTACTTGGTTATAAAGGGCAGGTCGCTCACTGCATCTTCCTTGACGCGTTTGTTTACACATTGTTATAGTCAAGAATGCCGTTACGGACCACTAAGTCCATTCGGGGGTCTCAATTGTTAGCCGACAGTTATTTAAGCCTTGAGATAATCCTCAAAAACCAATTATGACGGCGGCTCCTTTTAGCATATGCTACAGTTAGATTAAGGCCAAAGATATTCGAAAATTAGCTATCGATTTGATAAAACGCACATATAAAAAAAAAAACTAGTTTAGCATAGTGATATATCTAGGGTTGTCAGGCGTCCCGATTAATCGGGATTGTCACCAGTTTTAAGTCCAGTGTCCCGGTGTCCCGAACAAACCTCTCGGGACGCCCAAATGTCCCGGTTTATTACTTTTTAAACTCCTACAGAAGTTTTTTAACTGAGAATTAACATAAACTATAAACAAAAAGTTGATGTCTGGACCAGAAAGTCTGGTAAACACTGCAGCAATGAACTATTTGTCTCTGTCTTATACTTTCTGGAGAACTACGCGTAGAAGGGAGGCAAAAAATGTGTATCAGGCATCAATCAATTTATCTTGAATCGATAATTTTCTCAGACACACTCAGAATGATTCATCACACGCAGACGCGGAATAGACACCGTCAGAACAGAAAGAATAAAAGATATTTGTTATTTTTCTGTTATTGAATATATAAAGTTGAAGAAAAAGCACCAAACACCTTATTAGATTTTTTCAGTAATCCTCTCAGTGAAGTCTATTTTTGGTTTCTTCATTGTAATTGTAGCACTTTTCATTTACATATACTAAAAATAGAAGGAAAAAAATCAATTATAGATATTCTAAATATTATCACTTCAATTGAAAATATATCTATAGAAAAGTCAAAGATTTTTTTGGGGGCGGGGGTGGTGTCCTAGTTTGAGTTGAATGAAATCTGACAACCCTAGATATATCATATATAATTTATATAAGCAGCACCAACCGAATAAAGCACTCTTCAAATATATATCTCACGCATGAAATTTTACATGTCCTTGTATGTACATATGTATGTGGAGTGGCTTAATTTGAATATGGTACATATAAAGTATCGAGTTATCCAGTCGTGAGTCGACATTGTACCTGTTAAAGTGGCCGTAATAACCGCGGCAAATAAAGCTTGCCATAATTTAGGCGAAATTTTAATAAAAAGCAAACGCACGAACGTTCGGCGCCATTACAGTCACATTAATTCGCCTAATAGTATTACCCGTAGTAAAACCCCCATCAAAACAAACTTCAGACAGGTGGATGGGGTGGGATTAGGGGGTGGCGGTGATGAGAGGCCATTTGCAGGCTTTCAACCTGTATATCTCGAGCCATAATTGAATCGGTGGGGAAATATCGTTTGCAAAATTTATAAGTTTCTTGCTCGTCAAAGTGGTCCGTCTGTCGCCAAAAACTCCAGCTTCGGTATACCTACATATGTACACATACAAACATACATACATGTATATATATATATATATATATATATATATATATACAATTATGATACATACATGTATATACATAATGTGTAAAGCGTGCAAATTTATGCTCAGAGAGCTCCAACGGTACTATAGAGCTTTCGGTCGTGTGTTTGCTGATGTTATAAATTTCGTTTAAAACTCCACTCGTACAAACTACAAATGTCGGATGTGTTTAATACATATTTCCAAAGCTTCATTTAACACTTTCAAATTTCAAATGTAAATTTACATTGAGTAACAGCACGAATGTAAATACATACATACATATAATTATACATGAATCGTGAGCCATTTTGGACAAGCACTCTATTTAATCGAAACATCAAGGATTGATAGAATGATTAGGTGCAACAACACTTATGTAAGGCTTCATACATAAGTATTATATATGTATGTAAACATTACATATTATACATTACATTATATATTATACTCTCCACGTAACAAAGTTTTAAAATATTTAAAACAAGATATTTGCGGTTTATCGAAATAAAAAAAGAACGATACCGTTACTACTCGTACATTCAATGTTTTTTTTTTAATTATTTAATCTTTCATAAATAAAATAAAAATAAAAACATTGCTTCCGATATCCCGAGCACAGCTTGCATGTTTCAACATGTTTATTGAAACATGCAAGATATAAAAAATGAATATAAAAAATGACCACTAACACGAAAACCATGTGAAATGCAAAAGGAGGTATGTAAAAATACGCCAAACCCAAACATTCAAATACAAATCTTAAGAGGGCCGTACATCCGAAACCTTAATTTTGTTACCATTCCTTTCTTCGATATATATATATTGAGTGTATGTATATATTGAGTGAATGCGACAATATATATCAATATATATATTGAGTGAATGCGACAGTTGCGCTTCGACCAGATAAAACGTATTTTAAATTGACAAAATCGAGGTTTGGTATTCTGCTATTTTCTCCTCCAAAACTGGACCAATTTTTGAAAAATTTTCATCATCGGTACGAGAAAGATACTTTCTGTGCATCTATCGGCGTATTTTTTTTAAAATTGACCTTTAAATAAGAACGCTGGACTCGTTTCGTGGGTGTAAAAAAGAGGCGATTTTATAGATGTTTGGCGGCTCCTAGCTCCTATAAAAAAGAATTAATCAAAAAAAATAAAACGATAGATGCACCCCAATGGTGGATATCCATAGCATATTAAAAAATAATTTCTCTAGTGCCATAATTGAGGAAGGGAGAAGTATAGTACGTTTGTATGGACAAAGCGCTGCTGTACAGCCCTGTTAAGAGTCAGTACCCTCCATCTAATTCCAATCAGTGCAATAAATTGCAAACAACTCTAGACGTCTCTCAAGCTAATCGTTCCAACATTAAAGTGTTCTTCGATTGTATTGTATAATTAAAAATATAATATAAAGATTTTTCTTTTAAAATATATGTATGTAATATATGTATGTAATTCAATGTTAAAGCATGTATTTTATTCAGAACTTAAAAACAATCCAATGGAAATATAATAAAGAGAGATTGATTGGGATGTTGACTAATTCATTATAATTCTAATCAACTTTTTAAAATACAAACAACACCTGAAACGTGACAGTACATACATATGTCTCCTTGAAAAATTATTAAAGCATGTATTTGACATTTAAATTTGAACTAGAGGTTATTCGTAGAGATTGCAAAAATACCGAAATTTTCGATATCTGTTTAACCGAAATAAAAAACGTTTTTTAAAAAAGCGAAAAATTGGCAACAGCGTTTATGAAAATAATTAATTTCAGCACGCTTTATCTGTATATATATTATATATGAATATACTTATTCATAGTTGAATTTACATATCTGCCATATACGACATTTGAAACCACACTGTCATAAACGTCAAAATAACAAAATGGTAGCTTGGCATTTGCCACGCCCTATATTAGTACATATTATATTTGAGTGGCCCTCAATCTGAAAATTTAATATTTATATACATCTTCTTTGTGAATGTAAATAAGTAAAAAAATAAATAAATTTGTGCTGCATAGTTTCACATCCTTGAATGATGAAAGAGAAATCATATTAGTATGCTGGAATTTATTTCAAAAGCTATTTCCGATCACGTTCTTTGACGATGTCGAAGCATACATTGTGGATATAATATATGTATGTACTATGTATTATAGTATCGTCTTCGGAATGGAGCAATAATAATTAGCTGTCGAAACAGCTTACGGTTCGAATATTGAAATGTGCCGCACACTTCGCCTCAAGTTAAATAGCACGCCGAAGAGTTTATAAGTGCTAGATTGGATACTTTAAACACAGCAAGTCCCGGCACAACTTTTCAAACTCTTTTTATCTTCATTATATATTTTTCACAAAGTATATATTTGCGGTGTAGTCGGGGGGGGGAGGGGAGGGGGTGAGTGGAGGTTTGATATAAATTTAGTGCTGGCGTTCGACAGTTGGCAGGCAAAGTTGTGAAAAACTTGCTTTCATGGCGAAATGGACAGAGTCGAAAGGGTCAAAAGTCGTATATTGTCCGGAACATACGGCCTGTCTATGATTTTCCATTGTGCTTTTCCATTCAATAATGTATGTATATATACATTTATACTACATATGTACATACATACATATACAATACAAACACGTCGTTTGCAGAATCATCATCATATTGCTGCTGTGAAATTATACATATTTGTATTTCCACTATCATATACCTACATACATACATAATAGGGTTTCCAAGCCGGTTTAAGCCGAAACTGAAAAGCCGGCTTTTTGACCATTTTTCAAAAAATGGTCAAAAAGCTGGCTTTTCAACTCGATCAACGTTTTTCTCTTCAAAATTAACAATTATGAATTTCAAATTTCTGTGAAAGATCGAAATAGATGTGTATATCTAAACTCTCTTAGGTGATAGGCGTATATTTCTTTGAACAACAGAAAAAAAGGTACAGCACTTAGCGGTTTCTTTGAGTTTTAGTAATGGACGAAGACCAGGTCATAAACCAATAAAATATTATTGAAAGTATGTAGTTTCAATGACCTGTCCAACTTCATGTATAGAAAATATTAAAAAAAAAAAAAACCTTCTACTTGAACGGAAAAATGCATGGGAATTAATACGATTTCCAATTAGGCGAGGGATTTTTCAAAATTAGGGCTTCCAAGCCGGCTTAAACCGAAACCGAAAAGCCAACTTTATGACCATTTTTCAAAAAACCGAAAACCAGCTTTTTCGGCTCAATCAACCAGCTTTTCTTTTAATTAATGTTTTTTCCTCGAAACTAACAATTGTGAATTTTTATGAAAGATTAAACTAAATATGTATATCCAAACTTTCTTCGGGAATAGGCGTATATTTCTTTGAACAAAAAAAAGGGTACAGCATTTAGCGGTGGCTTTGAGTTTTAGTAATGGACGAAGACCAGGTCATAAACCAATAAAATATTATTGAAAGTATGTAGTTTCAATGACCTGTCCAACTTCATGTATAGAAAATATTATTATCGCAAAAACTTCTACTTGAACGGAAAAATGCATGGGAATTAATACCAAAGTGTCATTTGAATATACTTAACTTGAATTATGACAGTTTGAGCTAAATTTTACAATTTCGTTTTAGAAATCATTGGTTTTAAAAGTTCAACATCGTGTAGAGATAAATACGGAAAGATTTAGGAAAAAACATAAGATAGTCATATTCTAATTATATCCAAGTGTTTGACATCACTTCCTATAAAGTTTTCATCTTTGAAAAAAGTGTTTTCCATTTTATCCGCGTTTAGTTATATGTGTAAATATTTTCAAATTTGATATTTATTTTAAGTATCATAAGAGAAACTTAACTACTGAAAATTCTTAAGGTGACAAATATAAACGAAATTTGACTAAGTTGATGTAAGAAATTAAGATAAAGATAACGAAGAGAACATTCATAAATTTAAAAAATACATGAACAAAATCTTGACAATCATTTTTAAATTAGTTTTTTTTGTTTAAATTTCAAAATACTGTTATTATTTTTTTGAATAAAATTTATCTTGTTATTCATGAAAATACTGTTTTAAAATGAAAATACCTACATTTTGTAAATAGTCAAATTTTGGTTGATTTTGATCCGCATCCAAAAAAAAAGTTGCCGACGTCTGTACTAAAGTTATAGTTAAATAAGCTTATTGTAAAAAACTAAATGTATGTAAGCTTATTGTAAATCATATTAACAATTAGATACAACATAACTTCTTATTGAATACTTATCTCGCAGATAAAACTCCGTCAAGAGATATACTTTTAACCGTGAAATGTCAGATCTGACATATTTGGGCATAGATCAATATATATCGTGTATTACATTATATGAATCTAGACGCCAAAATATACATATACATATGAGAGTTAAAACTATAAATATTTAAATATTAGAGATAACGAGAACCTATAGAGACAATTTTATAAAATATAGAGTGAATTATAGGCGTTTAAACAATTAAAATCTGATATCACCATATCAAGGCGAAAAGGTTGAAGATTATGGTAGCTTGCCGTACCGTCATAGACGTCACCGAACCCGAGATTCTGGATATTTGATACGCATTGTATACGATATTTTATCTCCAACGTAATGGCAGACGATACATCAACGTATATTGATGACCAAAATGAACAATATGGCAAAGTATGAAAACGATCGGATAAGAGATAAGACATATAAAAAATTACCACTAACACGAAAACCATGTGAACTTAATAAAAATTATTTATATATATATATATATATATATATATATATATATATATATATATATATATATATATATATATATATATAAATAATTTTCAGTAAACAAATTTACGAGCTCTCTGTATGGCTCAATATAGGATTTTTCAGTAGTTGTCCATGCGAAGCACGCGATAAAGTCGTATAAATTCATGTCTCGATGAAAAGCCAACTTAGCACGAACCTTATTTTTCCTGCAGCATAACAGCATCCGCATGCTCGTCTGTTTTCGCGGATAAAATCGCATGTTTTCCGTTTTATATTAACCATCATGTGGACAAGGGGTCGACAAAGTGTACGCAGACACAAAATATATGTATTTTATATGCTTTGTTTTAAAATTATTATCTAGTATTTTAATTATGATATCATTTGAAATTATTGTATAGATTTATAATTAACGAAATTAAATTCTACTATAAAATGCTCAAATCGTTGCCAAGTTCTCAAAGCTTTCAAGCTCTCTTTTGGTATTATTAATAGATTTGGTGTCCCGACTAACTTAATTTATTTTATTTTATATTTTGTTAGGAAAATTTACAGTTTTATTAATTACAAAATTGATAACAAAAAATAATTATAAGAAGATAAACCATTTTTAAAAATTTTCGCATATATGTATGTATGTATGTAGGTGATTGGAAAAGAAAAATTTAATCGTTAAAAATAAAAAAATATCAATAAAATAGTATCATCAAAGTGGTAAGATAATAACATTATTAATAATAAAAATAATAACTTAGATTATAGTTGTAACAACAATTAAATAATAATAATAAATTATATACATATAAGAAAATTAGCAAAAGTTTGCAAACACAAAGTATAACTAAAGTGAGATAAACATCAAAATAAAGTAGTGAAATAATCAAATATAATTAATAACTTTCGATCTTATAAATGATTGAAAGATAAGCAAATACTGTTGTTATTTTAGGCAAATTTACTTTTTAAATTATCGACCCAATATTGTTATCAATCTTCTGTATATATTAAAAATGGTTCCACGACATAAGGTCCAATGCTATAAGATCCAACGACAAGGGCATCACGGTGAATTACATATGTATGTAAGACCTTCGAAAAATGAACTTTTGACATATAATTTTATTTTATTTTTAAAAATCATGAACACTGGCATTTACAGATCGCTCCAAAGCGCAAGTGCACTTAAACAGATACAATACAATCAATATAAATTTCATATAAACATTCACAGTGGTATTTATGGAGAAATTTATGCAGCATTTTTTTACAATAAAATTGGAGAACCTCAAGACGCTGAATAACTTGAGATTAGCAAGAGAGATAGAAAGGAGAAGCCAATTTTACAGGAAAACTAGAAAAACTGGCGAATTCTGATAAAAAATGATCAACCTGAAGTCACAAACCTAGGTCCGGCCAGCAGCGGGACTCTAGTGTGACTCGAACCCGTGACCACTGTGCTCGACAGCATAATATGCTAACCACTAGTCCACGCCACGTATGATACACGTGACTAGATAGAATAATTTCGAGTGTGTACTTATTTAATTTATTATACTTTAAATCTTATTCAAATGGGACGTTTTTGATAATACCTCGTACATCCATATATAAATATACTTAATATACAAAATTCTTTGTTATTTTAATTTACAAAAAAATGGGTGAGCTCATAAGTCACGAACGCCACTGAAATGTACGCTCGTATTGTTATCGCAGTATTTTTTAACGCATTATATAAAAATAATACTATAAGGTAACGTACATTCTCTCCTTCGGTATAAAGAGTTATCTCAATTTATTTACTTGGCTTTGGAGCTTTTATGGTCGCGTAACAAAAAGCTTTTTTTTTTAATACCTTAAGTGCTTTTTTCGATCCGATATTAGATCGCAGTTACTCACGTAAATTTCACGAGTAATTTATGAACATCGTTTAATATTATCATGTGACGTTATGATAGGCCTTTGAATATTCAGCGACACTTCCCCGCCGACTTGCATTTAAATATTTACGACGTCGATAAATATTGAAATGTCGGTCGTTAGTCGTCGATGAAAGAATGTCGAAACTGAACTAATATCTATGTATGTGTGTATTTTATTAAAACCACCCCTATCGTTGGTGTTAAATTTTTTTCGCATCGATAGAAACGGGACGCTTTTTATATTGTATATATACGGTATTTATCATATTTATGGACAAGAACGGGTCAATATGGGGCATAACGACGTGCCGGACAAAGGACGCATTGCATAATAATGCAGTTATCGTAAAATTGGGATAGAACTTGGGCGATATACCTCATTGAACGAAAATAGCCAATGAATCCAAGTGAGGCAGAAAACGTCACAAAGAGTCAGCTTTTCCCGTTTTTTTTCCTTTTTTCCTATTTGGACACTCGAGAGTAGTGAATTAAGAGCCGACACATCATGGTTATTTTTGGAAGCAATCATTTAACAAACAGTTATATAATATCATATCATTTTTTTACATACCGTAGCAGTCAATTAAAAAGTGCCCACTTCCAAATTACGGTAAATGCAGGTATACTTTTTTTTGGGGATTTGTTCAAGCCCTTTTATTTTATGAATATGATCCTTTGCTTTTATTTAAGTCAGTTTAGCTGTGACTTTTGGCTCATTCTCATCGTCCCCGTGCTGTTTACTAAAATTATGCCAAATTATCCTAAACTGACCACGGTACAAAAAGTCAAAATTTCGGCTTTGGCTTACAAACACATCAGCTCCCGATCTATCGCTAGTCAAGTTGGATGCATCAAGACATCAGTGCTCACATATATAAATATTAAATCAAATCCTACACCTCCAGAACGAATAAAAGGTCAAAAAAGAACGAAAAAGACGATAATCGCTGAAGATCGACTTTTAAAACTGTCCGTGGATACCTCTTTCAAAACCGTCGTGGATATCAGATCACAGTTTATAGCGGCTGGTGTTTCTGAAATAAGTGTAGAAACAACGTGACATCGCCTTCGTGAATGGGGTTTCTTTGCAAGAAGACCAGCAAAAAACCCGTTGCTCACCAAAAAAATCCTTCTGCGGCGTCTGGAATGGGCCAAAAAATATGACAATTGGACGCTAAGTGATTGGCAGAATGTGATCTTTTCGGATGAGAGTAAATTCAGTTTATTCGGGTCCGATGAAATGCGGTATGTGAGACGCAAAACTGGCGAACGTCTAAGTGAAGATGCTTTTTGCCGACGGCGAAGCATCCTGCAGGATAAATGGTCTGGGGATGTTTCTCTTACTTTTTAATGGGCCAGTTGGTACATACATATATACACTATTCATTTTTCTGCTAATTAATTGCTATGTAGCTAGTTTCTGAACAAAGCCCATAAGCTAAAGCTTTGATATTTGAAATCATCGAAAAGAAAAAAGCTATATAATATCAGTGGCTTATATTTAATAAAAAATATATACGATGCTTATTAATAATAAATGATTTCCCGTATAGAAGTATGACGTATATTGGTACGAGATACCGAGGTGTGTAATTAATATTTAATTGATAATTAGAGTCGGCAGTGGGAAAAGCTTGCGCGTGTGCGAGTGTAATGGGAAAAGCTTGACTTTTCGCGCGTCGACTGCGGGCAATTAATCAGAGGCCGTTCCTCTGCCCATTTACGACGGCAATTTATCATAATTTATGGAACATTATGAAAGTCCTGTATGAATTCATTAATATTGCAATTTTACACAAGGGTGGCCCCGTTTGTTCCCACCCGGTTCAAACCGAACGGGTGAAAAGAGTCATGCGAAGAAAAATCGTATCGTTTTTCCGCAATATGCGCTCTTATTACTTTTCTTTACGACTTAATCAAGCCGTTAATAAGGTATATTTTCTTTGGGCTATTATTATGTTAATAGACCAATGAAAGGCGTAACTCTTATACTCAACCTTTATATTATATGTATGTATGTATGTTACAGTGAAAGCATATTTCAAGTGAAAATATATTTACACCAATTCAACCAGTGAAAATGTATCGCACGAAAATGTAACCCATTCTTAAATGAATAGAGCCAACCCTTACTTAAACTAACCTATCCTCACCCTTAAATAATACCAAATCTAACAATGCAATCTTAAATTAATAAAACCAACCCAGAAAATGTAACTAGTTTTGTAAATGATTTCACTGAAACGTCAGTGAAAATATATCTTCACTTGAAATATAGTTTCACTGTGACATATACATATACTATGTATGTACATATAGCGAATGATTATATCTGCGAGTATGATATATGTACGTGTGTATATACGTTTTAAATAAGAGACCTTTCAATATTGATTTGACTAAAATAACAATGAATATAATAAGGCTCATTATGGATATTTAATTAGCGAACGAATTTATCAAAAATGGTTTGAATACGATTTCTCCTCGTTTCACGTTTCGATAAATAGCTTATATTTAAATCCGTCTTTTTTAGATCATTTTTATAATATGTACTTTCTATATTTTCATACATATTATATATAACTAATATTACGTTGGGCGCAGACATTAATAACACCATAACCAGTAGATTTAATGACAGAATCACTAATAACCATACTAAAACACTAGTGAAGATTCTCGGTGATTACAACAAGATGAATGTACCCTTCAGGTATAAACATAGATTACCGAAACATAATCGACCTTAAATTGTCGACTTTAGATAGTCTTAAGTAAATATTCTGTATGAATTGAATGTATAATGAGTATTTATAAGGATTGTAAATATTATTTTAAGCTTTTTTTCCTATCATGCCGTACGCTTATATGAAAATAACATTACTAACAAAAAATAAATAAAAACAATATTGTAAAATAGAAAATGATCAGTAGCTTTTAAAAGACATGGTACAAGATGTATTGTGCACATAATTTATCAATGAAAAAATGAACATAAATATAAATAAAGAATATATTTCAAATAATTTATTTATACCTTATATAGAATACCTAAAATTTATTTGATTAAAATATTTGATAAAAATAGATTTGATTTAAAAAAATTCCGCAATGACCAACAACATTTTTATAATTATGTAAGTAGAAACTTCTGACCATACATAAAAACTTTTTATTCGATTTTAATTTTGATTTTAATATTAGCAAATATGCATGTAAGGCATTTAGAATTGATATAATAATCTCTATAATGATCACAGGTAAGGAGGATTTTCGACTTTTTAGTTTGAAATATCACTACAATAAGTTTGAAAAATCTTACATTTCAACAATTAGCTTTTGGTCTGAAGAGAGAAAAGGAAATAGAGGAAGGTAATAAAAAAAGTACACCAGTGGAGTGATGGGTGGGCGAGCGAAGATGGGGAGCCAGCCAGAGGATTATTAAAAGTCGAAAAAGTGCCGAGGCAATGGAAAAAAAGGAAAATTCTTGTAATTAACTTACGGCGGAGTTGGTGAAAACTTAATTTGAAATCTGGAAATTCCCCCTTGGCAGAAATTCAAATCTGGATTAGCCGACCACCCCTCGTCCTTCCAAGGTTGAGAAGGGTAGTCGCTTAAGTAACCAAAACCCTCACTCTGAGGTTCAAATAACTTATTTTATACATTAATTGGCCGAGGCTGTGCCCCCCCCCCCCCCGCCATATCTCTCACATCTCGTTTTCCACCTTTCGGGAAAAGCGGGAAAGTCCCTCAAGAAAACAGTCGAACAAGTTTAATCTGCGGCCGACATTACAATACATTTGTTACTCGGAAATAGAACATGACATTTACGTATATTCGTATCACTAATTCGAAACTGATCTTTACACGATGTACAAACCAACGCTGGTATTTGAGAGCAGGTCGTGTTCTTTATTAATTACATACACTAATATTATCCGCGAAATATTTCCCTCGGGGATCACAATTGCGAAACAAACTCTGTTGCAGAAAATCGTATTCCACATTGTTGTTCAACCTTTTACTTAAAAGGAAACTTAAAAAAGCATTTCAAAAAGCATTTCATAAACAATTTAGAACATAACATTGATTCAGAATTAATCACAGATTATATATATGTGCTTCAGTATAAATTTATTTTTTATCAAATAAAATAATATTCTCTAAAATAATAATATGAAATATTTTCTCGAAAGGAATTTTATTTTATTTCAACAAATATTGATATGGTCTTTATTTAAGTTCAGTGAAAAAAAATCTATAAATACTTAATAATCTTATAATATTGTATTCAGAAAATATCAATTATGTAGAAAAACATGTTGTTTACAGTATTAAGATCATTAAATTGAGGAAATCAAAATAAACAATCTACTATTAAAAATAAATTGAAGCTCGTTGAAATTTAAATTCCAAACATTTTAGAAAGAGTTTTAATCTTCTTTAATTAAAAGATTTATATCTACATTATACCTATAGATAAATATAAGTGCTCTCTTTGAGAATTAACAATAATGATGTCATTAAAAATTCATGTTTGAGAAAAGCACTCAATTCTGCCTTTTGTTCGCCATTATTGGCGGGTATATAAATTCGGCAGACAAGTCTCTAGCTGTGAAAGCTGTCGTAGTTCTTTCTTGGCGACTTATAGCATGTATGCCTATAGACTAGTAATTTTTGTTCATAACAAAGTGTAGTGGGTTCAAAAATTAAAAATATTTATAAGATATAATAATCGAAATGTTATTGTTAAAAATGATTCATTTGATTTTATAAAAAAAGCTTGATGTTTCTATCAAAAAATTCGGAATACCCAACAAATTTTATATATGAGCCGTTATGTGGCATTAATTCAATTTTCTTCATTTTGAGAAAAATTTCGCAAAACATTAAATATAATGTTTTGCGTTTAAAAATATTTAAAAACTAGTGTTGTACCCGATGAAATATCAACGCATGGGTGTTAGCGTATTAAGTTATTAAATAAAAAAATAGTAAAAATTAAAAGAACTGTGTCAGTTCGATCCGAGTGCGGTCGTATTTTTATTACTAGTTACTTAAAAACCTTTACGTTTCACATTAAGACGAATTTTTTATTTTCAAATACCTTTTAAATATATCCAATTTAATATTCAATATTGTCGAGAGGCGCCGGGTTCGATCCCATGAGCTGACCTCGATTGAAAAGAATTTTTCTGAGTATATCTGTAGTGCTGCTGGTCAGACCTGGATATTTGTGACTCCAGGTTGATCATTTCCTATCAGAGTTTGCCAATTTTCTCTGATTTCATTGTTGAAACGGTTCCCGGTAAAATTGGCTAAATATCCTTCCTACCTACTATGTCACCAATATTTGAGATTGATTTAATGTACAATAAAATTTATGTAAAATGTCTCGTTAATTTGCGAGTTTTTCAGTGTCTCGTAATTCAACGACAAACAAGTCTTTGTTTGTTTATAATTGGCCAGGAAGGCGCATCGGGGTTACCTGTAAGACCTTCCTAGTATATATTTAATAAAAAGTAAATAAATAGATTTATTCTGCTTTTCCGAAATATAGGACATATAAAATTAAAATAAATGATAACAATTTGTGAATTAAGTCAAACATAAATAATGTTTTTGGAACTGAAAATTGGACTTCCGCCACTTAAAAATATGACGGCTCATATACTTTGGACCAACAAATTTAGCAATTTTGGATATGTTATGATACGCGTATAAAGGTTTATTTATATATGTATATTATCCAGTACTGCACGTCAGCAGCCCAGCAAAGCAGTGTACGTAAACGACAGTTTCTATTCATACTATCTGGCACGATTAAACAAGTTTTGGCAGATTGCAAGGCAAAATCGACTTAAACAGACGATACGGCACAATATCTTGCGTCAAATCAATATTGTCACAATATGACGTTTCTGAAAATATTAATATACGCATGCGCACTTAAGTTAGTACACGTGAACTTGTAGCGTCATGCATGAATATTTCCACGTTGGCCAAAAAACCGGTTTTACTTGATACGTCACGGTGACGTGTACTGTTGTATAATATAAATAGATTGTGTCGGCTACTGCTGTAATATCTACGTCACATACATATTACGGAGCATATGAATGTATCCATATAAAATGTAATATAGAATATTTTTGTACTGATTTCTGTGTGCAGTTGCCGGTATGTAGTGTGCCAGTATAAGCAGACTTTACATAGTAAATTTCATTTTTTAATAATTGGATTCTGATACATTTTCGAGTAATATATCGTAGTACCGTCTTCAGCTACGATAAATATCATAGCTAGAGACAATTTATTTTCGTGAAAAGATCCATATTCCACCGGTTGAGAAGCTCTGCGATACTCTGAACATTTGCCGCTTTCCCCTAACCGCGATTACACAAGTTTAACTCGTACACATGAATATGCAAAATTGACGTTGCTTAATATCGGCTTAAATTTCTCAGAAGTAACGAACGACACGAAACTCCCGCTAGGAAATTTCACCGCTTTAAATTATATGTATATTATAATATATGAATATAATCTCTGTCGGTGTTTAGCATTGTGTCGATTTGACTTACTTGGACTAATTTAGTAGAAGGGTGGTTGAACTGTGACCGACCGGCGAATAATTCAACTCGTAAACGTCTATTTGAAGTGAGAACAAAGGGAACTTTTAATGCGAACCATTAAAACGGTCCAGGAAAAGGAGAAGACATGAAAAAAAAAGCGTAGTCGTCTATCGACTTATGTATATACCTCGAAAAAAAAATTATTAGATGGACGATTGTCACATCCGTATTGTGACAAATTTATCTTTAAATATACCTGAACGTGCTATTTTCATACTTTTTCCTTTTTATTGTACGAAATGTGAAAATTTCGAGTGTGTTTTGGAATAATTTGAACACCGACAACTGAAATTTATACTACCAGCTTTTTACTACACGTATGCATATGTTTATTTATCTACATACTAGTGTTGTGCCCGATGAAATATCATGGCATGGGTTATGGCATATTGAGCTATTAATTTAAAAAAATAACTAAAAGAAATGTGTCCGTACTGTGTTCGATGAAAATACCTTTTAAATATATTTCATTTAATATTTATATTTAATTATTTAAAATGAAAAAAAAAAAGGTAAAATCTACCCATCTACCTATATATTTTATTTTATTTTTATATAGATATATACCAGGAAGGCTTGACAAGAAGACCCCAATGCGCCTTCCTGGACAATTAATTACAAACAATGCAGCATTTTATTATTACAAAAATCACTGTATTTCCAGAAGCTGAAGAACACGAAATAACAATTAGTTAATTAATTAATTACAGAATTAATCCATTGAGACATCTATGGATTTAGGTTTTGTAGATAATTTTTAAAAATTATACACACAATAAATACAGAATATTTGTGACAACAGGAAAGATGATTTTTTGCCAATTTTGAGGAACCGTTTCAACAATTATTAGATAAAATTGGCAAACTCTGATAAGAAACGATCGATTTGGAGTCACAAATGCCCTCTAATCTAACCAGCAGTAAGGCGGATCAAACCCACTTTGATCACTTTGTGCTAAACATACACGCTACCATCAAGCCATACTGCTGGCTATATAAACAATATAAAACGCCAAAAATTAATTAATTATTTAAATACATTTTCAATAGATGGCCCTAAATTCTCAAATACTAGAAGACTCTAGACTAGACTCAAGGACTTCCCTAGAGGAAACATTGGTAGCAAACAGTATATAAGTATATATAAGTCTTTCGTTCATATGTTATTATGTTTGTATTATATTCGTATGTTTTGTTAGCAGTATTTTTACGTAGAGTATATCTGGGGAAGCATTTTTATAAACTACTGATTGGATTGGTGCGCAATCCTCAAATTCTTGTTGAATTGAATTTCAATGTTCCCAGCAAACTCATATATTAGATACCGTTATTTATTATCCTCACCTGAGGCACGTATCAATTTGATGGTTTCGCCCCCTGTTGCCAGGGGCATCAAGCTTCTCAACCGGATTTCTATTGGTTTGGATTGGTTTGATCTAAAATATACTGATCTGGTTGAGGGATTGTTTAGTTTGAGACCGTAGCATGTTATATTTTTTATATTATATGTTTTACATTTATCCTTATTTGTTTTTAATTATGGTTATTTTAATTTTTCTTATTTATTTTTATATTTATCTTATTGTATTTTTTTTGTTTTTGTATATCCATAGTGACGACTTGGAGCTAATCTGTAATGTCACTATGGTGAAATTTTAAATAAATAAATACATATGTTGAATCGAAACGAATATTTTAGTACGTACGTAAAGACACATACACAGACCCAAAGAATAGCGCTATTAAATATGTACATATATGATATAAAGCATTATTTTGTCAAAATTCTATAAGCTTTTATTTAAAATATAGCATAACTTTAGTCAATCTGAGTTCCGTCATTTTCTGTTTACTTAACTCTTTAATGTGTCTGTTTAGTATCATATTCAACGAAAAATAATGGATAAAGTTATAGATATTATTGGCTTTTTTAGTGATAAATCATAAAATTATTTCAGAATTGAGCTTCAATATTCCCAGTCAACTCAGATACATTAGATGCCACAGTTTGTTCTCTTCTTTTGTGACACATGCCAATTTGAAGGTTCCGTCGCCTGTTGCAAGAGGTATCAAGCTCCTCAATCTAAAATATGCTGATTTGGTTGAGGGACATTTAGCCATAGTGACGACTTGGAACTACCCTGTAATGTTAGTACGGCAAAATTGTAACAATAAATATGTAGTAGGAGTTCAGCAAAAGAGACGGAAGAAATTCAGAATTGATAATCGCAATGTTTTGAACTCGGGGTTCCAAAAAACCACCCAAAAGCAAAAAGCCGGTTTTCGGTTTTTTTACAAATAAAAAGCCGGTTGACCCTCTTTCGCCGGTTACAGAAAATTAAGTTTTATAATTAAATTAATAATTAAAATAAAGCCGTAAAATGGTAGATCCTGAGTACGTACAAATAATTAAATGATTTAAATAAGCTATGTACTAGCAATAATATGAATATATTCTTGCTAGTACATAGCTTATTTAAATTTATATTCACAATTCCTTTATTATTTTTTAATAAAAGACAATTATTTTTTAATTACAAAAACCGTAATCGTGGAATTGTGAATAAGAACACTGTTGGGATGAATTTTTGTAATGAACTATGAATTATTTCCATCTTTCAAAGTTATGTTACACATTTGTTTTATATTTAACAAGTTACCATTAGGTTTTCTATACTTTTATACCTGAACACGCAAAAGCTACAAATTATAGAACACCCAATTTGCCGAAATTTTCAAAGGCCCGGTGTAGATTATTGAAACTACTTTCAATAATATTTTATTGGTTTATGACCTGATCTTCGTCCATTACTAAATCTCAAAGCCACCGCTAAATGCTGTACCCTTTTTTTTGTTCAAAGAAATATACGCCTATTCCCGAAGAAAGTTTGGATATACACATTTAGTTTGATCTTTCATAAAAATTCACAATTGTTAGTTTCGAGGAAAAAACATTAATCAAAAGAAAACCTTAAAAAGCTGGTTGATCGAGCCGAAAAGGTTTCTAAGAATTTTTCTTGTATAAAATGTTTAAAAAAATCTTTTGTCTTCATTATCCAACAGGAAACTTAAAAACTGGACAATTGCGTATTAAAAAAGCGTATATTGAATTGGCACGAATGAGGTATAGTACGTTCGCATGATGTCGGGGATTCATTACCGCGGGCAAACATGGAGCTAACACCGGCTCACTAATCCCAAATTACACGAATAAGTCCCAGCCTGGTTCTACTAAATTGCCTAGCTACGGCCCTGACAAAGCTCAACCTGCCGACCACTTTTTGCCTGAGAAATTACGACTAGTATGAATCGCACCTCGTAATATTATATCATTGAAATGTACATCGTAACGGATGAATAAAATATAATTACATATTAAGTAAACATCGAAAATCTCAATGTATTTAAGTGAAACACAATTAATGTAATTTAATATATTTATAGTCGTTTTCAATGTCTTGTAAATTTGGTATTAACTTCAATGAAAATATTTAAGTGACACCAAAAATCATTCAATTTTTTTTTTTTTTTTTTTTTTTTTTTTTTTTTTTTTTTTTTTTTTTTTTTTTTTTTTTTTTTGGTGCCATCTTATCGATTCCCGATAAATCATCACCAGCGATATCGTTGCTCTTCAGATCATGTACGGGCACTACGGAATCATCACTCCGTCCCCAAAATTGTGAATTGGGCTTCTGAATCTCTCACATTCAATTTAACTTCTTTTAAATACATACTGGGAATATTTGAAAAGTAAAAACTATTAACCTACCTATACAAAGACTCCAGTCTCTTAAAGATAACATTCCCTCTACTATTTTTTATGTAGATTCCATTGATCAATTTTTATTGCGAAAAGTTATGTCAAGGTAATTTAATTCAATTTCGTAATTAATTAATGTATTCAACTTTGATAAGGCAGTAGTAGACGAACAAATTTGATTTTGAAATTCAACTTTAGTTAGACGTTTCATTAATAAAATTACAAATGAAAGTGTTTTGAAATGGTTCCATTTTTATTTTAAAACGTGATAATAATATATGATTTTTTTTTTAAAGCAATTAAAGCTAGTGAGGAAAGAGAAAAGCAAAATTAATTGAAGGCTACAAAAATCGAAAGGAATATACATATGTTAATTAAAAATTCAACACATCCTTAAATACGGTAAAAAAAATGTATTTTTTTATAAAATATTAAAATACCTTAATTAAAATCATCAGTGAAAAAGATACTGTTCAAATATTAATTATGATATCGACAAAATATAAAAGCATATATATTTTTTGTATTTTCATTCAACCGACCGGAATCAGTGTTTTATGTATTATATTAAAACAAAACAAATACTAAGCTAAGTTCAACAATCCATAAAAGAATTTCAAGATAGTATCAAAACAAAAAAATGAATTAACACAAAGGAAAATATACAGAAAAAATATTTGGAATTTACATGAATAGATATGTGATATAAAAATGCATACATATTTATTTATTTATTTTATTTAAGTGTAGTTGAGAAAGGCAGCAAAGCCGATGGACTCAAAAAGTTTTTAATACACAAAGTGATAAAAATACGAATATCAAATAAGATAAAAAAGAAATATAAATAACTTAAAATATTGGATAAGCAAGAGATAATCATAAGTTATAATAGCTTAGTTTAGTTGAGAAAAATAATACCAGCAAAATGTGAGTCCCAATGTTGTACGTAGAGAACGCTCTTTTCATTTCCAGTTTTTTCTAGTGATATCTTTCGAGACCTTCGTATACGGTTCCATTCTCATTTCATAGTTATTGAATAAAACTCCAACGTCATATCTGAAAAAAAAAGAAAAAATTCTAAGAATTATAATTTTTTAAAAGGAATTTTTGCCCCTTGTTCATTCGACGAGAAAAAAGCTTTCACAATGTACGGCATTTATTTTACATTCGCATTGTCATTGCGTCACGTTGGAAAAATGTTAAGGGTTAATTTTCGCTAAAAATATAAGTGCACTGCGCAAATTTTCAATTGCATCAACATAGCAGCGGCAGCGAACCTTTTCGATCAAATAGACATTGCAAATGTTTTTAAAAACGGTCGCGATATGTACATATGTGACGGACGCGTGGGGACGTATGAAGATATAAAAAAAATCTAATTTTAGAATACTAGGAGTATATGTTGTGCCTAGATATATTTAATAAAATATATACAAGCGAACAAGGCGCACAACCAATTAGAGTGAGGTGGTCCACGTGGATTAAAACCTTTGACCAATTAGAGACCAATCATATCGTAATTCTGACTAATGGGTGCATTTTAAATATCCGATATAGAGATGTGGCTTTCGATCGTGTCGAGAAGACGCGGGGTTGCGGGGAAGTGTGGGGGGTTTAGAGCGTCTGAAATGTGCTCCTGATATTGAGCGTCAAAATACACCAGGCCGAGCGGGAACGTACACACATTAAAACATCAACAAAGACACACACACACGTTCATTCATTATTTTGAATGAGTGAACGGGTTGGAACGACGAGCGTGTAATGCACGCACTCAACTTTTTTCTATTAATAAGTGCGCGCGCGCGCCTATAAATTACCTTACATTATATTTATATTTAATATATAACTTTATTTGAATTCGTGTATCAGCTCCTTTCCGAAACCACCCGTTGAAATTAACCGGCACAACACTAGTTATATATAAAAACGGACGCGATGTACGTGGGTATTTGTGTGGCGGACGCGTCGACCAGTATGGATATTTAAAAAAAAACATTTAAGAATGCCAGGAGTACATACATTTATGTTGTGCCTAGAGATATTTAATAAAATAAATACACGCGAACGAGGCGCACAACCAATCAGTGTGAAGTGGTCAACGTGAAGCACAACACTAGTAATTAATAAAATCGTAAAAAAATCGTCTGTTTTCCTAGCCATTTCGTAAATGATGCTATTTATTTTAAAAAGCACCTTTATTTCTTATCAAGTGTTAGAAATTTCTGATGCATATGTATAATTGTTATGTACCGAAAAAATTGTCCTACATGACCCAGGTTCGTCTCCGCTGCCCTTCAAAGACAGTCGCAAAAATGTGGGCGTCCCCTGGTCTCAGTATAATATAATCAGTCCAGGGGAAAAGTCGAGTGGAAATTCTTCGCGTTGCGAAAAGCCTTACTATTTACATTTCCAGCTACGGAGTAGGCGAGTAAGCACTCGAGTCAAAGGCGGCCACTGTTTAAACACCATTCAGCTTTTGTACGAGTGACGATTAACGGTTCACTTTGACGATGATTCTTCCTCATTTTAAACCACCCCACCCGAAATTCGAAACGAGGCGGGGGATAGGGGTGGGGAGGCAGCAAACATCACTGTCGACTTTTCCTCACAGTATACAGATTGTATTGATACAATACAATCTGTATGCGAGTCTAATTTTATATTTAGATATAGCGGTGGTTTGAGTGATAATACCATGGCTTTATCTATGTATTTGAGGAATATAAGAAGGTTACATAACAAAATTCGATATTGAAGCGTACAGACAGATTTCAAATATGTACTAATAACTATGATAGCGATACAAATTGAGCGCAAATGTATGGAAACTTACACAAGACAAAAGTTCCGGTTGTCGGATTTTTTTCAATTTTTTTTAATACTTAAAATCACTATCAGTATTATACACATTAAATATTTATAAATAAAAATAATTTAAAAGGTCAAAATAAAATAATGAAATATTGTTTTAAAAAAATATACTACTTCCGGTTTACGAATTCTGACCAAAATGTCATCAGCTCTTAGTTAGTACATAAAAAATACAAATATAAATTTTCAGCTAAATACGTTCAGGGGTGTGGACAAAATCCAGGCGACAACATTTCTGACCTTTCTAAGAGGAAAAAATCCCACTTCCGGTTCATTAAATTTATTGATTTTTTTTAAGTTTTTTACTTAAAATCACTATCTTTATTATACATAATAAATATCAAGAAGATTAAAATAATTTAAAAGGTCAAAATAATATAATGAATTATTGTTTTAAAAAAAAAATACTACTTCCGGTTTACAAATTCTGACCAAAACGTTAGCAGCTCTAAGTTAGTACATAAAGAATACAAATATAAATTTTCAGCTTAATACTTTCAGGGGTGTGGACAGAGTAGTGGGCACAACATTTTTGACCTTTCTAAGAGGAAAAAATCTCACTTGCGTTTTATAAAATTTAATGATTTTTTTTTTATTTTCATCACATTAATACAAGAATTATACTTGAATTTTTTCGTGACGAGCAAACATGTTTAAGGGGTCGAAAAAAATAGTTGAAGAAAAATCGAACAAGAGTAAACTGCCACTTCTAGTTGACGGATGCTTACCAAATTTTATAAATAACTTAAAGTATTATGTTTAAACTTTTAGATATGAAATTTCAGTTGAATAAATCAAACAGTTTCTGAGAAAAAAATAAAAAACCTCGATTCTCTAGAGTAAAAGTACTACTTCCGGTTCAGAAAAAAATATTTAAAAAATATAAAGTTATAAAAATTATTATTTCTATTACATGTAAAAAAAATTTAGTCCGATTCAGTTAGCGGTTTGGGAGATAATTGAATTCAAAAATTAATTGTATCAGTTTGATAGGATTAACGGTGTTCGAAAAATCCCCAAAATACACGTACAAATCATGAAACGTTTTCATGATTTTTCCAAATCATGAAAACGTCATCAGTGATCGATTCCGAGTTCAAATCAATCAAAATCTCGAATTTTAATTTTCGCATGATCACAAAACTTCATCTATTGTTACTACTTCCATATATAAAGTAAAAACACATACATATTAAGCACATTATATTTCTACATACGTACATATATTATATGTATATGTATGTAGAAATTCGTATACGAAAATTTACTGCGAACTGTGAAGAATGCCTTTAACGTTTACAAAGTGCGTGGTTTTGCTAGCAATTTGGCTTGTGGAATTTCAGACGATGTACGTTTATAGAGAGTATTTCAGTTAAAATTAACATAAATATTAACCGTCTGATTTTATTACATATTTATATCGAGACAAGTGTATTTTTTTTCTACACAAAAATAGATATTAATAATTTTGCCATTGGGCATTTTCGTACGATGAAATAATTTAAATGGATTATAATTCGACCTAGGCTTAGATTAGAATTTGAAACTTCCGGTACGCGAACCCGAAAGTTTCAGCGTTGAATTTGGATCCGATGTGCAAATTGTTATACGTCAATTCAATTATTCTAAAGTTCGTTACGGAAGAATTTCGCTCGGTAAAAACTTGCCTATTAAATTTTACAATGAATATTATATTTTAACTGGGAATTTATTTTCATCACTCTATTTGTGTACTTGTGACCCGTTTATTAATTTGTGGCAAAAATACCCCTATCGGTGAACATTGAAAAAAGCTGAATTGACTTCATTTTTTACATTTACTCGAGTTATCCATTAACGAATTGGCTCAGTCGAACAAAAGGTTGCGAACCACTGGTGTAGATATGTCTAAGGATTGCTTTTTTTTTTTAATCAACGAAATGGACGACATTTGGTGATGATGAATTGAAAGCAGCAGTGAAACGGGATTTGATGCGAATTTCTATCTATACAATAGTGGTTTCTTGATAAAAATATTTTTCTTTTTCCCATCGACGACAATGGATTTTAACAATCAAAAGGGTACTTAAAATAGTTTGAAAATATTTTGTCCAACCGTTTGTGTATTCCTTCGTTTTGTACTTATTTAATGATGAGTAAATAATTAAAAAATACGTTTATATTACATCCAATATTATACCTATGTATACTATTAAAGTTAATTTATTGGAAGGATTCATTATATTTAACCTACTTTTTCCTAGTTTTTTTTTATTCTATTACTTACAAATTTGAAACCTCCATTTATCTTAACGAAGTTTGGCCCACTAAATTCAAATACAATAATTTTTACAGATTTTTGGCGTTTGCAGTCTTTAATTCAATTCAAGACCTAATAATAATATTTCTTTGCCAAAATTGAGTATAAGAATCAATAGTCAGATCTATCGATTGTCATTATTGCTTTGAAATAATTATATATAATTAATTATCTATCAAATTGTAAAAGTCAAAAATATACTTTTTTATATATTTTTCCGTAATATCATGAACTAATATCGTTAATTTTTCACGTTTACATATAAGTATTGATTTTTTATGTCAATTTTTTTTTGTTTTATCAAAACGTACTTATTCAAGGGGTAAATGATTTCAAATTGAGTTTAAAAATGCACACAAATGGATGCATTATCTCTATCACACTCATTTACGAGCGATTAGCGATGAGCTTAGAACATTTCATATTGTATTTTGAAATAATTTACCGCTCGAATTAGTATGTTCAGATGAAATAAAAGAATATTGAAAATTATATGCAAATATTAAGTTAATTTTTATGGTCAATTTTTATGATTGCATTATATGGGGTATTAATCTTTCATCTTACATCCCACTCACTCAAATGCAATTAAGGTATACAGTTTGCATTCTGTGTACCTTACTTTCTGTGCGAACAGGGTGAAAGATATCGAAAAATCGTCAGTTGCAAAGGTCTTTTTACCCCCTGAATGAGTTTTGCTAAAATGGAGAGCCATTTAATTAGAAATTGCATTAGTCAAAAATAGGAGAAATGAAAAGTTTCTGCAAAATCGTCAGTCTAGTTTTCCATTTTATACTTAATCCTTTTAATTACATACATATTAAATATCTATGTATGTAGGTATTAATGCATCCTTATTATTTTCCGTCGATGTAACAAATAGAAACATGTTTTTTTTACAATACATATTCTCTTCTGAAATTTCTTTTTATTGTAACTAAAGTAAATGTGTTCACAATGCATCTTATATCTACTTTAATAGCTTCTGATCTACTGATCATTTTATATTTTACAATTTTATTTTATTATTGTTAGTAATCATAGTATTATATTATTCAAATGTTTATGTACAGCATAAAAGGAAAATGAGCTCAAAAACCTATTTACAATTCTTATAAATGCTCATAATACATCTAATACATAATATCAATCAAAGACTCTCTTAAGTCGATGACCTAAAGCATATTGTGTTTAGGTAATCTGTGTGTTATACCTGAAGGGTATAGACATTTTGTTGAAATCACCGAGACTCTTCACAAGTCTGATAGTATGGTTATTAGTGATTCTGTCATAGAATCTACTGGTTAGTTTGTTATGTAGTCTGTGACTCACGTAATATTAATTAATCTGAGATTTGCACACAACGCCCAAGTATGATTTGGAACAATTAATGAAACAGAAGTAAATCGGCGCCCTCATATGATATATAATACGTATATATTTATGTAATTTATTGCTTCGACGGGAAGTTGTTCACATAAAGAGGAGCCAAAAGGAAGGAAGCAGAACAAGATCAATCAAGGAAAAAGCGCAAACGATGGGAAAGGGTGCGCTCACGTATGATGCGAGAGGAGTGTTATGAGAGGAGTGCCGTGCGCATAATATATTCCACGGGAAGGGTGAGAAATAAGATATAAAAGCAAAGGCAAAAGGAAAAATGGCAAAAGAAGCTTCGCCATATGGATAATGTATGTCCGTGTTCATATTTTTGACCAGAAGGGTCACTTTCTAGCACCGCGGAGATCCATCACTCTTTACGGTCCAGATTGATATCAGCGGATACTCTCTCATGGTAATTGATTGCTGGATAACGTACCCTATACACATACATATCTAGTTTTGCGATCGCTTCCTATTAAATGGTAAATTCAAAGTTTTTCTATTCCATTAAATTTTAATATACATACCTAGTTAATATGTAGTCCAAAAATCGTGTGGTTGTGATGACACAATAAGGTAAGGCAATGCCACAATTAATTTTATTATATACTAGTGTTTATACTAACCTCTTATACGTTTCAAATGGTTTTCGTGTAAGCGGTAATTTTTTATATCCCTTATCTCTTATCCGATCGTTTTCATACTTTGCCATATTGCTCATTTTGGTCATCAATATAAGTTAAGGTATCATCCGAAATTACGATGGTGAAAATATATCGTATTAGACACGTTTGAAAATACTGCATCGTATTACACGGTGACGTTTATCTGTCACATTCATCATTCACATCGGTAGTTTCATTACATTTCGCCCTGCCATCTCGCTGTCAAATTTTAATTATTTAAACGCCTATAACTTTTTATTTTTCACTCTATATTTTATAAAATTTGCTTTATAGGTTCTCGTTATCTCTAATATATAAATATTTATAGTTTTGTGGAGGCTTGCTGAGCCAACGGTCTTGGGTGTTGCCACACCGGCCTTTATGCAGGGTGGCAGCACTGTTCAGTGAATCTGACAGAATGACGTTTAACCCATAACCTCAAATCAAAACAAACTTTCTAACCAATACAGGCTTAATATATGTACACAGATCAAACTGTGATAGTTTTATTTTTAGTTATTACCCGGCTTCGCTCGTTATTTGTAACTAGTTTTATGCCCGTTGAAATTTTAACGGGTGCTTTCGGATTGATACATGATTTAAAATATGAATAGTAATATGTTGATATGTAGTTGAAGTAATAATATGAAGGAACTGAAACAGTAATAAATAAATAAATAATTCATATGTAAGGTCGAAAACAACTGTAAAGCTGCTGTATTCCAATTTTTAATTTAATAATATACAAAAGCTTAGTTATTATAATAAGTTTACAAAATGTAATATTTTCCGATTATAAACAAACGGTCATTGACCTCGTAATATATTGAATATTATTATTACACATAACAAATTACATACATATATGATGTGCATTTACCACGCAAGTTTTTTTCAGAATCGTAATCGTAAGTGAAACATAAAAGAGGTTTGTAAAAATGCGATATTCATTTATATGTTGAGCACCACTGATTTGCAACATTTCTTATTGACTTGAGTTTCAAATAACTCAAGTTATCGGTAGGTATTTCGCTTTTATCTCAGCTTGTCGGATTGTTTCTTTAAGAACATTTTATGTGCGACGACGATATAATAGCCCGGGGCGGTATTCGCAAAAGAAAAAAAAACGCACTGATATTTCCGCATAACATTTTCGTTATGAAATTTTATATTAAATTAAATTCGGCGCAGGTAAAGTATTTTCATGAATGAAAAACTCGAAAACGTTATTCGATACTTGATCTACGTTATTGCGACGCTTGAAACCGAATCTCAAAGCGGCAGGCTCAGATTATTACGATGGAAACTTGCGCTTCCGAAATGTCAAGTAAGAATAATTTTATACGAAAAAAATATTGAATTAATGTATGTATGTATGAATACAGATATAAATTCCATACCAATTTTTATGTTTACAATTTTTTAGCCAAATAAAAATAACCAGCAGAATAGACTAGTGCTTAGTGAATAGACAAGCTAGCATATAAAGCTTTGTACCGAGTTTTAATCACGGGTTTAAACCCCATTCTGCTGGCCAGACCAGGCCAGTTTTCAAATTTATCTGATTTTCATTGAAACGGTTCCATAAAATTGGCAACCTTACCCATTTTCACGCAAAATCTCAAATTTTCAGTAATCTCGAATTTTGCTGAATTGTATAAAATGCTGCGAATTTACAAATGTCTCTGTGAATATTAATTGACATGTATTTACTTTGTATTATACTACACCGTTTCTGGCCAGGAAGGTGCATTGGAGTTACCTGTTAGACCTTCTTGGTATAAATTAAAAATAAATAAATTACAAAATAACAGCTAATGAAGATGCAGTGAGCGACCTGCCATTTATAAGCAGGTACTTAGGCCATATGAAGACATTCTGGACGGAGCACTGGCAGTGCGTGGATCTCCTTAATCACCCAATAAATGCTGTGAAGCGACTTTGGCCTTTTATTTGGATCCCCAACTCAAAAATATTAACTCAAAAACATGTATTTTATTTAAGTGGCGCGATAGGCGATAGACAACTATAAAAATTAACTTTTCAAAATATTAAGCTTTTGGATCACTCATTATACAACACTTGGCACGTACACGTTTGCTTTCACGAACGAAATTCAGCAAGCAGGCTAATGCTTTTTACTGGGAATCAATCGCCGATAGAAGCAATATCACGTGAGACACTTTCACACCTGAAAGCATTTAGCATTGTCTATTTACGTGCCGATTTGACGCACCTCCTCCGGGCCGGTTTTTCCGGACCGGTTTTTCATTAGACGCATCCCGAATAATCGACACGCGCAGCGTAACATCCCAACATCCCTGGCTCTGTAGCCGTCGGTTTACGACCCCCTAGCCAGTAAAAGAGGCGTCGTAAACAGGGGGCGAGCGATCCAAGTTGGCAAACTTGCGACTACCCGGTTTATGGCCCGCCATATCCGGTTGCGGTTCAAACGGATTGATACCTTCACGCCGCGCTCTGCACTACGCTTTATTACTATTGCCGGATATGTGAGCCGAAACGAGATCATTGTTTATTCCCGTCTGCATTTCAGGACTATGTACTATCTATTATATGTTTCATATTAGACTATCCGCAGCTAGTGGTATTTTATACTATAGGTTTTTATTGCGATTTGAATCTAAGGAGTCGGCGTTTACGACGAATTTCGATACGCGGCACAGTGAGGATTTCAAGCCCGTAGCTGGAAATTAACATTTTTTCATATCACCAAACTTTATTAGAAAAAATAATTAAATAAAATCCTTGGATGAGAGTCGGCGCATTTTAGCCTCATTTATGAAAAATCTGTATTTTGCACATCTAGAAAATTACAAAGATTTAAGACTAGGCGAGTTATCGTGAATGAATTTTTGGCGGTTAAATTTTGAGCGCTTTACAAATTACTTTAATTTATCCGTACTGAATTTGATTTTGATTTTTAAATGCTTTTTATTATTACGAAATTATGTTCACAATACATCTTATATCTATTTTAATAGCTACTGATCTACTGATCATTTTCTCTTTTACAATTTTTAATTAATTTTGTTAGCAATCATAGTATTATAATGTTAATATGTACAGCGTAATAGGAAAAAGAGCTCAAAAACCTATTTACAATTCTTATAAATGCTCATAATACATCTAATACATAATATTAATTAAATACTCTCTAAAGTCGATGACCTAAAGCAGATTGTGTTAAGGTTATCTGTGTTTATACCTGAAGGGTATAGACATTTTGTTGTAATCACTAGAGGTAGGATAGTCACAGTGCTATCTATTGTTCGGCAAACCTTTAACAATGCATTTACAACCTTTGAACAATACACGGCCCCCTCAGGCTCCGGTAACTAGTAATCACCGAGACTCTTCACAAGTGTGTTTGTATGGTTATTAGTGATTCTGTCATAGAATCTACTGGTTAGTTTGTTAGTAATGTCTGTAACAAACGGAATATTATTTATGGCAAGCAGTTTTTTCAAGTTAGTATATATGGGTGTATTATAAATTATTTTTAGGGATTTATTTTGTATTATTTGGAGTTTGGAAGGGTTAGTATTCAAGGCTTTATTCCATACAGGTGAAGCATAGGTTAATAATGGTAATATGAGCGCCCTATATAATTTTATTTTATTTTGAGTTGATAAAGAACTATGGAAATTAAATATTGGATATATTGAGGATAAACCCCGCATGGCCATGTATTTCGCTGCCTCAATGTGAGGTGCCTATCTCATTCTTTTATCGAATGTTACTCCTAAATATTCTATTACTGACTGCCATTTCAGACTTTCTCCAAAGGGGATTTATGGGGCACTGAATTAAAATATATATCTATATATGTATATAAAATTAAATGTCTGTTTGTATGTCTGTCTGTCTCGTATAGGCTCCTAAACTACTCAACTGATTACGATGGAACTTTCAGGATTTTTTTGTATGCATGTTGTATATTTGTATACGTAACGAAATCGTTTTTTAAAGATAATTTCATTTCACCAGTCAAAAAACATGTACACAGACATAGTCCATAGCTTTCCTAATCATAATATCAGAACTTTTATAAAAATTTCTGAAATTCTTTTTTGGTTTGGTTCCAAGAGTAAAAAGCATGTCGTCCGAAAAATATTCTCGCAATATATCATGTCTCATTTCGGAAATATTACCTTATTTACGAATGAAAAGTCGAAACTTTTTGACCGTGGTCAATATAGTGCACTGATTATGTAGCCAGTCAAAGTTTGGGCATTAAAAAGCCTATTTAGGATTACATCCGAGTAAAAATTCAACTTATTTTGGATATTATGCAAAGAAAAGTGACGAAAAATTTTTTTACAATCGAGATGAATTTACCTGAGTGACGTTATCTGAAAGTGGCATAATGATATTGTTATGGATCCCACACGAAATATTCAATTCTTACCGGAATATAATACTTGTGCAAATGTAACTAGAGGAGAATTCCAAACATTATTTAAATTGACACCACCTTATTTAAAGTAAGATACTTGTATAATAAAACAATGAAATATATCGACATCACCAACCTTTTACAGCTGAAATTATATGAGACATATACAAATACAATAATTCGATAAGACAAGAAGGCCAGCCATTGACATCATCATAAAATCGATTAATGCCACATAAAGCTTCTAAACTCTGGCGTCGCTTCTTAGTTTCCACGACCTATATAAAACATTAATATCAGCGTTTCTATATAAACAGTATCGTCAGTACGAATATTTGGTATAGTATAGTCAGAAAATCAGGCCAAGCCAGTTAATTCATCGATCTATCTACTACGCGTTTCTCCTAGTTAAAATACCTGTTCTTAAAAATTCAGAAAAATCAGAACATAACAGAAACAAATCAGAACAGACCAAGTTTGTAAAGTGTGAACGAAATCTCTCAATAAACAGTTCTACGCGTCTCTCAAGTTCATCGTTCCAATATTAAGTTCAACTTTCAAAATCAAGTTCAAAGGTGGTTTTCGAATATACTAGATAGAAAAAAGTGTACCTAGTGAAAAATAAAAAACAGAACTTAAGAATTATAAATGAAATAATAAAATTACTATATATTGATTGAGTTATTGACTGAATCATCTCTTAATCAACTTTTTAAAAATACAACCAAGCCCTAGAAATTTGCGTAGTGAGTATTTATTTTTCAATTGAGATTTTCATTTACAAATTGTATGTAGGTATGTAAATAAACGACAGATGGTTTCATATTAAAAACAAATGAATTTTTACTATTAGATTCGCCATGTTTAAGTTGTTTATATTGCAAACACTGAGCGAAGCCAGGTAAAACAAATAGTATAATATAATTTAAAATCACTAGAATTTTCAATCAGCTTCTCAGAGTTTCTAAGCTTTTTTATTATATATGTACATAGATGTAACAGCCCAAAGATTTATGTAACTTCAAAAAATCATATAGAATTTGTAATGAGAATTAAATTTTAGGTCCGAGTATATCTATTTATCAAAAAGACTATCATTTGTTTAGAATAATTATAAAGAAGTTGAAAATAGATATTAATACATAATACATTTTACATATTTGTATGCTGCTTTAGGTCATCGACTTTAGTGAGTCTTTAGTTAATATTATGTACTAGATGTTTTATGAGCATTTATAAGAATTGTAAATAGGTTTTTGAGCTCTTTTTCCTATTATGCCGTACATTAACATTAGAATAATATAATACTACGATTACTAACAAAATTAAATTAAAATTGTAAAATAGAAAATGATCAGTAGATCGGTAGCTATTAAAATAGATATAAGATGTATTGTGAACATAATTTATTTAAAAATCAAAATATTTCTATGTACATACATATACATATGTTCAAAAACCAATTATTTCAATTTTTCTGTTCGGCTTTCTAGTCGTGCATACACCAAGCAGATTTTTATAGAATATCTCTAGCGTGTATTGTGTGTGTGTTTTGAACGATACAAATAATTCAAGTAGCACGTTGACAAAGCACACAAAGCAACAACAGAAATTGCAGTCAATGGCGCGACAAATCGTAAGAGTTGTTAAACCAACACGAGTAAAGCAGACCATGAAATAGAGTCAAAATTCAACAATATATATGGCACCTTTGACTTTCAACTTTACATATGGACATACAAAGCGTCGAATTCAAGTTCAAGTTCGGTGGATTCGTTAACAAGGCCAGGAAGGCGCATTTGGGGTTTACCTGTTAAGCCTTCCTGGTATATTTGTATATAGCAGCATAGCTCGGACGTTAAGCTTCTGCTTACCGTCAAGAAGGTGCCGGGTTCTATCCCTGAATGAAAATGAATTTTTCAGAGTATGCTGTTGGTCAGACCTGGATTTGTGACTCCAGGTTGATCGTTTCCTATCAAAGTTTGCCAATTTTCTCTGATTTCATTGTTGAAACG
Organism: Arctopsyche grandis; assembly: GCF_051622035.1. Taxonomy (NCBI): domain Eukaryota; kingdom Metazoa; phylum Arthropoda; class Insecta; order Trichoptera; family Hydropsychidae; genus Arctopsyche; species Arctopsyche grandis. The sequence goes on from NC_135355.1 coordinate 789,148, forward strand.
GTTCCCGGAAAAAAAAATTGGCTAAAAATCCTTCCTACCTACTATGTCACCACTATTTGAAATTTGATGGATGTACAATAAAAATTTATGTACAATTCATAGATGTCTCGTTAATTTGCGAGTTTTTTCAGTGTCTCGCAATTCAACGACTTATAATAAAAAAATGCTGCATTTGTATTTGTAATTGGCCAGGAAGGCGCATTGGGATTTTCCTGTAAGGCGTTCCTGGTATATATGTAAAATAAAATAAAATAAAATAAAAATATGTATGTGAAAATATGTATGTAAAAATAAAAATAAATAAATAAAAAAAAACAAGCAATAATCCGAAAATTTTCCGTAAAAGTGGATTAATAGAACCTACAAATATTTCTAGATTACGGTTAAATACCATACTCCAAAGGAGCTTAAGAACTTAATGAAACAATTGTTTGATAATAATAATGGGAAAATTGATATATGCGTACTTTATAAAACAAATGCGTATTTATCGTAAGCATTTCATAAAATTTGTGAGAATTTAAAAATTTATTATATCATTTACAAATATAAATTTACACCTAAAAACTATATTCTAATATATTGAAGAGAAAACAGCAATATAAAAATTAAATTATAAATCCAAAGAACGCATAAAATAATTATATTTCTTTAACTCTCCCTCACCGAAGTGGGGAAGCAAGTGCCCCGATTTTTACGTTTTTCGTAATAACTATGTGGTTTTCAAAGCTATACACCCTTTATTTATTGTATTCCTAGAATGAACTATGATTTAGAAAAGGGGTACATCGTAAAAAAATACATTTATACATTTCTACGTTCCAAAGTATGATTTAAAGGCGGTAGCGATAAGTCATGTTTTTGACTGTTCGCATGCATATTCTTGTTGATCGATGAATCAATGCGATAGAAAGAGACAGCCATATTTTCGTAAGTTATTCTTTTCGTCTTTTTTGCTGCGTGGCTATTGAGTCTTGCAGTCGCCTGTTGGCCTTAATTATGTGCGTTTGCGTGTTGATGCTTGTCGTTATTTTTGAATACAAAAATAGTCAAAAATATGCTATAGAACTTAAACTTTTTTATGTTGATGTATAAAATGATTAATAGGATATATATTGAACCCATTTGTATTGAGAAAAGCTATATTTTGATTAAAAAATAATGGGGTCTTATTCGACCCCGGTTCGTCCATCAAAGGTTAATATAATATATAACATTTGTAAGCAAGCTGATGTGAGGCTTATAATAAAAAATAAGACTTACATTTTAATAAATAAATAAAAAATAATCAAGCACTAAAAATCCATTGTTTGAATTAGATCAGCATTTTAATATCAATTGCGGGAATTTGATAGGTAAATTTTACAAAAGAAAAATATAAAGCAACCTAAAATGAATGAAATGCACATTAATGCATACTATAAACCAGCAGCGTGGACTAGTGGTTAGCATATTATGCTTTCGAGCGGAGTGGTCACGGTTCGATTCCCATTAGTAGCTGTTGCCTAGACTTTGGTATGTGAATTTGAAACAGAACTTGGTTTGTAACTCCAGGACAACCATTTTTTTTCAGAGTCAATTTTTCACATTTTCATAAAACGTTCCCTGTAAATTGGCATTTCCTTTCCAATCTCTCTTAAATCTCAAGCTATTCAGCGTCTTGAGGTTTGCTAATTTCTATAATAAAAGTCTGCAAAAATTTCTCCCTAGATGTCACTGTGGATGATGTTTGTATGAATTCGCATTGCATAAAAATGCTTGTATTAATTGTATTAGTACACTCGTCGCTTTGGAGTGATCTGTAAAGGCGAGTGTAAATGTTCGATTGAAATAAAAAAAAATTTGCATTTCACATATATTCACATTCGCGACGTTGCAACGTCTCTCGAATGTTTTAATGACCAAATTTGTACCATATTTTTCATTTATTATTTCATTATCTTTTAGCTGCGCACTTTTTGATCGAAAAACTTTTTTTTTTCATGCTTCAAATAAAATATTGCTCAATATTACATTTTTTTTACAGAAATATGTTTATTTAATTAGCAACTTATTTTATTCTAATGCGCAAATGATTCGTTCTAAGGGGCAAAGCTATTTTTTTAAATGCACCGTTTATCGACTCCTTAACTTACTGGCACATTACTTGGACCTATTCGATGCCAGTTATGTTGAGTTGGTGGAACACATCCTAAATAGCACGATATAAATTTTTCAATCTTATTTCTTTGTTTTTATTTTGTGTACATATTTTTTACTTGATTTTTATTATTTTTTTATGATGTTTTTTTTTTTTATTTATGATTTTTATTATTTTCTTATGTTTTTTTTATTTATGATTTTTATTATTTTCTTACGTTTTTTTTATTTATGATTTTTATTATTTTTTTTATGATGTTTTTTTTGTAATTTTTATGATTTTTATTATTTGTATTAAAATCACATTGACGCTTTGGGGCAACCTGTAAAGTCTCTGTGGTATTGATTTTTTTAAAATAAAAATAAAAAATAAAATATATATTAGATACGGTTTCAGATATGATATGGTTTCAGATAGATTCGTATGTACACTCGCTAGCGATTCAACTTTTGGTAAATGAATACGGATCATGGGAGTGTCTGAAACTCGAAGGTTCAACTCGCCGTTGATGTGATCAATTGCGCAAAGTTACCGTTGGCTACTACGGTTCAAAGTTAACCCATCTAGACACCTTAGCCACGTTGCAACGCTGATGCGAAAACTTTGCATGAAAATCGTTAGCGAAACTGCGAACGTATCCCGGGCAAGTGGGTTTTCCACTTCGTGGACCGGTGCGGAGGGAAATTGTGAATTTTCCGTTGTTCCGCGCATTATTACGCGCGGAAAACTTGTGAAAACTCAGTTTGAAGATTAGTTTTACTGTAGCGAAAACCAATCAGCATAAATTAAAAACGTTATTATTCAAGTTTAAAGTGTGATTCGTGATTCACACGATCACAAATATACTGATTCACATTTTTTTTTGTAAACGTAATTTTGCTATGTTTACTTTGATTTTTGAATGCTATTTATTATTACTAAATTATGTTCACAATACATCTTATATCTATTTTAATAGCTACTGATCTACTGATCATCTTCTATTTTACAATTTTAATTTAATTTTGTTAGTCATCATAGTACTATATTATTCTAATGTTAATGTACAGCATAATAGGAAAAAGAGCTCAAAAACCTATTTACAATTCTAATAAATGCTCATAATACATCTAATACATAATATTAATTACAGACTCTCTAAAGTCAACGATCTAAAACAGATTGTGTTTAGGTAATCTGTGTTTATACTTGAAGGGTATAGACATTTTGTTGTGATCACTGACACTCTTCACAAGTGTGTTAGTATTGTTATTAGTGGTTCTTACATAGAATCTACTGATTAGTTTGTTATCGATGTCTGTAACTAACGAAATATTATTTATGGCATGCAGTTTTTTCAAGTACGTATATATGGGTGAATTATAAATTATTTTTAGGGATTTATTTTGTATTATTTGGGGCCTTTAATGGTTAGTATTCGAGGCTTTATTCCATACAAGTGAAGCATAGGTTAATAATGGTAATATGAGCCCACGTAATGTTTACTTGAAATCAACAAATTACAAATAAAATGTACTAATGTACAAATTAGTACAGAAGTATTAATAAAATGTACAAAATACTTGTCAAACCTGAAACTAGGTCTAATGAAATGTAAACAAAAGCAGTAACAAAAAGTGCGTGCTTTTGACATGTGGAAAAGTCCATTATCTCTGTCTCTTTCGCACTCGTTGTAAAACTGAACTCGCACTGATCAACAACTCAGCTGTCACGCTTAAAGGTCTATTCATACTGACACAACACAGACCGACAACTGCATGCAAAAAGCATAACGAAACGTATTCTTTGATACATTATATGCACGTTTATGAACAAATTCATATGTTTATAATGTTTACGTGACGTAGACGTAACAGCAGTAGCCGAAAAAATCTAATCGTATTATACAGCGTTACTTGTCACCATAAGGTATCAAACAAAACTGTTTTTTTTACCGCTGTGGGAATGTGGACCAACCAGCCAAAATAAATCTAAACGTGCCGAAACGTGCACTGCTGTATAGTATGAATAAAAGTAGTATTTTCCATGCGCTGCTGTGCCGTGTTATTGCCTTACATTGCTGTATAATAATAATAGATATTTAACCTATCTTTTTTTATTGTTTATATTTTTTTTACCATGTAAAATTTAAGAATTTACCATGTAAATAATTCAAATTATTATCCCACTTATTTTGTCATTATTAATATGAATGTAAATATATACATATCTACACATTATAGGTATATCTTGATTTGCATAGTAAATTTATATGGGGATTTAAGATGAAAAATGAATATTTTATAGTAAGTGATGTAAAACGTGAAAAGATTTCACTTGAATGTATTCAAAAAGTCGTAGAAAATCTCATATTCGTTCGTTGATTTCTCATGAGACTAGTAAATAAAATAGTTTATACTGCATCGTATAGCGATCACTTCGTTGAAAAAAAGGCATATTTTCGATTCAATTTAAACATCGTTAATAACGCGCTTCAAGCTAATTAAAATACAAAATGGCCACATAAATATGTAAAATTTACATATTTAAAAAAATATTTTGTCATCGGAAGGTCGCTTTTTTCTCTGGTTTTATATTTAACGTCTGTCCGATATTGACTTCCTTCCTTGGAGTTTAAGCTCCTTATCCCGAAAGAGGAAAGGAAAACCCCGAACGAGCACCCTTAAAATGGTCGTTTCGGAAAACCATGAAACGAATGAGAAAATCGTCGACACACAGAAAGTTCGCATTGGTAATTATTATTAATATGCGGACGTTGAACAACACGAAAATGCTTTTAAAAGTAAAAATTTATTATGTTAAAACCTTTGATGCGTTGATCCATCTGCTCGTCCTTAATTCGCGTAATGCGTTAACGTGATATTCAGACGCAAGCTTTTAGCGAAAAGCCTTTTGATCATTTGTACAAGTCTCGTCCTTGGCGTGTACTTGAATATACATACTTATGTATGTAGTATATAAATACATATGTATATATCCGTTCCCCCTTTGAAATTTGTCATAAATTTCAATTAATATCACTCCCCTTCAATGGCCTAATGATGTAATCACACGTACATACGTACATATGAACATACTCGCTCAATCGCACATTTAGATAAGACGATTTCATTATCCGAAATCGTCTCATCCAAATTTGAGCCAATACACAGCTCACAGACAATTATGTGAGATACTACATATATTAAAGAAAATAATCTCACTATAATTTCAGTGATTAAATTATTATATACATACATATGTATGTGTGTATAATTACTAGAGACACGTATTTTGGGCATCTGTTTTTGTCAATTTCAGCATTTTTACTTTGCATTTTAGCGTTTTATTATTACAATTTAGAAGGGTCTTCCTATCCTTTTGCCCATTTATTATGTGAAGAAATTGAGGGGATAAAACAGAGCTTGCAGTTTACCATAGACGGTGTTTTTCCTGTCGAAACCAAGCAACTGCTTTTGTACTGTAAATAGTAGACAAAAGAGTGGAAAGGTATTTTAGTAAATACAATATAATTGTTACCGATCGTAGCACAAATCTCAAAAAATAATCTGTAGAAATATGCTCTATGTTTAAGTTTAATAAATTTTAATTGGTATTATATTTTTATATTCATATTTTTTGTCTTTTTATTTTTATATTCATGTTTTTTTCATTGAAATTTTAATTCCAAAACATTTTTGAATTTTTCTATTATTTTTTAATTGTTGTGTTGTCTTTAAATTATATATATGTATATAAATTTTATTAAAATTCATCGAAATTTTTTATTATTTAAAATTAAACTAAAATTAAATCATAAAATCAAGGTATAAATATAGAACAACGAAACAATGAAACATTATTTTGTGTACATAATGCTTAGGAGATAATATTAGAAATACGCATATGCATAAAAAAAACTAGATCATGAAAACGTGATCAGTGATCGATTCTGAGTTCGAATCAGTCAAAATCTCGAGTTCGAATTTTCGCATGATCACAAAACTTCATATATTGTTACTACGTACATAGATATAGTAATAATAGTAAATGATAAAGGGTACGATTTAACTGTACATTGAAAAAAATACTTTGCATTCTAAAAAAATGTATGTGTATTAAAAATTTGCACTATATTCGGTGCATTAAACAATTTCGTATCGTTTCGAGAGTTTACTGGGTTCGATCCCTTGATAATCTTTAATGCTTCTGGTCAGTTTCCTATCAGAGTTTGCCAATTTATTTGATTTCATTGTTGAAACGGTTCTTCAAATCAAATTGGCAAAAATATCCTACCCGCTATGTCACAAATATCTGAATTTGATTTGTGTACAATATGTAAAATAACTTGGTAATATGTAAAATAGCTTAAACTTCTAGATATGAAATTTCAGTTCAATAAACCAAAAAGTTTTTGAGAAAAACATAAAAAACCTCGATTCTTTAGAGTAAAAGTACTACTTCCAGTTCAGATAGAAATATTTAAAAAATATTAGGTTATAAAAATTATTATTTCTATCATATTTAAAAAAAATTCAGTCTGATTCAATTAGTGGTTTGGGAGATAATTGAATTCAAAAAAATAAAAAAAAGATGACACCTATAAGGGGAGGTACCATTTCCGGTCAACTTAAAAATTTGAAAAAAATTTACGTCGTGTCGATAAGAATTTCAGTAACCGATACTAAGTTTGAGTTTGATAGGAAATATCCCCAAAATACAAACACACACATTTTTTCTAGATCATGAAAACGTGATCAGTGATCGATTCTGAGTTCGAATCAGTCAAAATCTCGAGTTCGAATTTTCGCATGATCACAAAACTTCATCTATTGTTACTATGTACATAGATAAAGTAAAAATATATACATACAAGTCTAAATCCATAAATGTCTCTATGTTAATTTTGTGTGCTTCAGCTTCTCGAAATACAGCGATTTATCTAATGAAAATAGCGGCAATGTTTGTAATTAATTGTCTAGAAAGGCGCATTGGGATTTACATAGCTACTAAAACTTCCTGGTATATATCTATGTAAAAAAATAATATTTACTCGTGTACAATTCAAATAATTTGTCTTTCTAGGAAATAATTTAATATGCGAAACGTATGAGCATATGTATAATATATATCGCATATATTAAAATCGGGAAACAACCTCTGCTCCAATATCCTGCTTACATGGTATATGATATTTATACATATAATAATGATGTGCAAAAAAATTCATAAGAAGCATACATTGTACACATGTAATATAAACCGCTTCATTGTATTTTTTAAGTATAACATTTCCCGCGACTTGTAAGCCGCGGCTAAATTGTTGACGTACAATCTTGAACATCAATAAACATTTTCGTTTTGAACGTGTGGAGGTACAGCCGTGTTTGGGGTCAACCTTGGGTACATAAATTGTATAGGAGAATGAGTGTAAAAAGGAGAATATAAAGAACACGGAACACAACACACATTTCTATCGTCGCTCCCTTATATTATTCAAGCAATTCGCTGAAATTTTCCAGGACCTCGCATACATTTTTCTTCCACGGCCACTGTGGGGTATTTTATAAATGTTTACACGTTTCATCGAGACCGCATCCTTTACCGGGGGTGGACGGAAAAAATATAATAAAAAAATACGAGAATTTAATTGCTGGGCGAAAACAATTTTTTTACAGCCTCCACCGCCAAATGAGTAGATTATTTTAAGGAACAAATGAGGTAGGCAAGGGAAATCCTTTAAACTCGGCAATTTATCATTTGAAACTCATATTTAACGAGTTTCGTACGATTCCACTAATCCTCACCTTTCCGTAAAAATACACACGTACACAAAACGCAATTCCACATGAGGAGAGATTATGCGATTTCGGTCTGCTGTATCATTAATCTACCTTTATTAACACACACACACACGCATAAAGGTAAATACGCCTATGCTTTCAAATTTAATTTCAGTTTTAAATAAATTTATTTATATAATTTCGGTTGACCACATTCATACATACGTAGCATAGCGTGACGCCTGGAAACCTACCGTATAATCTATCCGATTTGAAAAGTTTAACTATTTCATTATATAACTAAATAACAGTGTTTATTCAATAGTTGGAATGGTTATTTTCAAACGTTACGTGTATCGATAAAAGTGGACGATCACATAAAGATATTTCTGGAGTCTCCGATTGTCTAAAAATGTATCTGTCATTGTTACGGGGACGAGTAGGTGATGGCATAAGAATAGCAGTAAATATAAACGAGATTAATTTACAAGTTTTGTATTCCAAATTACTAGTCTCGAGGTATTAACACAAGTGAGCTTCGTTGTGTAGGTGTTAACATAAGGATGATAATTTTAAACAATGACAGGATTTTTGTAGAGCAACTGGTGTTTGAAATATAAAGTGGCATTCGTGTGTAAGACAATTTTAGTATTTTGATTTATGTATCCTTTGAGAGTATCGAGTAATCATAGAGTAGATACACATTAGCACTGTTCGACAAAAAAAAAGTTTTTTTGGTTAAGAGACAAGATATGACTTTTTTTATAGATTTATGCCCAGTGAATACGGATCTGGTAATAAAAAATGTTGATAGGCTCGAGATTCGGAGATATATGTGTTTTTTAAATCGCGCGATTTTTCTATATCTTGGTGTTGTTCGGTCGATCTCTCAAAATCTGTCAATTTTCTGTTCAAAATAAATATTGGAATCTATAGTTGGGTATTTTATCTTTTATTTTTAGTACTTTTCAGCTTTCAAATCTCTCTAAGTATTCGTCCAGTTCAAATCAAAAGTCAAAAGTACGTATTTTCACTTGGGATTTTTTCCCACTGTTAATACTATTTTATATTGAGTATTATCTATTGAAACATGTTTATTGAGATAGTATTCAGGCCACATTATTTTTTGTTTTCGTTTAAAAGGGTTAATTAGAAGTATGTTGAATTTTAAATGGGTTTGGTGCATCCGCTCTAAAATTGCCAGACAAACGAACGACAGATTAACAGAACAGAACGAGTTTAATATGGCAAGATTCGGAACTTATCGAATCTTGCCTTATTAAACTCGCCTGAAAGATCCAACTCAATTTTAATAAATACTATTTTTATAATTGCATCTGTGCACATCGAAAGGTTACCCGTCATCTGATGTGCAATATATCATTCGAGAAGACGAGAATTGCATTTAAAGCAGCCGTCCGTTAATCTGTCGTTCAATTTGTCTGGTGATTTTCGAGCGGATGCACCTCATCCTCGAATAGTAGCTTTAAATTATTTATTTGTAGTTTTAAGAAGTTCAAGATATTATTAAAATTTTAAGAGAAACATCAAATACAACTAAGTTTGCTGTAGATTGAAAAGTATAAATGTTCGTATAAAAAGTATTCGAATATTCGGATTTGGGATCCCTACTATCGTCGCACAATATTCAACTAAAAGGTCATATCCGTAATTTGATTTGTAGCACATTTGATTAGTAATAGTTTCCATAAACAAAAATAATTGGTAAGCTAAATTAAGGTTAAAGAAATATTTTTTTTAAAGTTTCATTCGTATTCTATCTATGTAGGTGCGAATATAAATATCTTGAACATTCAATGGATCGAACGACTTGAAGGAATTTAAAAATGATTTATTTTTTGTTCAGAGATGAAAACGAAAACGAAATTCAAAAACAGAGATGTCGAGATCCTAGACATGTCTCTTGTAATCTGTCGTGGCAAAAAACAAAAAACAAAAAAAAATGTAGTAACCCTAGACTTGTCTGCCAACAAATCCCTACGTGGTTATCTAGCTTAATCTATGTTAATACAAAATATATGAAAAAACACAATGGAATGGAATTGGAAGAAAACTTTTTTCAACCCACTATTGGCAATCGAAAAACTTATTTAAAAGAAGGTTTTCGATTTTTTCCATACAGATAAAACGGGCGATTGCTTTTCCGATACGTATGTTTTCGGAAGATTAAAATTTTTCTGAGCATCTGTGCTCTTTCGAAAAAAAAAATACCTCCGTCACGAAAAACATGCCTCGTCTAAAGAACCTTGTCCAATATTCGAATAGTTATTGACCCTTCCGTCTACAGCGTTTGCCAAAAAGTTTCGCCTTATAAAATAGATACACAATACCATACTGTAGCAAAAGACTAAAATCCGAGATGAATGCAAACGGGGTATATTATCGTAAATCTTGCAAAATTTCCATGACGACCACAACTACCATAACATGTAATATCCACATAGTACATATAACTACACACAAACACAATACATACAATAAATGTATGTACGTATTATATTTAGGAACAAAAGCACAAACACAAACGTAAGATTTTTTCTGTTTGTCTTGGGCATGGAAGCCAATTACCGCAGCCGATTGTTTTCGTAGAAAAAATGTCGACAAACAAAAGCAAACCAGATTATCCATCGGATTACCTTATTAGGTACAGAACAGGTCCAAATGAAAGACGTTCGTCTACGCATTCCGATTCAGAAACAATAGCAAATATACGCATACGTGTATGTATATATGTATGTATATATAAAAGTATTCGTTTGCCGAGAACTGGAGGCTTTCATTCGATGATTTATTTATTCAAGGTGTGATCAGAAAATATGGCGATTGTACATACAAAAATACACATATACATATGTACATATATTGAAAAACAGGAAAGAAGAATCGGTTTAACTTTATCTTCAACTACCCTTACCGTATAATGAATATGTCTAAATTCAACACAATCCGTTGTAGATAAGTTGAATTGAGATTTCTTTGGGAAATCTTCCATGTCTTTGTTTCAACAATGAGAAAACAGTTCAATGAAACATAAAATTTAGGAAAGAAAACATATATATCTTGTATTATTAAATTAACCAATCTCGTATAAATGTTTGTATATATATAAATATCTATATGTGTCAATATTTTCTCAAAAACTACAAATTTTCCATCTCTCCCGATTCTTACCAATGAAATGCGTCTCAGCATTGAGAACACTCATTTATCGGTTGAAGCTATTTGATTCAACCCCTAAATAAACTTATCTATTTAATCAATAGAACTAGGTAAACTAAACACATAAATACCATCCTATCCAAATTCAAATAGAAGCTCGGTATTGTATAGTGTTTGAAAAATAGTCAAAGGTGACATTGAAGAATTCATTGCAAATTATGAATTATATAAATAGATCATTTTATTATGAATTATATATGTAGATAATTAAAATTTCGTAATATTCTTTAGTTATAATGGATTTGAATCAACTCTGGTTTCGAAAATCCCATGCAAGTCATCAAATAATCATCCTAACACTGCCAGAAAGTTATGGAAAATTTAGACTTTCGGACTGAAAACGAAATCGTGTACTTTATATCAATTTTACTTACAAACACAATAGAGAATTCTAAATTTGTCTTAAAACACTATATGTAAAACACATATATTTTATTTAAGAACTTTCACGGTAACCGTTGATATAGAAATGTCCCAAAAATCACCTACAAATATTTTGTAGGATCTCATTCGAAATATTTTGAACGAAATTATTGTCGTCGAGTATTTTAAATAATAATCAGCTTTGTAATTAAATCGATTAATCGATATATGATGATACGTATCGCTTGCACAAACCATAGTTGATCAAAGGACAATAGAGCAAGGGCACAAAGAGCAAATTGATTCACCAAACAATAGGTTCTCGCACAATGATGACATTTTGATGAAAGTAAGTGCATCAAAGCACACTTTGACGTTCAATTGTCATCAATGTGCGCATTTCATATATGTATGTATGTACATAAGTACATATGTATTATATATAGATAAATTGTAAATAGATTTTTGAGCTCTTTTTCCTATTATGCTGTACATTAACATTAGAATAGTATAATACTATGATTACTAATCATATTAAATTAAATTGTTAAATAGAAAATAATCAGTAGATCAGTAGCTATTAAAATAGATATAAGATGTATTGTGAACATAATTTCGTAATAATAAAATATATTTGAAAATCAAAAAAATTAAAAATATGTATATAGATTGACAAGCTTTCGATACTGATCTGTGTTTTCAATTCGAATAAATCGATGTCAATATTAATATTTAATACTAATCAGAATGAATACATAGAACGTATATATATATTGAACATACTCTAATATTATGTAATTCTGTTGATTGTGAAAATCACTTACAATTATTGACACTATAAAAAATAGTTAAAACGACCAACATTTATAATTTAGTATACACAAAAGAAGAAAGATAAAAACGCCCACTAAAGGTTAACAATAAAGAAAGTGAAAAAATTATTGTTTTCTTATTACATATTACGAAGAATTCGAAAGTTCTCATGATAGAGTTTGTAATTTACGATTACATTTCGACTAGACTAACTTAACTTATAATTATTTATTTATTTGTCAAATAAATAAATATTTATTAATATGTGTATAGATCATCGTCATCACAATTTTATTAAATTTGTTTTTGATCATATGAATCCCATATTACATATCATTTTATCCATGGACATTTTGTCCGTAGACATTATGTCGCGTATTCATTTTGTCGGGGATCTTGTGTCGTTCGCCCTTGTGTCCGGAGACGTTTCGTCGTGACACCAATATAGCTTCCAAAACAAAGTTAATATTTTTTCGATTACAATGTTTTATACGTATATTTGAATATAAAATGTTTTCTTATAAAAAAATCTTGAGTTCGAATTTTTGCATGATCACTAAAGCCCGGACCCAGAGCGTGCCGCGTATTGTTCAAATGTTGTAAATGCATTATTAAAGGTTTGCCGAACCTTTTTTACAAAGGATTTAGAACAATGGAACAATGAGCGAGCCCTTGGCTATCCTACCTCTAATGATCACAAAACTTCATCTATTGTTACTTGTAATAAATAAATAAGGAATATAGGAAGGTAACAAAACTAAATTCAATAATTAAACATACCGTTCACACATACCGGCTATGAGAGCATTTTCGATACAAATTGTGCGCAAATGTAGGGAAATTTACACAAGACATAAGTTCTAGTTTCGGTTTTCAGATTTTATTACTTAAAATCACTATATATGTATATTATACACATTAAATTTCAAGAAAAGAAAAATAGTTTAAAAGGTCAAAATAAAATAATGAATTATTGTTTTAAAAAAAATACTACTTCCAGTTTATGGAATTCTGACCAAAACCTTATCAACTCTAAGTTAGTACATAAAGAATACAAATATAAATTTTCAACAAATATAAATACAAATTAAAAATTCAGAATACGATAAAAATAGTGAAAGAAAAATCGAACAAGAGTAAACTGCCACTTCCGGCTAACGGATGATCTCCAAATTTTATATATAATTTGGTATTTGGTTTAAACTTTTAAATATAAAATTTCAGTTCAATAAACCAATAGGTTTCTGAGGAAACTACAAAAACTTAAATTAACTAGAGTAAAAGTACTACTCCGGTTGAGGTAAAAATATTTAAAAAAATATTAAGGTATAAAATTTATAATTTCTATTACATAAATGTAAAAAAATTGAAGTCTGATTCGGATAGCGGCTACAAGATAATTGCATACCAAAACTTAAAAAAAAAGAGAACACCTATAAGGGGAGGTGCCATTTTAAGTCAATTTAAAAATTTTAAAAAAATTAACGTCGTATCGATAATAATTTCAGTAACCGATACTAAGTTTCAGTTCGATAGGATGAACGGTGTTCAAAAAAACCCCAAAATACACTGACGTACAGACGACACACATACAGAAACTTACACAGACACACGTGATCAGTGATTGATTCTGAGTTCGAATCAGTCAAAATATGCTACAACTATCATTGCAGTTAACCACAAAATCTGCGACACAATACAGGCTGATGATACCATTTCGTGGGAATGGCAAGCCGGTGTCAAACGGGTCAGAGAAAACAAATGGACTATGACTGTCATTGCTCATCCCACCATTGTTAATTATATAATGTTGTTTTATGTGTTTTCTTTATTATTTTTGTAAAAATAATATTTTACAGAAATTTTGCCAGCACTCTAATCCCGGTATTCAGATTAGTTTCAGCACCAGGATTCACGGTACCAGAAAACACCGGGATTGGAAGCCTTACTCAAGATTAAGGAAAATATAACCAATTATTTTCGACCCTAATACATGCACAGATGAAGCCTTGAAAATAGACTTAACATTATCGTATTTTGAATTTAGTCCGAAACATCTGCTACCCAAAAAACACGACAGCGATCGGTTAACGAACATCCGAAAATAAGTAAGTGTTGAATTACACGAACGAGTCTTCAATTTGAACATGTTAATATATACCTAAAATTCTAAAGCGAGTTTTTGCCAGTGTTGAACATTCATAAAATGAATGTTTACCTAATATTTTCATCGATCCATTGTTGACGTTCAAGTTTGGCTGGTCGTTTAATAGTCAAAGGCGGAAGTTGGCGTTACTGTCGCGCAATTTGGAGTCAATCCAGAGTTTCCCATCCGGTTCGCAGTTTTCCTTCCGTTTTCCTAACGTTTCCCGCTTAACCGCAACACGTCCTTCCAAATCAAAATTCAAGACTTGTGTTTCGCCTCTGAAAGGACCACATCTCTCCACCCCCATCCCCCCATCCCCTGTAATAAGGTCACGAAAGAAACCCAAAAAATAACAATCCCTCCCCACCATTTTCCCTGGACCGGAAAGCGTTTAATGAAAGCCGGCATCTGTTTTATTCGCAGGCCGGCCTCTCTTTTCCGGATATCCGATACAGTATCTTTGACCGCGTTCCATAACTATCGCAACATACGTAAGAAAATTGTATTTACGACCGAAAACATTTTTATCGCATAAACGTTGTTTATTATTACGTATTATGCTTCGGCTATGATCTTTGTCGACCGAAATCCTTATATTGTATGTGAATATTTCGGCACAAAAGTATATTAAATCTACTTCAGCGTTTCATAAATACAACACTGAAAAGCTGAAGTGGCGAAAAATCAACAACGAAAATATTTTACCCACTCGCATCAAAAATAAAACCATTCCTTACCATAAACCAGACTTTGCTTTTAAAATTGTATAAACATGTACATGAACATATAATATCATATATGTATTTTCAATATTATACTAAAATAAACAAAATTCAAGCTGAATTTCTGTAGAGAAGTTTTAACTTTAATGCAAAAATATCGAAAAAGCCGAGAAATGCTCGGGAAAGAGCTAATTACATACACTGAGTAACAAAAAATCACGTTTTTTACTTATCGAAGCGGAGACTTATCAATATTAATTAAATTTGACCCATTTAATTCGAATATGACAATCATTTTTGTTGGTTTACTCTCGTTTAAAAGATGTGCAAATTTTAAAGATTTTTGGCTTTCGCAGTCTACATATACATATGTACATACTTCAAAATCTAGTATTGCTGTGCCAAAAGTGTCTATTCAATGGTCAGATACTTTTTTGTAGGTTGTATGCTACAATTAATTATGTAGCAAATTTTCAAAGTCAAAACTATTTTTTTTCGTAATATTACGAACTTATTTTATATTTCGTTATTTAATTTGACCTCGACTAATTAAACCTTATTTGACCACGTTTTTAATTCGCAGTATTTATTTAATTTTATCTGAACGTAATATTACGAGCGGTTAAAAACAAAAAAATATTTACATAAAAAAAACCAATGCTTATATACTTTAGAATGTGAAAAATTATAGTGAAATGAGCTCATAATAATACAAAAGTGTAAAAAAAGCATATTTTGACTTTTAAAATTTGCTAAATAATTAAATATGTCGAAGCGGTAAAAAATTTGTATCAATATGAAATGAAAACTTTTTTACATCCATACAAATGTATTATGTTTTTATTTATAAAAGTGTGAAAATAAGCAAAATTTTCACTTCTTTGTGTCTAAATTTAAACATGAAATGTTATAAAAATAGCTACAAATATATTATAAGTAAAAATTCTTGTTCTCCGACAGTTGATTTGATGGATGCTGTCAGTGATACGTTGAAAGTACGTCTTTATGGAAAATAACTTTCAAAGTGAACACTGAGCCGTGATAAATGCTTCAAAAACTCACAAGTCTACATTTTTATATATGCGTGTATATATTTAAGTATCACATTTATAATAAATTAAATTTTTATTCACACATCAACGTTCATTAGGAGAATTGTCGCAACGCGGTCATATTGTCTCGTAAAACTGGCCATTAATATTATTAAAAAAGTGAGCCAACATCCAAAGGTGGCGTGTCGAATTGATATTCATAGAATTTTATATTTATGCCCCTATAAAAATTTTCGATAAGTACGACGTGAAATATTAACGTTGTACGCTCGTAACACGTTAACGCGATTTTCACCTTTTTTCGCGAAACGAATTACAATTTTTTTTTTAATATTTTTATTATAAGTTGTCTTCGCGTCAGTTAAGTGAGAAGTTTTTTTTTTTTCAAATCTCAAAAGACACGACTGAGGTTGTCTCCCGAGAGATGAATACTTTATCATTTTAAAACTCCTGCGACGGACGATCTCCGTAAACAGGAAGAGCCCTTTTTATTACTAAATTAACTTCATTTTATTTATCGGCGAAATTCATCAGTGGAAAATTTTAATGAAATTCATCGAAAAATATTCGCAATTTCATTGACTTTTTCCACTTATTAATTATTTCGCATATCGGAAATGCTTAATATAAAGCCTTGGTCGATTTTATTCGGATCACGGAATAATTCGGCTTCGTAACACATAAATCAAATGATTTCATTAACCTTAACAACCCGTTAAATATTCAAATGCAATCATTCGTTCAACAAATTGAAAACTGTACTCCAGCGGAACACGTTTATTTAAGGTGAAAAAATTAATGGAAATCAAACGAATCAAACAAATCGGGGCGGAAAACTATTGCCTCTTGGTAAATTAAGTATACGATTTAATTTATGCCTTATAATTATTATTTTATGGATATAAAAATATACATACATACATACATCTACAAGCTCTATTACCTATTTATTTAGGGAAAGAAATATTTTAATCAAAGGCCAAGATTATTCAAGGCTATTCAAGAATTGAAAAGGATAAACTTTTGGTATCTATAGAATTTCACGTATTTTATTCGAGTAAACACATTAATCAGTTTAATGGTTCACTTGGTTTATTTAAATCTATATAAATAATTATTGGAATGTTTTTCTTCGTTATAAAGATAAAGAAAACATTCTAAAGATCCACTATTTCCATTTACTAGGTAGATTTTTGTTGATATAATATGATGGTACCCGACTTACCGCAGGATAAAGCCGCACCGATATAAGATCACGCCGTCAAAACCGCGCAAAACATAACAGCATGAGACAAAACCGCGCAGAAACAAAAAAGTACGCCGACAAAAGCGCACAATGAATATATGAACAAATTAAAATATTAATAGTGTTACGTACACCGCGTAAGTGAATTTGGATTAGGCCGAGTAGCATCCCAGAGACTGTGTGACCGTTATAATTGGTTTCGAGGATTATCTCCAGGCTTAACAATGAGATACCCCCGAGTGCACTTAGCGGGGGTAGCGGTAACTCGGTCGAATTCCGGTAGAGTTCTCAGAACCCACAGCGGTAGCGTGGGACCGATTTCCGTGGCACATCTAGTACGTGACCATAACAATAGGTAAGCAAACCGGACGTCGAGGATGCCCTGAGAGACCTATCCGTTATAAGGCGGTACTTAGGCGATATCAAGACATTCTGGACGGAGCACTGCCAGTGCGTGTATATCCTTAATCACCAATAAATGCTGTGAAACTACTTTGGCCTTTTACTTGGATCCTCCACCCACCCCTACGCAACAATAGTTTAGATGCATTTCAAATTTCAGTTGTAAAATGTGATATATTTATGATTATGAAAAATAAAATATTGTTGCATAGGGGTGGGTGGAGGATCCAAGTAAAAGGCCAAAGTCGTCTTCACAGCATTTATTAATGATTAAGGAGATACATGCACTGGCAGTGCTCAGTCCAGAATGACCTGATATCGCCTACGTACCGCCTTATAAAGGGTACATATCTCAGGACGTCTAATCTGTTTACCTATTGTATAGTCACGTATTCGGATATGTATTGCCACGACATTAGGTCTCCGAGTACCGATTCTGAAAAAGGACTAATAACGGTCATTGTTTAGCCTAAATGCACTTAGAGTCCAGATATAATCCTGGAAGTAAGTGCAAGCACTTAGTTAATCCGTTAACAGATAACCCTTGAACGATCACATAGTATCTGAGATTCTATTCGTTTAATCCGCGGTAACAATATATTATGGATTAAATATTTTTGTTACTATTATTATTTATTGCTGTCTTTGTTATTACTTTTATCATTATTATTATATGTAACTATTTTCTGTTATTTTTATTAATATTATATCAGTTCAAATAGAAAGCATCATAAAATCTATTCATGCTTATCATTTAAACTGTAAAATTTTCCAAAAACAAATAAATGAGTTTAAATAAATAGGTATATACGTTTTTTTTGTCGCTCCTATTTAAATAAACAATAGATCGTGTTGTGTTGCATTCTAAGTTTCACTCTACTCAGGACCAACATTTCAAGACTATGTATTTCCAGATCAATTAACGATCATCACTTCACTCAAATTAAGGTAGTAAATTACAAGAAACTTGGTTAATTGGCAGATTTTATTCATAGAACTTAACATAAGCGCTCCTTTGTCGCTGCGCGGTTTCTTGTCACGGTGTTAGGTCTCGCGCGTCTGTTTTATAAAAGTATTTTTATATTTCAAATGTATTTATGTTTGTATATAAAATGTACATATGTATATTAAAATGATCATTGACTAAGAAATTTATCAAATATGTATATATGTATGTATATCTATCTCCCATACTTCTTTTTGGCTTTTGCTATATACGTAGAATATAAAAAAAAAAACAGATCTAAGGGAATGGGTGCCATTTTAATTTAGAAATTAAAATAACTGTTTTTTTGTTTGCAAGGTTTCATTCGGGATTGAAATTAAAAGATTATAATACTCAAATATCATTAATAACCCATTTGTAAGGAAAGTTTAAAGAAATGTAAAGTATATATTTATGTAGGTAGAAGTGGGTCAAAAGTTGTTCACAAGATTTAAAGTATAGGTATACAGACAAAAATGTCCACATATGTAAATAAACCTTATAAAAAATGTTTTAGTGCAAACAAACCATTTTTTTCGTGGAATAATTGTTTAGTATATAATATGTGTGAGTGTGTGTGTGTGTCGCAAGAGTAAAAATGTAGTCGTAACAAATGACAAAATTATACGGTAAATTCTATTCCTTGGGTCACGAAGGGGCGGGAAATTTCCACGGGGTCGTTTTGTATAATGGCGGTAAAATTTGTTTGTTCGTCACTTTTGCCATTTTAATATAATAAAGGCCCTCCACCCATTCCAGATGAAAAACATCAGACAGGTGAAATTTCCCAGACCGTGAAATGAGACGACACGGGGTCGTCTGACGTGGCCACGTCACTTCGCGAGACAGCCGAATGGGAATAAATAAGGTTGTCGTACGACAAAAACACTTTTTACGAACAAGTTCTTTCTTTTTAATTATCATCATCATCATCATCATCATCGCCAGACGAGTGACACTTCATTCACACCTAATTAAATGCACTCGAACGTTAACTGGGGCGAAATATAATACTACGTACTAGCAGCTGTCTGTCTATCTGTCTGTCTTGAATAGACTACGATGGAACATTCAGGATTTGTTGTACGCATGTCCAGGAAGCTTCCTGTTTTAATTAAAAACGGGAAAAAACCTCTTAATAATAATATTCGTAATTAAGATTTTACCGAAGCGAAATTTTGAAGCGCCATTGTATAATCAAGGAAATGTGTTCGTTGGTGATCACGTTACCAGTTGGTTTATGAAGACACGGCGTTGAAGAGACGTTAGTTGAACTCCAACCATCACTTGAAACGGGAACGGGAACAGAAATTGCATGCCTTATTCTGGCATTGCAACGCATGCCGGGTTCAGCTAGTAAATTAATAAAAAGGAAAATTTAAACAATATATAATCCCACCCAAAATAACAGTCTCGCAATGATGATTAAGATTCCAATCAAAATTTTGATCCCGGCTTAAGTTAATGTAATTAAATATATTACTTAAAGCAGCGGTTTCCAAACTAGAAGGCGCGCCTCCCAGGCGCCAAAACTTTTTAATAAAAAAATAATTTTCATACCATAATATCTACAGATGCCCATTTAATTGCATATGTTCGATATGTCGCGGATAATAATATATTAGAAGATATATTATTTTGCAAACACATTCTTGGGAAGATCACATCCATTGAAATTTTTAATACAATAGACAGTTTTGTTGAAGAAAACGACATAAAGTGAAATAATTGCGTTGTGAACGACATAAAATAATAATTGGACTGTGTACCGACGGAGCTCACTCAATGTTCGGACACAAAGCAGGTCTTAAAGCATTGATCAAAAAGAAAGCACCACATGCTATCTGGACACACTGTATGATTCTCAGAGAAGCTCTATTGTCAAAAAATATGAGCGAGGAACTGAACAGCATTTTTACAAAAGTTATAAAAATTATAAACTACATTAAAAATAGTCCTTTGAGAGCAAAGCTGTTTGCAAAGCTGTGTGCTGATATGGAAGCCAATTATACCTCACTTTTGTATTATTGTGAAGTTCGCTGGCTATCTCGTGCAAAAATGATTCTAAAGGGTGTTTGAACTCAAAGAAGAAATAGCAACCTTTCTGGAAGAAAACCATCATGAAGAGGCACATTTGTGGACGAACGATAATTTTATTGTTAAACTTGCCTATTTGGTTGAAACTTTTGGAAAATTGAGTGGTTTAAATAATTCAATGCAGGGATCACAAATACACCCACTTGTTCAAAAAGACAAAGAAAAGCTTTCATTAAAAAATTAAAGTTATGGAAATCAAATTTACAAAAGAATGGGTTGGATAGGTTTTCACATTCCAAAGATTTCTGCCACAGCCAATATTGAAGCAAGTAAAAATCTTTTTACCGACCACTTGTATGTTTTAGTGCTGCATTTTTCCAATTATTTCAAAGACCTTGATTTCTCAAAGTTTTTGTGGATACAGAATCCATTTAAATACAATGAAGAAGACGAATTCGAGCTGACAACCATCGAAAAATAAAAATTGATAGAATTATCATGCGATAGCTCACTAAAACAAAAGTTTCAAAATGAAACCATAATTAAATTTTGGATGAATCTTAGTGGAGATTATGAATCTTTGTATTGCAAAGAAATGCAAGTGCTGCTACCGTTCGTAACGTCTTATTTATGCGAAACGGGCTTTTCGGCACTAGCTGCAATGAAAACCAAATATCGAGCCAGGTTAATAGTCGAAAAGGAGTTACGAGTGGCACTCTCCATATTGCCCCCAAGATTTGATAAACTTTGTGCCAATAAACAACAACATCCCTCGCATTCAATTTTGATGTGTTAGATGTAGTTTAATTAGTAATTTAATATAAAAATAAATATATGTACGTGTTCGTATAAATTTATGTTATAGCAAAACCTTTTTATTATTCTGTCTATTGTAGAGTTCATTATTTTATTTTTAAATAAAGGTTTATTATTTAAAACGTGTCTATATTATTATATCTATTAAAAAATAAAAGGTAGGGAGGCGCGGAAAAAAATTTTTTTTTAGGGAGGCGTAGTAACATAAAGTTTGGAAACCGCTGACTTAAAGCCTTGGGTCGCCTTTGTATAATTTCATACGTAAATATATTACTCACTTACTGAGGTGTGCGAGTTTCCATGAATGTTTACCGTTGAGCGGTGGTACGCACACATGAGCAAAAATACGTTGTACGCGTTTTGATGCACCCCGGTTAATGTGCATACTTTAACCAAAAACATCCTATGTCAACGAGTTGAAAATAACAACAAAAAAATCGACCGATTACTACAGCGAGATGTCAGTCACAAACGTCACACTGACAGTTGAGCCTGGGTTATTTAGCCATAACAAGCATATTGAATCACCATTATATTATAAACATTTTAACATTCAATATATTACCTATGAGTGAAGTAAAAATATATATTTATTTATTAATTTACATAATTTAAGATATTTAGCTAATTTAAAAAAATACATTCTTAACTTATATGTACTGTCCCTCACCTCACCTCACCTCACTGACCTGATGCACTCAGGGAGGGCATTGTACATGAGGACACCCCTGTGAAAAATACCCCCAGCTGTCTTCTTTTTACATACCTCCTTTACGTTTCACATGGCATTCGTGTCAGTGGTCATTTTTATCTCTTATCCGATCGTTTTCATACTTTGCCATATTGCTCATTTTGGTCATCAATACACGTTAATGTATCGTCTGCCATTACGTTGGAGATAAAATATCGTATACAACGCGTTTTAAACACGCGGAAAGTAAATCTCCCTGACGTTTAATAAGCGTTCGTCCCGTATCTTCCAACCTGTTCGCCTTGATATGGCGATATAAGATTTTAATTGTTAAAACGCCTATAATTCACTCTATATTTTATGAAATTTGCTCTATTGGTTCTCGTTATCTCTAATATATAAATATTTATAGTTTTAACTCTCACATGTATATATAAATTTCAAATTTGGCGTGTAGCTTCTTGTAGGGTAATACACGATATATATTGATTTATGGCCAAATGTGTCAAATCTGACATTTCACGGCTTAAAGTATATCTCTTCACGGAGTTTTATCTGCGAGATAAGTATTCAATAAGAAGTTATGTTGTATCTAATTGTTAATATGATTTACAATAAGCTTACATTAATTTAGTTTTTTACAATAAGCTTACATACATACATCACATACAATTATTTTTAGTTATCAGCTGATTTTTTCCTACTCTACCTACAACTAAATTGTCCTTATTTCTAGTATAAAAACTATTTATATCTCTATTCCTTATTGTATAATCCTTATATGAGAAATAACGATAACCTATGTATAATGCAAATGTCATAAGAATTCATATTCAACTTGTTGGTTTGATAAAAACTTAAAAACATCCTCAATATTTATTTTTATTATGTATTATTACATAGATATGTACCAGAAAGACTCCAATGCGCCTTCCTGGACAATTAATTACAAATAATGCAGCATTTTATTATTACATAAATCACTGTATTTCCAGAAGCTGAGGAACACGAAATAACAGTTAATTGATTAATTACAGAATTAATCCATTGATCATAGTTTTTTGTTTTGTACATAATATTTACAAATTATACACACAATAAATACCGAAGATTTGTGACAGTAGGGAAGATGAGTTTTTGCCAATTTTAAGGAACCATTTCAACATTGATCAGCTAAAATTGTCAAACTCTGAAAAGAAACCATCGATTTGGAGTCACAAAATCCCCAAATCTAACCAGCAGTATAGCGGATCGAACCCACTGATCACTTGGTGCTAAATATATACGCTACCGTTAAGCCATACTTCTGGCTAATGTACAGATAGTAGCAACGTTTTCCATCAAAAACTTACTTTAAGAAAGTTAAGTGCAGAGGGTGAACGAGGTAGAGAAAGTAGAAACGTTTCTGCCCCCGACTTCATTCGACGCATTTTATATGTCTCGAATTCTCCAAACTGATTTTAACATAAAATGTCAAACACGTAGATAAATTATATATTATATATACCGGTATATATACCTATGTATATATACGGCTCCTGTCAAGCTTTATATGTAATATTTCGCAATTTCTTTTGACGGCAGATAGCTATCTATCGCTCTCCGATTTTCCCTAATCGAATACAAACGGAGCGGGCGGGCGTAATGAAACGGCGAAGGGTCATTGTTTCAGAGCCCTGTGTATTTTTTGCTCGGCTTCCGGTTAATTGAAATCGGTATAGACCCTGTATTTATTCAGCGACAAAAGCGAATTGCGAAAGAGAACGTTTCGATATCAATCCGTCGTCGAAATAAGCGCGGATTAATTAATTTTCCTGGATCGCGTCGCTCCTCTAGTTTACCCGGCGCCGCCTGAAGATTTCATTTTTGCATAAAAAGTTTTTCAGCAAAAAATTAAATATGAAATTCATCTCTTTATTCTCGATAACATTTTAAATAAATGTACATTAGGAAAAATTTGCATCGATCATGAATTCTAACAGTCTTGCCAAGCCTTGATCGACCGAAAATGTTAAAATCTGTAATATTAAATTTGCATCGAGTATTAGTGTTGAAAACTTATTTCTAGTCTAAAATCTAATTTTGAATATTACATGAAAACAATATTTTAATCTTTTTTGGTTTTTGTTTATTCGTGTCTGTTGTAACCGTTCATATAGAAAAAAACTTTGCTCTTTAGAACGAATCATTTGCGCATTAGAATAAAAAAAATTGCGCATTAAATAAATCGATTCGATCATTTTGAAGTGCGCAGTTAAATACCATGAAATGATCCGTTAAATTTGAAAGTGACAACAGTCCACTTGTCTTCATTTCGAGAAATCTAATATAATATTTTGCAATTAACGATGTTTATAAATACTTTTCCGACATTCTGGACATATCGAATTAAAAGAAATGATAAAAATTTAGGAATTTAGTTAAACAGAAATAGTCAGAACCAAAAATTGGACCTCCACCACTTTCAAATATAAAGCCTCAAATGATTAATGAAAAATATGGTGCTTGTTCAATATAACGCCCGAGAGACGTGGAAAAGTCGCCAAAGAGAGTACATATATGCGAAATGCGCATATAGGATACTTTAATTCGCATTTCATTCATTTTAGGTTGCAATATATTTTACTGTTGAAGAAGTAACATAACAACCACCCGCATTTTTATTTATATTTTTTTCTTTATTACATATATTAGAAAATATTTGTACATTTTGATTTTCAAATGATATAATATACTTTTTAATTTGTTTATAAAATGCGCATTTAAGTTGTCCCTTAAAGTGCATTTATCTAATATATAATTTCGAAAGAGACTTTGTAAGTGTGTAAGTATTGTTGGTTCATAAATCCGTGACGTCATCAAATAAATGAATATTCAAATAAATTTAAATAAAATAAAACTATCCAAATGAATTTAATACAATGTTTACTATCAGATTGGCCATGTTTTAGCGGTTTATATTACAAAATAAACATTCAAATTCCATTACATATTTAAGGAAAACTTGGAAAGCCTGGGTATTTTTGGATATATCATTCTGAGTTGCAATTGGTTGATGAAAAATGTTCTATTCTTAGATTGCAATTCACACATACACACATACACTACGACACATCATTCGAAAAACGGTCGACAATGCCTTACACTTTTTACGTTAAAAAAAATAAAGAAATGTGGAGAGAATCGAACAATTTCGCCGATAGTGCTGAATCATAGAACGTATAAGAGAAATCACTTTTCTGATTCATTTGCAGCGTTTTGTTCGCTCGCCGCCACATTTTCCCGGGAAATCTTCTCACGAGAGTACGTAAGCACATATAATAATACGATCTCTCTCCATACGTACTACATATACGAAAAAACATAAGTTCGAAAATCGTGCCTTCGGGCCTTATGATAAAATTTATCTTCCTGTCCGCACGTCGCTGAACAATTTCAAAAGTCCAGTTATGATACGCAATCACTTGTCGCAAAACTTGTGTTTCCCATACGTAATAATGTATTACGCGAGATATATTTTTCTGCGATAAATTTCTTGGGTCCTATCATACTATCTCGTTCGAGATAGTACATACATAGATTCATTTTCCGATGAATTTAATGCCAGCTAGATATTAAGGATCGCATTTGATATATGTGGTGCAGCTCGGCAGTTATTTCTGTCACGCTCTCGGCTTGATTTAATACAGGTCTGTATCGAAATAAAATAAATCAAGTCGGAAATGATGCTCGCTACTGTTTTACTGGAAAGCTCGTAAATATCTTACGGACACTATTTTAGAAGTCGGGTCAATATGGAGGCCGATACGCGAAAGCTTTCCTGTTATCACCTGCTAGGCGACCAATAAAGATAAACGTGTACATACATATGTATATTAAGTGTACACATGAATATATACACGTAAACAAAATAATATCGATGTATTGACTCTTTTCAATATGAAAATAATAAAAATGGAATTTATATTTTGATGAAAAATATTTGAATTGAATTTTTGAAGTATATCAGTAATTCCATATTGAACATAAACAACAAGCTATGCTTTTGCGCTCAAAATAGATTTTCAAAATTCAATAAAATAAAAGTAGACCATATAAATACGTATATATATTTTATTGATACGTTATACGGATGATACTTTAGTTTATATTGTACATAGGTGATGATGTGCAAGTTATGAGTGATATTTTATCTAGGGAATTATTTAAGTGATTGGTTATGTGAGAATAAACTGAAAGTGAACTTAAGTAAGATTAAGATGATGTGGATGAATAGTAAAAGAGTTGTGAGTGATGTGATTATGGATGGGAGAGTGGTAGAAGTAGTAGATAATATTAAGTATTTAGGCATTTATTTGGATTGTAAATTAAGTATTAAGGTGCACGCAGATTATATTATTAAAAAAATGGCAAAAAAAGTTGGTGTACTTTGTAGGTTAAGAAATTTATTAAGTATAAAAAGTAAAATATTGATATATATGTAATTGTATCGTACGGCCTCATACTGTATACTGTGCTACAGTGCTCAATCTATTTAGTGGTTTGTGTATTGATAAACTGCAGAAAGTGCAGAATAGAGCAATGCGTGCAATTTTGAATGTGAGGAAACGTAAGAATGTAAGAAGTATGAATTGAAATGGTTGGACATTAGAAATAGTCTTAAAGTAAGCACTTTAAGGTTTATATATAAGCTAGATAAGAATCTTTTACCCAAATATTTTACTAATCATAAAGTTAGGAATAGAGATATCTTCTTCTTGTTAATGCCTTGTCCGCATCCGGACGTTGGCGACCACCTAGTCGATTATTTGAATATATCCGCATCGGTCTTCAGCGGCTCGGAACAGCTCTTCGGCGCTCATATCGGTCCACATGCGCATGTTTCGAAGCCAAGATAACTTTTTCCTGCCAATCCATTTTTTTTCCTTCTATTTTCCCCATGGTTATCAAACGGAGAAATTCGTATTTTGGACCCCGTATCATGTGTCCGAGGTACTCCATCTTTCTCCGCTTGATGACAGAAACAAGTTCCCTGCCTCTTCCCATCATGCCGAGGACAGCTTCGTTTGATATCTTTTTGGTCCACGGAATCTTCAGCATACGCCTATAGACCCACATCTCAAAAGCCTCAATGCGGCTGATCATCTTGGTTTTCGGAGTCCACGTCTCACATCTATGTAGTAATACTGTCCAGACGTAGCTCTTCGCGAATCTCAACCGCGTATGAAGATTGAGATGCTTGTTTGTAAGCGCCGCCTTCATTTTTACAAATGCTGTTCTAGCCATCTCGATGCGGATTCTTAGATCTTCATCTGGGTGCATCTCTTCATTCAGCCAAGTACCCAGGTATTTGAATCTTTTTACTCTTTCTATCACCTCTCCATCCAAGGTTAGATTCCCGGTGTCTGTTTGCATTCTATCTACTATCATAAATTTTGTCTTCTTTAGATTTATGCACAGACCTCTTCGATTGCTTTCTTGATGTACACGGTCTAGAGATCTTTGCAGGTCTGCTAAATTTTCAGCGACTAGTGCCGTGTCATCAGCATATCTTATATTGGTGATCGTCTCGCCACCCACCTTGATGCCCTCCGCCTCTTGGAGAGCATCGTGGAAGATGGATTCGGTGTAGGTGTTAAAAAGAGTAGGTGATAGGATGCATCCTTGCCTGACACCCCGTTCTATAGGAATCTCATCAGTGAATTGATCATCAACACGTACTACTGCAGTCTGATTCCAATAAATATTTCGTAGCAATCTGACATCTCTGTCATCCAGGCCAATATTTTTTAATGTTTCCATCAGGCGAGCGTGTTGGACACGGTCAAAGGCCTTTTCAAAGTCTATAAAGCAGATGTACACAGGTTTACGGACTTCTCTGCATCTTTGGAGTAGTGTTTTCATACAGAAAAAGGCCTCTCGGGTACCCAAGCCTTGTCTGAACCCAAACTGCTCTCTGCTAATCGCCTTTTCACACCGTGAGTAAATCTGCCCTGTATTATACTTAGTAGGATCTTCAATGTGTGACTCATTAGGCTAATTATTCTGAAGTCGCTACACGTCCTCGCGTTACTCTTTTTTGGCAACGGGATAAATATGGATTGTAACCAATCGCTAGGTATGTAGTTCGCCTGATAAATATATTTTATTGAAGAGTTTTGTGAGATCTTCTATGTTATCGTCGTCCAATAACTTGAGGAATTCGGCAGGAATCAGATCCGGTCCAGTAGCTTTCCGAATCTTTGCTAGTTTTATAGCATGTTCCACTTCGGATTTCAATATATATGGTCCCGTTTCTGGATCTTCAATATGCCCTCCGGTTTTTCTAATAGAGATATACATATTTATAAAACGAGAAATAGGAATAAATTAATTATAGGTAGAGTTAAGAAAGCTTAAACTGCAGGAGGTGTTTTTCACAGAGGTGTTCAAATGTATAATGCCCTTCCTGAAGGCATTAGAAGGTCTAATAACATTGATGCTTTCTTGAAGGATTTATAATTTTGTTATTTTGTGTTATGTGTATTAGCAGTTTGCTATATAAATAAATAAATAAAAATAAATTTCATTTATGTACATATAATAAATACCACATGCTTTAACAATAATATTCGCCTTTTTATATTGAATTGAATCTTTGTTTTTCGGATTTTCTGCAGTTACAATTACAGTTTTGAATTAAAAACCAAAAAATATGGTATACATATATGTATGTATGCACATATGTAAACTCAATATGGACAACCCGAATTTTTGAATATTGAAATACAGCTTCTTTATAGTTGTCTTTCATCAATTAGCAGATCAGTATTTCTAAAAGGTAAATTTAACCGATCAGTAAAGAATTCACATTTTGATCAGTAAAAAAAAACATTTGGTAGTTAAATAATAGATTGATCAGTGAATATAATGAACGATCAGTTTGTATTGATCAGTTGATATGCGATCAGTTATTAAATATAATGATAAGTATTTAAATACTATGAGCAGTAATTAAACCAAAATGATCAGTATATAAAACGAAATGATAAGATTTTAAAATAATTGATCAATTATTAAATGAAACGATCAGTTTTATGCATTCTAACAGATGAGGTATAGTCAATGTTGCCATATCGGATCGTTTTCGGTAGTGTACTCTGCACCCGCTTGCGTTTCTTTGTTTACGCCGGACCACGCGTTGATAAAATCTGACATTCACTGGTGTTTTGATTTCTCGCTTTTCTCCTGGACTTCGAATTCGTTTTTCAACTGGCTTTCTTTCACTTGCTGACGCTACTGGCTACCTGTTTTTTTTCCCTTGGACTGACTTTTTCTGGGATATGTGTTTGACCCGGCTTTAACAACTTGAACATCGTTCATAAAAAAATATTGTCGCCCTCTCCGTTTTCAACCCCCTCGGTCCTCGCCCCTCACTCCAGGTTCATTTCAGTCTCACTTTCTCAGTTCTTTCGTGTCTGTTATATTAATAGATACGGACCCTAAAAACCTAATCTTAAATGAATAGGGCCAACCCTAACTTAACCTAACCTAACCTGACCCTTAAATAAATAAGTGTTGGCTGCTAAGATCTAAGATGGGCGACGCGCTATCATGCAACTGTCAAAAATTATAATTTATTTGGTTTAACTTATCATTTATATTATTTATCTGATCACTAATTTAATTAATTACTGTTCTAAAAAGGAATATTTACTGATCATTTATATTATTTAACTGATCACTTATTTAATAAATTACTGATCATTAATCTTAATTTTTAACTGATAATTTTAACCTTTTTTAATTTTTAACCCAACAAATAATTAGTTCCCTTTCTAAAACTTTAGTGTAGTAATTCTAAAACTATATTGAATTTTGTATAAAATTTATAAATGTTTTCTTCAATATATTTTCAATTACTAATATTACTTCAATTTCGGTATCTGGGGAATAGAAAACTTTTCTGAATATTACTATTTTGGAATATTACCGATAAATTCCGTAGAAAAAAAATTTAACTTTAAACCATAGAAAAGTTTTTCTTTTAATTTACACTGAGCGACAAAAAATCACATTTTTTACTTACAGGGTGGAGAATCAATCTTAATTAAGTTTGACCTATTGAATTCGAATATGACGATAGTTTTTATTGGCTTGATATATGTATGTAATATGAGCGTTTAAGAAATGTGCAATTTTATGACTTAATTTTCATTTTGTAAAAGAAGCAGAAAATATTTTGCAATACAGAATTCAACCATTATGTATATGTATGTAGATATATATCGTAAATAAATTATATTCCTAATCACCTCTCTCAAAAAAAATCGAAAGAAATCCATTGTGGGTGCCGAATCACACCATTTCCTGCCTTAGTCATCGGATATGATTAATCTATTTTTGTGTTAGACAATAATGCTTACGTCTACAATATTAGCTGGAATGCGCCATTTCCGATAATTATTTATTCAAGCTGGAATTATTTATTCAATATTCCACCGGGAGGGGGGGGGGTGGGGGACAAACGTCGAAATGATTTAGCGAACTATATGGGGTTGTAATTGCGGTTCGGTCGATTTCGAATTCGCGAATTATTTCTCTTTGGCGTCGTCGCCATTTTGGCGTCGTAATTTAATCGCGCATTAAGCACTCGCTTTTGTGTAAAAATTTTCCATTGGAACATAATATATTTCGGCGGGCGGACATTTTAATGGAAAATCTTTCAGCAGACCCCATATATTGCGGGAATTGAGAGTTTTCTTTAACCGCTTTTCGGCAGACCTCATTTCTACAGTTAATCTCATTTTTCACACCAGCACCGGTCAATATACATGAATATATGTCCATAGACCGTTCAAAATAAAAATAAATGAAAAATTTAAGCCCACATTACACACCACATAATTTTCCCTACATAAAAGCTGAGAAAATAAGAATAAAAAATAAGAATAAAAAATAAGAATGTTAATATTTTTCAATATAAAGTGATCATTTTGACACATAAAAATTAGCCATATGTATATTTATTTAATGGATCAAATGATTAGATTATGTGTATTCAGTTCTTTATTTGATTTATGAAGTTGTATTAGGTTTTAAGCGAAATGAAATAATTTTTTGAAACCCGAAAATAATTAAGTTAAAATAATGACCCTTTTGATGAATCCAATAAAGTAATATATGTATATATACATATATAATAACCAAACTAATATACATACATATGTGAGTTAAATTCTGACCGTATAATATAATTTTTTCTAATCGACACACTACATTTACATATATAATATTTAGATATTATCTACATATACAATTTCTGTTTGATAAAAAATTAGTTTCAGAGAGAAAAAAAGAAAAAATCGGAAAATCTATAAACATAAGATTCTGAAAAGTTTATTAATTTCATGTGTACAAAATAATTAAAAAAGCAAGTAGCAAACAAATCCGAATGTTGTCACAAGTTGACTTCTAATTATTTGTAGCCATAAAATCCCCTTTCCTTTATATATCCATTGTCTGAAACACTCTTGAAAGCCTCCTCGAGCATTTATCTGTCGCTTCGAGAAGTTTGAAAGCTTTGAAACCTCTCTTGTAAAGATTCTGTGACGAACTAATTCAAACTTTTCCGGCACAATCGATATTTAATCATCATCTCACCGTCAATTTTTCACCAATGGATTATGCAATTTAATAATAGCACATTTCATAATAATATTATCCTAAGCAGACTAAATATGCAAATGGCTTTGAACTGACCCATAAAACGACTCAATCACAATAATAATTCGGCTCGACCAAAACCAAACCAAACCGTTTGAATCAAAACCAAATGTCACTTTATATTAAAGATATTATTTAAGGATTATTTTACTTCATATATCCTTTTAGTTGTCTTTTTCGGATCACTTCTGAACTGACCTTTTGATGTCTTCGCTCTTCTTCAAGGAAACATTTTATATTTTGTTCATTTTAAATGACAACAAATGATTTTTTTTTTCACGCGTATATAAAAATGTCTACACAACTGAAAAATTGTATGTATTGTGAAATATTTAATCTAGCACAGAATACATTTAATCACTGTATCACAACTCAAATGATTATTAATCACTACTGATGAATTTTTGAATGTATTAAAGACTTCAACGAAAAAAATACGACGGTTATACGAGACGTGTTAATTATTTGATCGTTGCTAAACAACTAATGCTAAAATGTAACATTTACATGTGTTTGAAAAAATACAATGTTGCCAGTTGACTATATATTTAAAAAAAAGTTATTGATGGTTTTCAATACCACTCAATGTCAAATTAAAAACGTGTTTTTAAGGCAATTTATTTATATTAAGTAATACATTAATCCCATAGTATATAACATGTACTCGGTTTTAGGACACTTACCCCCTGGACATTAACCCCCCATGCAAATAACCCCCCCCCCTGTTAAATATAAAAATTAACAGTTTCTTTAATAAAAAGTCAGTATCATTGCTAATTTAGTTCAGCAAGAAAAATGCAGATTTTAATAATACATATATCAGATTCTTTATAAATAATTAATAATAATAATTTAAAATATACAAAACTCCAACATCAATTGTATTTTAATTTCTTTTTCTTTTCCTTTTCTCGATTTTACAAATTGTATAATAGATAGTCCGAAAATATTTAAAATATAATAATAATAATAAAAATATACTTTTATTAAGATTTACTTTCAATACCACAGAACGGAAACGCTAACTGGTGACTAAAAGTCTTTTAAATTGATATTTATTCTATTTATAACAATAAATTGAAATTAAATATTGTATTTAAATTAAAATTCAATATACAACACTTAATTTATTATTATTATATATATATATATATATATATATATATATATATATATATATATATATATATATATATATATATATATATATATATACATATATATATATACATATATATATATATATATATATATATATATATATATATATATATATATATATATATATATATATATATATATATATTTAAGCTGTTGAATGGGATAATTCACAATCCTCAGGTTCTAAATGAATTTAGGTTTAATGCACCTAGCAAATTCAGGGACTTGAGATATCGTGATTTGTTTGTTCCTCCTGTGGCTCGCACAAATATGTTGACAACGGCTCCTATATCTAGGGCTATATATCTGCTCAACCGGATTTCTGGTGAAATTGACCTCTTCAATATAAAATATACTAATCTGGTTGAGTGGTTGTTGAGGAATGCCAGTGGTTGATTTTGCCTATTATAAATATGAATGATTGTTATTACTTTATCTATGTTTTTTTTTTATGATTTTATGATTTTATGATTTTAATGATGTTGTTATTTTTATAAGTTATTATTACTGTTATGATGTTATTATTACTGAATGACCGGCCACAGTGACGCGTTGGAGATCTCTGTAATCTGTCACTTTGGCTAATATGTTAAATAAATAAATAAATAAATAAATATATATATATATATATATATATATATATATATATATATATATATATATATATATATATATATATATATACCAGGAAGGCCTTACAGGTAACCCCAATGCGCCTTCCTAGCCAATTACAAACATTGCAGCATTTTTTAAAATGTATTTTACAAGTCGCTGAATTAGGAGACACTGAAAAACTTGCAAATTGACGAGACATCTTTAAATTGTACATAAATTTTATTGTACATTAATCAATTTCAAATAGTGGTGACATAGTAGGTAGGAAGGATACCTAGCCAATTTTACCGGGAACCGTTTCATCAATGAAATCAGAGAAAATTGGCAAGCTTTGATAGGAAACGATAGACCTGGAGTCACAAACATCCAGGTCTGACCAGCAGCACTACAGATTTACTCAGAAAAATTCTTTTCGATCGAGGTCAGCTCATGGTATCGAATCCGGCACCTCTTGACGCTAAGCAGAAGCTTAACGACCGAGCTATACTGCTGGCTATTATGTTACTATACTTTATTATTAATTTTTTATCCATGTTGGGGGGTTATTTGCAGGGGAGTTAATGTCCAGGGGGTTTTGGTCGGGGGTATGTGTCCAGGGGGTACATATCCGGATACCCATGTACATATCAATGATACGACCACCAAGCTGCCCTATAAATAAACACATCAATAATTAAAAATTAAAAAGTATAGGATTACGGTCAAAAAGCTCACCTGTGAGTATTATAACTAGAATATATTATACGTATGTATGTATATGTACGTATACCTGACACGGTACGTTTATATTGCTGTTGAATATTTGATATGGAGAGGAGCGGTGCCGCGTCGACATTTGCTCGGTGTGGTTAATGATTCAAACAGTAATGTACACAAATGTGGCGCATCTGTAAAATTGGAGCTTCGGTTCAAGTTTTACAAAAATACATATATGTACATATACATACATATATATATATATATATATATATATATATATATATATATATATATATATATATATATATATATATATATATATATATATATATATATATATATATATATATATATATATATATATATATATATATATATATATATATATATATATATATATATATATATATATATATATATATATATATATATATATATATATATATATATATATATATATATATATATATATATATATATATATATATATATATATATATATATATATATATATATATATATATATATATATATATATATATATATATATATATATATATATATCATCATCCGAATCGAGAGGATGAGGATGCCAAGCCCTATTTACCGGGAGGCTGTCTCTCACTCTCCCTCCCCCCCCATATCCACACCGCCAAAGGGATAATCTAAATCAACCCTTGCTCGGCCGAGAACTTAAATCTCACCCGACCCGAAAATATACACTCGGCTTCGAGCCATATCGGATAGATTTGACGTTTAGGCTGCGTTCGACATAAATACGAGTCTACTGAGAAATTCATTTAAAATTCATCTTTTAAGTTCAAGTTAAGTAGGCACTCGCAGAATCGTCAAAACGTAGACCTATTTATTTAAATTGCTCAAATGTCACATTGCTCGAAATACGAGCTAATGTCTATTCATACTATCCAACACTGCAAGACAATAGTGCGTGGATACTTCTAACAGACTACTTCTATTCATACTATACACTACTAATACTAGTTTTGGCTAAGTTCAAGGCAAAATCGGTTTACATGTATACATTATCAGCATATATGTATACATGTTGCGTAGAGGTGGGTGGCTCAGTGGTAGTATGTTTATTATGTACCAAAGAATACTTTTCGTACTGCCAGTATGAATAGACCTTTACTCGAGTGTCAATTCCTCGAAATATAATACAATTTGCTCGAAAAAACATTAAGTAAGCAAAAAATATATATTTTTATCATTATAAAATTCTGCCAGATTTGAGAAAATAGTTAAAAGCAAAAATTTTGTAACGAACTACGCACTCCACTTAAATAATCATATTTATTTGTATTCCATGTTCAAACATACATACATATGTTTGTACATGTCTTGTATTCTTGATTTGTCTAAATGTTTTTAAATTTAAAAATAAATTAATTAAACCCTCACCACATGGATTTTTTCACGGCGAAAAAAAAATATATTATAAAAAATAAAATGCTAGAGAATATAAAAAGGAAAAATAATAAAATAAATATTCAACTATAATTTAATATTTTATTTTTATTTTTATTTATTTAAATTGGCACACATACAGAATAAAATATAAAAAAGCAGTACAGTGAGACAAAAATGATATAAATAAAAATGAAAATATTATATTCCAAGTATGGCAATATAAAGAAAAATCTACTTTTCTTCATGCAAAAAAGCCTCTTTCATTTATACATAATTGGGATAAATTTATTTAGCAAAAAGGTTTGATTGAAAATTGATGCAATGTCATTCGTAAATAAATATTTAAAAAAATAACGGAATTTTCTAAGCTATGATTTCTTGCAGCAGTGTTTTTGGTCCCAAGAAAATTGTATCTGCTTTTGAAAAACCATATTTTCAACCCTCCACCCAGTTTTTCCTTTTTCCATAATTAAAACAGTGTAACTATCGGTTCTTCAATACGCAAAGGATTTTGTATGATCTCTACGGGATCGTGAAGATTTTTTAAAGGGCCTTGAATATCGGATGGGTTTTCAGATTCCAGTCTTATATATTATAATATTAGATTTTATTATGAAAAATATAATCAGAATTGTCTGATAAATATTCGCATTCGGGAATTTCTTAATATGGTAAACGTACAAAAAATCCAAGATCCATATTAAATTATAGATGATTTTTTCTATAAAGAAATCCTATGTATACTACATGTAGTGCCAAATACGAAATACATATTTATACCCCTATATAAATACGTGTAGTGCCAAATATGGCAACATAAACATATAGTCCCAAATCAGGCCTTATTAAACTACATAAATGAAGATACATAGGTGATCACATATTTCTACATATTTCATAGTATTGTTGTTTTTTTTTAGGCAATTATATTTCGAGAAATGCTACATTCAAATAGTTGATTTTCGAACAATTGATTTGGAGCAAGTTACTGATTGTCCACAATATTAAAATAAAATATAGTTAATTAATAAAAATATGAAAACATTCAATTTATATACATAAAAGCAAAAATCATCCATTACGAACGTTGTAGTTTTGGTGGCGGTTTCGTGGCACAGTATGTGCGATAAAATAATATATTATGTTTCATTTCTCTCCGCGCGTGTTCATATAATTTTATTTAGGATTTTCTTTTTCCGGAAGATACTCTTTCTTTTGAACTTTTCCATTGTTGCAAAAAAAACATTTCACTTTGCGCTGTCGCTTTACATTACGTCAGATATTGTACTTAGATTTGTAGCACCTACAAATGATTTACGCCCTTTTGTGAACCCTAAAAAGTATCACAACCACTCTAGAAACAGAATATAATAGATATGAAAGAAATCCCCATTCGGATAGTGCTCCCACATTATTTTTTTTCCAGCAAAGTCGACTGTTCCAACACAATTATACTTTGGCCGAATATCCTAAACGAGTCGTATAATAATAAATCTTTTTTTAATGATTACTTATTTATATATTATATTAAGACCTTTACTTTAAGCCAAATAGATACCAAAATCAGAAAACAAAATGCAAAATTATTTTATTTTTAAAGAAATATAACTATAATTCATGCGGTATTTTGATGAGAGCTCAATATATGACCTTCTTATCCTTTTTTCCTATTTATTATAGGATAAAATTGGGGATATGAAACGATGCCTACAAAATAATATTGATGGAATTTTCCATGCCGAAAGCCAACAACTGCTAAAAAAAGATATTTTCAATATAATTTTCTAGACATTGCTCAGAAAATTCTTTGCATATTCAACTTTTCTAATTATATCGATAATTTTTGTAATGCGACTAATTTTTAAAAGCTATTTATTATTTTACAATATATATACAATATATTTTCATTTTCCTCGTTTAATAGGGTTTAAAGTTTGGAAAGGTTTTATTTTTTAAGCATTTGAATAATTTATAGTAAATGTAAAAAATTGTCACAAAATTTAAATAAAAAATGATTTTTATGTAAATACATTGTTTGAGATTTAAGGAATAATTTGTTTGGGATCCAGAATGTTCAAATTAAAATCATCTCTCTTTTCCTTGTCCCACATTTATTTTACTTTAAACTACACTTTCCTTTATTGCTCCATAAATTGCGTGCCGATGACTGCCGTGTGTATGAGTGGGCTCGAGTGACTGATTTCACGTGTCTGTCTGACGGTGCGTGAGCATTGCAACTTATAGAGCATTACAGTTAATGGAAAGGGAAATAGGTCGTAACCATTATAAACACAAGTCTGTCCATACATACTGTCACGTTATAGGGGTTGTTTATCTTTTTAAAAGTTTGATTAAGATAATGACGAATCAGTCAACATCCCAATTAATATTTATTTATTTAAAGTTGTGTTACAAGTAATAATGAAAAATTTTCTTTTAAAATTGAATCTTTTATTTTTCACACAGTACACTTATTGCTATCTCTATTGTATTTGAAAAGCACTTTTGAACTTGATCTCCAAAGATAAAATTAATATTGGAATGGTGAACTTGAGAGAAGCGTAGAACTGTTTATTAAGAGCTTTCGCTCGCACTGTACTGACTTGGTCTAATGTTTAAACTTGTCTGAATTCTTATTATTTGCACTATATTATTATTATTTATTATTTGTTTATTTTATTATTTGCACTATAACGGCATGGGATACGTAACTCTGTTTACCATTTTAATATTTTAAAAAATTTATTTATTTAATATCACATTCGAAAATTAATTTGAAAATAAATTGAGTTACGGGTTAGTGAAATTCGTCTTTATTTTGAAAATTGGGTCTAATGAAAATAGATGCTAAAAGTACGGGCCTTATAATCAGTTGGTGCGATACAAAAGAAGACAAATGCGGGATATTTTCCGTTGTTTTAATACGTACATAGATATTCCATTAGTCTCATTCACTATCGCCAAGATGATAAACTGTCCGCTTCGTCTTCGTCTTTCTTTCTACAAATATATCGAAAGATAGTAACTTTTTGCGGGTACGTTTTATTATCTCATTTATCTGACCAATGCTTTCCTTCCGGCCTTTGTTAACTAAAATTACTATCCAAATTGGCATCGACACAGTCGTGAAATATCATTTCGTACCCATCGTGAATACAAATACTACAAAATTGATAATGAATATGTATTTTCTTTTTTATATATGTATATATTTTCATTTGAAAATTTTTAATCGATTATTTTTTTATTGCCTTTCAGAAAATAATGTCGGCTACCAAAATCTGCAGTTGGATGGTTCATTTAAAATAAACACAAATGCATTGTTTAAAACGTGAGTATATACATAAATGTATTAAATTTATTTCAATATATGTATACGTGACGTAATCAAAACTCTTTTGATTTAAAATAGTTGACAATGAAGCTTTTATGCACTCACACACATTATAGTATAATATGTTGATTCTAAAAGTGTAATTAAAGTTTGTAATAAATTCGACGAGGGAAATTTTATTCGCTTTTAATAAATTTTTCGCCGCAAGAGATGAAAATCTCCTATTATGAATTCAAATTGAAAGTAACTGCAAATTTGAACGAAGACTTTTTTCGGGAGTTCGAGGGGAAAATACGGCAAGGAATAGGGGAGGGTATCCAAGAAATTACTCTGTGTTTTCTTTCGAAATTGGATTGAGAATCGAAAGTGAATAATTATGTCAGACAAACTTTTGATAACATTTTATTTTCGAACGTTTCATGTTTGAGAATCGAAAAAAAACGCTAGCATTTTTTTCTTCAGACTCGATAAGGGTCACTAATTAGTTTAGAAATGACCTTTTTTGTGCAATTTAATCGTGGTGCGAGACGCGAATACTTAATTTAAGGAAGAAGTTTACAATTTAAATTTAAAAAACACTCGCTGATTAATATTTAAATATGTTGATTTGAATTCTGATCGCAAAAAGTGATCACATAAAGAATCACAACCAATTAAATTTTGATCGGAAAGTTATTAACGTTTTTACAATCGATAATATACGCATGTGTAAAATCGAGTATGCCAAATTTAAACACGAGTCAATATAAACAGCGAAAGCCTACAAATAATTTTTGTTATACATATGTTTATTTGTATAACTTGAATCACAATTATTTAAATACAAATTGAATCAATAATCAATATTTGCGCATTTTAACCTTCGGTATTCTCTCGAATGGTTAATTTCATCTATATTATACCTACATATATGTATATCATCGTAGGTATTGGAAAAGCTTATCGTTATTTTATGTTCGTCAGTATTTTATCGTAATCTTCAAAAGAAGAAAGTCTTCTTATATTGTATTTATACGTTCATTTTGATTTACTGCGAGTGCTACTATTATGGATACGATTTATTATTTATTATTGTGTGAAATCTTTATATCAAAAATATGATCCTATCAACACCAACAAAATTGGTTTTTGTTATATTTATCTTTAATAATATAAACCTTGTAAAAATATAAAAAATATAAAAATCATAATCCATTAAATATTTTTAAAGTAAAATAATTTGAATTAGAATATTTTCATACGAGCTCCTCTTGTAGGTAACTTTTTTACGCATGCATTTGTCGAAACTAAATAAGAAATTTTTTCTACCGACGAAACACTAGTTACAAAAGGTTGAAAATAAATGATTTTTTTTTTTCAATTTTTGTCATATGAGTAATGAAAACAAAAATACAGTAATCAATGTATTCACCCGATATTTATATGTATACGAGACACAATGCTAAAGTTGAAAATAAATTAAATCTTATATATAATTTCGAGACTATCTAAATACATATATAACATATGTTTATAAGTAACTTTGGTTGGGAATAGTAAAGTCAAAATTTCTATAACGACGAGTCGATTTTTTTTTCGATTCAAATAAATTGAATAAAAAACAAATGAATATTTACAATTAGATTCGCCATGTTTACGCTGTTTATATTACAAAATACTGAGCGAAGCCGGGTAAAAAATTTTGAACTAAATAAAATGAGTGGTTGCTAAAATAAATAACCAACTAAAATATTTTTTAGAAAAAATCACCAAATGAATCAAATTTAAACAACAAATTTTTGTAATTTAAATTAATTTAAATCATTTAAAACACCCCATTCGTATTTATTTCCCAAATAAGGAAACACACGCGTTACACTTAATGTATGCAATATATGTTTACAAAATATTGTTAAAAGAGTAAATATATTCAAAACATAATGCAATATTATCAAATAATGAACCGGATGCTTTAGCTTTATTACGGTTCCTCGATTTTTTTTCGTATACTCCTTTTGTAATCATTACTCGTGTTATACATACATATATATAATACATAGGGCTTCCTAGCCGGTTTAAACCGAAACCAAAAATTCAACTTTTTGACCATTTTTCAAAAAACCGAAAACCGGCTTTTTTGGCTCCATCGACCGGCTTTTTAAGGTTTTGTTTGTGTTTCATGTTTTTTTTCTCAAAATTAACAATTATGAATTTCAAATGTAGTTATATAAAAACTCAAAATAAATGTGCAGCTTCGAAATTTAGTAATGAACCAAGACCAGGTCTTAAACCAATAAAATATTATTGAAAGTAGTTTCAATAACCTACACACGGCCTTTCAGAATTTAGGCAAATTGGGTTTTTCATAATTTGGAGTTTTTGCGTGTTCAGGTATAAAAGTATAGAAACGTTATCGTAAGTTGTTAAGAATAAAACAGATGTATAAAATAACTTTGAAAGATGGAAATATTTCATAGTTCATTACGTTTTCGGACACAAATTCATCTCAGCAGTGTTCTTATTCACAATTACACGATTACAATTTTTCTACGAGGTAAGAAATTATTTTTTTAATAGTAGCTTATTTAAATCATTTCATTATTTATGCGTATTCAGGATCTACCATTTTACTGCTTTGATATATAATAAAAAAATTATTATTTGTAATAATAATATATAATAATGATCTTATGAAAGTTCATAATGTTTATAACTCAATTTCATTTATAAGCAATCATTTTTTTGCATAATATAATATGTATACTGCTGGTTAGATTTGGGGGTATTTGTGACTCCAAATCAGATCATTGTTGAAACGGTTCCTCAAAATTGTCAAAAAATCATCTTTCCTGTCATTTATTGTGCGTATAATTTGTAAAAAATATTTACAAAATCTAAATCCATAGATGTCTCAATGGATTAATTCTGTAATTAATAAATTAATTAATTGTTTTTGTGTTCTGCAGCTTCTGGAAATACAGTGATTTATGTAATAATAAAATGCCGCATTGCTTGTAATTACTTGTCCGGGAATGCGCATTGGGGTCTTCCTGTCAAGCCTTCCTATGTATGTAAAAATATCTATGTATGTATATCTATGTATTTAAAAATAAAATAAAAAAATGTTCATTATTATAAAATAAACTCCCATACTCTCCATTTTTATTTGTAAAAAAAAACTGAAAACTGGCTTTTTCTTTCGGGCGGTTTTGGAACCTCTAATATTTTTTGATTTTAAATGCTTTTTATTATTACTAAATTATGTTCACAATACATCCGATATCTACTATATAGCTACTGATCTACTGATCATTTTCTATTTTATAATTTTAAATTAATTTAGTTAGTAATCATAGTATTATATTATTCTAATGTTAATGTACAGCATAATAGGAAAAAGAGCTCAAAGATATATTTACAATTCTTATAAATGCTCATAATATTAATTAAAGACTCTCTAAAGTCGATGACATGACTGTAAAACCCATAATATTATATGTACATATACGTACATACATATGTAGATTGGATATTTTAAAACTTTTTATAAAAAATATAATTTACAATTATTTTATCAATGACAATAGAAAATTTATACAATTATTTAATGGTGAATTCATTTTCGAGCCCTTTCGTCTGTTGTAGAGAGCATTTTGTGATATACTTTTCGACAGTCATTACTGAGATTTATTACTTATTTGCCGAGCAATGCTCGATCTTCTTAAAGACTTGAATTAAAGAATCGCATATCTGATTTACCGCAATCAATCTGGCATACTTTCTCACCCATTTAAAAGAAATAAAACAGTAATAATTTTGCGCCATAGTGTACAGTATACGTACCCATAATGAAAATTTGGGCCCTGGGTTGGTCGGCATTTTAGTGCCGACACAGTATGCTAATTTTCGGTGGGACATTTCCGTGTTTAATATTTCAGAGAAGGCGCGCATGTCCCGCAATATCTGTTGTTTTGCCCTAAAACTCCATAATTCATCGGTTAATGGCGTGTTTTTTTTTTATTTAACCGGCATAATATACGTCGGTGGCAAAACGCACTAATCGCCACTCGCCTCGCAAACAAATTTTATTTTGCCTGCGGCGCATGCTTTTTCTTTCATAATTTTTAAACATATCAAACGAGGCAATATATTGTTTTTAAATTTAAAATGAAAAATATTTTTTTAATCACACTGAAGAAAAATTTGGTGCGACCACGTTTGAATTTCTCGTAATAGCCTAAGGCCCGGATTCATTATCAACGGCCTTGGATTTTATCGTTCCTGCTAAAAATATATACTAATCAATATCAATCAGTAATGATTCGATGATGTGTCGGTTGGTGGTGTCGGTTTTATT
This sequence comes from Arctopsyche grandis, assembly GCF_051622035.1. Taxonomy (NCBI): domain Eukaryota; kingdom Metazoa; phylum Arthropoda; class Insecta; order Trichoptera; family Hydropsychidae; genus Arctopsyche; species Arctopsyche grandis. Next base: position 832,844 of record NC_135355.1, read on the forward strand.
TAGTTTTGCTGTTTTTTGACAGCTCGACCGCAAACCCATTAGTCGTCGGTTTTACCTTTTTGCCAACATTTATCGAAGCTCGGTGCAATATGCAAATTTTTGCATCACAATTCTGAAAACTTGGCCGGGATATGCGATAATCGAATTAATTTTTTCCGGGTTTCCAAACGACTCGATTCATTCGTTGAAACATTGAACGTGCATACATAAATAATTTCATGGAATTTTCATCAAAAATATATATTTATAGTACCTTGAAAAATTACACTGTTCGACAAATGACGACTTTTTTTTGGTTCAAAGACAAGATATGACTTTTCTTATAGATCTATGCCCAGTCAACACGAACCTGGTAATAAAAAATGTTGATTGGCTCAAGATTCGGAGATATGTATATGTGTTTTTCAAATCGCGCGATTTTTCTATATCTTGGTGTTGTTCGGTCGATGTCTCAAAATCTGTCAATTTTCTGTTCAAAATGAATATTGGAATCTATATTCGGGTATTATATATTTCTTTTGTAGTACTTTTTAGCTTTCAAATCTCTTTAAGTAGTCGTCCAGTTCAAATCAAAAGTCAAAAGTACGTATTTTCACTTGGGATTTTTTACCACTGTTAATACTATTTTATATTGAGTATTTTCTATTGAACATATATTTTAGGATAGTTTTCTGGCTACACTATTTTTTGTTTTTGTTTAAAAGGGTTAATTGGAAGTACGCTGAATTTTAAATCGGTAAAATTGCTCGAATTAGTGAAGCCCGGTTTTGTTTTGGGTACGCTGTACGTACGTACTATTTAAAAAACACATATATCTCCGAATTTCGAGCCAATCAATATTTTTTTTTTATTACCAGATTCGTGTTTACTGGGCATAGATCTATAAGAAAAGTCATATCTCGTCTCTGAACCGTGTCGAACAGTGTTATTGTGAAATATGAACATGCCAAATATTCCATAGCAACAGTTTTCAATTTCGATTCATGAATTCATTTGTTTGTTTTGTGGTTTAATGTTTACATTTATGTAGATATGTACATATGTATATTACATTTACCAAAATGAAGTGTTGAGAAATACAAAATACAAATATGTACATAATAAACGCATAGCACTGGTAGTTGTGAATTTCATTATATATACACATCTTACACCTGTATTTTATCGCAGTAATAATATTCATTGGAATAAATATGTAACGTTATATTTTAATTTAATTTTCAGATCGTATTTTTGAATTATAATAAGAATTTACGATGAATTTTAATACTCATTTATTATGCGAAGCGATGTTGCAATAAGCATGGCAATATTTTGTCTTTATTGTATATTTAATAAATTTAATGAATAATAATAACAAACAAATATGTATGTATGTATATAAATATATTTAATTTCCCATGAGAACTTATTCAGCATCGCATTTTTATTTTATAGAAATAAGCTTTCCATATGTTATAATATGTACATATGTACATATGTATATACAATATATACGGCAATATAATAATATATACGTCATATCAAGATTAATATTCTCTCCACTATCCAGTATGCAGATGCCGTGTTTTTTATTGTTTTTTTATTATTATTTACAAATAAAATAAATCATATCGAAAGAGAACGATTGCTTTACGTTAGCAAAGCTTCGATACTTAGCTTAAACCATTAATCAAGGATTTTTTTTATCAATAAAAATAAAATCTTGCTGGTCATCTTGAGTTCTTGCTTACAAAAATATCGACCTTGTTTGCCATGTATGTATATGTACATACATACTTATGTACATAAAAGATATATTTTTTAAGGTTCGTTTTTTAAATTAGCAAAACTTTTTTTTCCGACAGCCAATTTCACAGTTGATAGCTGATTTGTGCCCAATTTTATTATTTTATCATAAATAGACTAACGCCAGAATAAATTGCGCAAATTTATTTCAAAAATCGTGGTTCAGTTCGTGAATCTTATGGCGAAATCACACAGCGGTGAATGTGGCACGTGGCTATTTTTAGATACTTCTAAACGTGCGAAAAATGCCAATGTTTGAAAACGATCGGATAAGAACCCAAACTTCCTCACACGACAAAATCGATTCTGAACTAAGAAGAGGTTAGTAAACACAATGAGGTGTGCTATGCACAGATCCATGGGACAGGCAGCACGCGTAGTCCCAAAATGACCCTCTGGACATTTTTCGGTCAAATTGTACCCTTGTATTTATCCTTGCTTGACAATGATCGATAATAGTGTATCTCATATTAATTGAAGAAATGTAGGAGACCACCCACAGCGCGGAGCCATGCATACGATGTGCCATTCATCGTTGTGTGTTTTCGCCCTTACCTTGACTGCGTCTATTTTACGGTCATGAATTGACCTCCAAGATCGTATGATTTAACACCTTTGGATTATTTTCCGTGGGGATATGTGGAGGCTCTGGTCTACGATAACCCAGAAACGATGGACGACTTGGAAGCCTTTGCCACGTTATTGCCGATATACGGCCCCGCACCACTTGAAAAAGTGGTCAAAGATTTGACTTTCAGATTGCGCTTTAAGGTTCATACCTGGTCGGCATGGAGCTGCAACTGCACCAAAGCTGCAAGTACGGATAGTATTATTTGGTGCATTCTATATACCATTTTTTCATATTAAACAATTAAATATAAAAATAAATTAAATATATTTAAAAAGTATTTGAAAAAAATACTACAGCATGCGGATCGAACACATTTCTTCTAATTTATTTTTAATTAATGGCTTAATATGCCATAACCCATGCAATGATATTTCATCGGGCACAAAACTAGTAGTGTACAAATATAAATATTACGTAGGGGTTATTCAATTGAACGATTCAACCGGGACTCAAACCAATTAATTGAATTTTTCCCGATATTTTTTTTGTTATACAATATTAACGAGTCTCATTTTATTCCACCATCAACATTCTCGTGAAAACCAGATCCTACAATTGTATAGTCAGAGAAAATATATAATAATAGAAGTGGCTTTAGACGTCATATTATTTTTAAATGAGGAATGTCCACAGACCTTTTCAAATAATGTTAGGGTCATTCATGCTTGGTGTTCGACGATGTCCGATAAAAAATTCTGTTTGTTTATATTACTCGCAAGATGGGCAAGTGCATCGATAAAAATTGCACGATGCATTCAAAAACACACAATAAATAACATGGGATACATTTGTATAAGTAAATTGATCATTTAAGTAACATATTGTTTAATTAACTTCGTAGTTTGACGGTTCTTAAAAGTGTGATGGCGATCGCCCGCATTCTACATAAAATTTCAGGGGTGGCACCAAAGAAATGTAAAAATTTTTTTTAAATAAATGTAATAACATTTCTCTTGGTGGCGCCGAATACTCAATTATATTAATAACCAATTATTTAAGTTTAATTAATATAAACATCGTTCATTTTATATTACGCATGTTTTTGTTGAAACTATAAGTTAGTTGTAAGTAGAGTAAGAAAGAATAAGATGGCTGGGGGTGTTTTTCACAGGGGTGTGCTCATGTATAATGCCCTCCCTGAGTGCGTCAGGTCTGCTAAAAACATGGATGCATTCCTGCGAGGTGCGAAGAGACACCTCTGTGAGGGACAGTACATATAAGTTAATTATAAGTTTTAGAGTTAAGTATAATAATTAAGATGTATTTTTAAATTAGCTTGATAGCTAAAATATATATAAATAAATAAATAAAATATACATTACATATTAATTTAAGGGTTCTCAAGGATAGACGAATACAAAAAAAATGGATAAAAATAATCCACCAACCGAGAAAAGAAACGGATTGGCCACCAACGCCCATCACCACCATATACTCTATATAAAAATAAAAATCTATATAAAATAAAACTTGAATTTCTGTAGTGAATATGTGATGACCCTGATTATATTCCGTGCGTTTTAGCGTAGTTATGGAGACGTACCGAGTATTATTGACAAAAGCAAAGCATTAAAAGGCATTTCTATTATTATAACATTTCTCTGGGTATAGTCAATTATGTGCTTAGTGTCCGCAGAAAAATCGTCTAGTGGCGCTCTCGAGAACCGTTGCTATAGAACAAGTTTTGATTGGAGTTTTGAACCATTGGACGAAACACACAGAGTCCATTCGACGCCAAAAATAAGCAATAAGCCAGGGGGTTCGATATGGGCTTTCGGGGCCGGATATTTAGTTGAGCTTTTGACGACGATGACATGAAAAAGAGAAAGGGAGGGTAAAAAAAAGCAAGCAACCAACAGAGGTGGCGCGGGACGAAAGAAACGAGAATAAAAAAGGTGAAACGGTCCGCTTTCATGCGGCTGGCGCAAATAAGTTATCCATCACACACTTCCGCCGCTAATCTGCCAATCCATAAATGTCAAAGCTGGCACGCGACGAAGCCTCCGGAAAAGGTGTGGGAAGACGTATCCAGCACGTAGGGAACGTAAAAAAGAAGAAAGACCCCCCCGCATGGCTGTACCATATATAATATAATATGTGTGTCGTCCCCTTCATTGAGCTCCGCGTCAAACTTTGAATATGCTTTTCAATATTCCATCGTTTCGCCATTTATTCGGTGTTACGTGTGTGCGAGCAAAAGAGGGAACTTTCCCAGTCACACGTTCAATATAAACGTACCACAATTTCGCACATATTATACTGTAACGATTCTTCGACGATCGCTCTTTCCTCAAAATACATTCAGACCGCGCTTCTCAATCTATCTTAAACTAGTGTTATGCCCGTTCATTTCAACGGTACTAAATTGAAACATGAATTAAAATAAAGTTAAATCTATACATACATATGTACATATGTATATAGAAAATTGAATGTTTGTTTGTTTGTCTGTATGTCTCGAATAGGCTCCTAAACTACTGAACCTATTACGATGGAACTTTCAATTTTTGTTGTATGCCTGTCGGGGAAGAATATTCGTAATTATGATTTTCCCGACGCGAAAGTTTGTTGTGTAGTCAAGGAAATCTGTTTGTTGGTAACCACGTTACCAGTTGGTTTATGACGACACGGCGTTGAAGAGACGTTGGTTGAGCTCCAACCATCACTTGAAACGGGAATTGGATAGCTTGTTCTGGCATTGCAACGCATGCCGGGTTCAGCTAGTGTTATATATAAATAAAGCCATCAGCCAGCAGTATTGCTCGGTGTTTGCGTTTATGCTTAGCACCGAGAGATTACTGGGTTCAATCCCGTGCTAATCTTTAATACTGCTGGTTAGACTTGGATATTTGTAACTCGAAGTCTATCGTTTCTTATCAGAGTTTGCCAATTTAGTTGATTTTCATTGTTGACACGGTTCCTCAAATTGGCAAAAATCATCTTACCCACTGTCACAAATATCTGAATTTGGTTTACGTACACAATATGTAAAAAAAAATATGTACATGTCTAAATCCATAGATGTCTCAATGGATTAATTATTTAATTAATTGTTTATTTCGTGTTCTACAGTCTCTCCAAATACAGTGATTTATGTAAAAAAAATGCTGCAATTTTTATTACATAAATCACTTAAATTAATTAATTGTCTAGGAAAGGGCATTGGGGTCTACCTAACAGACCTTCCTGGTATATCTACATATATATATATATATATATATATATATATATATATATATATATATATATATATATATATATATATATATTATATATATATATATATATATATATATATATATATATATACATATACATATTTACATAGGTATAAAATAAAAAATAAATATAATGTAACATAATTTATACGTATTAATAGTAAAAAGTCGAGAGCGCGCATTACACGCTCACCAATCTAACCCATTCACCCGTTCGAAATTATGAATGAATGTGTGTTTGTGTCTTCGTGATAGTGTGTATTTGTTTACGCAGCGCATCTGACGCATCAGCGCATCTCCCACGCAGCGCATCTGACGCTGACATCAGATGTGCTCAGGTGCTCAATATCAGGAGCACATGTCAGACGCTACACACCACCCCCCACTTCCCCGCTTCCCCACTTGTCCGCATCTCCTCGACACGATTGGTCGTCATGCCACAGCCCTATAGTAGATGCTTAAAATGCACCCATTGGTCAGAATGTATCGTCTTTGCTCTAATTGGTCAAACGTTTCAGTCCACAGGACCACTTCACACTGATTGGTTGTGCGCCTAGTTCGCATGTTTTTTTATTTTATTACATATCTCTAGGCACAACATATGTATACTCCAGGCATTCTAAAATTTAGTAGTGCGTAATGAAAGTTTCGCTTTCAAAAAACAACCATTCATAAAATATTCCTTAACTTCGTCTCCGATTTGAAGATTTTAATTTAATAATAGTTAAAACGGGTATTATGTAGGTATATTGTAGTCGATATTGAATAACGTTATCTTAGCCATCCATCCCAGTTTGTAACGTAATGATAACCCATTATTATGAAAATACGGAGATAATTAAACTTGAACTTAATTTCGCGTTCACTTTGAAGTCTGCGTCCATAATTCAATTAAGCCCAACGCTCAGTTTAGCTACAGTTTATTGCAAGAATAATATAGTATAGCACGTAAAGAATTTGTTGCGTCAATTTACTTTATCTTCCCTTCCGCAGTTGCAAATTAGTTTGGTATAGGAATATACACATACATACATATATTTTTTTAATTTAGTAAAATAAGATATCTATGTATATGGTCCCCCTGTGATCAGCGAAGCAAGTGGGCTTTGCAAGTCAAATTTTGTTGTTACTAATTTTACTTTGTTTTCATATAAACTTTAACTGTTATAATTTTTTTTCTTTTATAAGGTTTATCCAAATTATCAAACTTATATTATTTTTAATTATTAAAGCTTTTTTTACTAAAAAATTATTTATTTTTAAAAACTTCGCTTACACTGTTCGACAAATGTCGACTTTTTTTGTTTCAGAGACGAGATATGATTTTTATTACAGAACTATGTATGTCCAGTAAACACGAATCTGGCAATACAAAATGTTGATTGGCTCGAATTTCGCAGATATATATGTTTTTTATATCTTGGTCAAACTATGTCAATTTTCTGTTCAAAATGAATATTTGAATCTATAGTTGGGTATTTTATCTTTCATTTGTAGTACTTTTCAGCTTTAAAATCTCTCTAAGTAGTCGTCCAGTTCAAATCAAAAGTCAAAAGTACGTATTTTTACTTGGGATTTTTTCCCACTGTTAATACTATTTTATATCGAGTATTTTCTATTGAAACATGTTTATTGGAATAGTATTCTGGCCACACTATTTTTTGTTTTCGTTTAAAGGGGTTAAATGGAAGTGTGCTGAATTTTAAATCGGTAAAATTTCGAGCTAAAAGCTCGTACTAGTATTTACTCGTATTTACACGAATCTGAATTGAATTAATAGGAATAATAGGTAAAAAAATTTTTATATGAGAATTAAATAAAATTACACTTAGAAAAATCATATTTGGACTATTCTTGTGGATTAATAACAAAAATTCGTTTATTTTATTGAGGTAAGCCAGTTATCAAAAAAGTCATATATCGTCTCTGAACCATTTTTCGTGTCGAACAGTATTATTAGAGTATTTACATTATATTGTTTTCGATTTTTTCATGTACTATAATATTAATTAATAATATCTTAAATGTATACATATATACCAAAAATGTAAATTTTGGTCGCAACCAGAAGGTGATGAGAGGAGGATTTTGAGATTTGAAGTTGGTGTCACAAAAATATAATATTTTTCAAGCTTTTTATTAGCTTCACTCTGTAAGTTAAAAAAATGTGATCGATTTTGAACCACTTCCTCTCTATAGATCGCTTTAATATTTTACCGAAGTAAGCTAATGTCTCCGATATGAAGCTAGAGAAGTTTAATCATTATCGAACTCATAAAAAATTACATCGCAATTTTGTTCCAGATTGAAGCAATGACAGCTAGCTAATCATACGCGGATTTCTACCGCCCCTTTATAACTCAATTAAACAGTGGTAAACGTTACTTCTTCGCTCTCATTTATCACATTTTTTTTTTAATTATGCATAGCATATTATATATGTATATATATAATATTGCTTTTCTGTGTGTTTGTCTGTCTATCTGAGATAACGCTCGCCGTAATATATTAGTCGTTGCAATTCGCTGTACTATACGTCATAACTAAACCACTGCTAAAATGTATATACGAAGACAAAAACAAAATAAAAAACTTGTACATATATGTACATATGTATATATGTATACTGATCGCTACTAATGTTTTCGCTTGGCAGAGAATTTACCAACATGTATAAAAAATTAATTTTTCTATTGGTGTTTTATATTGTTTACATAAAGGTAGGTAGGTAGTTTTTACCTTTTTTTTCATATCAAACAATTTTCATATAAAACATAAATATTAAATTAAATATATTTAAAGATATTTGAAAAAAATTCAACCGAGTGCGGATCAAACGCAGGACCGACGCACTACTTTTATTTTTTTTATTTAATAACTTATTAATAAAAAAAAATCTTTTGAAAACATCGTTTATTAGAATATATAAATTGTGATTTACTTTATGTATTATAATAATAAATAACTTCTCAAATTTATTTATTTATTTACTACAGTTAAGCCATATAAAATGTATACATTTATACACATTTAAAAGGAAAGATAAGGGAAGGACTTAAAATTATCTCTTTTGTTACCAATTTTTAATTGGAAAATAAATTCGTATTGGTATAAAGGAAATGTTTTTGATCCAGATTATCAAAAAAATAGTAATATATACTATATTACAATTTGAGAATACTTTTTTATTTAAATATTTAACTTTCAATATTTTTACATATATTAAAGAAGTAAGAATATCTTATGTGTATCTACATAAATCTGTATTTATTTATATGTATATTAAATGTTTTTTAGAAAGGGAATATTTTTTTGACAATATACCTTTCAAAACAAATTTATTTTAAATAAACATTTTGAAAGATAATCATCATCGTCCTCATCCTCCCTCATTTCACCCTCCCCATTTCTAATAACATTAACCCGCCCAGCAAGTGAAGACGAGACTTGAAAATAAATAAAAAATTGACCTTGATGGCAAATGTTCGATACAATATTAGAACACGTATCCAATTTTGATGAAGCGCATAATAGACACGTAGGGGAGGTTTTATTTTTTCAGGCACGCGCGAGATTTATCGCGAAAGTTTCCCGCCAAATCGCAATAGCCGGAACAGGATCAGGCTCAGGCTCGATAAATAATTGGCGCGAATGAGCGAAACGCCATAACATATTGGCGATTCGCAATAATTCATCGTCGGACGAATAGGCCGCGAAAGGCGAATCGCGAATAAGCGAAACCGTGCCCCGGCGACTCGTCGACGATAAATTCGCGCTCGTTATATTTTATGAGCCGGCTCTGCGGCCATTTTTACAAACAAATCTGAATCGTATTTTCGAAATATGCCTCATATACATACCTACCTATACATACATACACACATAGGGTGTTCGTGTTCATTTATCACCCCGGGGGCCATCGTTAAATACGATAGTCCATAAATCTGAACGAATTAATCAATCTTCTGTAAACAGTTACGCGCCCTCCCTCTTACCGTTCTCCCTGCCACGTCACTATATAGGCTATACTGCCATAATATGTATGTATATATACAATAGCAAAATATTTATAGGCATTGCAGAATTAGTTACAGAGAAATGTTATAATAATAAAAGTGGCTTTAGGCGTCATATTTTTGTCAAGTGAGGAATGTCCACAGACCTTTTCAAATAATTTTAGGTCACATTTAACGCCAACTTCTTTCAAAAGACTTGTAATTAATTAAAATTTCAGCTCTAATATTAATGACGTGTAATTTAATTCAGTCGGAGTGTGAATTATAAATTTAACCAACGAAATGAAGTACGTTTTCATGTATAGTTTATGTTTGATGCTACGCGTCCATAATACATACATAAATATGGATTAATAGAAGTGGCTTTAGGCGTCATATTTTTGTCAAGTGAGGAATGTCCACAGATCTTTTCAAATAATTTTAGCGTCAGTCGTATTTGATGCCTTTTATTTGTATATATTACTCGCAATATTTGTTTATATTACTCGCAAGATGTGCAAGTGCATCATTAAAAATTACACGATGCATTCAAAAACACTCAATAAACAACATGGGATACCTTTTTATAAGTAAATTGTGCATTTAAGTAACATATTATTCAATTAACATCGTAGTTTGGCAGTTTTTAAAAGTGTGATGGCGATCTCCCGCATTCTACATAAAATTTCAGGGGTGGCACCGGAGAAATGTAAAAAATATTTTTAAATAAATGTAAAAATATTTCTCTTGGTGGCGCCGCATACTCAATCTAATATATAATTTCGAAAGAGACTTTGTATATAAGTAAATATTGTTGGTTGGAAAATGGTTGGGAACTTCGAAACCAAGTCAAAACTACCACGATGACATGGAGAAGGGGGACGGGGGGCGCCTGGGGAGCAGCCGGATTCTGGTATAATATTGTTACGTATGCCGTGGATTAAGCGAATAGAAACCCAGAGACTGTGTGACCGTTCAAGGATTATCTGTAACGGATATCTGTTAACGGATTAACTAAGTGCATACCGTGCAACTGGTATAAGTGGTTTCAAGGATTAGCGACAGGCTAAACAGCTAGTGGAGATAAGCTAAACAATGATTGCACTTCTCATACCGTGGGAATACATATCCGAATACGTGACTATACAGTAGGTAAACAGATTAGACGTCCTGAGAGATCTACCCCTTATAACGCGGTACGGAGGCGATATCATGTCATTCTGGACTGAGCACTGCCAGTGCGTGTATCTCCTTAATCATCAATAAATGCTGTGAAACGACTGTTGGCCTTTTACTTGGATCCTCCACCCACCCCTACGCAATAATATATAATACATCTAATATATAATTTCGAAAGAGACTTTGTAAGTTTGTAACTATAGTTGGTTGGAAATCGAAAACAAGTCTGTGTCTATGACGATTCGATTGGTTAAATAGATATTTTTTTTTATTCAAATAAATTTAATACAAATGAATAGTTACTATTAGATTCGCCATGTTTAAGCTGTTTATATTAAAAACACTGAGCGAAGCCCGGTAAAACAACTAGTTATTTATATTACTCAATAACATTTATATTATACCTATGTATGTACATATATATTATACATACATATGTACATTTGGTTAGATTATTTTTTATACAAAAGTACTAACAATTTCAATCATTCACAGTACAATTACAATTACATTACAGTACAATACAAAATACAACAGAGACATTATGTCTATACAATCAACATTTCTTTGATATATAGAAAATTAGGTATTTTTACTTTATCTATGTACGTAGTAACAATAGATGAAGTTTTTTTTAATAAGAATCAACAAATTTGAAAAAATACTAAAAAAAGTGGGTCACAAAAATTTTGCTAAATAAATTGGAGAATTCTAACAGGAGACGGTCGATCTTAGCTTTAATTACCACGAAGATCTCGCCCGCAGCGTATTTGGCTGGGACTTAAGCCCACGACCTCTCTACTGGTAAGCAATGGCTCTTCCAGTGAGCTACGCTGTAGCTATATATGTATATATGTATATGTACATATTTAAATAAGTTTTGCTAAATAAATATTGGTCCTAAAGGTTGGTAGTATTTTTTGATTAAATTTGCATTTTGGTAGCTCTTTTAAATATCATCTTCTGCTAACGACTTTCAGAAGCCGTTTTATTGTGCTCGTTCGAATCTCTGGAATTTTAATTAATTCGGAATTAGTTTCTTTGATTGGCGTTTTAATTTTTGAGAAAAATTAAAAGTTGAAAATTGTAAAATGAGATGATAATGGCGGGTGATGGCTTAAGTTTTTAAAATTCAATGAATTAGTTTTATACAACAATTCACACACAATTTCTTAAATAAAACTCATTAAATGAAATGTATTAAAACCATTTCAAGAGCAAGCACACGGAATAAATAAATATATCAAATTTTCAATATTCGAATAATTATTTGAAAATATAATTCGTGCGAATTATTTCCGAAATTAAAATAACATTTTCATTTAAATGTAAATCGAAAAAATACATATCTTATTTGTAGGAATCAGTTAGCCGATTAAAATTAGAATATGTACATTACTGAATTTTCTTTATTGTTATAAAATCACATTTTATTAAATGATAAACCAGATATTTCGATCACAATACTTGCTTTTATTATTTATTGATTTATCTCTTGACACACCTCTCGTAGGGTCTATCAAATGATCTAACCATAATCTTGCCTTTCAAAAAATTTGTCTGTGAATGTCTGCCTTTATGCAAAGTGCATGGCTCTTTTCTGAATTATCGTCGTATAAGATATATGAAATGTAGATATACATCTCCACTCTTTGACTTTGACACATTGAAGTTTCACTCTTTTTATTATATTTATCTAGCACCACCTATCATATGTTGTACATACATTTAAAATATATTATATTTTACCGTCAATGACAAGCACCATCGCAATAATATAAAGATGATAGCTGAAACGAGATGACAATTTAAATTTGCCATATGACACTTTTGAGACAAATTGCAATTTCAGTTTGATTAAAAATATTCATCTTATCAAACAGTTTTGAACTTTATCAAACCTCTAATACTTTTTTTGGTAGCAAAATCAATCTGACCGAACTCAACGGTTTTGACGATCGCAATCGTGATTTACCCAAGATTTCAATATATCTTCCTCGGATGATAAATTGAGTCCGATGCGAAAATTTGGGCCAAGATTGATGGCAGTTGGAAAAGACCTGGGTTTATGTGCAACTGAAATATAAGTGAAGATGCGACAGTTCTCGAAGTGTGCAGTAGAACTTGTATGAAGTTATACAACTCTGGTGGTTTTGCCCGCACTTCGATCATCCTGTCTTGAAATGGTGATTTATATTTTGATAATATGTATATTCGGTATGACGTCATCTAGTCCTCTTGTAAGTAAAGCTATGAGATAAAATTACACGAAGCTACACGCCAAATTTGAAATTTATATATACATATGAGAGTTAAACCTTTAATTTATATATTAGAGATAACGAGAACCTATAGAGCAAATTTTATAAAATATAGATTGAATTATAGGCATTTAAAATCTGATATGGCCAGATCACGGCGAACAGGTTAGAAGATATGTGACAAATAGCTTGTTTGATGATTATACGTCACCGAACCCGAAAATGTCGATATTAAATACGCGTTGTATACGATATTTTATCTCCAACGTAATAGCAGATGATACATTAACGTATATTTATGACCAAAATGAGCAATATGGCAAAGTATGAAAACGATCGGATAAGAGATAAGAAATATAAAAAATTACCACTTACACGAAAACCATGTGAAACGTATAAGAGGTTAGTAAAAAATACTAGTATATGTATAATAAAAGGAATTTGATGATATTTTAAATATTTTCATAGTGGCATTGCTCTACCTTATTGTGTCATCACAAGCACACGATTTATGAACTACATATTAACTAGGTATATTAAACTCTTTTTCAAAGAGTCTCACCTTGAATTTGCCTCAATTATCTGGTCACCTTTTTATTTATCCCATATTAATTGTATTGAGAAAGTTCAACTTAAATTTATTAAATCCTTACGCTACCTTTTTCCTACCTATACCCATTCTACTGTTTCCGACATTTTAAAAATCCTTTCTTTTAACAATCTTTCTGTCAGGCGACGACATTCTGATGCTATATTCTTCTTTAAGCTCATAAATGGTTTCCTTGATTGTTCTGATTTACTGAATAAGGTTAATTTCAGAATCCCAGTTCGATACCCTAGACGCGTTACACTCTTTTCACTTGATCCTTTCAATACTAATTCCCAAAAATATTTTTATCTGCAGCGCGTTTATCGTATGTTTAACGGAGAGCTGAATGAGGTTGATCTGTTTGGTATTTCCCTACATCAATTCAGGTCTAACATCAAGAGAATCTTGACCGATTGATTCATTTTTTCTTCTATTCTATTTTTCCAATATTTCCATTATTTTTATACTTTAGTTTAGTTATGTAATGTGCTATTTAATCATATTATAGCTTTCATTCCTTTCCATTTCATTTGTTTATTTTGTATTTACCTTTTTCATTTGTTTTTTATATTTGTAAATTTCAATTTCTTCTTATATTCTATCTTATAACCTTTTCCAAATATTTTAATACTATAGTTTAATTATGCAATGTACTACATATTTTGTCATGCCTTTATTCTTTACTTTTTAATTTGTTTTCCTTATATTTATCTTTTTCATTTTTGTAAAAATCTATTATTGGACTCGGGTGTTACATATATTATTTATTTACTTTTTGTGTTTTTTATACCTATCTCTGTACATCCTGTCTGTTGATTTTTCAATTAATAAAATAAAATAAAATAAAAAATAAAGAAATTTGAAACCTATGGTTCAAGTTACTATAAGATATTAAACCAATTTTTATAATCCTAAATTTAAACATAGACATGTGTATATATGTACATGCAAACACTAATTTCTATAGTTTACGGACATGTACCCCCCTAGACATATACCCCCGGCCAAAACCCCCTGGACATTAACCCCCTGTGTAAAATTACTTGTGACCATTACTATACGTATGATATATAATATATATATTATTTATTTTATTTGCTATATTTAGGACGTTCACCTTTATGGTAATTAAAATACGATTTGTGTTGAATTGTTTGAAAAACGTTTTGAAACTATTAAATTTCTATGGAATTGTGGTAACAATAGAATTGATTGAACGTGTCTGTGGAAGCTTTCTAGTAATTAATTCACAGCTTTATAATATTTTCAGAATTTCATTCAACTCAATTAAACAACATTTGTATGATAATTTAAAAAACGGATTTCAACGCACTCACCATCCTAAAATACATAAGTTAACAATATTCCAAACCCATTCAATGGTGCGTACCATCGGTACCGAGCGGTACCATTGTCCGAACGTACTATACTCTAGTATAGAGATACATATATTATTTCTTGATAGGGGACGGTGCGGTCAGCAAGCTCCAGAATTAATGGTGCGGGAAAGGGTTGAGCCATGCAAAATATATTATGTTAATTCGCAAGAGAGAAAATTTCTTCGAGGCGAAATCCGTTAATTTTTCATTTAATAAACACCTAGGCGTAATAATACACGTAATATTATAATTGTGAAAAGCGCGAGCATACCTGCCTGTCAGCCCCTCGTTAATTTTAAACGGCGACTTCGTGAAAACAAAACTGCTGTTTTGACGAGGAAATTCAATTGAATTTTCAGCGTTGTATGGAGGCTATTTTCCATCGATAACCGGTCGGAAAAGCGCACGTTATTCGATCACAGTTCGGAAAAGCGCACGTTATTCGATCAAAGTTTGCTAACTGGATGTTCGAACACTAACCGTTGAAAGTGCAAACTTTAAATAAGTGAAATGCGCATCTTTTTAGAGGATTGTAAAAAGATTAAATACTGTTTGCCATATAGGGATATGTCTGATCTTATCGAATTAAGACCGAATTATATTTCAAAAATTAAAAAACTGTCGAAATTGAAACATGCAAACAAACACAATCGGAAAAAATAGTTTTTGTGTTATGTTTACCTTTGCTTTTTTCCTTTATTTTATATTTTACTTGTTTTTATATCATTATCAAATGTAGGTCATTGTGGCGCATTAGGTTCTTCCTGTAATGCCACAATGGTCCTAAACTATTCATAAATAAATAAATAAAATAAATGTTAATTTTAGTCGTTAGTATAATTCGAAAATGATGATTTTTAATTCGAGAATTTTCATGTAATCTCATGTGACTCACTTCGACCCCGGTAATTTTATTTTATATTAAAATAAATGAATAAAACCAGATTTCAGATAAAGAACTGGTTAAAAATGGAGACCCGACAAATCCGCGTAATATTTTTTATTTTATCTCCTTTTTTAATTGTTAATTTTATTTTCCTCTATTTTGAGTTACTTATATTTTATTTCGGTTTTCTATGTTATTGATATTTTTTATCTAATTTATTATTTGTATAACTTTATTTATTAGCCTTGGGTACATCGGCTATATCACTTTTCCCAATTTTTCTTAAATAAATAAATATTTGCTAAACGAAAAAATTGTAGAATCAATTCCGAGCTAACAATACTCGAATTTGACATTCCGAAATAAAAAGGTTAAATATTGTTTCAAACTTTTATAGGCATTACAAATTTTATAGTCACTAAAAATTACGTGACTCAAATGTCTAATTATAATATGTTTTAATATTTATTGGATATAAAATACTGTTACGTACACCGCCGAGTAGTTGCAATCGGATTAAGCCGAGTAGCATCCCAGAGACTGTGTGACCGTTATAATTGGTTTCAAGGATTATCTCTAGACTCTAAGTGCATGTAGGCTAAACAATGGCCACCGAAGTGGCCGCTATTTGGTCCCTTCTCAGAAGTGACCGATACCGTGGGACTGGGTATCGTGGGAATACATATCCGGGTACATGCCTAAACAATAGGGAAGCAACCGGACGTTGAAGATGTCTTGAGCAACCGACCCGTTATAAGGCGGTACTTAGGCGATATCAAGACATTGTGGACGGAGCACTGCCAGTGCGTGTATCTCCTAAATCATCAATAAATGTTGTGACACGACTTTGGCCTTTTACTTGTACAAGGTGCTATCTTGCACGGCAATAATAATAATAATGACATAGACTATATAGATATATTTAAAGTCCGATTTAAAAAGTGACATTGATAGGGTCTCGTTGACACCCCTGTCAGAGTTAGTGAAAGTGTGTGAGTGAGTGTGTGTGTGTAGTTCATCGCCACAAATCGATTAGTACTCCATTAACGTCCGTGGCAGACTCCCCTATCCAATTTCAGTCAACATCGCTTTCAGAGGCTTCATACGAGACTAAATACCGTCGTAATCCGGCGTTGCAAGACCGGAAAACCTTCCGGACTACCGGTACGGTGGGCAACGGTCGAATCCAATAATCGTTACGGGCAAATTGCTTTCTTTTTGTGGCTGCGAGCGCTCCCAATTTCAAGCCGACTGACACTTTTTTCCTTCACACTCTGAATTAATCAATGAGAGTGAATATGTCCTCACTTGTATCTATTACATGTACCCATGTAAAGCTTGATCCAAGGGATTATCCAGACCACCACGGATTCGTTACACCCAATCATCCGAAGGTGGAATCTTTCGATTACTTTGAAACAAAATGTACTTGACCGTTTTTGAATTATTTATTGATCTTGAAAAGCAATCGACTACGCTTTTTCTATAAATGGTGCGATCATTGAACTGAATCCATTGTTTGATGACTTGAATGGGATGTGGTGCCTTGTAGTTCTGCTAAGACACCATGTGCTAAGATGGTGGTTTGTAGTTCTGCTAAGACACCATGTGCTAAGATGGTGGTTTGTAGATCTGCTAAGACACGCGCTCACTTTGTTTTAAAAAAGCTGTTTAAATTATCATATTCATACTCAGTGGGAAAAATACACCAGAAAAGTTACGTTTCAATAATGATAATATTAAAAAATTTTTCGTCAGTATATTGGACCATACCTTTTGAGTAATGTTCAATCAAAAATGTATCAATAGAGTTTTCAAAAAATTCTATCTATTAGTTCCCCATTGTACTCCAATCTAGAAGTTTAATCAATTGACTAAATAAAATTTTATTAACAGTCCATCAAAGTACACATGTACATATATATTCAACAATATAAAAAAATGATATTTTAATAGTTTATTAGAATTAAAATTATAGAATCGTGAACGGATATGCAAACGACTATACTATGCGCCGTTTTGAATTTAGATTTCAATAAATTTAAGCCATAGTCCAATTTTAAACATAAAGCTTATATATAAAATATAAAATAAATAACAGAGATCTTAATTTAGAACCCTGTGGTACTCCATATGGAATAATAAAAATTTTAGAAATTCTTTCATTGATTTATACATTCTGTCTTCCTTTATTATTCAGATAACATTCAAACCAACTTAATACTTTCCCACCCAATCCTAACTCATTTAATTTTTCTATCAATCTTCTCCTATCTATGGTTTCAAACGTTTTTTTGATTAAAAATAAATAATATGTTGACTGGGGACGTTTCGTGAATATTCGTCAATAGTTTTCACGCGTGTGACGTAGCATTGTCTGCATATTCGGAAAATGGAGAAAATTCGCAAACGAAACGCTTTCAAATAATTTGAGTCGTTTCGAATGAAATAGTGATGTAATAATTTAGACGATGGGTTTTCAGAGAACGGGCTCGCTTGCTTCGTTCGACCTCATTATAAATCATTTCACCTGATAATTGCGTTAACCCTTTATCCGAGACGCGGGTGTGTTTTCGACCCCACGTGCTCAACACTCGCTCCGAATTTTGATTATATCTACGTCCGTGTGTGAGGATTTAACGTGATAAAATATTGAATTTTCCACCGTTGAGACTCGCCTGGATCTACGTATAATATTTTCAACATGTGTTTCATGTGTAGGAAAATGTTTTAACTGAATTTATTCACACTCAATTATCCATGCTCGGAATAATTTCCTCCAATCAAAATGATTTCCAATTGTATAAACTTCTAAGAGAATACTTTTTGGGTTATATTTCACGGGCTAATAATTACAATTGTAAAACTGCCCGTTAACTTTAAACGAGGAATAAGCTTAAAAAAAAAGAATAAAAAAAAACAACGACGCAAAAATAAAATGGCACGTGTTATATTAATTAAACATCGTGAAAATGGATATTGAATTTATAGCGCATGCATCGTATCAAATTCCAATTGAGCGTAAATTTTAATCAAACTAATTTTCGGGTCACGTTTATTTTATAGATTTTCGAAAGTTTCGCGTGCTTTAAATATTTATAAAATATATGTGGCCGTACGTGTGCCAATTTTGCCAGAGTATCCATTTCCATTTGCCACTTAAAAGTGGAAGCTTGATGTGAATTATTTATCGACATTGTACTGCTATATTATGTACAATATGAACTTATGAAAAGACTAAATTTAAAATATCCACTTCAAACGTTTAAAAGGTCATATTTGGTAAATTAAAAATGGAAACTTTTATATGTACATATTTTTCACCATATGTATCTACATTTTTGTCAAAAGCGTTTATTTAAATTGTGTTACATCGGAAAAGCTACTTCCATTTCGGAAGCAGTATGTTTGGAAACCAGATTATTGATTCAATTAGGCAATACGTGGAAATTTCAATTACTTACTTTTACTTGCGGCTTAGTTCAAAATCAAATTAAATTAATACTTTTTGAACATTTCAAAGAACAAACGTGATTTAATTAGTATTGTATTAATTTATAAGAAGCATAGCGTTCGGGTTGCGTTCATTTTGACTACCAAAAAGTTGCCGGTTTCAATCCCGTAGGTTGACCTTGATTGAAAAAAAATATATTCCGAGTATTTCTGTAGTGTTGTTGGTCAGAAACGTACGTAACTCCAATTCGTTTGTTTGCCATAAAAAATACTAATTTATCTGATTTAATTCTTGAAATTTTAAAAAATAAAAAATAATAATAATATATTATAATAATAATAATAATAATTAAATATGATATTGATATATAATTTTAGTTATAAGAAACAATCAAAATTAAAAAAAAAAAAAACGTGAAGTTTACATTGAGCCCGGCGTTGCTTGAACAAAGCATCCTAATGTCCATTCATAATTCGTTTTAATTAATGTAAGAAATAGAGCACTTAATGTATCTTCATTCTATAATAATGTAACGTGGGAACATGAGAGAGAGAATCCACTGTGGAATGTGGGTGAATAATAAAGACCCCGGATTAAGCTAACAGAACACAATCAGTGTCCGAAAAAAGAATACGCTGGAGTTCTCGCAGACCTGGGCTAGTGCGTGCGTAAGCAATAGACTCGCCATGGTAGAACTTAAAGTGCCTATACCAATGATGGTGGACCTATGACCCGTGGGTCAGACCTAAGAAGGCTTGTTGAATGTCCCACGTGTTGATTCGTAAAAATTTAAAAAAAACATAGAAAAGCCTTGTAAAAAAATCCTAATATCGATGAAAGGTAAGTGTCAGCAATAGACACATTAATTGATGGGGGAAGCTGTGCTGGGCAACTTGTCCGTTATAAAGAGGTACACACGGTAGATCAAATTATTCTGGAGTGAGTGGTGGACTTCACTCTGATTGTCAGTGCGCGTTATTCGCTTGTACTTATTTTATTAAATATCTCTAGACACAACATATACATTGTTTTTTGAAATCTCCATACTGATCGACGCGTTTGCCACATACCCACATACACACACATCGCGTCCGTTTTTATATATTTCATTGCGAAACGTATAGAAGCCGTAAATATTCACACCGTCGCGTCCTGAATTTTTGACAATTTTCAATCGGCACTGTCCAAATTGAATTACGTTTGTTTTCGTGTCGTAAGCGTCCCCGGGCATCTCATTAGACGTGGCGAGTCGCATGATTAGTTCCACTTTCTCCAGAATCTCGTTCCAGGTCCCGTGTTTCGGGAGTCCCGCGGAATACCATTAGCATAACAACGAGCCGGCCCGGCTAAATTTTTAAGTGGAGACCCACCCCTAAAGCCTCCAGAACCTTCAGGACTTCCATGCAAAAAGCGCTTTGTTCGCGACGGCACAGCCTTAAAATAAACACACGTGCGCGGTCGCGCGCCCTTTTTACAACACCATTTTTGGCAAGGGAGGCTGCTATTAAACAAACTTTCCCAAGCAACTTTAGCCTCCATTCCCGCACCTTTGCTTTCGCCCCTCCTCCCCCCTCTCGCTACTTTCTCTCTCTGTCTCTGAATTTTCCTCCATTTTCCTCCCTCCCTCCCTACAATGTATTATATTTTAATCAGTCCCGTCCGAGACGGAACCCACTCAACCCAAGTTTTTTACTCTCCGACAGTTTCTCCTACCCGTTTTATAAACATACAAAGCCAAGTGAAAGTAATTTAATACTCGCTTAACAGTTTTAGTTATATATTATAATTTTAATTTTCTTCAGTATATCTTTGACTTGCGGGAGCTGAACCCACGCAGTTTAATCGATCGTATGATGAAAGGTTTTATTTTACTTATTAAATATAACTTAAATATAAGGTATTAAGCTCATTTTATTTTATTTTTATTTTTACATACAAATATACCAGGAAGGCTTAACAGGTAAATCCCAAATGCGCCTTCCTGGTCCACATAATTATTACATAGATACATGTAAATCTAAACAATATCTGACATATATGGTCAGATATTACAAACATCGTATTAATACGATAAATAACGATGAATAACTTTCATGTAACAATACGAATTTTATATTCGATCAACCACAGAGACATCTATGGTGAGCAATATGGCGAAACCTAAGATATAACAATAACTAAAGGTTTGCAACAGAAAATTGGGAAGGAAACGCCAATTTTACAGGAATCGTTTCAATGAAAATCAGAAAAATTGGCAAATTCTGATAAAAAATGATCGACCTCGACAAACCAAGGTCTGGCCAACAGCGAGACTTAGCGGGAATCGAACTCGTAACATCAAGTACGAAATAATTCAACATTTACCACTAGACCACACCATATTTACTGAGTGCGCGTTCCCACCAAAAATACCTCGACGAATGAACAAACTGTATCCCAGCCCTATGCTGGGAGTATAATATGTATATAAATATATGGCAGTTTTGTTCCGTGCTTCATTCAGAGCAGGGCTGGTCGACGGATCAAGAACAATAAACGCTCTCACTCTGATCTCTGAAACTTCTCTACACGTCCACGATATAATATTTTAAGGTAGGCAATATGTGTGCCTTATACTGGGTGTGTGCGAGCAAGATTCAGAATATAAAACACAATAGTCATGAAGTAACAAATAAAGACAAGCCTGGACGTGTCAAAGCCTACCCGAATGTGTCGAAAAAATAGCAATTATTAGAGACTCGTATTTTTAGCATTTTTCTTAAAAATTATGAAATTTGAAATAGATGACAATCGTGAAATATGATAATAGATGCTAAAATCACAATAAAAAATATCACTTAAAACGAAAATACGTATCAATATAATTGATTCATTTGAAGGTTCTTTCAACCCTTTGCCCATTTTGGAAAGAAATTTAGGGCTTAAAAGGATAGTTGAAGGTGTTTTCGCCACTCAAACAACACAACTGCTTTATTAAACTGAAACTGATGAAAGCAAAAGGTTTGACTTGGAATCGAATTTTAAAATGGTTACTGAGAAAAGTGTTCTCAAACTTAATTCACTCTTAATTAATCTTGAATAAAACTTATTTATTTAATGAAATATTTCTTAATTGAAATAAAACTTATTTATTTAATGAAAACTTTTCAACCCAACAGTAGCGGGTTCAGAAAATGGCATAAATATAAGAGTAATAATATTACTATTTAAAAATATACCTTTATTTTACACAAAATTAAATATGATGGGTTTGGTTCTGCTGCAGTAAAATTAATTTGGTGACCTGTAAACATTAGATTTTCTAGTAAATATACCTATAAATAATTAAGTGGTAACTAACCAATCATCGCACTAACTTAAAAAAGAAACGTGTTCAATGCTTAATATTAATAAAATTTAGTTTAACATTTTAGTGTATTTTTGACTAATTTTTGATTATTTTATATTAATTTTTTATGTTACATACAGAGACATGCTATAATAATAGAATAAATACATTGTGTCAATATTACGTAGTACGTCTCCATAACTACGCTAAAACGCACAGAATATAATCAGGGTCATCACATATTCACTACAAAAATTAAAGTTTATTTTGATATAGATTTATTTACAATTTAAGTACATATATGGTGGTGTTGGGCGTTGGTAGCCAATCCTTTTCATTTCTCAGTTGGCTGATTATTTTTATCCACTTTTTTTTATATTTGTCTGTCCTTGGGAACTCTTAAATTAGCATGTAATGTATAGTTTCAACAAAAAAATGTATAATATAAAATGAACGATGTTTATATCAATTAAACTTAAATAATTGGTTATTAATATAAGTGAGTATTCGGCGCCATCAAGAGAAATGTTTTTACATTTATTTAAAAAATAATTTTTACATTTCCTGAAATTTATGTAGAATGCAGGCGATCGCCATGGCACTTTAAAAACTGTCAAACTACAATGTTAATTGAATAATATGTTAATAATATGATCAATTAACTTCTAAAAATGTATCCCATGTTGTTTATTGTGTGTTTTTGAATGCATTGTGTAATTTTTAACGATGCACTTGCCCACCTTGCGAGTAATATAAACAAACAGAGAAGTTTTTATCGGACATACTCGTCGAGCACCAAGTATCAAATACGACTGATGCTAAAATTATTTAGGAATGTCTGTGGACAATCCTCACTTGACAAAAATATAACGCCTAAAGCCACTTCTATTAATCCATATTTATGTATTATGGTCGCGTAGGTTCAAACATATCTATTCTATACATGAAAACGTACTTCATTTCGTTGGTTAAATGTATAATTCACACTCCGACTGAATTAAATTACACGTCATTAATATTAGAGCTGAAATTTTAATTAAATTTAAGTCTTTAGAAAGAAGTTTGCGTGAAATGCGACCTAAAATTGTCCATGCAGTCAGCTCGTCCACTCGAGGTCTGACTTTGAAGTCGACCCTATAGCCTCTTACGTAAGGGTCACTTTTGCAGGGTGAGCGAATTTCACGTCTGGCAAGGTAAGGCCTGAGCTTAATTGCTGTCAGGTTAGCGATTCGTTTCCCTCGAGGACCAATTTCACAGCTGCAAAGAATACCGAAAGTTTCGTCCTCCGAAAAACATAAATTGAATCTCTCTATGTGTATTTAAGAACACTTCAAAGTCTGCATCTTTTCGACACATGTACAAACAAATGTATATAAGTCATATGTATTCGTATGTTTGATTTATTTTTCGCTTCGATGCAACAACAAAGGGATATTTTCCTTTATTCTTACATGCTACCTGTGTCATGTTTCGTTTCGCTCTTTTGTTCGATATTTATATTATTTTATTCCCCCCTCCCCCCCCCCCCCCAACCGTCCTACTAGCAAACAAAGAATGCTTGTGTATTTATTTGGGAATGTGTTCGAACGTTTTATTCATAATTTTTCCTATGCTCGAGAGGATTACTTTTCATTAAAAAAAGTTTCAGCATCAGCAGTAGTAAATGAGGGGGCAAAAAGCAACTTCATCCAACTTAATAGTTATCTTCAGGGTGTCACGTTAGAATTATTACTATCATTATTTTCTCCCTTTTGACCAATTTTTTGTGTTATTGTAATGGAGGGAAAGTTTCTTTAAATGGTCCTATCTTTGTCTATAAAAAACTATTCATCGTCTTATGATGAATTTACGATTTTTTGTTTAAAGCGAAAGCTATTAGATTATCATAAAATTTTATAACACATGTATGTATGTATTTTATATCGATTCGTAAAGTATTTCCTCTCAAAAAACATATTTTATATTTTAAGTGAATTATTTCAAAAACATTTCATATTCAACTCAGATTAAACGTGCTTAAGCTCTCATTAGATTTATATACCTGCATATGTGTGTAGGTGTATCACGTACGGTATTTAAAAAAATAAATTTAATATATAATCAAAAGAATATTAAGTTGGAGATTTATGTAACTATTTCATATCTCTGGCATGAACATTTTTATATTCTCTTTTGATAAAGTTTTCTCTGGAGAATACTCTTTGCATTTTTAATAGCTGTAGATAATTTTTGAATACCATTACGACACAAACTACAATATAATAAAACATTTAATGAAAACAAACCTTTTATATTATTTTTATCAAATCTTTTGTTAAAACTTTCTTGTGTTTTAACAATACACAATTACTTTAGCACTATACCTACGATTACATCTATATAAACATATATTTTTTGTTTACTAGGTCAATCGAAAGAATCAATGATTATGTTTGAAAAGGTTGCATTAAAAATAAATAATCAATTGACATAAATTGAAATAATAGTTTAAAAATAAAATATTCAAAACTTTAGCCACTCTATTTTAAATGAAGAAAAAATGTCTTATAACTTTGTTGGAATTATCTTTTTAGAATCTGACAAAAAGACCACTCACTTTATTCAATACTCTATATATTTTTACATACCTCCTTTACGTTTCACATGGCTTTCGTGTCAGTGGTCATTTTTATCTCTTATCCGATCGTTTTCATACTTTGCCATATTGCTCATTTTGGTCATCAATACACATTAATGTATCGTCTGCCGTTACGTTGGAGATAAAATATCGTATACAACGCGTTTTAAACACGCGGAAAGTAAATCTTCCTGACGTTTAATAAGCGTTCGTCCCGTATCTTCCAACCTGTTCGCCTTGATATGGCGATATAAGATTTTAATTGTTTAAACGCCTATAATTCACTCTATATTTTATGAATTTTGCTCTATTGGTTCTCGTTATCTCTAATTTATAAATATTTATAGATTTAAATCTCATATGTACATATATATTGGCACAAATTTGGCGTGTAGCTTCTTGTAGGGTAATACACGATATATATATATTGATTTTTGGCCAAATATGTCATTACTTAAATTAATCTGCCTTTCATATTTCTCGTATTCATGTATAGAGATTTATTATTTTCAATCTCTTATTGTATAGTAGCGATTTAAGTTGCTGTCTATTTTTTTTATTATTATTGCCTCTAACTAAATAATGGCTACATCATTCGTTAAAAAATAATAGCAAGCCTTTCGAGTAAACTTCAACGACAAGTTATAAAAAGATCCTTTTTCATAAAACCTAGTGCACATTAAGAAAGCATATATGTATAACAATATATTTTGAAACCGATCACATTCTAAAACTTTTTTAATAAAAGCATACATGACACTTTCCAGTTTTATTTTATTAAAAATTTAGTACAATTAATTAATTTTATTTAATATGTCTATACATATAGTACAAAAAAAGCGATTCTCGGATAGCTCAGTGTGGGAAATTCTGACTGGGATCTTCACACACGTATGCATGTACGTACATATGTAAGGGTAGGAAAAAATTCGCACCGACCTTTGGTCTGGGAATAAATAAGGGTCCGTGATTTTTGCGGACCAAATGAATGGGCAGGTGAGATTGAACCTGGGGCGGTTTTCCATAAAAACGTGCCCTTGCAAAAGGCCTCCATTACATACGATTTTCCTCGGCAAAATTTCGTGAATATTTACACGTTCCATAAAAATACACGCGAACGACGAATATATTTTCGAATAGTTGACTTTTTCACGCCTCTATTGATTTTTCCGACTTTCAACCGTGTCTGCGTTATACCTCCATCGAACTCGTTTTTCACTATGTGTATACATACTATGGAAAGGGGTGGGGGACGTTCAAAAAGTTCAAAGAAAATTTAAATAAAAAGGCTTTATTCAACATATGTATGGATGTCCCATTTTAGTTCAAATACATTTCCTCGCCCTTCTATGTAAACTATTCCAGTAGATATCTATGCTATTCTGATATTCGATGGATGCTCTACTAAACATTTCCCTTCACACAACTACTTTGCATTGAAAATTTAGTTAAAAACGGAATCTTTTAGAATGCACTCTGATGATTCTAAATACATTTAGAAAAAAAATTTCATAGCGTTGATATTTGGTTAAGAAATCGATTTCAATGGTTTTAGTTTGACTCTTATCTTAAGATTAGCCTAAGGTTTTCCAGCATGGA
This sequence comes from Arctopsyche grandis, assembly GCF_051622035.1. NCBI lineage: Eukaryota > Metazoa > Arthropoda > Insecta > Trichoptera > Hydropsychidae > Arctopsyche > Arctopsyche grandis. The sequence goes on from NC_135355.1 coordinate 859,768, forward strand.
GAGAAAGATTCAATCGATTCTAGATTATTTTATTTACCAGGAAAGCTTGACAGGAAGACCCCAATGCGCCTTCCTGGACAATAAATTAAAAACATTGCAGCAGTTTTATTACATAAATCAATGTATTTCCAGAAGCTGTAGAACGTGAAATAGCAATTAATTACAGAATTAATCCATTGAGACATCTATGGATAAAGTTTTTTTACATGTTTTTTTTACAAATTATACACACAATAAATACAGAAGATTTTTTACAACAGGAAAGATGATTTTTTGCCAATTTTGAGGAACCGTTTCAACATTGATCAGATAAAATTGGCAAACTCTGATAAGAAACGATTGATTGGGAGTCATAAATACCCCCAAATCTAACCAACAATATGACGGATCGAACCCACTGATCACTTGGTGTTAAACATACACACTACCATTAAGCCATGTGGTTTCTTTAGTGGATTTAGAAACTTTACATGCATTCTAGACGGTGCATTATAAAATATTTGACTTCACACAAAAATTTTAGCATCAAATACGACGAAAGCTTCCTTTTATTTTACCCACCATTTGAAATTCTTTGTTGATCCTTCGGATTGAAGTTTGATTTCTATTCTTTATGACTTTTCACTTTATATAATTTCCAGAGTGGATATTTTCTTCACGTACCGAAGTTGACCATTTCTGCATTTGGCGTGTTTCAATGGTATTTGAAATAATGAATACAATTATTAAGATTCATATTATGCGGTGCATTGTATTATATTTATAATGATCTGTGATAGCTAAAATAATAAAGAATTTAATGTTTAATGTTTTCAAATATACATGTAATTTCATATTAACATATGTAGGTCTCAGATAATTTACGTTTACATTTACGAATAATTTTAAACTTTCCGGGAATTTTTTGAAAGCTCTACGTAGATATTTTTCATTCGCTCCGAATGGTTTTTGTTTTTTTGAGGGCTTTCGTTAATTTGCATATTTTAATCGGCAACGCCCACGAGCTGGCGCGAAATACTTTCAATATTCAATATTATGAGTACGTCGAAAACAATGTAATTTGAAAAACAGTTTGACTTGATTGAAAGGCGCTTTATGACGGGTTACGATGAAAAAAAATCGATCTCTCGCAGTGAATGCGTAATTGAAATTTTATTACCGGTTCATCGCTTTGGAATTCGAACAGGGCTTTGTTCGATACTTGCGTCTAGATCAGGCGTGTCAAATTTACATGCATATGTAGGTTCGCAGATCACAAAAAAAAATACATTAAATTCCACAATACAAGTGATCCAATGTTGAAAGAAAATATTTGGCACTCGAGTTTTCGTTAGTATAATGGATGACTCTCAATTGATGGAGTTTTCGGGTGCCAGATGTTCCATGATCAAGATTTTAGTGACGTTTTCGACATCGTTATGTGCGGAATAATCACCGAGCCAATCAAAACACCACGGTATGTAGTTTTCCAGGTGTTGATGTGTTAGTGTATCATTGATGTAGACTTTAAAATTAAAATAACCAAAAAAAAGTACGTATTCCAAAAAATTAAATCACATCATCTTGAATTCGTTGCTTTTACAATTTTAATTGAACCCAAAAGTCATTGTTTGAAAACTTGTACGGGATGTGGCTTCATCTTTTTAAAAAAAAAAAAAAAAATATATATATATATATATATATATATATATATATATATATATATATATATATATATATATATATATATATCAATGTTTGTCTGTCTGTCTCGGCTTCTAAACCTCTAAGGCTTCTAAACCACTGAATCGATTACGATAAAACTTTCAGGATTTGTTGTATGCATGTCCAAGAAGATTACTGTGCAAAAAAAACGGCTGAAAACAGGAACAAAACCGGGAAAAACGGGAATGAGTGGCATTGCAACGCAATCATTTCAAATGTTTTCGTCTCGACATGCGTTGTTAGGGTGATATAAACAAATAATTGAATGACTTCAAATGTGTGCACTGTCTGCGTTTTTCCAACAAATGGGAACGGGAACGGGAACGGGAACGGGAACTGGAACGGGAACGAGAACGGGAATGGGAACGGGAATTTCATGCGTTATTGTAGCATTGCAACGCATGCCGGGCTCAGCTAGTAATTCATATTTTGTAAATAATCATCAGAATTATTTATTGTATCTGAATATTTGATTTGAGGTGCCGGGGGCGAAGGCACCGGGGCGCAGACGCCGGATTCTGGTGGGTCTACGTGACGAGCCAGAACGTTAAATTACAGAAAACGCAAAAATCGGAAGGCAAAGATCGAAAATCGAAATATCAAAAAAAGGGTGTATGGTAAATGGTACATACTCACTTAATTTGCGCGAGCAGGATAAAACAGGAACAAGAGGAACAGGCTTTTCCTCCCGTAGTAATGTGCGCGCGCAGAATTTCGTCACGAAGACCGGATTCTGTTATACATATAATTTCGAAAGAGACTTAGTATACATATATGTTTGTTTATTTGTGACAGTCAATTTAATAAAAAAAACAAATGAGTATTCAAATAAACTTATATAAAATAAAACTATTCAAATAAATTTAATAAAATTTTTACTATTAGATTAGTCATATTTAAGCGGTTTACCACTAGTTATTTATTTATTTATTCAAATTCAAAATGCAAAACTGCTAATACATATAACACAAAATAACAAAAAAAAATTATAAATCATCTTCCACATAGATATCCATTAAAACCACTAGTAAACATGTATGTAGTTGTAGTTATCAAATCAAATATTCAGATACAATAAATATTTCTGATGATTATTCAAAAAATATGAATTTTATTTATTGAATAGTTTAATGCCAATCACTGATCCACTCTCTTTTTGTATTGAAACTTTCCATAGCATCACGTTCAATACCCCTGTCTTGAATTTTTCGCTCAAAGGGTCTGCTCTTGACATTTTCGAAGACGTCATAATTCAATCACACTAAACACGGTCTTCGTAAACATTCTTTATGAGATTTACGCGCAGCAGGTGCCCCTCATCCCGACCGAAAACAATCGATACGAAATCAAAAGCGTTATTATTACATTTGTGTATGAAAATTCTTATCGTTTCCCTCTTTTTATTCCTCTCTTATTTTACGTTCGTGCGAAAAACGTGCCCGCGTTACTAAAGTGTTCCTCTGCTGGTTCATTAGCTCTTTTGAAAACCGACGACGCCATTTTATTCACAAGAAAAAGCGGCGTATGCCGGCGCTAATGTGTTAACAACGATAAGAAAAGACAAAAACGTCATATCGTAACAATATTCCACTCTATATGTACTCCAAAGAGATCTTCACGTTTTATTTCATGTTTTTACATTTTTTTAACACCATTAAGTGTAAAACCATATGATTTATCAACATTGGCCGAAAATTTCATTTTATATACATATATATAATAGTTATTGGCGACGAAAAAATTGTTTTATTAAAATTCAGTGATTTACATGACTGTATTTGTTTAATTAGTTATCACTATATTTTTGTATCTATGTGAAAATAAATTACTTTTTTACATACCTCCTTTACGTTTCACATGGCTTTCGTGTCAGTGGTCATTTTTATCTCTTATCCGATCGTTTTCATACTTTGCCATATTGTACATTTTGGTCATCAATACACGTTAATGTATCGTCTGCCATTACGTTGGAGATAAAATATCGTATACAACGCGTTTTAAATACGCGGAAAGTAAATCTTCTTGACGTTTAATAAGCGTTCGTCCCGTATCTTCCAACCTGTTCGCCTTGATATGGCATTATCAGATTTTAATTGTTTAAACGCCTATAATTCACTCTATATTTTATGAAATTTGCTCTATTGGTTCTCGTTATCTCTAATATATAAATATTTATCGTTTAACTCTCATATGTATGTATATATAAATTTCAAATTTGGCGTGTAGCTTCTTGTAGGGTAATACACGATATATATTGATTTTTGGCCAAATATGTCAGATTTGACATTTCATGGCTAAAAGTATATCTCTTCACTGGGTTTTATCTGCGAAATAAGTATTCAATAATAAGTTATGTTGTATCTAATTGTTAATATGATTTACAATAAGCTTACATACATTTAGTTTTTTACAATAAGCTAACATACATAAATCACATACAATTATTTTTAGTTATCAGCTGATTTAATTTATCTGATGATTGAAAAGTTCATTTCTGTAAATACATTAACTCATTTATGGACAATCATACATTGATAAACTATTCTTAAAGCAATCTTAGTATTAATAATCTATTCTAAACTGTAAGGTTCCCGGCATAAGTGAGTATACATATTGCCGGCAGCAACTCATAACCTCAAATTTCATTGTTTATTCCTTCATAACAAACTTTCTAACCAATACAAGCTACACATGTACACAGATCAAACAGTGATAGTTTTATTTTTAGTTATCAGCTGATTTATTAAAATCGGTGTTTAATTCAACATCCATAATTACAATCAAATAATAATTTTATTTTCTTATAAATTACTCTTAAATATGTACATACATATATCAAATAAACAAATAGCTTTATTTGTAAGTTCGTATAATCGTCAAATTGAGATATTAATAAATTATATACATATACAAACGTGTATTCTTTTCGAAACGCTATTAGAGTATAAAAATGAAAAACTATCCGAGGCTTAACTACCATTTCCGGCTGACCTATTTCGTCCAAAACGTTTTCCACAGCCTTTATTATTACGAATATAATTCTCTATTTTTTCTCTTTTGTGTAACAACACACATGCATATGTGCTTTTGAAATATATTATAGTATATACAATATTTGACAGTAATAAATGAAAGACTGTGCTTCGAAAAATCTGACTAGAAGAAATAAAATATTGTAAGAGATTTCTAGCTGGCAAAACTTTCAATAGAAAACTCCAATATAAAATCACTCGTAAATGGATCAATGACCTGTACCAGTTCAAAATCAATTTTCTACAATTCCAAGAGATACATTTAAACATCTTAGACTTTATTATTTCTTTTGGAACACGATATAAATATTAATAAGATATAATCTTATTTGAGAAGGAATACTTGAGTCAAATTAATTATTGATTCTGAACGAATTTCGTTAGTAAGTATCGTAAACTGAATTCAATATCGAAAGTCAATTAATTCGCAGCTGTCTGCAAATATAATAGTCAAAGAATATATGAATCGATAGTGATTCAAAATAATTCATTGAAATTAACTGCTCAATTTGTGTTATATTAGAAAGCTTTCAATCAATATCTGAAAATCACAAACATTTAGTATATGTATAATTCAAAATATATGATATTAATATTTTCAGCTTCGGTACTACCGGTAGATTTGTACTTTATCTATGTACGTAGTAACAATAGATGAAGTTTTGTGATCATGCGAAAATTTTGACTGATTCGAACTAAGAATCGATTACTGATCACGTTTTCATGATCTAGGAAAAATGTGTGTGTCTGTGTATTTTGATGATTTTTTGAACACCGTTAGTCCTATCAAACCGAAACTTAGTATCGGTTACTAAAATTCTTATCGACACGACGTAAATTTTTTTAAAATTTTTAAGTTGACCGGAAATGGTACCTCCCCTTATTGGTGTCCTCTTTTTTTAAGTTTTTGAATTCAATTATCTCCCAAACCGCTAACTGAATCTGATTAAATATTTTTTACATGTAATAGGAATTATAATTTTTATAACCTTATATTTTTTAAATATTTTTATCTGAACCATAAGTAGTACTTTTACTAAAATTCATATCTAAAATTTTAAGCGTAATACCAAGTTATCTATAAAATTTGGTAAGCACTTCCAGTTAATTTTGGTAAACTTAACCGGAAGTGGTAGTTTACTCTTGTTCGATTTTTCTTCCACTAATTTTTTCAACCCCTTATACATGTGTGATCTTCACGAAAAAAATCAAGTATAATTCTTATATCAATGTGATGATAATAAAAAAAAATCACAAAATTTAATCAACCGGAAGTGGGATTTTTATCTCTTAGAAAGGTCAAAAATGTTGTCGCCTGGATCCTGTCCACATTCCTGGACGTATTAAACTGAAAATTTATATTTGTTTTCTTTATGTACTAACTATTCTTTATGCTAACGTTTTGGTAAGAATTCGTAAACCGGAAGTTGTATTTTTTTTTAAAACAATATTTCATTATTTTATTTTGACCTTCTAAATTGTTTTTATTTTCTTGATATTTAATGAGTATTATACTGATAGTAATTTTTTCATTTGATTTATAATATTTTTATCATTTTAACCCTTAGTTTATTTCGCGAAACTTTCATATTTTATATTTAGGAGGCTAATTAGGGCAAAATGCCTTTGCTATCAGAAAAATCGGCTAGTTTGTACGGATTTAGTAAAAGAGTCAAACCTCAACGTCTTTTTGACCTGTAAAGGGAGCCGTACGATATTTTTAGCTTAATTTATGATTCATAAATTCAAAATCAAAGATAAAGTATGCCAAAAATATCTTACTCATACCTGAGACTATTTTCAAATCGATATCGAGGGTATAGCGGTAGAAATCGGTACTACCGGAAGTGATTTTTTTGGGGGACAATTTAAATGCGCATTTTATAAAACAAATCCACATTTGTCGTAAACATTTAATAAAAATTTGTGTGAATTAAAAAATATAGTATGTATACTAGTGGTTTTACCCGGCTTCGCTCTATAATATAAACCGCTTAAACATGACTAATCTAATAGTAAATATTTTATTAAATTTATTTGAATATTAATTTGTTTTTTTTTATTAAATTGACTGTCATGAGCAAACAAACATATATACTGTCTCTTTCGAAATTATATGTAAACCAGAATGCGCCGCCTGCGCCCCCGGAGCCTTCGCCCCCTGAGGCTTCAAAAGCCTTATGTTCCTTTAATATAATATTTGTACACTTTTGTGTATTTGCAATAAAACTAAAAACATCTAGAAAATTATTAAAAATGTGAAATAAATAATAATAATAATAATAATAATAATAGCTTTTATTCCAGACGATGAGGAGAATAGTGCAATCCCCAACGCCCATATAAATAATATATAGATAATAAAAAAAAAAAAAAAAGTATTGAAAAATAGTAAACAAAAAATAAATAAATAAATACATAAGTAAATATATAAATATTACTGATAATAAATAATATTAATAATAAATAATAATAATAATAAATAATAATAATAATAATTATAATAAATAAATAATAATAAATAAGTCTAATAATAATAAATAATAATAATTTTATGTCTATTCAAGGCGGTCGGTGTAGCAGTTCCATCCATCGAACATACAATGAAGAATGCAAATGAGAAGATGCAGCAGCAAGAAGACAATTAGGCGATAAAAATATACGAAGACGTAGAGAGGCCGCTCTCATCCTGAGAATGGCTTCAAAATGAGGCACATGCCCTTCTACAAACATTTGCGACGCGCTACAGCTCCTAGGTAACCCGAAAAGAGCACGGTAACAGTTGTTGTATTGTACCTTTATCTTCCTCATCGTCTCCCGCTTGTATCTGGTCCATAATTCACCAGTATAGAGGCTAGTACAAAAGGACATAAATAATTGTCTCTTAACCTCTACACTGGAGTGGAAAAATCGTCTAGCCAGCATATTTGCCCTTACACAAATGGCTCTTCTTTGTCTTTCGATGTCACGGTCATCAGATAGATCCTCCGTCAGCAAGTGTCCCAGATACTTGACTTCCCTAACAGTTTCAAGATTACGCCCATCTAAAATAATGTTGGGGACGAAATGAGGACCTCGACCGTATCGGAAAATCAGTACCATGGATTTACTCGTATTATACCGCATATTATGTTCTGCAGCATAACTCGAGCAAACTTCCAGGAGGCGATTCAGAGCTGACGGAGAAGGCGCCAAGATCACCATGTCATCCGCATAGCTGATGTGGTTACTGCATATTCCTCCTATGTGGCAACCAACTCCAGTCTGTCGAAGGCGATGTGAAAGTTCATCCATGTAAAGGTTGAATAAGCCAGGAGACATTGACCCACCCTGTCTAACCCCGCACTTCAAAGAAGCGGGATCAGAGTATGAATTCCCCCAGCGTACATGGCTGAACTGATTCCGGTGCCAGGATGCTAAAAACCTCACGATTTGACTTGGAGCTCCCCTTTTTAACAGTTTGGACCAAAGTAGATCATGATCCACTCGATCGAAGGCCTTGGATAAGTCTAGAAAACAGGCGTATACGGAAGTTTTTCGCGATGTATAAAAATCCACTACCTGTTTTAAAGTGTAGATGGCCATGTCCGTCGACGAGTGCTTCTTGAATCCAAACTGCTCATCAGCTGACAAAAGGTAGCCACTTAATCTGCAACTCAATATCTTCTCTAGAATTTTAGATAAAATGGTGGCTAGAGCAATAGGACGATAGCTGTCAATGACTGAAGCATCAAGCTTTGATGACTTGAGGACAGGAACAATAGTCGTCCTTGAAAACTCTTCAGGTACATGTTCATGCAAAATCATCACATTGAAAAGCCTTGCTAATATGATGAAGAAATTCTTACCACTATGCAGAACATGATCCGTACTAATGCTGTCCCAACCAGTTGCTTTCCCTCCAGACATTGACCTTAACGCAGTTTCAACTTCGTCGCCAGTTATGACGAAAAACGAATCTTCTGAGATAGACATAACCACATCAGCCCTGCCCATCAAATCCGAAACAGACTCTTTGAAATGCTTGCTAAACATATTGGCAATACTCCGATGGTTGTAGATTCCATTAATATGTACCGGGATAGTACTGTTTACTGCTAAAATAGCATTTGTAGCATTCCAAAATTGCTTGAAGTCTTTATTTCTATGATATAGAGCTATCTTGTCCATAACACTTTGATTAGCGTTGCGTTGACATACCTTCAGTGCAATTTTAAAAACATGCCTAGCATGACGACGTCGGTCGGCAATTTCTCCTGTAGAAGGGCGGCCCGCTGCGACCCATTCTATGAATGAGTTCCTCGAATCTAGGTAGCGTGCCGCTACCTGATCGTTCCAACCAGGAACCACCTTAAACCTCTTATCATTATACTGATGCGTTGGTGAAGAAAATGATGTCGAAGCGGCATTTCTCAACACATCTACAATCGAATGATAGAGGTAATTAATGGAAGTCCTATGCTCAGTATCAGTGCATTTTCTCAAATTGCAATTTTGAAGATTATTATCACATACAATACGATCCAAAGAGTTAATTATTTCTAGTGAATATGCAATTATGTCGGAAGGGTTGCGTGGCATCCAAGTTGCAATGTCGCGATGACGATAATTGTGATATGGTCTCGAACGATTCAGACCATTCGAAGCAATTATAACAAAAAGCGGACGATGATCTGACCATACTACGTCAGTATGGACTTTAAAATCTTGAATGGATCCTAAAATTCCTTCAGATGTGATACAGTGATCCAACCACCGTAAGGAGCCGTGTGCGTCACTAACATATGTAAATGTATCAGATGGAAGACACGCATAATCTTGAATCCTCAAATGATTTTCTTCACAGAAGGATAGTAGTTCGTTCCAAAATAAAGAGCCAGGATGAGCATTAAAATCACCCATGACAATAAAATTCGAGCGACTATGATCTTCGATAGCGGCATTAACAATGCCCAAGCAAGTAGTAAAATCTTCAAAGTTTTCTGGTTTTGCCGTCGGCATATATACATTAATAATTAACAATTCAATATCACCTTGCTGAAGTTTAATGCAAAGTAATCTCGGATTATGAAGGTCAATTTGGGTGACTGTAAAAGTTTTTTTGTACAATATACCAACACCACCATAGGGACGTCCAACTAAAGGTCCATTACCGCTGTCCACTGCAGATGTACCAGTGCCTTCAAATGATGGATGGAATCTTCTCAAGTATACAGTTTCAAATTCTAAAAACCATGTTTCTTGTAACAAAATAACGTCGGCCTCATTACATAGTTTGGAAATGTAGGATTCAGTACGTCGAAAAGAGCGACAATTATAGCTGACGATTGTTATTGTTTTGTCCCCCATTAATATAGTTTTTTCGGAAACGTCGGAAAACAATTCCGGTCGGCCATAAATCTTGCACGAGCAGTTTTGTTGCATTCGTGGCTTCAGTTGCAACAATGAAAGACTTGAAACCGCATTTTGTTCGAGATGGTAGTTCTTTTAAGGTGAATTTGAAATTTACTTTTTTCTTTAAATATGTACTAATTATTTCGACATTCGTCTCTAACGAGAATCTAGAGATGTAAATTTCAGATTCTGGAATTACAGCTTGCAATTCAGAATCCTTGCAAGTGCCTCTTAAGTTGGCACTTCGTCTAATGTTTTTTTTCGTTTTAACTAATTTGAAATTATCGTTGTTATCATTTTCAGCTAGTGGAGCGCCAGCACTGGTTGACACTCCCTGATTGTTTGCATCGTTCGATGTAACATTTTTCGAAGCGCCGCCACTGGTTGACGCTCCCCGCTTGTTTACATTATTCGATGTAACATTATTCGATGCGTTCGGCACAGGAGGTAGTTTCGATTGGCTATTATTTTTGTTGGTTTTATTAGTCTGCTTACGTACGGCATCCGCAAAGGTTCCGGTTTTTTTTAATATCTCTTCCACCAAGTTAGACGCATTCAAATCGCGATTTGAAACATCGGAAGTGATCTTGTTCATATCTTCGCGCAACTCAGCTATTGCATCCTTAATGAGAGAAATATCATTCGCCCCACCCTGAGACTTCAGAACTCTCACCTCTTCCTTCAAATCTTGAATGGCACTCAGTAATGATGTAACATCAATCGAATCGAAAGAAACAGGAGGCAAACGTCGCAGGTTGACAGCGCCAAAATTTGGTAGAACAGACACATCTGTCTCTTTAAACATTTTAATAATGTCTTGAATACATCTTAACTTTTTTAGATCACCTTGTCGTCGTGTATCTCGCACATCAGGCAGAAGTGAAATGAGCACGTTTCTCGCCACCATCATTTCATCCTCAGTAAAGAAGTCACATATTTGGACAAGTGATACTTCATCTAGGGTGTCGATCTTGTTGCGTATGAACGCCAGAACTTCATTTATCACCACTCTACAGGCACAAATCGTGGCCATATCGGTAGAAAGGGATGTAGGTAAACACGTCCGTCTGTGTATACCACACAACGCGAACTCTAAAAAATATACTTGAGCATTTAAAAAATAACAAATTTAAATATTGATATCTCTATTCTTGACAAAATTTACAATAAAATAAGCCAATATCCGCGAGTTCATTGAAATTGAATTTAAGATGATTCAAGCACCTTGAGGAACTAATTTATATTGACATGAATTTTGTATATATGTACATATGTACGTATACATACATACTAGGTAGAATGAAAAAAATCGTCAAAACAGTTAAGCCATTTATCAAAATAAAATTGATAAACATACATAGTACATATAAGATGCTAAATAATGTTGGCAATATAATATTTAGACGAGGTGCCCATTTAGGATCAATCTACAAATTGATGTAATACAATGCATATAGAAATATGTACATACCATGTGGTACTCGTATCATGAAAATTGTAGATCGCTTTGAAACACGTGGGGGCAATGATAGGATTTGGAGCTGTCATGAGCCGTTAGAAGCATCTGTACCGCGATTGAACGTAATGTCGAACGAATGAAACAATATCAACGGGTGGTTATTGCATACATAAGAAATAATACACGGTCGTAGTCGTCAGCATTATCAGACTGTGCCAGATTAGGGGCTGTTACTCGTAACTGGCACCCCGGGGGAGTTGAGTGAGAAATCGATTGTCGCCGAGGGATTTCCCGTACAAAGGGCGGTCGGCAGATAAGGAATATGAGAGATGAAAGGGCATCCCGGAACGTAAGATGTAATCGGGAAGTGTTCTCGCATTAAAACCCGACAGAGATTTTTGCTTCAATTTGGACGATAGGCAGTCTAACGAGCGAATTACGTGATCGCCGGCCAGAAAATGTCGCAAAACCTCAGATAAACGCTCCAATTCTCGCCCGTAATTGATATTTTGCGTTTAATTAAGCCTCCAGGTGAGAAATTCGATAAAATTCGGTGTCGAATTGATATATGTATGTAATCGTCAGTGCATTTTCTAAAGGCGCTTCATATATACGTGCTGTCACGTTCCAATGAAAGATTAATAGATTTTAGTTTACTCATTCCACCGCTGCCACCAAAATTATCACAAAGATTAAATTCTTTTTTAAAACTACTTGGCTAACTAACCAAGGTTTCATTTATCTTGAAGTTAGATATATTCGAAAAATGAATGATTTCATTATGGAACGGAGAGTTTAAATGAGATATGTAGAACTGTTTCACTTAAACTTTGCATCACTATTTAACTTAGTTCTGCTGCTGATGTGTTGACCGTCACTTACGGAGTCGATGGCGATGACTATCATTCTCGGAGTCGATGGTAATGACTGACTAATTCTAACAGTAATGAGTTTATAAACTCTTTTTTAAAACAATGAAGTGTTTAAGACACGTGACGTACAATTTTGGTTAGTCAGTAAATTAGGTGTGCCACTTATCAATGGTGCTATTTATTAATTTAGGTGTGTCACAAATCAATGGTGCGTCTTATCCCTACTGATTAGTCAACTACATTGATAAGCGAGGTACATAACAGTGCTAAGGTCTTTTCATACTGGAACAGCACATAAAACAGCAATACAAAAAAGTATTATTTGGTACATTCTATTACATACTAGCTGAACCCGGCATGTGTTACAATGCTACAATAACGTAGCCAATTCCCGTTCCCGTTTCAAGTGATGGTTGGAGCTCAACTAACGTCTCTTCAACGGCGTGTCGTCATAAACCAACTGGTAACGTGGTTACCAACGAACACATTTCGACAGTTTACTGTTTTACAAATTTTATTCGTGAGTCGTTGATATTTGTCAGTCAACTCCCTGCGTTTCTCTTAAATTTTAATTTTCTACAATCAGTATCATACTTCTAGTAGAAAAATTAAGTCGAATATAGAATGTTTTATAAGTTCAAAGAAAGTCAAATTATTGATTTTTATTTTTCCAATTAAATAATTAAAAAAGAAAAATGGGGGCGCCTCGCAGCGCCCCTTGTCTATGGCGCCCTAGGCACATGCCTACTCTGCTGGACCTTTGAGCTGACCCTGCATCTATTCATACTAAACAGCAGTACATGTCACCGTAACGTATCAAGCAAAACCGGTTTTCTTTGACCACCGTGAAAATATTTCCATACGACGTGACGTCATAGTAGCAAGTGCACGGGTATTAACGAAAGTGCGCATGCTCATATGAATATTTTCAGAAACGTCATAATATGACAAAATTGACTCGACGATACGGTGCAAGCGATATTGCACCGTATCATCACACTCTGTAATGTATTTGTAAGTCGATTTTGTCTTTCACTCAGCCGAAATTTGTCTGAACGTGCGCTAATGTATAATATTAATTAGAAGTAGTAATTTTAATGCACTGCTGTGCTGTTGCTTTGGAGTGCTGGACAATTTGAATAGACTTTTATATGTGAACACGTTCATAAATAATGTACTAATGATTTTTATTCAAACTTTTATAATTCGTTAGCATGGTTAGCATGTAACTCATTCGATTGTGTGGTCACAGGTTATATTTCTGGCTTTGTCACTGAGCAGATATTTTCGTTTCTTATAAGAGAAAAAATTGACCATTCTGTCTTATTTTTCAAAAAATTTTACAGCATCTCATAATTTATTGATATTTTAAAAATCTGAAAAAATTTGTTCACAGATGTCTCTATGATGATTGTAAAGTTTGATGATCGATGTTTGTAATTGATATCGTATTAATAAAAATGATTGTAACTCATATAAAATAAATAAACAAATAAATAATGTTTTTCCCTTATTGATTATAACTTCGTTATTGATTCTTATTTCATTATTGAAACTGGAAAATCTCACTAGATCTAACATATATTTTGGATTATTTTCATTTAATATTATATTATATAAGAAATGTTCATATACATACGATACTTATGTAGGTACATATGTTGACCTGCTTTCGACGTTAAAGTTAGTTGCAGTTTCGAAAATATATATTGCTCCACTGAAGCTAGAACTCTCCCTCTCTTTGTAGATGGATATACATATACGTATATTTATTACATAATGTATAATGTAAAAACTTAACAGAAAGAAGTATTTTCGAACTTTTCAAAGTTCAGGCGATACTTTTGATTTCTCAGTACACACAAAAAACCAACATACACATTTTCCGCTAGAAATTTCCGTTTTATATTTTTTATTTTATTTATTTAGCTACACGTGTGTATACTCAGTATAAGTACAAATGTATGTATTTATATGTATATGTACGTATAGGAGCGATTACGCGTACTTGACCCGGTGACGTGTGGTATAAAATAAGGGGGTTTGTGTTTATTATTCTGCTCAGAGTTTAACAAGTGTGCTTAATTCGGGAAGGATATACCATCACGTGTCACACACTCTGTTACCTTAGTTCTGAGATGGGCCGCGTGTTTGCAACACCTGACGGTTCGGGGAATCTTTATACCAAAACATCAAAGCTGAATGTTTACTTTAATAATGTGATATTACATATTACATATATGGCCTGACTAAATTTGAAACGTCGATAGAATAAGTTCGATGAAATCAAATAAAATTTGATTTATTGATTTTAAAATTATATTGAAAATTGCTCAAATGGGCACTAATTACACTGAGCAACAAAAAAATCTATTTTTTTTTTCATTTACCGAAGCAGAATTCAATCAATCTTTCGTGACTAGGAATTTCAAAAATATCTGAATTTCCGATACCGGTATTATCGAAATAAAGAAAAGAACAATACCGGTATTACCGGTACTTTCGGTTTTTCTTTAATTAATTAATTTTTAATAAACAAAAAAAAACATTGCTTCCGATATCCCAAGCTTGCATGTTTCAACATGTTTA
This sequence comes from Arctopsyche grandis, assembly GCF_051622035.1. Taxonomy (NCBI): domain Eukaryota; kingdom Metazoa; phylum Arthropoda; class Insecta; order Trichoptera; family Hydropsychidae; genus Arctopsyche; species Arctopsyche grandis. The sequence continues at coordinate 874,818 of NC_135355.1, forward strand.
TTGAAAAATACGCCAAACCCAAACATTCAAATATAATATATGTAGAATAATCTGGTAAAAAACTGTAAAGTAGGTACGTCCCAAATGTAACGGATCATAAACTGTGATTTTTTTTTTATCCTTATGTTCATTTTATGTATTTTTCCATTATTTTATAGTATTTTTCTGCTTTTACCTTTTATTTATTTTTAATCTATGAATTATTACTATTGATATTATGATTTTTATTTTTCTCTCTTATTTTCTTATGGAGACCATTGTGGCGCATTTAGTTCTTCCTGTAATGCCACAATGGTCCAAGCTAATATTTAAATAAATACTATACACACTTTATATTCAATGTGAAACTAAGGATAGGATTTGAGGATTTTATTTATTCTTTTATTTGATTTTTTCATCTTAAGCTCATTTTTATGTATTATTTTTTACTATTTTTTTTATCCAATTTTTCTTGCTTTTGCTTTAATTTTTATTATATGCATATTATTTTATTTTATTTTTGTTTTCTTCTCTTTTTCAAATATAGGCCATTGTAGCGCATTAGGTTTTTCTTGTATTGCCACAATAGTCCAGAACTATAAATAAATAAATAATGCTTCGTAGAAACTAGTGCTTTGATTTTTAATTTTTTTTTTTTGCAATTCCGAGTTAGCCTTATCAGTAGAGGTACATAGGGGCCGCTCATTGTTCCATTTTTGTAAATCCTTTGTAAAAAAGGTTCGGCAAACCATTAACAATGCATTTACTATATTTGAACAATACGCGGCACCTCTGGGTCCGGGCTTTACTTATCAGATACCCAATCATCGCTCACTAGAGATGCAAACGAAGAGTCAACCATCAGTTGGGGAATTAGTTATTGTTGAAAAACAAATTATATTTTTTTCCATACTCTAATTAGAAAAATAGTCCTTGTCGTGTAAACATTTTCTTATTTAAATTAAAATTAAAAAGGTTTGCGAAATTGAAACACAATGTTAGAGGGCCTAAATATACAATAGATATATGTATTATATGTTATACCAAAAATTTTGCCGAACATTATATTTAACGATATGTATCGGAAACCGTGAAAATTAAAACAATTCTACAGACAAAGATATATGCAAAATATATACACATCATAAAAATATGCGCATCGATCGTTTTCGTAATTTTTAGCCATGGAAATATCGTTTTCGACGAATAAAATGTACGAAATTGAAAAAAATCGGCATTTCATTTTTTAATACCGGTATTACCAAAGCTATAGTTTCGATCAAATACTGATACTACCGGTATCGATAATTTTGGAATCCCTATTCGTGACCCATCAAATTCAAATCTGACAATATTTTTTGTTGTCTTGCTCTAATTTAAGAGATATGAGCGTTTAAAAAAATGTACAATTTTTGAATTTTGCAGTATTTGATTAAAAATCTAGTATTGCTTTCAAAAGTGAGCATTGGAATCAATAGATACATATTTTTCCTATTGATTGTAATTTTTTATTGCTTAAAAACTCGTATAATTAAATATCTGGGGATTTTTCAAAGTGAAAATGTTTTCTTCCGCAGTATAACGAGTTAATTTTGGAAATTAAAAGCTGTTTATTAGCTTCACTCTGTTATTTTTCACTTTACCAAGTTGAAATAAAATATGAAAATATGTGAAAGTTGATGTTTCTTAAAATATTCATTTCTTCGTTGTTATCACATTTTTTGTATTGTGATTTTTTACTGTATGTAATATTTCATTCAATTTTCACAAATTTCTAAGTATTATTGTTACTCTATTTAATGATAGAAATACATATTAAGAAACTGCTGTACCTGAATTTGATATTTTCCAGCTTAGTGAGCGTAAGTTATAGGAGATTATTTTAACCTATTTAAATTATGTTATATTATATATGTATGCTTTTATTTGATATTTTTACTTTGTCTACTATTATTAATGCTATTGTTTTTTATGATCATTTATTAATGTATTTTTGTCCGTATAAATACATATGTTATATTGTATTTTCGACTATTGTGGCGCATTAGAGATTTCTGTAATGCCACAATGGTCTAAACTTAAATAAAATTATACAAAAATAACCTCGGATTTCAAAGAATACATATTATCTTGTTACGTCAAAGCTTGTTTTTATCGTAAGCTGATTTGAATTGGTAAATATAAATACACTAGTGGTTTTACCCGGCTTCGCTCGGTATTTGTAATCATGACTAATCTAATAGTAAACATTTTTTAAAATTTATTTGAATAGTTTTATTTTATATAAATTTATTTGAATATTCATTTGTTTTCTTTATTAAATTGACTGTCACGAACAAACAAATATATATGAACATATACTAAGTCTCTTTCGAAATTATATTCAAAGCCCGCTTTAAAGGTCAAGGAATTTGACCCTTAAAGCCCTCAACATGAGGCCACCACCCCCTTAACGAATACAGTCTAAGAGACCCTTTCGTCGGAGATCAAGACGGTTGTTCATGAATATCCCACAAGAACAACCGCACATCACTGTTCTAATAAAAAAAACCACATTGTACATAACCAAGTACAAAATAAACAACAACGCATGAACACATAAAGCGCGCATGCGTTAGGAAATAATACCTGAAATGTGCCGTGCAAATGCACGCACACCTGTTATATATATACACAATTATATGTATACCAGATTCCAGCGGCCCCCCCCCAGTGCTTTCGTCATCTCCGCCGTCGCCCCCCGGAGCCTTCGCCCCCTAGGGCTTTGCCCCCGGCACCTGTGCCCTCGATGCCTTCGCCCCGGGGATTTAGAATCCTTTGAATCGAAAAAAATCGAATCGGCGCCTATGAATCGAAAAAAAAAATAATCGAATGTGTCGTCTACGAACCAACGAACGAAGCTTATATACATACATACAAAGTCTCTTTCGAAATTATATATTAGATTTGTATTATTTTCTGATAAAATTCACAGATGAAAATTACTAAAAGTATCTACATATGTATGTAGGTACATATCATACATCAAAGGAAAATTGAAATGCAATTTAGTGCAAGTATAAATATTTGATAGCACTTAAGCGCCTTAGAAATGGAAGCACTTTTTACGTCTGAAAGTGCAGATAAAAATTTAAAATGAAATCTGAAGTTCGTCAGCCGTCGGCGCTTTGAAAGCTCTCGCCGCGGGGCTACGAGTGACGAAAGCCCCGAAACGAAGCATTTTCCGCGGTGAAATGCGGTCTGGGAGAGAAAAGGGGGTGGTGGGGAGGATGGGGGAGGAATTTGGCAGGGCTTAGTGCGGGTGTGGGTGTGTTCGCTTCAAAACACTGAAACAGAGGTAGGCACCATTCGGCTCTGTCGTAAAAAACACGCCATAATATACGGGGCGAAAAGAAAACTCGTGGAAACAAAACCGTTGCGTCGTGGAAAAGCGCCTCTTCATTCATTCTACCAATATATTGTGGATGAAAGTTACATCCGAGGCTTACGTGGAACGTTTCACTAAACGCTGAAAAGCGGCTTATTGTTTTTGTCACACGTCGATTAAATTTAATTTTTAAATACGATTGAAATTTACATACATATATTTAAATTATATAAATCCATCAATTCAGTAATTGTTTCAGTTTTATCCAACTTCGTATTTTGTACCATATAAACTAATATTTCGACTTCAGATTAAATTCCATGTTCTTTATAAATATCCTTTTAATACGCAGACTTATTTTTTTATTTTTTTTTTTTATTTTAATTAATTAAATTAAACAGATTAATCCGAAGCGGCGAGTTCGCTAAAAAGATCGAGAAATTATATATATTTAATACACAATTATTACATATATCGCAACAATACATGAAATCTATCGTCAGATATTACAACCATCGTATACAATACGATCAATACGAATTTTATATTCGATAAACAACCACAGAGACATCTATGGTGAGCAATATGGCAAAACCTAAAATATAACAATAACTAAAGGTTCGCAACAGAAAATTGGGAAGGAAACGCCAATTTTACAGGAATCGTTTCAATGAAAATCAGAAAAATTGGTAAATTCTGATAAAAAACGATCGACCTCGACAAACCAAGGTCTGGCCAACAACGAGACTATAGTGGGAATCGAACCCGTAACACCTCGCACGAAATAATACAACACTCACCACTAGACCACGCTGCTGGTTAATTAATGTTTGATTATAGATGAAATAAAACTGATTTAATTTGTTTTATATACACATATGTACATATATATATTGTTAGTAAATTGCTCAATAGTCAATTACTCAAATGTCAAATTACTCTAAATACGAGTTCTTCGAATTTAAATTATTCAAAATACAATTAACTACAAAAAGATACATAGTTGTTAAACAGAATTATCAGCGCAATTTTACTAATTGTAATTTATATTGCTATTGAACTTTTTTTTCAAGTTACGAAAAAAAAACAAAAATGAAAGATATTAAATATTGTACATTATAAAATAAAAATATAGGCTAAATTGTGTTCTGTTCTACGTACATACATACATATAAAAATGTAAATATAATATACCAGAATTAATTAAGCTGCTATATTTGAAAGTGGCAGAAGTTCAATTTTCAGTTCAAAAAACAATTTGTGTTAATTCACAAATTGTTGTCACTTATTTTAATTCGATGTGTCCAGAATTTCGGTAAAGCATAATATATGTACATATACAAGCCATCAGTATTTTTAAATATTGTAAAACGCAAAACATTATATTTAATATTTTGCGAGATATTTCTCGAATTGAAGAAAAGTGGACTTGTGCCAATTTTTACAAACCTCCTGTACGTTTCACATTAAGACGGCTTTTTTATATCTCTTATGTCTTATTAATATATCAGATCAATTATAAAAAATTAAAGGTTTCATAACATTTTTAAGCAAATCGTTTTCGAGAAATTGACATTCGAGGAACTTGTATTTCTACCACTGTGACATTTGAGCACTTGATTTTTCAGCAATTGATTTGAAGAAGTTGCATTCTATAAATTTTTCCGGACACTATAAATCTATAATATTATTATTGTATGTACATATGTATATATTTTAGAAATTATAATGGTTTTTGGCATTTTAATACCATACTTAGTTTGTCTCATACGTACCTAATATGTATGGATTCCACCATTTAAGATATGCCATTTTTTATCTAAGATCGACGCAAAACGTTTCAAATACCATATAACTACGCTGGGTGAATTCTGATGAATTATGTATGAATGTGTGTAAATCAAACTTGTGCACGGATTTGTAAAAATAGAGAAAATACATTGAAGTAAATTCCCGTTTGTACGCACACACTAGGCGGAAAATCTTTGTTTTAAAGTGAAGCTCAAAAAAAATAAAAAAGGGAGAGAATTATTTGCATATATATAAGTCTTTCACCTGGCCGTTCTTTCTGCGAAAATACCGAACGGGACGAGGCGGAAGAGTGGTGGGGGGGGGCGGGATTTTCCGAGATTTTCTTTCACCTTATCGGGACGTATTCAAATCTATAGTATCCGTGGAACACCGCCAAAGAAGTCTGAAGTTATAGAATGAACGATCTAAAATCGCGTAACGTTAATAATACATACATACGTAGTTGCTCGTGCGTCGGGGAAAAACGAATATTTATTCGGACGATTCGAGCGGAAAAACGATCGAACGACAACGAACCGCGAAGCTTTCGTCTCTTTAAAATCCCATTCTCGAACGTAATTTTATTCATCGCATTTCGTCTTCCTCCACTTCGTCCCCTATCCCTGGTCGTTTTCCCGCTTTTCCGGCTGCTCGTACGTTTCCATCGCGGGGTGGAAAATCTCGTCCTCCACATTCACTTGTGGAATATCGAATGGGATTTGAGCAAACACGCACGAAGGCTGCCGGGAAAACAAGGGGATAAATAAAAATGTGCGCGACCGTATTGACTTGGAACTCGTGAGTGAAGAAAAAAATAAAGAAGAACTTTTGACACGATGACATGTGCCATTCAGACTTTTGATATGATAAAGATGCTCATATTTGAAATTCTGTTGAATTTTCTTATTATGTGTGGAATCATATTACATCGTTTTAATACGATTACTCATAATAATGAGATACATTTTTTCAATTGTCAGTCTGGCGTTTGAACCGTAAGCTACTATTTTTTATATAATATGTATTTAAAATTATTATTCTGAAGCTTATTGAGACTGCCATATTCTATATTAAAGCGTATGAAACGTGATTGTTTAAATGCTACAGAAAAAGCTAGCTGTAAAATAAACCAAGTTCTTAAGAGGGCTGAACACCAGCACCTTGTCCATACAAACGTATTAGACTTCTCCCTTCCTCAATTATAGCACTAGAGAAATTATTTTTTAATATGCTATGGATATCTAACATAGGCATGTTTCTGTGGTTTTATATTTTTTCATTAGTAATTTTTTATAGGAGCTAGGAGCCGCCAAACATATATAAAATCGCCTCTTTTTTACACCCACGAAAAGAGTCCAGCGTGCTTATTTAACGGTCGATTTCAAAAAAAATACGCACACAGTTGCATAGAAAATATCTTTTTCATACCGATGATGAATTTTTTTTAAAAATTGGTCCAGTTTCGGAGGAGAAAATTGGAGAATACGAAACCTCGATTTTGTCGATTTAAAATACGTATTATCTGGTCGAAGCGCAACTGTCGCATTCACTCAATATATATATTGATATATATTGTTGCATTCACTCAATATATATATGGAAGAAAAGAACGGCAACAAAATTAAGGTTTCGGATATCCAGCCCTCTTAATTAATCAATGACATTTATTGTATGGAATTACTAGTTGTTTGTTTACGGATCATTTAATATAATGTAATAACAAACAACAGCCACTTAAATTTATATAGTGTTAAAAGTTGAATAAATTTGGATAAATATTGACATGCTTATGATATTAAGAAATGCATGCAACAGTCGGATAAAAAATTCTTCTATCCAGCACGTATTGCAATGCAGCAACTTTAAAAATGAAATCTGAAAGCTAATGCTATGGTATTTGAAATTTAACTTGAAAACAAACACATTTATTCACATGTTAGCGAAAAAAGCACCGACAATCGGATCATTTTTCTGAATGGTATCGTTTACCTTATAAAATTTTTCCGTATGGTACATTTTACTGTATTGTAGCATTGTACATATACATATAATATTAGCACTATCAAAAACGTTACATTTGAACGAAACGAGTAAACATGAAACGAGTAAACATGAAACGTGTTGAGTTGACGTTTTTAATACGGTTTTCTGTAACCGACTGGTTAAAGTGGGACAACCGTTTGATATTTCCGTGTAGACTTTCGTAAACAAGTCAACAAACGTTCATATATATGTATTCTCTGTAGAATTACATCCTTGTATTTAAAATGATATTTGGTTTATTATATGAAGATATAATACATACATATATGTGTTCCATATTTAATATAACGTAACGGGATTACAAATGCTTTCAGAATATTCTGCGTTGAAACAAATTTCAAGTTAAAGCCCTTGGGAAAGTTACTGGTCTTCTATTGATTATTTGATTGCCTATAGCGACGAGATAAATCTGAAAGCACTCAGTTTCATGTATGATTCTGAAAACCTACGAATTTGAGTAAACCGCAGACAAAACAAAACACGCATTTACATTTAAGTATAAGCACGTATGTATACAAAATATGTATATAGTTAAATGTATACATATGTAAATGCTACAGACGAACTTTCTCTAAGGTATCATTAAGGAGTGTGTTCATGTTTTATTGAAGACGAGAAATAATAATTTTAAATTTAATATCGTTTTGCTTTGTAACAATAATATGTATGTAGGAGCATTTAAATAAAAGTTTCCGGTGTGTTCGTGTGTGTATTGCCTTGTGAAAATGTCGTATTTTCCTTTGGCGGGGAAAAGTGTACTGAAGTGTCTTTAAACATTATCATTCCTAAAAGCGGAACTGTGTACCGGTAATAGTGCTGTAGTACTTTTTCAACATTTCTTAGGACATTCTCTGGTCGTTTGCTCACTTCACAAGTCCTTAAGTAGTTTTGTCGTTCTCATTGCGACACACAGCCTCCTACAATGTATGTATCTATGTACATGCGAACCCATAGGTACGTACAAGCCCCTGAAAAAGCATGTTAAATCACTGAGCGTAAATTAAACTTTACGAAGGAGACATTCCAAAGCTCATTTCGAGATCCGTTTCGAAACGATAGCGTAATGAAGTCGAAGTAAAGTGGTTAAATAAACCGCTTTCCGGACGATTTCTTTTCGAAATTTAATATCTTTCTACGCTATACGAGTACGTACCTGTACTTGGTCTGCTGAGATATTACCTTTTTCAGTTTGAAGCATAGTTAAACAAAATCTATTAAAAACCTATAATTAATATTTGCATATACATAGTATATACATATTTGATTGTGCTCTTTTTAACACTAAAATAAATACAATATTTTTATTGATAACTTGCTTACCTCGATAAAGTAAACGAATTTTTTTTTAATCCAGAATAATAGTCGAAATATGATTTTTCTAAGTGGAATTTTATTTAATTCTCATATAAAGACAATTTAATATATTATCCTTATTAATTCAATTCAGATTCGTGCAAATACAATTACGAGCTTTTAGCTCGAACTTTTACCGATTTAAAATTCAGTACACTTCCAATTAACCCTTTTAAACAAAAACAAAAATTGTGTGGCCAGAACATTATTTCAATAAACATGTTTCAATAGAAAAAGCTCAATATAAAATAGTATTAACAGTGGGAAAAAATCCCAAGTGAAAATACGTACTTTTGACTTTTGATTTGAATTGGACGACTACTTAGAGAGATTTGAAAGCTGAAAAGTACTACAAATGAAAGATAAAATACCCGACTATAGAATCCAATATTTATTTTGAATAAGAAATTGACAGATTTTGAGACATCTACCGAACAACACCAAGATATAGAAAAATCGCTCGATTAATAAAATAACATATAAATATCTCCGAATCTCGAGCCAATCAACATTTTTTATTACCAGATTAGTATTATTGAAGTAGTTGTTATATCTTTGGTATTATTGAGGAAATGTGTTTTGGAAAAGGTCGATTCCTGTGAAGGACATTTTTCTAAATTTTATCAGCCTGAATAGCGACGGATAAATCCCGAAAATGGCCAGCTTTGTATTGCAATAACAACACGTGTATTACAATAACTAAGCCTAAAATATAATTCTAAAAATAATCAGATTTGTATCATATAATTTTTATATAAAAATTTAATGCACCTGTTTGAGAATGTTTCATATTCAGAGATGGAAAAAAGAATTTGAATATTATGCAAATTTCCCATTACATAATTATACTGTGCAAACATTATGTACCTATGCTATATTATGCTAAATTTTAGGACGAAGAATTTCTTGAAAAAATCTTTACGATTAAACTTCATATTACATTATTTCTACCAAAATTTTATACGCTTTATGTAACTCTATATTTTCTATATTGTAAAAAATCTATGTCAGTTTCATAACGTTTCAAAAATTTGTTCCAGTGATAATTTAAAACGATATGGTTTAATTAACGTAATTAAAAATTATTTTTCTTGGAAAGAGCTTTGGAATTTTTTCATATCTTTAATTACAACTTTTAAAAGTATCCATCAAAAAAGTATTCATTATAATTATGCCTCAAATACTTTTTTCTTTAAATTAATTATTAGAATATCTTGAATAAAGCGTTTATAATATATGTTATAAGATGTACACATCTAACCTCTTATTTACTACACTCTTATACAGATAGGGCAAAAACAAATATTCAATATCTAAATAAAAGCAAACAACTTTCGATAGCATTATACCACAAACAAATTTTTGGCCGAAAATGTTACTCACATGAGATACGTATATGTATATATACATACATATATGTAAATATGTATAGGTTTAAGCCTGTGCACATTTTTAGTATATCTGATAGGAAATTATTTTGATTGATTTTTAAATGCTTTTTATTATTACTAAATCATGTTCAAAATATATCTTATATCTATTTTAATAGCTACTGATCTTCTGATCATTTTATAATTTTTATTTAATTTTGTTAGTAATCATTGTACTATATTATTCTAATGTTGATGTACAGCATAATAAGAAAAATAGCTCAAAACCCCATTTACAATTCTTATAAATGCTCATAATACATCTAATACATAATATTAATAAAAGAGTCTCTAAAGTCGATGACCTAAAGCAGATTGTGTTTGTGTTTTTATACCTGAAGGGTATAGACATTTTGTCGTAATCACTAAGACTCTTCACAGGTGTGTTAGTATGGTTATTATTAGTGATTCTGTCATAGAATCTACTGGTTAATTTGTTAGTAATGTCTTGCATTAGCTAATTTATTATTTATGGCTTGCAGTTTTTTCAAGTTAGTATATATGGGTGTGGTATAAATTATCTTTAGGGATTTATTTTGTATTATTTGTGGCTTAGAAAGGTTAGTATTCGAGGCGTTAACTTATAAAATTATGAAAATCTGGAATAGTACGGATTCAATAGGATCCTGCTTGAATTATGTATGTCTTTTTTACTACTTGAACTATATAATATATTGAAATATTCTAATTGAAATATGTTTATTTTTGTAAATGTTGATTTATTCTTCCTGTTTGACAATTGGAAACTTATAGTGCATGGTAGCGGATCTCAATCTTTCCAGAATATGAAGAGCAATATTTGATTGCAAATTCATTAAAATTCAGATTTTTTGAAGTCTTTCAATTAAAATGTTATTTTTTAAATACCCATACCAGTTGTCTAATGACGCCACCCTGTATTACATTTTACACGACAAAAAAACTTATCTCTTTCAGCCTGCCTTCTCTGTTTGCAAATTCGTTTCAGTCTCCATTTGCAAGCGAAAAAAAACTTCACAGCAAAACAAAATGGCGGCTGGCAAAGAACGCGTCCATCGTCCCGGAAAGGGCTCCGGAAAGGGCGTTAAACTAAGCAGAGTGTAAACAAGATTGTACTGGTCGTGGACCAAGAAAGCCTTTTTATTTCCGGTTAACGCGCCTCATCCGGTCGTTAGTTGCCGGAGAACGATCACACAACAAATAAACTCTTTATGTTCCATCTTTCGAATTACTATTTTCGCACTGAAAAACGAGCCATTATCGTCCGGAGCGATTTGCATAATCAAATTTGCGTAAATAGTATATGGAAATTTCATCGCTGTATTATTTCAGACTTTGTATTACGCTCTCGATACGGATCACACGCGAAATTGAAATTCTAATTCAGACGATCGAACTCTAGAGTGCCAAATTATCGATACTCTCTGTATTTGTGAATATGTATTCGAACGAGTCTAGCGTACCTGTCTATTAGAGCAACTCACTTAATGTAATTATTTGAAATTAAATTCTAAACTGAGCATTGTTTGTGAGTGGGCTTTGAAGTTTGGCATCCGTTTGTGCCAGAAGGCGTTTCTAACGTACATAGACTAAAATCACTTTAAAATGAAACCCACAACGATGAAATCTAATTTGCAAAATAGTTCAACGTTCAGCGTTAAAATGGCTAAAAATAAATATACATATGTACATACGATTTATATATATACTTTAGTTAACATTTGCTTCATTAAATGTTGCATATCATATGTACATACATACGCATATTTGTTCAACTATGCAAATGTTTGCATTATTCATTGTATCAAATATAATTTTGTATTCTAGGATTCGTATGACAAATTTATTTAAATCATTTTCTCTCTAAATTTATTTGATATCTATTAAATATTTATTTACGATTAAATATTTGTGATAATATTAATACTTTTTTCGTGTAACCGATTTTAAAAAATATTAGATAAAAAGTAGGGTTGTGGAGCTGAATTCATAATCGCCAAAAATTTGTCCCAGATACTGATTTCACATTCAAGTCGTATTACTTAACAATGTATGTTAATATTGAATTAATAACGAACGTATAGAGCTCATATTTTTAAATCTGAGATGCAGTTTATTTATATATTTTTCTCAAATTCCAAAACCCTGGATTGATTTATTGATCTCAAATACTTTTTACAAGGTTTTTATTAGTTTCACCTTATTCGTTCGCAAGACATTCCTTTCTAAAATATTTCCGATCACTTTGAAACTTTGCAATTTTGGCAGTATTAGCCTGCGAGCGATATTTCAATTGTGTCCGCTAGGTCGATAGTTATATTATTGTAATAAACATTTGAAAAAAAAACCTTCAGTCGCGAATGAAATGATATAAAAGCGACCCAAGGTTTTAATCATATATTTATTTGATTTTTAAATGCTTTTTATTATTACTAAATTATGTTCACAATACATATTACATATATTTTAATAGCTACTTATCTACTGATTATTTTCCATTTTACAATTTTAATTTAATTTTGTTAGTAATCATGGTATTATATTATTCTAACTTCAATGTACAGCTTAATAGGAAAAAGAGCTCAAAAAATTATTTACAATTCTTATAAATGCTCATAATACATCTAATACAAAATATTAAATAAAGACTCTCTAAAGTCGATCACCTAAAGCAGATTGTGTTTAGGTAATCTAATATATTTAATTACATTAATCCTCTAGTATACAATTTATATTTTTATATGAAGTAATATATTTAATTAAATAAATCATATACGTAAATCATCAATTATAATAGTATAGATACATATTATTTTTGATTCATATAAAGAAATTTCTCTAAGATTATTATTTAAGCCGGTAACAATAGTCTAATTTTTAAAATAATCGAGGCTACTTGTCTATTTATTTATTACTTTTCAATCCCTAAAAATAATTTATAATACACCCATATATAATAACTTGAAAAAACTGCATGCCATATATAATATTCCGTTTGTTACAGACATTACTAACAAACTAACCAGTAGATTCTATGACAGAATCACTAATAATCATACGAACACACTTGTGAAGAGTCTCAGTGATTATAACAAAATGTCTATACCCTTCAGGTATAAACACAGATTACCTAAACACAATCTGCTTTAGGTCATCGACTTTAGAGAGTCTTTAATTAATATTATGTATTAGATGTACATATTATGAGCATTTATAAGAATTGTAAATAGGTTTTTGTTCCTATTACGCTGTACATATTAACATTAGAATAATATAATACTATAATTACTTACTAAAATAAAATAAAATTGTAAAATAGAAAATGATCAGTAGATCCGTAGCGATTAAAATAGATATAATATGTATTGTGAACATAATTTAGTAATATTAAAAAGCATTTAAAAATCAAATATATTACTTTTCAATAAAACAAAAATTTTATTTAATGCAAACGGAATATCAAGACCAATTTAAAAATCAAGGCATTGATTTGGAAAATCGTAACATAAAAGATATGGATTTGCGCAAAGTTTTGTTTAGAGTATGACATAAAACAGCGATTAAAAAAGCGTTGGATACCCCTGACGAAGACGTCTCCAAGCTTATATATCGCTTAAAGGCTGTAAATTTCACACGAGATATATCCAAACGATAGCTTTCACCGCGCGCGGTTCGCTAACTTTCAAAACGTTTCGAAGAGAGCCAAAGAAAAAACCCCATTACGACATTATTGACGTTCCGCAAGAAAAAATGACATTTTCCCCCGGCGAGGTTTTCCTCCGGGTCATGCTCGGGCATTCCATTAAACCTAGGCAGATTTTGCTCGCCGGGATGAGGGGTGTCGGTGGAAAAAAATAAATTTCGCTTTTACGCCAAGTCATTCCGTAGGTAATTTGAGCGTAGGCGGTAAACAAGCTATTTTATGTATCCAGGTCATTTAATGTATGAGAGTGAGTACAGGGTGGGATTCATGGGGATTCTGAGGAGTTTCGACGATAAAGTTTAAAACACTCCGCGAGCCGGAGAGCTCGTTAAAGTTGGCCGGCCATAACCGATTTAATACTCCGGCCATTAATCGAGTTCGTTTCGCCCTCGCTAAATATCAATTAAAACGATTGAGAGCCCCTGCATCGAGAAGCTTCACCTCCCACCTCCAACTAACACCCTTACACCTGAAGTCGTTTTCTAACATGTCAGATGCACTATGATAACAATAAAGGGGATGTGAACATATTACAAATCATTTAAATAAATCGCCTAATACATATAATATTAAGTGATTATTATTTTAAATAGTTCTAAACTAAATTCTAAACTAAATTAAATTAAACTTGGATACCCGAGAGGCCCTTTTCTGTATGAAAACACTACTCCAAAGATGCAGAGAAGTCCGTAAACCGGTGTACATCTGCTTTATAGACTTGTCGATGTACATAGTGTCGATGATCAATTCACTGGGGAGATTCCTATAGAACGAGGCGTCAGGCAAGGATGCATCCTATCACCTACTCTTTTTAACAACTATGTACAACGAATCCATCTTCCACGATGCTCTCCAAGAGGTGGAGGGCATCAAGGTGGGCGGCGAGATGATCACCAATATAAGATATTCTGATGACACGGCACTAGTCACTGAAAATTTAGCAGACCTGCAAAGATCTCTAGACCGTGTACATCAAGAAAGCAATCGAAGAGGTCTGCGCATAAATCTAAAGAACACAAAATTTATGATAGTAGATAGAATGCAAACAGACACCGGGAATCTAACCTTGGATGGAGAGGTGATAGAAAGAGTAAAAAGATTTAAATACCTGGGTACCTGGCTGAATGAAGAGATGGACCCAGATGAAGATCTAAGAATCCGCATCGAGATGACTAGAACAGCATTTGTAAAAATGAAGGTGGCGCTAACAAACAAGCATCTCAATCTTCATACGCGGTTGAGATTCGCGAAGAGCTACATACGTCTGGACAGTATTACTAGACGGATGTGAGACGTGGACTCTGAAGACCAAGATGATCAGCCGTATTGAAGCTTTTGAGATGTGGGTCTATAGGCGTATGCTGAAGATTCCGTGGACCAAAAAGATATCAAACGAAGCTGTCCTCGGCATGATGGGGAGAGGCAGGGAACTTGTTTCTGTGATCAAGCGGAGAAAGATGGAGTACCTCGGACACATGATACGGAGTCCAAAATACGAATTTCTCCGTTTGATAACCATGGGGAAAATAGAAGGAAAAAAATGGATTGGCAGGAAATAGTTATCTTGGCTTTGAAACATGCGCATGTAGACCGATATGAGCGCCAAAGAGTTGTTCCGAGCTGCTGAAGACCGATGCGGATATCTTCAAATAATCGACGAGGTGGTCGCCAACGTCCGGATGCGGACAAGGCATTAACAAGAAGAAGAAACTAAATTCACTGGATAGAGCAATTGACATTTGTCATATCTCTTTTCATTCGCTGCACCGCTTCCTCGGTTACAGGGATTCGACCAACTAGAGAAGTTAATAGTTGACAATTTTAATTGTTAATTGTTGACTTGGCTGTTATATTTTTATGGATGTGGGTATTTGTACATACAGTATTGGCGAATTATTGGCTATTTGTACATACAGTATCAATTAGTCAATAATACGTCGGCCGAAGGAAAAGTTTCTTAATCGACTTATCTTCTTATGTACTGTGTAGTGTATGTACTGTAATCTATTAGGCGAGTGTGCATGGTTAATTGATATATAATAAAAATAAAAATTTGACGAATACAAATGTATTTAGTTTCTGTCATTCACCGCCAAATATAAATTGTATTTCTTATTATATGTACATATATTTACAAATATTTATTTCTTATTTTTAACGTATATATCTTTATATGTAGGTACATATATAAGAAATATTGTGATTGCAAGAAAATTCGACCTCGAAATTATGATTTGTGTCATCATCTAATATCGAGTATTTATTGAAAGTCGATAGTTTTTTAGGTTTGTTAAAAGTGTCTGTTTTTATTTCTCCATATTGTAAATATGTATGCATATACATACATATGTTAATATGTACCTATGTAAGATTGCACGTCTTTTCTTTATATTTATTTTTTATCTCTTAAATCTGATGACTGACATATAAATACATATATTATATGTACATAATGAGAAATGTTATTTGAAATATCAAATCTTTAGCTTCTGGGCTTTATTTTTAAATATGCTTCATGCCAATAAGTGGTGGATAGTGAAAGAAATCGCCATTTTTTGGTGTAAATTCTTATTTCTCCCACTTTATTAAGTTTAAACTATTTTAAAAAATGAAATTCTGTAGCTAGAGCTGTGAGCTTATGTTTCAAATGAAAAATGAAAATAAGAAATTAAAAATGATGAATTTCATTTTATATGACAGAGCGGACAATGACATCCATATCTCCTAAATATACGTTGACCATATTTTTTTGAGAAAATAAACGACATAATATAAAGAATCGTTTTATAACTTAAAAAAATATTTCATAACATTTATTATAAAATATAAGAATACAAAATTTTGAATTTTAAAAAATCATATTGACTATACATTATTCAAATTTAAAACACATTTACCGCTTGTTAAAAAGTACGTTTAGATAAAAAATATATATAAAGATTGGGTTAAAGACTATCAAAGTCGATAAAATGTAAAAATGGCGCATTTTTAAACGCTCATATCTCATAAACAAAATGAAACCAACAAAAACCATATTTTAATTGAGTGGGTCAAATTTAGTAAAGATTGATTTTTTTTGCAAATTTTGTGTATTTTTAGAATACAAACAATATTAATATAATTGACACAGCTTTGAATGAAGGAAATGTTCAAGAATTTAACTTTACCAACGCGCGGGAAAATTTTTTAAATGTTCCTACGACTACTTTCCTGACTTTTCAGGGTGAGGATTTTCTTGGTGCCACCCTCTCCTGCCAGCCTAAGTTTTCCACTCGAAAGCGGTTTTGCAATAGAAATTTTTGTGCTGCGAGCGAAAAACCCTCTGAAAATTTTCCTATTAACTATTATATTTTCTCGCTTGAAAGCGTTTTTCTTTCATAGCGAAATGCAAGGAGATCGTGTGTAAGAGCTTTTTGCTATAACTTTATATTTTTCCACGAGAAGAATTTATTGTACCTTTTACGTAATGTTTTCCGCCAACAAGAGGAAAACTGGCATAGATAAATTTCACACGCGGATCGCTTATATTAGATTATGTTCTAACAAAGGGGACTCATCTCGAGGATACTTTGTTTCGTCAATTTTACTCACACACACAAACTCAAACATAACACATTACTTACGCTCGTAAAATTTGACTGTCTACTTTTAGATAAATTGACGCATTTAAAGTATTATGGCTTTGATGGATGAATATCATAGTGAATGAAAGTTTAAAGTGGCCTCCGCCACATATTTGTGGCTTTCCTAAACTCGCAATATGCAGGAAAGCTTATCCACAACAAAGTTAAACTTTGACACTTGAAAGCCACACCCTTGTAAGGGATTATTACTCCATTAGAAAGTTATTTCAATGTGCGATACAATAGATGTAACTGTGTAAAATCTATGTACTATGTACGTACATGAAAATACGTACGTACATAGAACTAGTTTCTCGCTAGTTTATTTTACTTTTTGCGAAATAGTATTTTCCTATGAGAGCGAGAGAAGCCATAGAATGATAAATTCCATTCCAATCTAACAGAAAGGAATGGTTGGACGTGGAATTTCAATATTAAGTCGCCTTTTCCGTAAGAAAAGTCTCTCGAGTATGTGTACATATCGATTTCTGCATTGTTACGATTATTCAATTTCATATCGTTTTCAATTTGAAAAATTTCTATTCTTATATCCAAATACATATTCCATATATTATATTCGTCTATTAAAATAGATGACATAATGTAAATAAATTGTTTTAAAAAATTTATTTGATTTCTCAAAATGTACAACGTATAAATTTATAAAACACTCACATTCAACTTTTAAAAATCTTCAATAAAACTTTGGATGGTAAAAATATGAACTGAATTACTAATCGATGTTCATATATTACTGAACGTTTATTTTATTTTATTTACAGTATTTTTATACAATTTATTGACCAATTACATCCAGACCATGAAAGCATATGTTGATTTAGCTAAGACAATACAAGTTTCACAGAGAAAAGATATTGTACATAAATATAATACTTGATTATATTTATGAATTTTCAATAGCAAAAAATCAATTCTTCTGGGATCATATACAATGTAATAAAAAATGTTTTTGAGTACGCAAACACAATTTTGTCAAAATGATACATTTTCATCGTGATATTTTCTATATAAAATTTTTTGATAGATTCAAAGAGTAAATTGCCACTTCCGATTCTTCTGATATTCTTCAAGCAATATATGTATCTAAAACTATTTTCGTCGCGACTGAAAACATGAATTTTTATTTTTGATCTGGAAACGTACTCGATCGTGCGTTCGAAATATATTATTTGATAGAAGGAAGAAAATGCCAAAGTGAAATTCCACTTCCGGTCAACGGAAATTTATCAACCTTAAACGCCGATATCAAACTATCCGAAATATGATGTTTCAATCCTTCGGTGGTTCTGAGAGAAAATACCGATCGTTCCAAAGAAATGTTTCGTAACCCGGACTATTACATGAGTGTATTTCCAATGTAATATAATTGCCGAATGATCGATTGTACCCTTATATTAAGGTTTTCTTTTCATTTTACATTTATTAAAATTGATTTTATCTTTGTTCACAGACGAAAGCGAAGGCAAGGAATGCGAAAATCTGAAAAATCACTCCATGTTATAAAAAGGGAAAAAGTACTAAATTTCTTCTCGGAATTCATAAACATTGAAACGTTTTAATAATGGTTCATAAATTCATCAACTGTGCACATTCAAGGACGGAGACGAAAATAAAAAGTTGTCTCGTCATTTTAATACGAATGAAAAGGCTGTGAAAATGAAATCGCCCCGAGGAGAAGACGAGCGCCGTCTATAAAAACGAAAAATGAGGAAGGGGAATTTTCCGCCTCGAACGTTTTCCAGTGAGAAATAAAATAAAATAAAAAAAAAAATCTGATTGACTAATAAAATCCAATTGTATCTCGCGCAGTGGATTCCGGGGCGAGCTCGAATCGTTAATTTATTTCGCGCAAAGGGGAAGAATCAAAAAAAGTTTTTTCGTCAGTGAAGCGATGTTGAATTCATAACAATTAATATAAATGGCATCGCTAAAATGGACGAGACGTCTTACGACAAGCAAAACTTGGAGAACTTTCACTACGAACCGTACATAGCGAAAGGCATTATGAATGGTGACGTCACTTCCGTCTCTGGAGGACTGCAACAGGAAGCTCGCCAACGAATCACCTGTTGTTTCTGCTTCAAAACCACCAAACTACGCAGAAGACAGTACATAGTAAGCTTCTTCACCAACCTGGGTATATTCTCTCTACTTCTGGGCTACACCTTCCTTGGATCGTTCATATTCCTGGCAATAGAAGGTGGCGGACACGGACAAGCCCTCAGACCCAGAATGCTACCCGACAAACAGTTGTCCGATGTCAAAAGTGGCGATAAAAGCAACACCACCACCAACGACTACGAAGACAAAGTCAAAGACAAGTACCAGAACTATTCTTTCCTGAACGATGTGAATGCCGAAGCGAGGGCGAGGACCGTTGAGAACATATGGGAGATTACAGTGTCGTTGAACATTCTCTACCGGGAGAATTGGACCAGACTGGCAGGACAGGAGATATCCAAGTTTCAAGAGGAGCTGGTCCAGAGAGTGGCACAAGAGATGGCAGCTCAGTACGGTGCTGTGTATCAAGAGATGGCGCTTGGAGGGTTGGCCAATTCTTTTGGAGAATACTCGTTTTCGCCAGACGAAAACGAATGGACGTTGGCTAAGGCTTTCTTCTACTCTCTCACCGTTCTCACTACTATAGGTAAGCATGCATCCATATATGTACGTATAATATATATATACATATATATGTTCGTAGAGAAAATTCAATTTCTATTTGTCTGTTTGCTTGGTCCTTGTACAGGATAGTCCAACGTCGACGATCACATTATAAAAAGCTCTTACGTTCGAGAGGTCGGGTTTATATATATATATATATATATATATATATATATATATATATATATATATATATATATATATATATGTAGAGAAACAGAATTCGATCCAGTATACATTCGTATATTTATGTATGTATTAGTTATTATATATTTGTTTTAGACCAAAGGAAAAACACAAATTTTGAATTCCCTACAATGAATGGCGTAGAATATTATAACACGTGTTTCGCTATACAAAAATCAAAATGTGACCTATTGGCGTACTTACATATATTACATTATATTTGTATGTTTTTGAAAATTCTAACAACAACATTTTTATCAAAATAGCAACGGGATCGTTAAAATATGGTAATCAATTTTCTGAAAATC
Source organism: Arctopsyche grandis (assembly GCF_051622035.1). NCBI lineage: Eukaryota > Metazoa > Arthropoda > Insecta > Trichoptera > Hydropsychidae > Arctopsyche > Arctopsyche grandis. Next base: position 895,265 of record NC_135355.1, read on the forward strand.
TCCGTATCCGTCGCGTTAATATTGCGAAAATATTCGTTGCAAGCAATATGGAGACTGCATTAAACGATGACTTTGAATTCTTGTTAATCGATCAAAACTGACGCATTGTTGACTTGTTTAAACTGCAATGGATGATTGTTAGCCGCATTTTTCTAATAGTTTAAATAATAAAAATCTAATAAAAAATGGAAGCTTTTATCAAAAAACGAAACGAATAGTTTAAATTTTTCCGAGATAAATCGTAAATTACATTGTTTAAATGTTTTATTTAGTGTTTCCTTGATTATACGCAGGCTTTTCACAATGTCCTTTTCACGATGTCCAAAAATTTTATTTTTCACTTCAACTTAATAAGGAAACCGGTACTACCGGCTTTTGGTCAAAATTTTGTACTTTTTGAGCTTCATTACTTTTTTCATTTGATTTATGACATTTTTTCATTCTAAGTCTAACTTTCGTCAATACTGAAAAATATTGAAGTGCTGTACTAATTGTTTGTACGAGTTGTTTTAAATTTAGAAGAAAACGTTGTATCAACTAGTTTTAATTGATTAGTCGACCCTCGACGTTCTTTTTGCTCTGCAAATACCGGTATAAATAAATCAATTCCGGTAAGTACGCGCGAAAAATTTTTTTTTTCGTACCTTAGTCAAGTAACGAAACATGCCATATGAATTTTTTAATGTAAAATTATTCCATTTATATGATGTGGTGAATTAAAAAAAAATAAACTAATAAAACCGTCACAAACTTGAATGGTCCGGCAGTGCAAATATTTTTTTAGAATTTTTATACTATATTTACGGATTCCCCATAATACAGATCATCTTTTCCAACTCGAGTTGTTTTCAAATTCCAAAATTCGTTGTTTTCGATGTACCCTATTATGGATATATGTACATGTGATGTTATGAAACTATTTGTTCCGACGCTTCCCCTTTGAGTTTATCTATAAATACAATATACGTTTTCAGTCTTAAAGCTTTCATACTATTAAACTGAGTACATGTGGATGTATAATGGGTAGGGTAATGTGAATACAGCATACCTGAATAGCCGCAAATGGATCGAATACTGAGTACTTTGCATACATGTTCAAAATTGGATTTTCATTAAAAGTTAGCTGGCCGAGGTTTAAAGTTTACCTTTATGTGGAAAGTTTCATATTTGTTCAATCGAATCGTTTGCTTATGATATTCATAGAAGCCTAAGGATCAAAACATGCATTATTATTACACCGCGGTGACATTATATAATAGCTACTGCATTATAACGATGGCAATTTTATTATGTATGCATAAATTAATAATTGACAAGTACATAAGATCAAATCACACACATATCTGTTGATATGTGTGTCATTATTCATTGCGGATATTCCGACTGTACAATAAATATTTGGTTTTATTGTTATTTGCGTGCGTGAAAGGATGCAACGAACCGTTTATAAAATATTTCACCACGTCCAGTTTTAACGATTTGAAATTTGGACGATCTGTGTATATATCTATATGGGGCAATAAAGATTTTATTATGGGCAACAATATGAATGTAACGTTTTAAACTAGCACTCTATTCAATTGAATGTTAACGGTCGAAACATTCTAATAAAAGTAGTAGGCAGATACATACATACATACATGTGATTTAAAAAGTGCATAAATACAATCGGTGGTGTACATATCTGTACTATTAAGCATGTAATAAGATCTATAAACTTCAATATAACATCTTTCTCGTATCCTTTCAGCCGTGAAACGTCTGATGAAATAGCAAATGGGAAATTTCGATAAAAAAATTGGTCGAATTGCCGGAAAAATTGTGAATTCAATTTCTATCTCGCATTTCGAGCATGCTCAGCTCATTCGTTTTCGTTTGTTTGCTTATGGTAAAGTAAACATACACATCCCAACTCGATGATATCACACACGGAGACGAAATCATTTCCATTGTAGATATTTAAATGATGAAAAAAATCATATCCGATCCGTACGAGTGAACCGGTTCGAAAAATTCAAGCAAACAACCACATCCCTCGTTTCTGTTCGTACGTATTATTTTTTTCTAAAAATAAATTTGGTAAAATATAGGTAAACCTCACTTTAAGCCCAATATATTATATTTATTGTGAAAGATATTAAATTTTTCATAATACATATGTACATGTAAAAATGTCCACTTTAACAACGTTACAAAAGTTAATCAATTAATAATATTTTACAAAGAGTAATCATCGAATTTAATGCTCTCAAACAAAGGTTCTTAATTAGGTCTAATCTTATTCCCAAGAGAGTGATAAAGTTCGTGTTGAGACTTTTAAAACGCTTAATCTTTTTGTTTCAAATGAAGCTACGTGGCGTCGCTAATTATCAACTTTAAATTTATATGTTAAAATACTTTTTTATTTATTTTCCAATGAAGAGCATGATAATAATAAATATTCAAACTTAAACGATATTTTTTAACACAATAAAAGTAATATTTACAACAATTCAAAGTATTTTTACATACCTCCTTTACGTTTCACATGGCTTTCGTGTTAGAGGTCATTTTTATCTCTTATCCGATCGTTTTCATACTTTGCCATATTGCTCATTTTGGTCATCAATACACGTTAATGTATCGTATGTCATTACGTTGGAGATGAAATATCGTTTACAACGCGTTTTAAAACCGGGGCCCATAAGCCTTCCTGACGTTTAATAAGCGTTCGTCCCGTGTCTTCCAACCTGTTCGCCTTGATATGGTCATATAACATTTTAATTGTTTAAACGCCTATAATTCACTCTATATTTTATAAAATTTGCTCTATAGGTTCTCGTTATCTCTAATATTTAAATATTTATAGTTTTAACTCTCATATGTATATATAAATTTCAAAATTTGGCGTCTAACTTCATGTAATGTAATACACGATATATATTGATTTTTGGCCAAATATGTCAAATCTGACATTTCACTGTATATCTCTTCACGGAGTTTTATCTGCGAGATAAGTATTCAATAAGAAGTTATGTTGTATCTAATTGTTAATATGATTTACAATAAGCTTACATACATTTAGTTTTATACAATAAGCTTATTTAATTTGTCTAGAAGATATTTTATAACAAAATTGATTTCAAACTAGATCAATTTGTTTTTATGGCTTATTATAATATATTATTAATGCCACAAAACTTTAAATTTTCTGGTAATATTGAAGAGTACACTCATTTTTTTAAATATAATATTATATGACGGGAGAAAATTTTGTTCGTATTTAAATAACAGACCTTATACATTACTCCGTCAATCTCCAGTACAAAATTCAACGCACGATGTAATTAAAAAAAAAGATTTCCGCTCTACTCGGAGAAGGCGATTTCAATAAACCAAAAACCTCATTATGAGCACACAAAGCGTTAAACTTCAATTTGAGCGATTTAAATTTGAACCCCGGAAAATGTAGGCACGTATAATATACGTACAAAGCCCGATGGAAAATATGTCTTTGGGTGCCTTTTTAAATGAATTCTCGATTCGGAATAAATCTAGCAGGAGGGTAATAAATGCGGGCTTTCGCCACATTCACCTCGCGATATATTGCCATTTTATCAAGTCAAGTCGATACGTCGGGTCTATTAAACTCTTATATAATGCCAGCATATATTCATTATATAGGATGATTATATTATGTGTATTATACTGGCTGATTTATAACTCGGAGTACGTATTGAAAGCGGAAATATATGGGAGTTGCAAAAACCTAAGCTAGAAAATGGAGCGTTAAAAGAAGTATGTACGATTTATGTTTAATATATATATATATTTTAAATTAAATTAAATAATTATTTAATTTTAAATATAAGTAGATATCAATTATCACAAAAAGCTTTTAAGAGAATGTTTGTAGCTTAATAATTTATTTTATTTCTTAGATTAAAATATGTATGTAGAATATTTATTTAAAGATTAATTTTTATATTTACGGAAATTAGCAAAGATCATTTTATTTAAGGTCACCAACCCTAAATCCTCTATTATTAAACAAGTCAATCTTGTAAAATCTTGAAAAACGCGAATTTTGAATTTTCATTAATGGACCTAGAGGAAAACTTTCATCGTATCAAAGGATAATTACATATATAAAAAGTTCATTGATTTTAAATACTTTCTTGTGTCTCCAACCAACCGATTTATTTCGGAATTTTTTTTTTTTTTAATTAGATGTATTTTTCGAGGAAAGCTTAGAATTTCTAACTATTTAAAAAATAATAAATACTTAAATATGCATCTATGTTAATTATGATAAGTTTTGACTGATTGACAAGAATTTAAAGTCGCCGTTTTGCTAGAAAGGGCTATTTTCAGAAAACTGACATTTTTTTCATGTTCCCATAATTATTTTGAAAATAAAAATATTTAAGAGTTTCCTTGAGTATATAATTTTAATATGAACACAAAAAAATCCGTAAAAAGTAAATAATTTTATGAAATATGAGGAGGCCAAAATCACCTATTTTGTTGTAAAACATGACATTTTACGTCAAAAGAAATTTACGTGTTTGTATAGAGTACACATGTATGTACATACATATATTCATAATCTTTTTCTTGAAAAGTTGACTCATAATAGGTAGCTTTTCACATCTAACTCTAGTCTTAAAATCATAATAAAACCTATAGCTCTTTACATAATACCAGTCTAACGATTATGACAACGATGGTAAAATTGTATTATTAATCTTTGAAGGACGGAGCGTCGAGATCGAACGAGTATTCCAAACCGGGGTCAAGTAAGACCCCAGTATTTTTTAATCAAAATATAGCATTTCTCAATACAAATGGGATCAATATATGTATATCTTATTAGTCATTTTATACATCGACATAAAAAGTTTTAGTCCTATAATATGTTTTTGACTATTTTTGTATTAAAAAATAACGACAAGCATCGACACGCAAACGCACATAGGTAAAACCAATAGGCGACTGCATGACTCAATAGCCACACGCACGAAAACAATATCTTACGAAAATATAGCTGTCTCTTTCTCTCGCATTGATTCATCGATCAACAAGAATATGCAAGCGAACAGTCAAAAATACGACTTATCGCTACCGCCTTTAAATCATACTTTGGAACGTAGAAATGTATGAATGTATTTTTTTTACGATGTACCCCTTTTCTAAATCATACAAAATCTATTAAATATTAAAATAAATTTCTTGTAAGAATACAAGAAATATATGATGTATAGCTTTGAAAACCACATAGTTATTACGAAAAACGTAAAAATCGGGGCACTTGCATACCCCACTTCGGTGAGAGAGGGTTAAAGAAATATAATTATTTTATGTGTTCTTTTGTTTTATATTTTAATTTTTATATTGCTGTTTTCTCTTCAATATATTAGAACATATTTTTTAAGTGTAAATTTATATTTGTAAATGATATAATATATTTTTAAATCCTAACAAATTTTATTAAATGCTTACGATAAATACGCATTTATTTTATAAAGGACGCATATAATTTTTTGCCATTATTATTATCAATAATAGTCAAAAAAGTCAAAAACATGACTTATCGCTACCGCCTTTAAATCATACTTTAGACGTAGAAATGTATATTTTTACGATGTATCCCTTTTCTAAATCATTCAAAATCTATTAAAACAAATTTCTTGTAGTTCATTCTAGGAGTATAAGAAATATAGCTTTGAAAACCACATAGTTATTACAAAAAATGTGTTTAAAATAAGGCGCAAAATACAGATATCAATAAAACATGTTTTTAAATTGACATTAAATATGCATTAGCTTATTTTTTTAAATGCCAAACAAGTAAGTTAAAGCTTATCTTTGTTATATATTATATACTAGTGGTTTTACCCGGCTTCGCTCGATATTTGTTATATAAACCGCTTAAACATGGCTAATCTAATAGTAAACAAAAATTTGTTTTTTTATTCAATTTAATCAGAAATGAATGGTTTTTTTTATATTTACGGGAATCAGAACTGAAATTTTAATTGGAACTGAAAGAGGAATCCGGATCCAGAACTGAAACAGGAATCGGGAACCGAATCTGAAAAAGTAGTCCGGCTCTGGAACTGAAACGGGAATCAAGTGACCCAATTGAAGTGGGGGATGCAAGTGACCCAATTTTTACGTTTTTTGTAAAACGTAAAAATTGGGTCACTTGCATCCCCCACTTCGGTGAGGGAGGGTTAAAATAAAACAAATGATTGCTTTTATTGAGCAAACAATCGGAAAACATCATAGGAATTCCTAAACGATCACATTATTAAAAATTTAAAATAAAGTCAGATTGGAAATCATAACTAGCGATTTTGGCCACGTAATCGGTAACAGTGATGGCGATAATCCTCTAGTAGGGTACGGTCGTAAAAACTATTATAATCGAATTAATTGCGAATTAGGTATACGAGCAAGTTTCAATTAGTGGATGTGGGGACCTTTCGCCAGTGTAGTACACATTTGAATAGCGACTATCGATCCCGACGACCAGACTTGGCTTTGGAGGGCTAAAGCCGAGCCCTAAATGGCCCCACGGAAGCCCTAAACGCTGACACCGTGGAAAATGTATCGGATCGGAAAACACACACACACGCGCGCGCATACAAAACAAACGCGAAAAGGGGATTCGAGGATAAGCCTTCGGATAGGTCTGGCAAAGTAAAATAACAAGTTAAGGGCGGACGGAATGGAGTAATTGAAAGAAACTGTTCAGGGCGTGAGGGGATTTGTAATATTTCCATCCGAAGGAAAATCCACGAATAGCTGACGTTAAGATTAGTCGCACGCGCCAGTATGTGTGTGTGTGTGTGCACTTTTTAACGGTCTGAAAGCCAAATTGCGGATTTTTCTCTTGAGCGACCGATCCCGATGTGAAAATGTGTCGTGGAAAATTTCGAACGGGTCTTTAGAAAAAATTGGGAAAATGTGCCTCAACAAGTGTGTTTTTTTACAGGGTATAAAATAGTATCGGATTTGAAAATAAAATGTTTCCGATGACGTCACAGTTTCGACGTTAGCCTCTGGTGTATTATAGTTTGTATGGCTTTGCTTTTTGAAGGTTTGCTTATAATATAACTAACAACGTATCTTTTTTCATCCGATTCATAAATTATGCCTCGTAGAATTAATCGACTTACTGGTATTTGAAATTAGGCGTATCATACAGATATCAATGAAATATATTTTTAAATTGACTTGAAATATGCATGAACTTATTTTTTAACCATACAAGTAAGTTAAAGCTTATCTTTGTTATATATTATATACGAGTGGTATACAATAGTAACGGATTTGAAAAAGTTTACGAAAATTAAAATTTTTCCAGTGACGTCATAGTTTTGACGTTAGCCTCTTGTGTATTATTTTTTAATAATTTTAATAATAATTTTTTCATCTGATTGAAAAATTATGCCTCGTAGTATGAATCGACTTACTGGTTTTTAAAATTAGGCGTATCATACAGATATCAATGAAATATGTTATTAAATTGACTTGAAATATGCATGAACTTATTTTTTAACCAAACAAGAAAGTTAGAGCTTATCTTTGTTATATATTATATACTAGTGGTGTAAAATAGTATCGGATTCGAAAATGTTTACGAAAAATAAAATGTTTCCGATGACGCCACAGTTTCAACGTTAGCCTCTGGTGTATTATAGTTTTTAAGGCTTTGCTTTTTGAAGGTTTGTTTTTAATATTATACGGTCTTGACTTCATCTAAGAACGTATCTTTTTTCTCCTGATTCAAAAATTATGCCTCGTAGAATTAATCGACTGGTGTTTAAAATAAGGCGCAAGATACAGATATCAATAAAATATTTTTTTAAATTGACATGAAATATGCATTAACTTATTTTTTTAAATACCAAACAAGTAAGTTAAAGCTTATCTTTGTTATATATTATATACTAGTGGTTTTACCCGGCTTCGCTCGATATTTGTTAAATAAACCGCTTAAACATAAACAAAAATTTGTTTTTTTATTCAATTTATTTGATCGAAATAAATTATTTTTAACGACAGCCAATCAGAAATGAATGGTTTTTTTTATATTTACGGGAATCAGAACTGAAATCTTAATTGGAACTGAAAGAGGAATCCGGATCCAGAACTGAAACAGGAATCGGGAACCGAATTTGAAAAAGTAGTCTGGAACTGAAACGGGAATCCTTATCCGGAATTGAAAAATGAATCCGGATCTGAAACTTAAAACGGAATCCTGATCCGGAACTGAATAAGGAATTGGTAACCAGAACTGAAAAAGGAGTCGAAATCGAAATCGATATCGATATCTTCGTCATTGAAAATTAGATTTTTTCGATAACATCACGGATTCTACAAACCAAAACTTACATAAATACAAAGAATTTTCCAAAATTATATACTAGACACACACATACATACATAGATATATTCATTTTAAATATGACTTGTTTTACAGCAACGTAAAATTTCAAATTTAATATTTATCTAGTCTCCAAGCGGACTTTTCGTCGAATTTCAGAGTTGGGTGAAACACAGTTTTAAAACTACGTACTAGTGAACTTTATCATATTTAAATATTTATCTTATCACCAAAGTATCGCTCCCTTTTAAAATTTTAAACACGCGCTAAAATTCAAATCGATACAAAGCCCGCTATTAAATAAATAATGTCTGCACCGTTTTGTTCTACGCTAAATCACCCCATTGTATAAACTAGACTGGAATTGTAATTATATTTAATTGCGATGATTGTATAAAATTGTCATAACAACTGAATAGAAAATGACAACCGGCTTTTGTTCGACTCGAATTGATATAATTTAAATTCCGTTCAAAAAGTTTCCGGAGAATGGTCATTATTCGAAAACAGAATTCTATTGATGCTGTGAAGACCATGGTGAAAATTGATAACCGAATAATGATAGCTTAGACTTGGCAGGTCCATAATACATGCAAATATGTAATATGTATGCATTAAAAAAGATGAACTATCTAAACAGGCTTTACATTACAAATTTTTAAACCTTTTTAAATTTCTATACTTTGAGGTCCAATCGCCAGAATTATAATAGATTAGACAAAATCAAAAACCCTAAAACAAGTTTTATTCCATATTGAAGCTGTATGTATGTATGTATATCAACTTTCAAATTTTCTCGACGTATTTTTTATTCGTTGTTAAAAAATCGATAAAACTGTAAAAGGAGTCAGACTTTCTAAAAAATATAAATATAAATTCAATAACTATAATTAAAAGTCTATCAATGACTTTCTAATGCCTTTTCCCTTTTATTATGTAATTAAATTGATATAAAAGTAATTTCGATGAAGCTTTCGAAAAATCAAACAACTCCTTTCTATAATTGTTGGAAGTAGAAGAAGAGATTTGGAATGTAATTATTTAAATTGTTGATAAAGAACGTTTTCTCAAAAGTCACATTCAATCTTCAATGATACTTATTTATTTTTTTAAGCATTCGGCCAATTTTTAGTCCAACTCCTATATTATTAATTTATTTTATATTTAATGTATACCAAGAAGGCCTAACAGATAACCCCAATGTGACTTCCTGGCCAGAAACATCGTGCATTTGATACAAATATTATTAGTATTATAACATAAAAAGTACCTACATAAATAAATATCAATTAATACCCACAGAGACATCTATGGTCAATTTTGAAAATTTCCAGCATTTTAAACAATTCAGTAAATACACACCAATTAACATCCATAGAGACATTTATTATCAAATTTGAAAATTTGCGGCATTTTATACAATTCATTGAAATTTGAAATTGTTGAAAGCTCTAGTTTTTTTGAAAAAAATGGGTAAGGTTGCCAATTTGTTGGAACCATTTCGATGAAAATCAGATAAATTGGCAAACGATCGACCTGTAGTCACAAACCCAAGGTCTGCTCAGCAGAAACCAGTGGGATTTGAACTCTGTTCAAAGCATTATATGCTAACTTATAGGTATATTTTGAAAATATGTGCTAAAACTAAACATGAAATTCGCTATAAAATTCTTAACGTTAAAATGCTGAAATCTAAAAAAATGGATGATAAAAATTCGGGTCTCTACTAATGACGTATAAATTAATTTTTATTTAATAAAACGACTAAAACGAAATTATTCGAAGGTCTTATTATGCGCCTGGGAATACTTTAATATTCGCTCGGTACAACGCAAGCGGGATTTTACTGTATTTTTTTATTATATTGCGGGCCTTTCCAAAAATCAATAGCCATGTAGGTTTAGTCCGGTCAAATAAAATATTAATAAAAATTGCCCCGTTTGTTGTACTCGGCCAAAACGTATGTGCTCCAACATTTCTCTTGACAACTTGATCAATTATTCAATGAAGGATATCTTGGTTCATAAATTTCATTCAGTCAATTAGCAGATAAATGGATCCGGGCTTTAAATGTTCCGTATTTGAAGGGGTGTTTTCAGGAGCCATTTGCCATTTTGAATGTGACTCCGTAATGATGTGAGTTAAATAATAATTGAGATAAAAGCACATAGTAATCGGTAATATGAAAAAAGTTTCGGAAAACAAAGTTTATCGCGTATGATTTATTGATCGACCGTTTTGTGCGCTTGACAGATTAATATATCGTGAAATAAATGGCAATCGCGAAGTCGAAACAAGGATTTTTCATGTTTGTTTTTCAGTTTGAAAAATATTAGAAACGATAAAATATTGTTTTCCAGCGATACGAGCTCGTTTTATCAAGTGTTTCTGGCTTTTATACACTTGCTTACTTTTTGCCACGTATTGTACGAGTTTTGCCGTATTGTAAAAATACTTAAATGTCACGCGTCGGTCTCTCGAGACTTTATTTCTTTCCTTTTTTTTTCGCCGTTTATTGCTTATCATTTACATTGGGAAAAGTCGCGAAACGATCTTATTTTTCATGAATATCGCCCAATGCACGTGTACAACATTCGTGGAACAAAAAGCACTGAATTCGACAATAGTCGTGTAACTCCAATGGCTATAACTAGGGATTGCTATACGAAGATACCGGTAGTATCGATATTTCACAGAAAATCAGCCTTTGGTAATACCGGAATTTAAAAATGAAATACCGATAGTACATTTTATTAGTGGAAAACGATATTTCCATGTCTAAAAACTACAAAAACATCCGATACGTATATATTTTACATATATCTTTGTCTGTAAAAATTATTGTGACTTTTACTGTTTTCCAATACATATCGCTAAATACAATGTTTGGCAACATTTTTGGTATCACGCTACCTTTAAAATGTGTCTCAAGCTTGCAAACCTTTTCAATTTTAATTAAAATAAGAAAATGTTTGCTATAAAATGCTGATTTTTTTTAATTACGTACATACCTACATTGAACATGTGATAAAATATATTGTTTGGTACATTATTCAGTACGATTTATTCATATAGACTGCTGACACAACATGGACTATTTTTCTAATTAGTGTATGGAAAAAAATATATAGTTTTGTCTTTCAAAAACAACTAATTCTTCTTGTTGACTCTTCGTTTGCATCTTCAGTGAGCGATGATCGAGTATCTGATAAAAATAAATCGGAATTGAAGTAAAAAAACTCTAGTTTCTACGAAATATTATAATCCTTTATATCTGGGACGTACCTACTTCACAGTTTTGTACCCGAATATCCTGTATTTGAATGTTTGAGCTTGGAGTATTTTTTAATAAACATGTTGAAACACGTTAATGGTGCTCGGTATATCGGTATCTTTCTTTTTTATTTCGATAATACCGTTATTTTTCCAATCCCTAGCTATAACACAAAATTCTTAAATGTAAATCAAAAATATTTATTTTTACAATTCTTCAGATTATTTTATGATATGATAAAGAATTCTAAAGAATAAATTAGTATTTAATTTAATAAGTTGCTAACGAGTGACTCCGTAACGGACACTATCCAATTAAAACACGATTTTATTCCAATAATACAGTTGATCGTTTTTCGTTCAAGCTTGAGACATTCGAAACAAACTTGATGCATATTTCAATATTCGGTATATTCATATTAAAAAAATGTATCCTTAACTGAACACAGGTAGCCATGCCTTTTCCCGGTTGTGTTTATATTATACTATACAAACAAGATATTGAATTCGAATGTTGGTATTTTGCGATATTTCGCGGATATTGTATCGAATGATTGATTTAGTGCTTATTATTATCCTGCAAATAACTATTTACCTGTCAAAATATCCGCTACGAGCCCGTATCGGTACGGTCCCATCTCTCGGTAAAGGTTCATTTTTTACAAGGGGGAGCCTAGCCAATGCTATCTCGAGGGAATAACCAAGAATTGGACAGATAAGGCACACCGTAACTGTACCAGATACCCAAATATATATGTATGTGTGTGTGTGTGTGTGTGTCGGAAAATGGAGAAAAATTCAGGTGCCTCAAAATATACTCTGGAGATATTGCTATTGCATAAATTAAATATAATATCTCGAGCATAAAACGGCTATATATGTGTATGTACATTTTCTGTCCAATCATGTATATATACTTATACATACATATAAAAATATAGGGAAATTTTGTGAGTGAAAAACTTATATGATGTATCGCGGTGAAAGCTTTTCCCTTTTTTCGAAATTTTGTATATACATTTTTTTTCATACACAAAACAGAGTGAGAGATTATCACAAAGAAAAAGTTAAATTGAATTTTTTTGTAAGGTCGGCGTTCCGTTTGAAAAAAAAATTGTATGATTTTTTTTTTTGAAGAAGAAGGAATTACTTTTCTTTATAAAGTGAATTTGTCTTGCTGATATGAAAGAATCATCGCTGTAGAAAAGTCTGAAATCAAGACGAAATCGCTTAAAGATTTCATCTCGAGCTTTCGCCTAAAAAAGAATTAAATTAAACCTGCACATTTGCGGTCGAATTTTCATTTCATTTAACTTCTTCTGTATATTTATTTTATTCGAACATATTTTTCGATATTAATCGTGTAATTCACAGGGGCTCTCAACCTTTTCGATGTGTAAACTGTTATAGGAAATACGTCACAACATGTAATTTTTCACTTTTCTTATCTAAATATTCATACTTAACCCTTTGACTGCTTAACAACGATATATCGTTGTTTATGAAAACGGCGAGAATTACTAACAACAATCATTGTTGACGTCATAATGGTCGTATTTGAATACTTACTTATGAGCGAGTGCATCATTGGTATGAAACATTTTATATATGTACATATGTATATATTTATTTTATATCAACGCAAACTGTTTCTAATACCACTATTTTGTATCTATAATAATAAAGAATATGGAAAAATAACAAAAACAATAGAAAATCTTTTTGTATTACAGAGGTCACGAGCTGTCGTACAATTAAATGCAACTAAAATGTACACCAAATGTTTATGATACAAAAATCAGAAATTTTCACCCCCTACTGCATCTCACTCGTTGGCTATCATTTACTACAACGAAAGAAAGAGAGAGATGTATTGTTTCAAATAAAATGCACAGTATATTATGCCATAATAACTCGGCCAATGAAGTACTTTTTTTTCTTTAAAAATATTATAAATGTTCGTAGCAGCAAAGGGTTTAGTTGTGGATGAGGAGTGGGTTAATGTATCATTTGTGATTTGGCCACTATTTTTTACTGTATGACCACAAATACAATGCAAAAACTACGAAAACATCAAATACACATGTAAATATTCGTAGTGATAGTGAAAATGTCATTTACAAAGCTGTTCAGTCCGTTTTATTTCATATTGTGTCACAACAATACGAGTTTTTACGGCACAAAAATATTATTATTACGTAATACAACAGTAGTGTCACATTTTGCGTACAAAATGCAAGCATTTCCAACTGTGATATTTGAAACGTAATACGAGGATGAATAACGAGTAATTTTCCTCCGAGCGTACGCAAATAATCCTGCTTTTCAATAAAATGCATTTGCATCAATGCAAGCTATAGAATTGCATACAAATGCATAACTACTAAGTATCAAATAAGTACGACACAATGTGAATATCAACGTTGTGTATAATATTTTATCATTCTTTTATAATATTTTCTTTTCAATAAAATAATGTATATATTTTTTAAATAAGTGCTTTAGCTTTAGAACGTGTGAGCTAGTATTACGGAAATAAGACAAATAAAGTTTTCAACAATATAATATAAAATAAAGTAGTATTAGAGATACCTCTAGAACAGACAATTGAAACAATTTTATTACGGTACGATTAAGCGATACAATAAAAAAAAATAACATTGGTCCTTAGAACGAATCATTTGCGCATTAGAATAAAGAAAATTGGGCATATAATCAATATATTTCTGTTAAATAAAAAAATATTTTATTTTGTAACATGTAATTTTTTTTGACATACCTCTTGTTATTACATCATTTAACAGTTAAAGAGTTAAATGATTTAAAAGCGCAGTAAAAAAATTTGATAAATGAGAAATATAGCAACCTCGAGAAAGTGAATATATGCATGCGAAATGCGCATAAAAGATGCGTTAATGCGCATTTCATTCATTTTAAAAAAATTAAAAGTAACTTATCAATTTGCCGGATTTGATATTAAAAAAGCTGACCTAATTTAAACATTGAATTTGGTGATTTTTAAATCATCAAAGCTTTTTTCATTTATTTTTTAAAGGGTTTTAATCTTATTTTACTTTTTTAAGTGTACAAATATTACATATATATGTATAAAGACACATAATTTTTTTAATGCGTTCTTTTTTTATAATTTAATATGCTGTTTTTTCTTTAAAATATTAGAAAATATTTTTAAATTGTACATTTATATTTTTAAATAGTACAATATATTTTTTATTCACACAAATGCTATGAAATGCTTACGATAAATGCGCATTTGTTTTATAAAATGCGCATTTTAATTGTCCCCTTTTATTATTATATCTCTATTATAATCTTATACATATACATATATAATTTCGAAAGAAACTTTGTATGTATGTCGTAGATTCCGTGACGTTCAATAAATAAAAAAAAAGCAAATAAATATTCAAATAAAATAAAACTAATCGAATAAATTTAATAAAATGTTTACTTTTAGATTGGCCATCTTTAAGCGGTTTATATTACAAATACCGGGCGAAGCCGGGTAAAACACTAGTTATCAATAAATGACATATTATTTTATATGAGACCTTGAAACATATGTATGTACCTCGCTTATCAATGACAGGAGTGCCGGACTTTGATAAGACAAACCATTGATTTGTGGTTTACCTAATTTAACAAGTAACACCATTGATTTGTAGCACACCTTAAACACTGACTAACCGAAATTGTACGACATGTGTCTTCAACACTTCATTGTTTTAAAGAAGAGTATCTAAACTCATTACTGTTAGAATTTAAGTTAGTCATCAGCATCGAGACTCCGAGACCCAGCAAGTGACGGACACAACTCAAGAATGCCAGATTTTGCCCAACCCAAAAGATAAAAATCATTTATATAGATCACGATTCGATCACATAAGTCAGTCATCACCATCGAGAATCCGAAAGTAGTAGTCATTAATATCGACCCAGCAAGTGACGGTCAGCACAGCAGCAGAACAAAGTAAAGCAAAGTTAATTAGTGAAACAAAGTTCTATGTATCTCATTTTAAATTCATCATCGTTCCAAAATTAAATCTGCAGTTTTCGAATATATCTAACAATAACATAAATGTAACGCTTTTATGATAATAAATACATCTTGGTTTGTTAACAATGTAATTTAAAACATATATAAACTGCGTTTTGGAACATAACAGTACGTATGAATAAATTTAAATTACAAAATATTGTTCAAATCTTCGTTTTATGTATATTAATGTTTATATTACACAAATCTGATATACAGAAAAATGTTTTTCCGTCACTTTTGACGTGATCTGACGTCAGCTAATACGCGCAATATCAAATTTCTAATGTCAGAACAGTACCTACATATATGTACATATATGTATAATCGCTACATAAGTACAATATAATATAATACGTAAGATGGGGGGGTTGATAAGCGTGTGTATTAAAACAAGCAATGACGTCACGCTTTCCGGAGTGCACGTAATACGGCAATAATCAGATAAGGGTTGTTCAGAGAATCCTGTCACGGTTGGCTAGCCCTGGCCAAATACCAAATACGACTCTCACATCGCTTCATCCCTTGATTCATTCTTGATTCGCCCTTCTGATTGTGTCCCATAGATACATATCGCCGCTATCCAATGGCATACCCCCCTTCTACCCCCTTCTAGGTAGGTACGTCTGTCTATTTCTAGTTTTAATGCTCCACTCGAGTGAGAAACTTGTGAAATATCCATTAAATAATATCGCATTGTGGCAGTGATTCGCAACAGCTGCTCATGGAATTTTCTGTTACAAGTCCTTATAAATCTCATACCTTAAATATACATATGTGAAAGACTTTTTTGTTTGTTTGCTATGCGAATTTCGATCTTTAGAAAGATTCGGTTTTTTTTTGTTCCATGACATGTTATGATTTGCCCAAAATAAATATAGCTAATAGCAGTGGCAAGCTGAGAAAATGTTTTTAGGGGTACTGGGATATACCCAGTTATAGTAGTAGTTCTCAAAATAGTGTACGAGTGGAAGTTCAATATGAAATTTATTAAATATTAGTGTTGCGCCCGATGAAATATCATCGCATGGGTTATGGCATATTAAGTTATTAAATTTAAAAAAAAAAAAAAAATGTCGGTCGTATTATTTTCAAATATCAGAGCATTTAGCGTCATCTATTAAAAAATTAATTAATTATTTTTTATTGCTGTTTTATATTGTATATATGTGGGTAGGTAGGTAGGTTTTAATACACCCGCTTACATTTTCATCGAGTCTATCCATTGAAGTAGAATGGGTAGAAGCCCTCTTAGCTTCCAAAAATGTTGCTACAAAAACTCCGTGCAAACGGAGATTTCGGCTGTTTTGCTCAGTTGATTGTTAAACTCTGTAGCAGTAGGATCTCTTTGAAATAGGCTCTACTAGTGAAATTGTGTGGTAGTATTAGTTCGACAAAGTCCGAACATCTGTATGTGCCCGTGCGTCCCTGAACGTCAAGGGACGATAAGGGACGATCACTTCCACGATTTTTTTTCCTCACTCTTTTGTCTTTCTTCTGACTTTCCGTCTCTCTCTTCGATGGCTCGCTTTTAAGCGATACTTTTGTTAGGAATGACGATTCTATACATTATACTTCAATGAGTCTATCCCTATATCACAGGTCTGTTACCGGTAACAAAATTGCTTACATCACGCCATATAAAAAAATACAAAACGATAATTTGATTTAACGTGGTTTTGTACCTTTTTTTGCAAACCTCCTTTACGTTTCACTTACGATTACAATTCAGCAAAAATTTGCCTCTTATCTGATCATTTTCATACTTTGCCATGTTGCTCATTTTGGTCATCAATATAAGTAAATGGATCCTCCGCCATTACGATAGAGATAAAATATCGTTTAAGACGCGTTTGAAGTTTGCAAATTTGGAATCTGGGTGACGTCTATGTAGTCTTTAGTTTTATACTTATGTAGATGGCGGTATTAAAATAAAATTATTGGTATTTTCATTCAAAATAATAATTTATATATCTGAATATTATATACAAAACTAAAAAAGAGGTTTGTTTTTAAAAAAACTTTTTTTTAGTTATTTTAATTATTTCATATTATTTCAAAATATTTAATCTAATATATAAATTCGAAATATACTTTGTAAGTTTTTTTGGTTGGGAACATCAAAAACAAGTCAAAGTGTCTATGACGACGATTCGATTGGTTGAATATTATTTTTTTTCGATTCAAATAAATTTAATAAAACAAATAAATATCTACTATAAGATTCACCATGTTTAAACTGTTTATATTACAAATACTGCGAGAAGCCGGGTAAAACAACTAGTATCTCATAAATGAGAAAAAATCATTATTCGAATTAAATGGGTCAAATTTAATAAGGATTGAATTAGTCTCTGCTCTTATATGTAAGAAACGTGATTTTTTGTTGCTTAGTGTAATGGAAGTATTTCTATCCGGTCCGCTAATGCTATTTATGCGTGATAGCAATTGCTATATAATAATAATAGTAAGGTAGTAAATAAATAGAAGAGAATACAAGTTTTTGAATTGAAAAGGTTGATAATCGCCGTACCATAGCGATCATTGTAGAACATCAAAGCTGGTAGTTCACGCTTCGAAGCGACACAATCTACAATAGTGGATTCGATAATAATAATATGTAGTAGTACAGATGTTTCGTTCGAAATTGATAATGTCCATTTGGCTCCCGGAGATATTCAAATTAGCGCGGATTTATATTTGTGCAACGTTGTGACAGAATTTCCATCGAGATGGGGCTTTTCCCTCAAATGCTCGTTCGCTCGTGAAAACTTGAGTATCCATTTTGCAGAAGAAGGTTCGAGTCGAAACCCTCAGGAAAGCGATATTGCGATATCGAATATCGCTCACTTCCGATCGCCTAACTACTGCCCGCTAGCCGATCTGTTTGAATTTTCAATCCAGAAAAAAAAAATGGGAATATCCTATAATAAAACATACCCTCTTCTACAGAGGGCGTTTTCTTTTATGCTTTTTTTTTGATCCTCCTTTCAAACATTTACATACGTGAAAGGCAAACACATCGTTTCTTTCAAATGTGGACGATAATGTACGAATTTGAATGTTGCTTTCATTTCTTATACAAGGAAAATTAATACGATGCATATCTAAATTTTTACTTCATTTAATGTTTGTATATAATAAATTCTCAATATATTTATTATGTATGCATTTACTTTGTATACATTCATTTTATTTTAAAAACCTTATAATAATATTTTTGAATATATTATTATAAGGTTTTATAAACCTGAATATCTTATACCTTATATTATAAACCTGAATAATTCAAGAGTACACGGTAGTTGGTATACAACTACCGTGTACTCTTAATTATCCGGGCCAATGACCGAAGCACGGATATTTTTAATTATTTATTTTAATTTAGAATTAAAATACGATATATTTCTAAGCAAATAACAGTTTTAAACGTTTAACACATAATAAATTTTATTATTAAAAACATTTTCTTATATCGATACAATTTTCCTAAGAACTACATACATATATATAAAAACGCAAATTCACTAGAATCTCATAAATCTCTTTCTACATTTTCGAAAATTTTCCTTCACGATAGAACTTTCCTTCACTTTTACTTTGAACTAATATTAAATTTTTTCATTTTAATATAAATTCGATGCCATTTCATGGCAATGCCGTTATTTTTACTAGTTCAATAATATTATTTCATCAATGAAGTAACTCTTTGATTCAAAATTTAAATTAAAGGCATTAAAAAATACTGAAGTTATACACGAATAATCCACATCTGAATAATCGAGATATATAATATACTAGTGGTTTTACCCGACTTCAATATAAACAATACTTGCAATATAAATCGCGTAAACATGACTAATTTATTTATTTAATTTAATTTATTATTATTTTAAAATAATAACAACAATAAAATGACCAGTGTGACCTGACAGGTTGCTCCAAAGCGTCACACCGGTCTTACAAAAAAAAAGAAAAATAGAAAGAAAATAATAAAGTAAAAGCAATAAAAATTCCAATCATTCATCTCATTCAAATAGTCTCGTATTGAATCTCAAGAAACTAACCAGCTCATCAACATGACAGTTGAACAGGTCAAAATGCTCATCAATCACATTAAGGAACCGGATAGCTTCCACCAGTGACGAGTTCTTGAAAGTAGACGTTCTTGCAAAGATAGGTTGAAAGAATCGTCGATTACACAGCGCTCTACCGGTCTCAGGAGCCCAAAACTTAAGCTCTGATAAAATCGAAGGATTGTCAACAACTCCATTTAAAACTCCAAAGAAGTACAATTTGGAAATGACAAAAATCCTTCTAGAAGCCAAAGAATTAAAGCCCAAGGTACCTTGCAGAAACGCTGTGGGAAATAAATACGGATAATACCCATACTTTTTCAAGTATAGGTATCGTAGAAATTTCTTCTGGACTCTTTCTATCAATAGAGATAATTTAATTTCAGTAGGACTCCAAATTACAGAGCCAAACTCCAATATGCTCCGGACAAGCGAACAATAAAGTAACACCATTATATTCAGATCTTGGAAGTAGTGAGAATTGCGCAGAACAAATCCAAGCATTTTAGTAGCCCTACAGCACATATCTGAAATATGAGTCGAAAATTTGAAGTCACTCCTAAACAGTATACCAAGATCAACAGTTGAGTCAGTTCGTGTTAAATGATAGTTCCGAAGACTATAAGCGAACTCGAGAGACCTTGAGAAGGAAATAACGTGGCACTTAGTCAGGCTGAATGGTAGATTATTATTTAAAGACCATTGAGATAGTAATTCCAAGTCATCCTGCAATCCCACACAGTCGGAATGACAACTGATCGTTCTAAAAATCTTCAAGTCATCAGCAAAAAGGAGAAATCCAGAGTGATCAATCGACACACCAATATCATTAATAAACAAAAGAAATAATAATGGACCAAGGTTGGACCCTTGTGGTACACCAGACGAAGCATGGTATTCATCCGATCTATGCATAACGCAAGAAACATATTGCTTTCTGTTCGACAAATAATCTGTGAAAAAATGCACTAAATTACCAGATAACCCAAAATTAGAAAGTTTTCCAATGAGAATGTCATGGTCAACCTTATCAAAGGCCTTTTCAAAATCAGTATAGACAACATCTCCCTGAAGTGAATAATCAAGAGATTTGCCTATTATTTTGGAAAAGCATAATAAATTCGATACAACAGAACGAGTAGGACGAAAGCCGTGCTGTTGATCAATCAAATATTGGCTACAATGATTAAAAATATATCTATGAAGAATTATTTCAAATACTTTTGCTGGTGCAGAAAGAACAGAGATAGGTCTATAATTTTCAACCAGATACTTATCGCCTTTTTTGAAAATTGGTGTTACTTTTGTGATTTTCCACATTTCAGGGAAGGAACAGGTTTTCAAAGAAAGGCTAAATATGAACTTGAGTGGGTTTATGAGGCCCCTCTGACATCCCTTCAACACAAAGTCAGGGAGAAAATCAGGACCACACGAAGTTTTACACTTTAGACTAATATAATAGTAGGCATTTTATTAAATTTATTTGATTAGTTTTTAATTTTATTTTAAATTTTTTTGAATATTCATTCGTTTCATTATTAAATTTAACGTCACGGATTCTACGAATCAAAACTTACATACATACAAAGTCTTTTTTGAAATTATATACAAATGTACTAGTGGTTTTACCCGGCTTCGCTTAGTTTTTATTATATAAACCTATTAAACATGGTTACTAAAAATTAATTTGTTTTTTATTAAATTTATTGAATTAAAGAATCGAAAAAAAAACAATTTTTAATGACAGCAAATCAGAAATAAATGGTTTTTTTATATATAAGTGAATCGGAACTGAAAAATAATCCTGATCTGGAACTGAAATAGGAATGCGGATCCGGAAACGGAACTGACAAAGGAATCGGGATCTGGAACTGAAAAACTGAAAAAGGATTTCGGATCCGGAGCTTAAAAATAAATCAGGATCCGGAACTGAAACAGAAAACCAGATCCGGAACTGAAAAAGAATCGGAATCTGGAACTGAAATAGTAATCGGGATCCGGAATTGAAAAAGGCATCCGGATTCGGAAATGATAAAAGAACTGAAAAAGTAATCTGGAAACAGAATTGAATGATATCTTCGTCATAAAAACTTTGATTTGTTACCAACCAACAATATATATATACATACTTGCAAAGTCTCTTTCGAAATCATATATTAGATTAAGATTGTATTTTTATTTATATCATCAAATAATATCAAATATTTCATCGGTGAAGAGGAGAAGATGATTTATATGAATAGATATGTGATAATACGCGTGAATGTGATATTTCTTTTTGACATTACTTTACCATATTTGTAAATATGGTAAATGTAATATATTTTATACACACATATTATTATATATCTACATATATATAAGTACATGTGTGCATACATATAAGGCAGACGTATATATTTCCGAGTGACGTCACCGGTCCCGAAATAAAATCCGAACAATGTCAATCTGCGCTCGCTCACTCGCTCCGATCGTTATTGAATTCCGAAAATCGGCCGAAAAATTCACATCGAAAGTGCACACACAAAAGAATGTGCGATTAAAATTTGCCAAGTCGAATCCGGTCGACACCGGAACCACATCCGGCCATCGGCTAATCCCCAAATCTCGTTTTCCGGCAGACCGCTCCTACATGGTACGCCCACCCTCGACGACAGATAATTCGCGGACCCTTTGTTTCCTACTTTTATACGTTAAGCCATCCGTTTTGTTTAGCCGCCGAAAATAGTGGTGTTAAATCCCGAAGCGTTCCGCAATTAGCGGATTACTTGTATTCGTTTTAAGCCTTTCCTCTTCCCTAGGTGAATTCGTCCGCTGGGAACGTTCCAAGTTTCAACCCAAAAGTGCTAAAATTTCACCTAAAATTATTGTATGTATCATGTTTCATTTAAACTTCAGGATGTTTATTTAATTTTTGTCCGCAGACTGCATCCACCCCTTCTTCGAGCTATTTTCCACTTAAACGGATACATAAAAAGTTGTTTTTACACGAGTGGACAAAATCCCTCTTCGTGTTTGGTGGAATGGTTTGGACGTTGAAAAGCAAATAGGCTATAAGAAGACCGACAAAGAAAGCTCTAGATACTAGTTTTTGAGGCGTAAACTTTTATAGTTTCGATAGAGCAAATCCATATAAAAAGTGCGTCACAATAGTGTTTAAAAAGGGGATGAGATATTTTGGTAAACTGTGATTTAAACTGCTGAAAAGTGGTATTTCTATTACAAAAATTATTTTCATTAAAGCTTGACGAGATAGAATGTACGGATGGACGAATAAAGGTTTAAGCTGCCTAAATTAAATTATATATATAGGATTTAACGTATCAGAAAGCATTATAATAGTCTAATATACTATACGAGATATCCTGTCATTATATGACATACATAAGTAAGTTTTATATATTATGTTGAATTTCTTCCTAGAAATTCACAATAAGTATGCGTTGATAACGCTCAGCAACAAAACATGACGTTTTTTACCTACCGGAGCGGAAATTAATCAATCTTTTACCCATTAAAATTGTTATAGAGAGAAAAATTAGCACATATATTATGGAAAACAATGTGTAAAAATTGAGCATATTTAAATTCTCTAGGCAATTATATAAAAATCACAATCAATAGGTGCGTACAGCGCACACAACACAAAACCGTGCTCTACTAGTAAGAGTTTTTAGCTCGCAATTTTACCGATTTCAAATTCAGCACACATCCAATTAACCCTTTTAAATGAAAACAAAAAATAGTGTGGCCAGAACACTATCCCAATAAACATGTTTCAATAGAAAATACTCAATATAAAATAGTATTAACAGTGGGAAAAAATCCGTAATACGTACTTTTGACTTTTTATTTGAACTGGACGTCTACTTAGAGATATTTGAAAGCTGAAAAGTATCCTTAAAGCGTCTTTATCCTTAAAGTCGTCTGAAAACGCTTGTTGAGGAAGTTGACAACCTGATCAATTTCTGGAAAAAAATGACCATATTGGATGCTATACACGGATTAACACAATATTGGTCAAAAGTAAAGCCAGTAATACTTGTTCGATCATGGAGAAAGATTCTTCCGGACATAGAAGATTTAGTGGATTCTGTAGAGAATAAAGCAAATGATATATCTGAAATATGTGGATTATTGGAAAATTTTAAATGTTTTGAAAACGTGGATATGGAAAACATCGAGGAGTGGCTTAGTAATGATTTAAGTGATCCACGTTTTAAACGCAGATATCATTTATTTGGTTTCTCAAGAGAAATAAAATGATAGTGACACTACAAGTGGAGAATATACCAGTGGTTACATTAGTCATAAAACGGTACAACACTAGTACTAACTACTAACGGCCACTTATCTATGAGCGTTTTTCTTAATAAATAATGAGTATTATGTTAAAATTATGAAACAAAAACTTGTTTTGTAAATATTATATTACATTCGAAACCCAGTCAAAATTTGATGATTCGGATTATCAGTGTTTTTCAATTACACTGTTCGACACGAAAAATGGTACAGAGACGAGATATCACTTTTCTTATATATCTATGCCCAGTAAACACGAATCTGGTAATAAAAAATGTTGATTGGCTCGAGATTCGGAGATATATGTGTTTTTTAAATCGCGCGATTTTTCTATATATTTGTGTTGTTCGGTCTCGTGTCTCAAATTTGTCAATTTTCTGTTCAAAATGAGTATTGGAATCTATAGTCGGGTATTTTATCTTTCATTTTTAATACTTTTTAGGTTTGAAATCTCTCTAAGTAGTCGTCCAATTCAAATAAAAAGTCAAAAGTACGTATTTTAACTAGGGATTTTTTCCTACTGTTAATCCTATTTTATAATTAGTATTTTCTATTTAAACATGTTTATTGGGATAGTGTTCTGACCACACTATTTTTTGTTTTTCGTTTAAAAGGGTTAATTGGAAGTGTGCTGAATTTTAAATCGGTAAAATTGCGAGCTAAAAGCTCGTACTAGTATTTACTCGTATTTACACGAATCTGAATTGAATTAATAGGGATAATATATTAAATTGTCTTTATACGAGAATTAAATAAAATTCCACTTAGACAAATCATATTTCGATTATTCTTGTGGATTAATAACAAAAATTCTATTGATAACTGGCTTACCTCTATGAATAGATTTATAAGAAAGTCATATCTCGTCTCTGAACAGTGTTATCCGTACCCTTCCTCCCCAGCACTAGCCCGGATAATCGAGAGTGTACTATTGTAGCATTTCAATCATTCCTAAATTAATATACACAACGAAAAGCCCTCGGACAAATTGCAGTGCTGTCCCTAGCGGGCATGGAAGTGCAGCGTTCCATACAAGAGCTTTTGAATGCATTGACATTTGATTGCACGCCTCAGTTCTCGGTGCATAGCATTGCGTTTAAATTCAAAGTAATGCACACACCCACGTCGAGATACGATATATTACACGTGCAGTCTTCGGTATGTACCACTTGCAATTAGCCACTATTGATGCACGACTAAGTGCATCCCGTTCGTGCAGAATCGACGGAGCGTTTAAGACGACCCAGTTCCATCATTTCCACACTCGAAATTTTCCTGAGTGATGTTTGAAAAGCTCGGGTTGTCATTCTGGAATATTTTTCGGTGTCGTCATCTTTTCAATTGAATGTTACCTTGCTCAAAATTCTCCCATTTTGACGTCAAATTCAGCTGTCGACACAGGATGCTTATCTAATCTTATTAATGTAGCATATTCGATTCCGAGCTATTTGACGAACGTTTTCACAAATTTATATGAAATGAGAGGTTGAGAGAGAAATTTCTATGTCAACTTTTAATCACCATCTAGATAAATTGAAATATAATAAAATACATACAATTAAATTCAGAAGTCTAAAAAATTTTAATGTCTGAAATAAAAATATGAATCTTTGTTCATTGAAAAAGAAAATACTTCGCGATTGCTTAATTAAAAAAATTCGATAATTAAACATACATACACGTTCACACATACCGGTAATGAGAGCGTTTTCGATAAAAATTGAGACAAAAGTTCTACATACTTCCGATGGTTTGATTTTGTCCGAAAATTTTTTATTACTTAAAACCACTATAATTATTATACACATTGAATATCAAAAAAATAAAAGTAATTTAAAAGGTCAAAATAAAAAAATGAAATATTGTTTTCAAAAAAATACAACTTCCGGATTACGAATTCTGACCAAAACCTTATCAGCACTTATTTAATACATAAAGAATACAAATCTAGATTTTCAACTTGATACGCTCAGGGCTGTTGAAAGAATAGTGGCCACAACATTTTTGAACTTTCTAAGAGAAAAAAATCCCACTTCCGGTTTATTCAATTTAGTGATTTTTTTTTTATTTTCATAACATTGATACAAGAATAATACATGAATTTTTTTGTGAAGAGCACACATGTTTAAGGGGTCGAAAAAAATAGTGGAAGAAAAATCGAACAAGAGTAAACTGCCACTTTTGATTGACGGATGCTTACCAAATTTTAGAAATAACTTGGTATTAAGATTAAACTTCTAGATATGAAATTTCACTTCAATAAAACTAAAGGTTTTTGAGAAAAACATAAAAAAACTCGATTCTCTAGAGTAAAGCTTCTACTTCCGGTTCAGGTCAAAATATTCAAAAAATATTAGGGTATAAAATTTATAATTTCTATTACACGAGAAAACATTTAAGTCTGATTTGGTTAGTGGTTTGGGATATAATTGAATTCAAAAGAAGACACCTATAAGGGAAGGTGCCATTTCCGGTAACTTAAAACTTTGAAACAAATGTACGTCTTATTGATAAGAATTTCAGTAACTGATACTATGTTTCAGTTCCATAGGATTAACGGTGTTCAAAGAATCCCCAAAATACACAGACAGACACACATTATTTTCTAGATCATGAAAACGTTTCTGAGTTTTCGATTCTGAGTTTGAATTAAATCTCATCTCGAGTTATAATTTTCCCATGATCACAAAACTTCATCTATTGTTACTACGTCCATATACAGGTAGATAAAGTAAAAAACTACGCACAGATAAAAATTCTGAAAATTCAATACCAGGTGACAGTCTGGCATATCCAAATCCTCATATAGTACTCTACAAGTATACACATATTATATAACACGTTTTGTCTATGTAGTTGTAGATGTGTTTTGTTTCGGCAAAAAATTAATTAACAAAACGAATCGTAAAAAGTATTTGTTAGCAACTCGGCTGGCTGTTCACCAACGGGACCATTTCCAAAATTGCTTATTCATTTTAATTACTACAGAGTGTGTTATCGTATTAATTATGTACAATATATTCTTTGAATAGTGCCGTTGTATAATATAATATCAAGCAAGCTGTATCGTTGACTTCTACATACATATATACATTTGTATTCAATTGAATAATACCGCTTTTCAAATCGAATATCACATGAAATATTACACTTACATCACAAATCCTTCTGCGATATTGCTTATTGATTTATATGCAATAACATATGTATGAACAGTTCCGAGAAATCGGAGCTATAAAAATATGTATGCGATGTTTTATTTAAAAGTACACTTCCGGTAAATATTGACTTGATATCGAAACATCTTGCAAAACATACAGAGAATCGTAGAAATAAGTTAATAACTAACCAAGGATTCTGGCCTGAATTTGTATTATATATTACAGCATTTTCCAACCGGGAAATCACCCTCAGGGGTATGCGAAAACAAAATTAGCAATGACGGAAAAAGAAACAGACATTAACGTTGAAAGGTATGCTAGTACCTACATACAAATCAATACGTTGCGACATTTCCGATTATTTTATTTATTTTTTTATATGCATTTCTTACAATTATAAGTATATTTTATGCATCCGAAATTCTTAGCGGGGACAATTTAAATGTGAATTTTATAAAACAAATACGCATTTATCAAAATCATTTCATAATTTGTGTGAATTAAACATAATCTTTTATTTATTTTTTTTACAAATATACATACGAGAAAGGCTAAACAGGTAGACCCCAATGCACTTTCCTAGACAATCAATTAAAAACATTGCAGCATTTTTATTACATAAATCATTGTATTTCGAGAGGCTAAAGAACACAAAATTAACAATTAATTAATCTATTGAGACATCTATGGATTTATAATTGTACACAAATCAAATTCAGATATTTGTGACAGCGGGTAGGATGATTTTTGCATATTTTATAGAGGAACCGTTTCAACAATGAAATCAGATAAATTGGCAAATTCTGATAAGAAACGATCGACTTGGAGTCACAAATGACCAAGTCTGACCAGTATTATTAAAGATTAACACGGGATCGAACCCGGTAACCTCTCCATGCTAAACATAAACGCAACCACCGAGCCATACTGCTGACTACGTTATATCATTTAAAAAAATAAATGTACAATTAAAAAAAAAATTCTGATATATTAAAAAAAACATCATTAGGAATAAAATTATAAATGGTTTATAAAACAAAAGAATACATAAAAAGTCTTATGTTTCTTTAATTATTTTTAAATATGTAGATAATGTAATAAAATACGAAATAATACTAAAAACTGTAATAAAAAAAATAGTAATCATTTTAATAATTACATATGTATTGTTTTAATTAGACCAGCATTTTAATATCAAATGCGGGCATTTGAAAAGTTACTTTAACAACATGTAAAATATAAAGCAACCTAAAATGAATGAAATGTGCAATAACGCGGAGTATTAAAAATCTCGCATATATTATACACACTGTCACGTTCCAATGAAATATTAAATAATTTTTCTTTTTTTTAAACTACTTGGTTAACTAACCAAGATTTCTTTATTACTATTATTACTTTACATTTATCTTATTGGTAGAATGTAATTATGAAACGGAGAATTTAAAAGAGATACGTAGAACTGTTTCACTTTAACTTTGCTTCACTATTTAACTTTGTTCTGCTGCTGATGTTAACTTTATTATACTGCTTTGTTAGCCAGCAGTATGGCTTAATGGTAGCGTGTATGTTTACCACCAAGTGATTAGTGGGTTTGATCTTTCATACTGCTGGTTAGATTTGGGGATATTTGTGACTCCAAATCGATCGTTTCCTATCAGAGTTTGCCAATTTTATCTGATTATTGTTGAAACGGTTCCTCGAAATTGGCAAAAATCATCTTTCCTGTTGTCACAAATCTTCTGTATTTATTGTGTGTATAATTTGTAAAAATTATGTACAAAATCTAAATCCATAGATGTCTCAATGGATGAATCCTGTGATTAATTAATAAATTAATTGTTATTTCGCTTTCTTCAGCTTCTGGAAATACAGTCATTTATATTATAATAAAATGCTGCATTTTTTGTAATGAATTGTCCAGGAAGGCGCATTGGGGTCTTCCTGTCAAGCCTTCCTAATATATATCTATGTAAATCTCATGAAACTGACCAGCTCATCAATATGACAATTGAACAGGTCCAAATGTTCATCACATTAAGGAACCGGAATGCCTTTACAAGAGACGAGTTATTGAAAACATACGTTTTCGCAGGAATAGGTTTGAAAAGTAAATGATGACGCAAAGCTCTACCACATTCAGGCGCCGAAAAATTAAATTCCAATAAAATTGAAGGGTTGACAATTCTTCAATTGGGTTGCATTGGGGTCTTCCTGTCAAGCCTTCCAGGTATATATATTTGTAAAATAAATGTGTTGACTGCTACTCTCGGAGTCTCGATGGTGATGACAAACTGTCACTTGCGGAGTCCATGGTGATGACTACCACTCTCGGAGTCTTGATGGTGATGACTACCACTTGAATTCTAACAGTAATGAGTTTATATACTCTTCTTTAAAACAATGAAGTGTTGAAGACACGTGAAGTACAATTTTGGTTAGTCGGTGTTTAAGAGAGCTGGACCCCATCGCTTTGTCCATATAAACGTATTTGGCACTAGAGAAATTATTTTTTTAATATGCTATTTATATCCACCATAGGCATGTTTTTAAGCATATATTTTTTGAGAAATAATTGAAACATGCCTATGGTGGATATCCATAGCATATTAAAATATAATTTCTCTAGTGCCATAATTGAGGAAGGGAGAAGTCAAATACGTTTGCATGGACAAGGCGCTAGAGTCCAGCCCTCTTAAGGTGTGCTATAAATCAATTGTGTTTCTTATTGAATTAGGTGTGCCACAAATCAATGGTGCTACTTTTTAAATTAAGTGTGCCACAAATGGTGTGTATTATCCCTACTGGTTAGTCGACTATATTGATAAGTAAGGTACATAACAGTACATAGGAACAGCAACGTCTCAAACGACAACCGCACGGTGCATTAGCGTTCGAATTACAAATTCACTGACATTAAGAAGTGAATTTTTAATTATATTGTAACATCCATATTAACTGCTTGAGCTTTATTGAACTGACAATAACAGTTACACTGTAACATATACAAACAGAGGTAGACGAGTCGAAAAAGGTCGGGAGTCGCCGTTCCAATAGATGTGTATATAAAAATATCGGTTGACCCGGAATAGAAGCACGTTCGTTAGGGCACATCAATTATTGGAAAGAAGACCACTTCTAATGCGGCACTAAGCGCAACATCGGCTGAAAAGCTTCAACCGACCGAGGCTTTCACGCGAATCCAGAGCTTTTTGCTTCAGATTTAGCGCGCATCCGGTGGATTCGAGAGCAGACACGTTTTAATTGAACCCTCGGTCGATAACACACACACACACACATACAAGCGCTATAAAACCCTTATATAAAAGTACATGTGTACATAAATCCCAATATAAAAAAGTAAAATTTCATTAACGTTCTTGCAAGCTTTTACAAGAGGATTTAAATGCTCTTCATGCTTGGTCGTTAACTAACCGTTTACCTCTTAATGTGTCCAAATGTAAGGTAATAACTTAGTCTAGTTCTAGATATATACCTTTCTATATCTGGCTGGTAGCTCTGAATTGAACTGGGTAGAATCTACTGTTGATCTTGGAGTTTGATTTTGATTTTTAAATGCTTTTTATTATTACAAAATTATGTTCAAAATACATCTTATATCTATTTTAATAGCTACTGATGTACTGATCATTTTAATAATAAAAAAAGAGCTCAAAAACCTACATATTTACAATTCTTATAAATGCTCATAGTACATCTAATACATAATATGAATTAAAGACTCTCTAAAGTTGACGATAGGTATAAAGATGAAGGGTATAGACATTTTGTTGTAATCGTCGAGACTCTTCACAAGTGTGTTAGTATGGTTATTGATGATTCTGTCATATAATCTACTGGTTAGTTTGTTAGTAATGTCTGTAACAAACGGAATATTATATATAAGGCATGCAGTTTTTTCAAGTTAGTATATATGGGTGTGTTGTAAATTATGCTTAGGGATTTATTTGGTATTATTTGGAGCTTGGAAAGGTTAGTATTCGAGGGGTAATTCCATACAGGTGAAGCATAGGTTAATAATGGTAATATGAGCGCGCGATATAATTTTATTTTATTTTGAGTTGATAAAGAACTATGGCAATTAAATATTGGGAATATTGAGGATATACTCCGAATCGCCTTGCATTTCGCTGCTTCAATATGAGGTGCCCATCTCATTATTTTATCAAAAATTACTCCTAAATATTTTATTAATGACTGCCATTTCAGACTTCCTCCAGAGGGAATTTTCATATCTGAACTTGGCTTATGCTTTCTAATACTAAAGAATATCGTTTCTGATTTGGTTTGATTAATTTGAATTTTCCACTTAGTGAAGTGTTCCGTCATTGTTTCAATTGCAAATTCAAGATTTTTACGAATAGTGTCTGGTTTTTTGCTACTTGTGAAGCAAGCGGTGTCATCTGCATATAGGGCTATGTGACAGTTTTTTGTAATAGGTAAGTCATTTATATGTTTATATGGAGAATAAGAGTGGGACAAGCAAGCTCCCGATCTTGGGGTTGCTTTTTGGAGTGACCTAAGGTTTTCCAATTACATTGATTCTGTGTGTAGCTCAGATTCAAGTATGCTAGGATTTGTTTTTCGCAATTCCCGTAATTTCCATAATCCCACTGTTCTGAGGCTTTTGTACAATGCTCTGGTGAACAGTACTATGGAGTACGCCTCTATGATCTGGAGTTCTTCAGTCAAAACGCAATCTATTATGTAAACTTGAACTTATTCAAAGACTCTTTCTCCGGCTTCTTTATGAGGAGCCATATGAGATTTAACCATATTTATTTACTTCAAAATTTGTCATGGGTATGGTCGGCTACACTTTTTTTGAACACAGGAGAAATTTTGCTCTCATCAAGTTCTTGTTTTCTATATTTAGAGGTTTTATCTCATGCCAATCTATTCTGGCGTAGATTGGCGTCCATGCTCAGGAGACTTTTGATCTGGACCCGCCATCGTCCCCTATTTCATATTCCTCTGGCAAGAACTGTGGCATTATTTTGGTTCTTCCATTCCTCGAGGCCTCCGTTTCTTAAATTCATTGGATTGTGCCATTTACATTTTTCATATCTCTTTTCATTAGCTGCACCGCTTCCTCGGTTATGGGGGTGTCGACCAACTTGAGCAGTTAATTGTTGACAATTTTAATTGTTTACTGTTGAATTGGCTGTTATATTTTTATGTATTATATGAATTTTTAATGTCATGTATTTTTTCTTCTTCTGTAATTCGTGTATTTTTACTTTATCTATGTACGTAGTAACAATAGATGAAGTTATTGGATCATGCAAAAATTCGAATTCGATATTTTGACTGATTCGAACTCAGAATCGATCACTAGTCACGTTTTCATGATCTAGAAAAAATGTGCGTGGCTGTGTGTCAGTGTATTTTGGGGATTTTTTGAACCGAAACGGTTACTGAAATTCTTAACGAAACATAATTTTTTTTCAAATTTTTAAGTTGACCGGAAATGGTATATCCCCTTATACATAGGTGTCCTCTTTTATTTAAGTTTTTGAATTCAATTATCTCCCAAACCGCTAACTGAATCGGACTGAATTTTTTTTAGATGTAATAGAAATTATAAATTTTATAACCTATTATTTTTAACTGAACCGGAAGTAGTACGTTTACTCTAGAGAATCGAGGTATTTTATTTTTTTCTCAGAAACCTTTTTTGTTTATTGAACTGAAATTCCATATCTAGAATTTTAAGATTAATACCAAGTTATGTATAAAATTTAGTAAGCATCCGTCATCCGGAAGTGGCAGTTTACTATTGTTCGATTTTTCTTACAATATTTTTTCTTATGTTATTAATCTGCTTGATCAATCTGTTAGGCGAGTGTGCATGATTACTTTATATAAAATAAAAATAAATTTGAGAGATATGAGAGTAAGCTTAGAGTAGATGTGAAACGAAACACTTCAACCTAATCAGTCGCAATGGTTTAATTCGGAAAGTTCAAGGCACATTTGCTTCCGGTTGTATTTTGAAAAATCTGTCATTCGAGCAATTGTTTTTTGAGCAATTTACCTAGAACCGTCGAAGAAGTCTCCATAAAATTTACGCAGCTTTGTAGCCTGAATTGATACAGTTTCGCTAACGGTTCAATGAAAGAATGATGTAAAATTTAAGAGTATCACTCGTAAGCACACTCGTTCTACGTACGTACGTATTTATGTACATATGTACATAATGAATATTAAATAGGAAAGGAATTCACGAAAACGGTAGTGGTTTTACAACTTTCATTGTGTCGCACTTAACCCTTTCCGCTCGTAAAGCTACCCCAGTTTAAAGTTTCATTCCATGAAACAATGCCACATTTTCTTTATATAATTTAATGGCTGTGTACCGATTTAGATACTCGTATACATATTTAATAGAGTCTAACAAGCATAATTTTGTTGAATTTGACTTGTCAACTCGTGATATGCTAATCAAAGTCTTCCTTTACTTATTAGTATACATATGTATACATACGAAATTTAAATGGAAAATTTATTTAAAATATTTCCATGGATATTAACTCACTAGGTACTGAACGGAATGTTTGGGAATTTAAAATATGTGTGCATATTATGTAAATTTTTAGCCTTCAAGTTTTGTTTAATATTTATGCTTTGATTTAAAATAAATTGGGCCTTCGTTTATTACTCATCTTTAAAAAGCTCATTATTTTATAATAATTGCTGAAATTTTGAAGAGATATCAAATAAAATAACTTTTAAAATTACATTTTCCTAAACTCATCTTTTATAAATTCTGTTTTTTGGTGATTTTATTTTTAACGATCAATACAGAATTTCCTAACGAAATTTCTTTCATAATCAAGATCAAGAACAATAAACTACATCTACCACTATTTTTCGCATCTTGAAACACGTCTACACGTCCAAGCTACAATATTAATAGTATACATGTGCATATTTATACTAGACAATAGAAAGGATAGTGCATTCCCAATAATCTAAATAATAATTAAATACAAAAATTAATAATTGCGTTCTGATTCAATTTCTTTTCACACTTACATATACTGACATCGACATTATTTGAGTACTTCTAAAAATTCTTAGTACTTATGTAACCATATGCGTTGCCTTAGAGTTATTCTTGTCATGGCACATATGATGTACATATGGACTTTTATTTGTTCCAATGAAAGATTAAATCATTTTTCTTTTTTAAAACTACTTGGTTAACTAACGAAGATTTCTTTATTATTATTAATACGTTACATTTATCTTATTGGTAGAATTTTATTATGGAACGGAGAATTTAAATGAGATACGTAGAACTGTTTCACTTTAACTTTGCTTCACTATTTTAACTTTGTTCTGCTGCTGATGTGTTGACTACTACTCTCGGAGTCTCGATGGTATCGACTACCACTCTCTTAGTCTTGATGGTGATTACTGTCACTCTCGGAGTCGATGGTGATGACTATCACTCTCGGAGTCGATAGTGATGATTAGCTTAAATTCTAACAGTAATGAATTTATATACTCTTCTTTAAAACAATGAAGTGTTGACGATACGTATCGTACAATTTCGGTTAGTCGGTGTTTAAGTGGGCTGGATAACCGAAACCTTAATTTTGTTGCCGTTTCTTTCTTCGATATTTATATTGAGTGAATGCGACAATATATATATCAATATATATATTAAGTGAATGCGACAGTTGCACCTAGACCAGATAATATCTATTTTAAATCGACAAAATCGAGGTTTCGTATTCTCCAGTTTTCTCCTCCGAAACTGGACCAATTTAAAAAAAAATTCATCATCGTATGAAAAAGATATTTTCTATGTTTGTATGGTCATATTTTTTTAAAAATCAACCGTTAAATAAGCACGCTGGACTCTTTTCGTGGGTGTAAAAAAGAGGCAATTTTATAGATGTTTGGCAGCTCCTAACTCCTATAAATAATAACGAATCAAAAAAATAAAACCATAAAAACATGCCAATGGTAGATATCTATAGCATATTAAAAAACAATTTCTCTATTGCCATTATTGAGGAAGATAGAAGTGTAATACGTAATTGTATGGACAAGGCGCTGGTGTACAGCCGTCTTAAGATGTGCTATAAATCACTGGTGTTACTTATTAAATTAGGTGTGCCACAAATCAATGCTGCTAATTATTAAATTAGGTGTACCACAAATCAATGGTGCTACTTATTACATAAGGTTTGCCACAAATCAATAGTGTGTCTAATCCCTACTGGTTAGTCGACAAGCGAGTGTACATGACAGTATGTATGTAATAAAATAATTAACAAAAATATAATCATATTTTAGTTCATTTCAAATTAAATATACATAATCAATAAAGCATACATAAAACTCCATATTGAAATTTCCACAAAATCACCACGAACGTAAGCGGGCAAGAGGAAAATTCACCTCCATTTTCCGGCCACAACGTGACAATTTTCACGCAACATTGCCCGCCGGCTTTAATCCGATCACATTTATAATGAATTTCGTGTCAAGTGCGTTACAATTTTGCATGAAAATCATGTTTACTTTTAATAAGTGGCTATCGGTGCCAATAACGAATTAACATATTCGAAAGATTAGCATCTGCTTCCATGGCTTACCGTTTCATCACCCGACCCCCATTATATTCTATTATGTTTTTAATGTATACACACTCTTACGTAGGTACGTGTGTGTATCTAAAATGTGTAGCTAGACTAAACATGTACCCACCCACGGTGGAGTAGAATACTCATAAGCCATTATGGGTACAACTAAGTGGCTCCATTATTCACTGACCCTTATTGAAAGTGTGGCCATTAATCACTCATCAACATCGACGAGAAGTTCAAATACTTAATAAGTCTGCTAACTCAGTCTTCACCACACACACACACACACACACACATATTCCTCTACATTACACTTGGTAATCGGTATTATGTTAAAACTTTCTTCGAAATTTGTCGATTAATATTTATCACATGTAACTTTTATGGCCGCGATAAATCTCTTTACATCGGCTTTAGCGACTCACAAACTCAGCATAAACTAATTTTTTAACGATGGAAAGCAAATAATATTCTAGTAGAAATATTTTTGCTTAAAATTTTGTGGCAAAGCATTTTTCAAAACCAAAAAGTTAGAGCGAACTTCTGTAATATATTCTAGTATCAGAGTGTACAAACTTTCTAGCATGGAAGCTGCACTGCAGCTTTTTAAGGGCTTTATTAATTTAAAATGCAACGTGATACAATTAAATGTGCAATTTGAATGTTTGAAAAATGCATTTAAAACATTCTTAGTAACATATTTGATTTTTAAATTACTGAATTATGTTAACAATACATCTTATATCTATTTTAATAGCTACTGATCTACTGATCATGTTCTATTTTACAATTTTAATTTCATTTTGTTTGTAAGCATAGTATTATATTATTCTAATGTTAATGTACAGCATAACAGGAAAAATAAATGAATATAAAAAACTTTAGTAAAAAAACTATTGTAACGTTACATAGAGAGACGCCCCGTAGACCGGTGACGTCATGGTGACGCCGACCAATGGTGGAGTCGGGCGTTGCGGCCAATGGCTGCACCCGACTCCTTGACCAATGACTATACGTGTCATAACGTGTATGCGCTGAGCGCTGAATATTTATAAGTATGGTGCGCTCTCGAACGGTGGAATTCGGATCCTGACCTCCACCGGACGAGCAGCAATAAAGACCTGGAACCTGCCTGCGTGTTTTCTTGTACCTCGACCTGACTCCACTTACCGTTGAATACTCTTCACTATATTAAAAAAGAGGACACCTATAAGGCGAGGTACCATTTCCGGTCAACTTAAAAATTTGAAAAAAATTTACGTCGTGTCGATAAGAATTTCAGTAACCGATACTAAGTTTCAGTTCGATAGGACTAACGGTGCTAAAAATATCCCCAAAATACACACACACACATTTTTTTTCTAGATCATGAAAACGTGATCAGTGATCGATTCTGAGTTCGAATCAGTCAAAATCTCGAGTTCGAATTTTCGCATGATCACAAAACTTCATATATTGTTACTACGTACATAGATAAAATAAAAAAACTCAAGTAAAATAAGTGTATATAAACAAACAATAAAATTAATAAAATAAAAAGGCAATTTAATCAATATTTCAACAACAAATGTACAAATGTGTGGGATTAAAATTTCAATCAAAATGATTTCAATGATTGGGGTTTCAATCAAAAAGATTTCAATGATTGGGGTTTCAATCAAAATTATGATCCCGGCTTAAACTAATGTAGATAAATATATTACTAAGAGGTATGGGCCGCCTTGGTATGTATGTGATGATCTAAAAGCGGCCCATGATGTATGTATGTAAGTAAGCTTATTGTAAAAAACTAAATGTATGTAAGCTTATTGTAAATCATATTAACAATTAAATACAACATAACTTCTTATTGAATACTTATCTCGCAGATAAAACCGACTGAGGAGATATACAGTGAAATGTCAGATTTGACATATTTGGCCAAAAATCAATATACATATATCGTGTATTACATTACATGAAGCTAGAAGCCAAATTTGAAATTTATATATACATATGAGAGTTAAAACTATAAATATTTAAATATTAGAGATAACGAGAACCTATAGAGCAAATTTTATAAAATATAGAGTGAATTATAGGCGTTTAAACAATTAAAATCTGAAATAGCATATCAAGGCGAAAAGGTTGAAGATAGATTATGGCAGCCTTACGTACCGTCATAAACGTCACCGTATCCGAGATTCTGGATATTTGTTACGCATTGTATACGATATTTTATCTCTAACGTAATGGCAGACGATACATTTACGTATATTGATGACCAAAATGAGCAATATGGCAAAGTATGAAAACGATCGGATAAGAGATAAAAATGACCACTAACACGAAAGCCATGTGAAACGTAAAGGAGGTAAGTAAAAATAGCTCAAAAACCTATTTACAATTCTTATAAATACTCATAATACATCTTGTACAGAATACTAACTAAAGACTCTCTGAAGTCGAAGATCTATAGCAGATTTTGTTTAGATAATCTGTGATTGGAAATAAGGGAAATAATCAGGAGAAAGTTTACCTCTTATCCGATTGTTTTCATACTTTGCCATATTGCTCATTTTGGTCATCAATACAAGTAAATGGATCCTCCGCCATTACGATAGAGATAAAATATCGTTTAAGAAGCGAAACAAGTCCGGACATTTTTAATCTCGGTGACAGTTGGTAGTCATTAATTTTATACATAGATGGCGGTAGTAAAATAAAATTATTGGTATTTTTATTCAGAATGATAATTTTATATACAAATTATGTATAGAAGAGGTATGTTTTTAAAAAGCTTTTTTTAATCTTTTTATTTGATTTTTAAATGCTTTTTATTATTACTAAATTATGTTCACAATACATATTATATCTATTTTAATAGCTACTGATCTACTGATCATTTTCTACTTTACAATTGATGGGCTGAAAACCAGATTGGTACAAGTGAAATTTTTGAAAAAATCTGGTTTAAGTGCTAAAATAATAGCATATATGAAAAGCTATTATTTTTAACCCAGTCTGTCTGCAGTCCTGCAGTCTGTAGATGTGAATTTCTAGCATGTCCAGTTCCAAGAACTGTACTATAGCATTTAATGATATTTATGTAATATTATACATACATACGTATATTATATAAAGAAAGCAGATTCGATCGCCGAATAAATATTTTATGCAGATGGTGATGATGATGATGAACGACCGCCGCGCCGTAAATAAACGACATTTTTTTTAATCTCGTTCAAACACTGTCGTATCCGTCGTTAGTAACACTGCGAAATTGCTTCCGTCGTTTCTTTAATGTAGTCTTGTTTATTTTGTAAATATTAAAAAATAAACCGAGACATAATTCTTAATTGGTTTTACGCCGTAAATATTCTCCAGTAATTTATATCTACGCGACTGTTCAAATTTGCTTTCTTATTATATACATACATATGTATGTACTATACATATTGTATAGGGTTGTCAGATTTCATGAATGTCAAACCGGGACACCCCCCCCCCTCCCAAAAAAACAGATCAAATAATTTTTTAATTATATTAAATAATTAAATTATATTGATTACTTAAATAGGAACAAAAGCAGTCATAAAAAAATAAATTTAAAAACAATTGACAATATAATATAAACAAACGAATAGGAACAAAAGCAACCATAAACATCTAAATTTAAAAAAATACAAATAATATACACTAAACACAGTGATAGGAATAAAAATACTATACAGATTTTTATATTATTAGTAACAAAATCAGTTATAAACATAATAAATAAAATAAAAAGGCAATAAAAACAATATTTCAACAACAAATTTACAAATATGTGCGATTTCAGGATTTCATGATCAAAGAGTTTTCAATGATTGGGGTTTCAATCAAAATTATGATCCCGGCTTAAACTAATGTAATTAAATATATTACTAAGAGGTTTGGGCCGCATGTGATGATATATGTACGTATGTGATGATTTTAAATCGGCCCAAACCTCTTAGTAATACAATTAATTACATTAGTTTAAGCCGGGATCATAATTTTGATTGAAACCCCAATCATTGAAAACTCTTTGATTGAAATATTAATAATGAAATCCCACATATTTGTACATTTGTTGTTGAAATATTGTTTAAATTGCCTTTTTATTTTATTTATATTTTAGTACATTATTTTATTACTAGTTTTTTTTTAGTTGAGTTTTTTTTATTTTATAATTTTAAATATCTTAATATTATATACAAAACTAAAAGGTTAGTATTTAAAAAAGTTTTTTTTACCAGGGTTTTTATTTTAAAATTTTAATTTACTAGTTATATAACCGGAGTAGAACTTTTAAATCTAAAAATAAAACTATCACTGTTTGATCTGTGTACATATATTAAGCCTGTATTGGTTTGAAAGTTTGTTTTGATTTGAGGTTATGGGTTAAACGTCATTCTGTCAGATTCACCGAACAGTGTTGCCACCCTGCATAAAGGCCAGTGTGGCAATACCCAAGACCGTTGGCTCAGCAAGCCTCCACAAAACTATAAATATTTATATATTTAGAGATAACGAGAACCTATAAAGTTTAAATAATAAAAATTTGATAGCGAGATGGCAGGGCGAAAAGTAATGAAACTACCGATGTGAATGATGAATGTGACAGATAAACGTCACCGTGTAATACGATGCAGTATTTTCAAACGTGTCTAATACGATA
Source organism: Arctopsyche grandis (assembly GCF_051622035.1). NCBI lineage: Eukaryota > Metazoa > Arthropoda > Insecta > Trichoptera > Hydropsychidae > Arctopsyche > Arctopsyche grandis. The sequence continues at coordinate 935,813 of NC_135355.1, forward strand.
TTTTTTCACCGTCGTAATTGCGGATGATACCTTAACTTATATTGATGACCAAAATGAGCAATATGGCAAAGTATGAAGTACACTTGCCTTACTGTACTGTCAAACATTGGACAGCCACTGTCAAAATTGTGTGTTTAAAACAGGACTGTGGAGTCGGAGCATTTCAAGCGGAGTCGGAGTCGAAGTCTTAAACGATCAACCGACTCGGACTACTTTTTATTATTTTCTTTAATTAATTAGGTCAACTAGAATCTTTTTTTTAACTAGAAATTTAAATTTATTTAAAAGAAATTAAATTTCTTATCATGAATTTATATGACATTATAAATAAAATCGTTGAATTGCACGTATTTTGATGTGTTGTAGACAAAACCGATTGTTTCCCTCGTCTCATAATTCAAAAATTGGGTTATATGTAAGTAAATTTTTAGTGACTTTTTTAATTCATTTAATTTTTTATATTTCATAAATCGCTATTATTTTAAATCTTATACTAACAATTTTATAGGTTTATTAACCCTCCCTCACCGAAGTAGGGTATGCAAGTGCCCCAATTTTTACGTTTTTCGTAATAACTATGTGGTTTTCAAAGCTATACACCCTATATTACTTGTATTCCTAGAATGAACTACAAGAAATTTATTTTAATAGATTTTGTGTGATTTAGAAAAGGGATACATCGTAATTTTATCGTGTATTAAACATCGAATAGTGCAAAATAGTTGCAATAAAAGAATAAAATAACGGCTGAAACAGAGCCATCTTTCCAAGGTGGGTATCAATTACACACTGGCCGTTGAGGGCAGCGTACTGAATGCACCCTATCTCTCTCTCTCTCGTGTACAAAGGGCTTCCCGCGATATTAATTACTTCTGCTAATATTGCTCACATAATAAAAGTTTCAATGAGGAATACATATAGAAATTATGAAGAACCTCCATTCAGTATATTTGGAGAAATAAAATAAAATATAAATTCTGGTCACTCGCTATCCATCACAGTGCGGCAATTGAAGTAAAGTAAAGCAGCGTAATTGAAAGGAGAAACATATGTTGAGTAAAAATAAATAAAATATACTTACAGGTAAATGTGCTTATAGGTATCTGCAAGTTAAATTAAATCTCCTACCTTCACTGTAACCTTTTTAAATATTCGCATTGTTGTAAAACAACGTATATATTCACCAGCTATATGTAGTCTCCATAGCAACAGTTTGAGCGCCTTTGCCAATCATCTTCTTCATTATACATTTATGTATATAATATTTTCATTTATAAAGAGTGCACGTAATTTAATTAAAACTGTTGCATATTTTATACCATTTTAAATATTTTTTTGATTTAAATTAATATCATACAAAAAGAAACAAATTTATTTCTCACACGCGTAGAAAAATTCAACATAACTAAATAATAAAAAACACGCACTTGAATCACTTTGTATCACAACACGTAGCCAATTAATCAATAGTGACCGGTGCAAATGATGACTTATATGTAACATATATATATGTAACATATATATATATATATATATATATATATATATATATATATATATATATATATATATATATTTTTTTTTTTTTTTTTTTTTTTTTTTACAAATCAATATACACTCGCCATTACAGATTTGCTCCAATGCGACGGGTGTACGTTAACGAAATACAGAATACATAAACAATCAGAAATCAGAAATACAGTAATACATACATATATGTACAATCAGAATATATAGCATATAACAATTAATCAGAAATAATAATCATAAAGACATCTATGGATTTAGATTTTAGATTTTTTTTTTGTATACAATTTTTAAACATATAATAAATACGAAATTATAGAGATATCTATAGATTTCAGATTACTGTGTATAATTATTACAAATTATACACAGGCAGATTTTGTGACAACAGGATTAGATCTAATACCAATTTTCAGGAACCGTTTCAGCAATGATCAGATAAAATTGGCAAACTCTGATAGAGAAACGATCGATTTGGAGTCACAAAACCCCCAAATCTAACCAGCAGTGGCGAGGACTCGAACCTTTGACCTCAGTGGTTTTAAATATATACGCTACCACTAAGCAAACTGCTGGCTGTTTGGCTTAGTGGTAGGATATAAACGAAGTACACGGATTCGCAGACGAATTATTCAGTAAAACTGTTTTCAACACTTGAATTGGGACGGGATTAATTTAATTAAATATTTTCAGCTTTATTTAAGAACGATATCATTGTATCGAATGCTATTTTGTATAATCAATTGAAACGTTGATTAACCGCGAACAATTTTTAACTACTTAGTGTAAGAGTCATCCGTAGAGACACGTTTTTTGGGCATGTATTTTTGTCAATTTTAGCATTTTCATTTTGCATTTTAGCATTTTAGGGCATCAAAAGAGTTTAATTTTAAATAATAAAAAATTCGATGAATTTTAATAAAATTTATTTAGCACATATATACAATTTAAAGACAACACAACAATTAAAAAATAATATAAAAATTCAAAAATGTTTTGGAATTAAAATTACAATGATTTTTTTTTTGTTTATTTCAGGTTATGGCAGTATGGTACCTCGCACAGCGTTGGGAAAAGCCGTAACCATTGGATACGCCCTGCTAGGAATACCACTTACCATGTTGTACCTGACCAGTGTGGGATCTATGCTTTCAAAAGTGGCCAGAGGGGCGTTTTCGAGAGCCCTTTGCTGTTGCCTGTGCTCAAATTGCGGATACTGCTGCTACGACGAAAGGAGAATGGCTGAAAAGGAGCGACGCATGAAGATGAAAAGGCAACAGGAGGAGATCAAAACACAACAGAACACCCAAAAACCACAAGAACCGTTCTACGTGGTCAAAGCAGCCTCGGAAGCCATGACGTCATCTCACAACAAGGACATGGACAAGTCGAATCCAAACCTGAACAAGGACGTGGACAACATCAGCTGGCCTGATACTGATTCGAAGCTTTCCATGCAAGGTTTGAGCATACTGGCGCCGATTCTTCTATGCCTGTGCATAATGTTCGCATACATAGTAATCGGCACCGTAGTTCTGTATAAAATTGACAATTTGCGTCCCATCGACGGATTCTACTTCTGCTTCATGTCTTTGAGCACTATCGGCTTTGGGAATCTGATTCCGGGGCATTCGAAGCAGAACGGCACTGAGAATGCAACCATGTGGTTCTGCTCGATTTATATCATGTCTGGATTGGCTCTGACGGCCATGTGCTTCAACGTGGTCCACGACGAGATCATACACAGGCTGAAGCACCAGCAGAAGGAGTGGTCTCAAAAGGGCAACACAATAAAGGACGAGGTGAATCTGCGCGATCCTTTCTATATAGCGTCCTGACAGTTCTACAATGGAGGCGCGGTCAAAACCGAGAATTTGTACAGTGTAATGGAGGAGACGAATTTGTGCACGATCAAAGGGAGAATGGGGGAGAGTTCCATGTGCTTGGATGATGTCATAGAAGAAGGTTCCACGATAGGAGGTGGGTCTAGTGTGAGCGATGTTCCCATGACTGAATTCAGTGGAGTTTCTTGCAACGGCGAGGACGAGATCGTGGCCATTGTCACGAAAAAGGACACTGTGAATAGTGTCAATATGGTGGCTTATAATTTCCTACCGGAAATGCTGAGCCAGGTCATAAACACCACACCGTGAAGTGAGTGCTCGCATAGTTTTGGGTTGACGAGCAAGTGGATGCTCCTCCAGGGTATTGCTATATGTTTCTCGTTCTTCCTTTCTTTCCCCTGCATAATTAATGTCTGGATGGAGAAAACTGCTTGATATTCTGTAAGGGAAGCCGCTCGGCTTTTGTGTAAACTAAAAACAATGAGGGTAATTAATTTTAAATGTACAATATTAAAATAACAATATTTAGGCTACGTTGAAGTCTCACCTATATATCATGTAATAACATCGTAGACAAATCAGCATTTTTTAATAATGTATCAAAAAATCTAAGATATTGAGATACTCTTGCTTTGTATTATACTTTTAAGGTGGCCATTGGGGTAGAGATTTATTTCTAGAAATTTTTGTATCATTAGCTATCTCTCAGACAAGACTTTAATTCACAATACAATCACGGCTTGTGATCCCATTTGTGTTCATTGATTTTTGTAAAGACTCAGAATATTAAAATAGCAATATTGTTTTTTTAAATGTGGCTAATGATCTCTAGGTATGAAATTTTTCGTTGTCATACACAAGTTTATTCAAACAACAAATGTTCATAGAATGCATATATGTAAATATGTACATAAGTCAATGGCCACCTTTACAGTCATTCTCATATTATATCATGATTGTATACCTTTTATTTACAAAAATTAACATTCTAAACATTATATTTAAATATATATATCGTGTAATCATATGGACACTGACTGTATTGTATTGTATAGAGTGCGGCAAAGAAATGGGCGATTGCAAAAGTTAAATGACAAGAATTCGTTTTAAGTAATGTAGACATTTTAAATTAATTTGTATTATATTTACAAAAGGCGAGGTATTAATGTGTTCCAATTAAAATAAAATTATTTAAATCGTAAGTACAGTTTTAGTTAATAGCTCAAATATTTGCATACATAAATTATTTGCAGCATTTTATAATAATTTATACAAGCTTTTGTGTGTTCAATTATTTTGTTACGTGAAAATAATTATTTCCAATCGCCGAACTTTTTGCCGCATCGTTTAATAGAAACATCGTACTCTCAATTCATTCGATTATTTACATAGTTTCATTTAATATATTTAAAAATATATATAATTTGGAAAAAAAATATATATAAATATATAAATATTATACATGTACTTTAAAACAGTCATATTTTATAACATATAATGTCACAATAGAAAATAATAATCAGTCGAGTCTTTGGTTTTCATTAGTTTTAAACGCATTTTAAAATATCTTTATATGTATAAATATTTACATATCACAATCAAAACACAATAAATAAAAATATGTGGTACATTTTATTTTCAAATACGTTGGAATTTTTATTTATTTATTTACACCATGTGTCATCTTTCTCCACGAAATGTAATATGAAATAAAATTGTGTTCCTTATTTACGTCCAATATGTGTAGATGACCTGGTTAAGTAAATTTTTTATAATAATAAATATAATTAAATATGTAAGGTAATATTCCTCAAAACAATTTTGATTTTGATTTATTTTTTTATAATTCAATGTAAATATTGATACTCAATTCAATTATCATAGTTTGTTAATCGTTCAATTGTATCAAAACATTAAATAAAAAATGTACTAAACTTTAAAGTGTTATTTATTATTTTTACACATTTTTTCAAATATTTTATAAACAATTTTATTTAAAAATATTTTGCTCGAACAGTTTAATTAAAATTTAGCGTACGCCCTTGTTATAATTCAACGTCATTAAAACCGAAATATGTTAATGACGCGAAAACAGAAATCGATCAAGCGACATATTTCAATTAAATTTTTGAAATTTATAATTACGTTTTCAGACTATTATTATTTAAAATTATATCGTTATTTTAATTTTATGTATTTGCTGTAAAATATTAGACTTTTTTGTTCAACAGCTTTAATCGAGTGTTTTTTTAACGATTCTACGAGTTAGAAATATTGTATTGTCAATTAGTCATCCAAATCATTAAATTTTATATACAATTACAGTCAAACTATACTTACTAAGATGAAAGAAATTGAATTTTGATGTGAAAGAAGTGAAGTCATTAAGAAAACGAATGGCCAATAGAAGCCGTCCCATAATAATATATGCGGGAAGCTGTAATGATCATCAAAGTATAATGTATATCGTATCTATAGCTAATTTCCCAACCGTTTTATCATGAAGTATAACCACGTAGAAGCTGAAGAACTATTTATATCTATGAGAGATTTATCTGAAGTCTAAATAAGTGTACACAAACATACCGAAAAGGATGGGAGGTAAATCCCTTATTCTTAATTATAAATAAAACATTTTTTTTACGAATAAAATCCACTTTCTGGGAACTTGACGAATACCAGACAATATTTCAAAAACGGAATATTTGACTTGAAATATATTTTTGAGCTTGCAGGATCGCTCCGTGTAGATAGCAAACGGTCTGTGCGAGTTTGCACTCACCTGAGGGACTCCCGGTTCGCAAAGGGTTAATCGAAAACATTGAAATGCGATATCGAACGTCGGATTGGGTAATGTTGGGCAAATTTGCCAACTCCTTGCGACCCACCCCCTCTAAGTCGCTTTTCCGCTCAATAGAGCGCTCTTGTATCTGACAAGTGACGTTCGAGGCGGATCCGGTGCGGAAAATATGAATTTTCCGGCGCCATGTTCGTGCGATAAATTTGATTACACGTCATGCAGAAAAACCGAAGGCAATATGGTGCCAACGAGGCCGATATGTGTGTGGGGGTGGATTTCGAGGTAAATATTAAATTTCGGACAGGCCAATAAACGCAAGCACGCTTGGTCACACCAGTGCCGCACTTTAAACACCCACTCTTTCTGCCTGTTCAAAATATCATTTTCCAGGGGTGATATTTATATTTTTTATTAAATAAAATTTGAACTTATATTCTAAAAATAATTTAAAACTAATAGTTTTACGAAATTATGTTCAAGATACATCTTATATCTATTTTAATAGCTACTGATCTACTGATCATTTTCTATTTCACAATTTAATTTAATTTTGTTAGTAATCATAGTATTATACTATTCTAATGTTAATCTACGACATAATAGGAAAGAAAGCTCAAACACCTATTAACAATTCTTATAAATGCTCATAATACATCTAATACATAATATTAATTAAAGACTCTAAAGTCGACGATCTAAAGCACATTGTGTTTAGATAATCTGTGTTTATGTATACCTGAAGGGTATAGACATTTTGTTATAATCACCGAGATTCTTCACAAGTCTGTTAGTATGGTTATTAGTGATTCTGTCATAGAATCTACTGGTTAGTTTGTTAGTAATGTATGTAACGAACGGAATATTATATATGGCATGCAGTTTTTTCAACTTAGTATATATGGGTGTATTATAAATTATTTTTACGGATTTATTTTGTATTATTTGGAGCTTGGAAAGGTTAGTATTCAAGGCGTTATTCCATACAGGTGAAGCATAGATTAAAAACTAATAGTATCATTTCAATACATACAATTAAAATCGATTGACAACTACGTCTGTACGTACATATGTATGTATGAAAGGATATATTGTATTATTTAATTTTATTTAAAGTTTGGATCATTATAGCACTACAGGAATTCCTAATGCTCCACAATGGTCAAAAATATAACAGAAAAGAAACAAAAAAATAAATAAAGAAATTAGACATGAAAAAAACCAAACATATATATAAACACAAACAACACATTTAACACAATCATAAAAATAATAAGCTATATAATAGCGGATAATAATAATAATTAGAAATTATAAAACACAACAAACAAGTGAATATATTATAAAAGAAAAAAGATAAAGAAAAATAAATATAAACATGTATATATGTACACAGACAAAAATACATTTATACATAATAAATAAACAGATTTTAAAACAAGCACTAAAATAAATAAGATCTAATGAAAAGATAAATAAAATTAAGAGAAATGGGTTCGTGTTAGGATGTTATCGTATGTATAACAAATACAAAAATCAGAGGATTTCGATAACAGGTATTTATTTATTTATAAGAAAATATTATACAATTAAAAATTAAAATGTAGGCAAAATTTCAGAGTTGAGTATAAGGAGTCAATAGATTTTGTTATTGATGTGTTTTTATTGTATGTAGGTATGTATGTCTTGAAAAAAATCATCATGATTTATTTGAAGAAGAAATAATGAAGGAAAATAGTGAAATTATATTTTCACTGTTGTATGTTCATTTTTTTTATATTACAGTAACAGGGATGGGTTTGAAATATGTTTTAGATTTTTTTTAATAAAATTTATCTATTGCCTTTCGATTTTTAAAGAAGCAGGTACGTGAATGTTAAAAGGAAAATTTGTGCAAAAGTTTTAATAATAATGCCTCAAAAATGAAGTCTTAAAAGAGACCTTATTCACAAGATGTCATGTGAAGTATAAAATTTTCATACGTTCCATATAATTGTATGTAACATTATTAAAATTGGTTCATTACCAAAAAAAATATTGATTCTGTAGTGTACAAATTCATAATATTTTTAATTAAAACAATACAAATTGAAACATTCTGAAATACAATGAAATTAGAATAGAGTTCATACAACAAGGACCTGAACGATTGCAAGGAGTAAATGAATGGGTCAAATTTGGATGAAAGAAAACTTTATAAGATAAGAAAAGGGCTGAGATGGAATAAAATAAGAACGCAGAGATTTATTTATTAATTTATTAAAAAATCAACAGGCAACAGATGTAGAAATTCATAAAAATAAAGAATAAATATAACAGAATAACATCTGAGCCCAAATATAGATTTTTACAAAATACATAATACATGTACATATCTAGTACATATAGACAAACAAATGAAAAAAAACTAAAATATGACTAAATAAACATAAAGTGATATAATATAATTGGATAAAGAATATATAATAAATTCTAATAGATTCTAGATTAAAATTGTATCTTGCAAGATCCAACTAGGTATGCATGTAGTATAGGAAATGATTGAATGTGAGTAAAGATAACCAGATTATCCAATTGATATGAGTAAGAATCATCTGAATAATTGTACTTTTTGACATAATTTATCTACATAATAAATAAAGTATGTGTTTGAAAATAAAAATAAAAAAATATGACCAAATTATTTATTTGTTTATCATCAAATTATAATGATTTAGTTAAACAGCATTGCAGTATATGGCACATGCATTATAAGAGGTGAGGATCTTTGAGTGTTGAGATTGGCCAAAACCTTTTTATATGTTTTGTCGGTTGCACTATATTCTGTATAAGTCTCTAGAGGCTCGAGATTTCCACCTAAAAAACGACGAATTGAGCATTATAAATTCATTTCAATTTCATATTTGCTTTATACTAATTCAACCAACTCACCTATGGCCAAGAATTTGTCACCGAACATATATATGCTGCTACTCGTTTGAGGACTTGGCAAATCGCAATACGTAGTCCATTTATTTAAACCGATATGATAAGAATCGACGGCCGTTATAATATCATTTCCTTCTCCACGACCCCCGACTACTATAATTTTTCCAGAAATTTGAGCACTCTGAAAAATAGATTTATATTATAATGTGTATCAGTATGGAATGGAAAATTTTGTTTGAATTTTGTTCGTCTCTATGTATGCAGATATATAATATTTACTGAATGCGAATGTCTTTTGCGAGGCATCTCCTTAAAATTAGTCCATTCAACTAGTTCGTATTCAGGTGAATACATTTGAAGATCATCGACAATCATTTCTTTATTATCCTTGTATGTAACACCGCCAGTTACAAATATCTTACCATTAACAACAATAGCGGAATGCTTAGCGACAGGAGTCAGCAATGGATTTTTCTCAACTTCCCATTCAAGTGTATTGCTATTCCACCTATTGAAAACCAAGCAATTCTGTTAAACAAAATTGAAACTCAAAACGTTTATTTCAATTAATGAAAGTGCATTTGGGGGAATACTGAATGCTGTTTTTAATTGAAATCTCATTTGGATACATTGAACGCGTTTGGAGAAAAATCAGGACCTGTATTTAAATTATTTGATTATATAATGACAATCTGAAACTGAAATTTGATTATATAACCACAATCTTATTATGCTTGACAAAAATTCAGTTCAACCCATCTAGTGGCTTGGGAGATAAAAAATAGTTTTAAAAAAATAAAAAGGAGAGGTACCAATTCTAGTAGACTTTAAAATTTACAATGCAAGAATAAATATTCTAGTAATTAATACTTAAGTTTAAGATATCGGAATTATGTATCTATAAAATACACGTACAAACACACACACACACACACACACCATTAAAACGTAATTAGGGGTCGATTCTGAGTATAAACCAGCTAAAATGTCATAGCTGAATTTACTCACGATAAATAAAAATGCGAATGCACTCATACAAGTATAAAACGCTGTTTTCTAACCACGATGAAGATAAATGGAAAACGAAAACATGGATGAGAGTTTTCTATGATAAAACCGCACATAAAAAGCAAATCATAAAACAAACCGGTAAAATTTTGTGCAAAATTGTTCATCTTTGGTCCCAAACTCATATTCGTTGCTACAATAAAACATCATCAAAAATTATTCACTTTATCTATATATGTACACTAAAAATGCATTTCTTTTAAATATACATATTTTTCCATGTGCAGTTTTATTTGATAACTGGGTGCGAGGTACGATTAGACTAACCGAGATAGTGAAGAGATTGAAATGACACTGGAATTAAACGAACGAATGTTGGATAAGAGAAGAGCTCAAATAGTAACTGAGAGAATAAGCCACGATTAAGATAAGTGAACAAACTGAGGAAAAAGAGGTTGACAAGATATAGAAGATGCAAAATGTTGGAGAAGCTTTTGTCAACAGTGGATCGAAAATTATGATAATAAATAGAGTTGGTGACATCCTAGACAAAGTAAGATAAGATAAAATTTAAAAACAATAATTTGAATTATACATTTGAACTCACTTTTCTACTGAGGACAGAAATTTGGTCTTTTCAACTCTACCACCGATCGCATACACATCAGTAGAAGATTCCAATTCCAACACAACTGCAGCATGTTCATAGCGACTGTTTTTCAATGGATTTAATGTATACTTTTGGCCGTCTTTGAAATCAATATAATCCACCTGAATAAACTATTGTATAAATGTGCACATTATAATTGCGGTAATAATTTCAATGATAAATTACAGTTTTCTCTCCAGAATTAGAGTCCTTCGACCCGCCAATGATCAACATTCGATCATCGAGAAGAACAGTTGCGAATTGACTCCTCTCGAATTGGCAATCTTTAGATTGAGTCCATGCATTTTTCTCATCATCGTATATCTCGATCGTATCTTTTCCCTAAAACGCATCGTACAAAGACAATAAATCAATATTACATTTGAGCACTGATAATGATGAAATATATGCACACTCACTTTGGATTCATCGGAACTAACGACGATCAATTTTGACGATTTTTTACGACTCTTATCTGTTTTGTTAGATTTGTTTGAAGAAAGAGATTCAATGGCTTCACCTATGACTTGGACGAGATCTGGATATTCACTGTAGTATTGCAGAACTGTATCAGATAAATTCTGAAGAGAAAATTAGATAATATTGTAATAATATCTATCAGAAACATTATACATATTTTTTTATAAATCATCACCTCCAATGACACGGCAGAGAGTCTCAAACATTTGAACAAATCAGGTAAATGTATTTTACGCGTTTCGAAATCGGTTTTGACCCACAATCTCACTGCCTTGAAGACGTATTCCTCGGAAAGGGTGACTAAATCATCGGAAGAGATGATTTCAATCACTGTAGAAGCTGGCAGAGAGAGAAAATCGGAAGTTTTATACACCTGAAACAGTAAAAAAAAAAATAGTACATATTATTTTCCTTTACATATACATACATCAAAACATTCTTTTTATAATTGACTCACTGCCCAAAATTTCTCTATAATCAAATTCATTGCTTTCTTTTTCAAATTTGAATCCGTTGAATTTTTCAAAATATCCCAACAATTTGTAAGATCTTCTTTCGAATACATATGGGTTGTATCGATTCCGATATCTTTAGCAAATTCTATGAATTGTTCACGCTCACTGTCGATGACGGCTAAAAAGTAATTAAAAAAAAATTAAACAAATTCAAATTATTCCATTTTGACTTGTATATATGATCATACATATTTCGCCAGTGTAGCAATATTTCAAAACTGCATCCAGAACGCTTTGGGTATATTTCATAATTAAACTGACATCTAGACCTTCACTATTATTAAATAGTTTACTCTTGAAAGCTAAAACGCCGGCATTTGCATAAATACTAAAATAATATAAAAAATCAATAAGAATTCAATTTATTTGTTTATTATATTATAACTAAATTACCTTTTGGAACTATCATCGTCGTCATCTTCTTGGATCATAAATTCGCAATGTTCCTTTTTCACCATACACTCATATAAGAATTTATTCAGCGAGACAGCATATTCTTCATTAATTACAACATCAGCCATCTTGTCTTCAAGTTTCACTGAAGCCAATTAATATAATACGATATTCAAATATTCAAAAACAAATTTGAAAATGACTTGCTTACACTTACTACACTTATGTCAGTCATGCGGTGTGCAACATCTCCTTATATACATATGTATGATTGATAAGAAACCGCAGTTTGAAAACATATTCAGGACAATACAGAACGATACATTTCAAAAACAACATACAATATATACCGCAATCACTATTGAGATGTATTATAAGGAGAAACCTCAAACATTCTTGAAAGTACGTAAGTGTATAACAACATTATCTTAGTGGCGTGCGGCTTGTGAGGAAAAATAAATAATATATTACATAATATTATTTACTTTTATACTCTTAAAAAAATATGATGTGTGTGTGTTCCATGAAAAGTATAAGCAGCATGTTTCAGGATGAAATCTTATGGGAAGTTAGACAAAAAAATGAGTTTTAAAATGAATTAAAATACACACATAAATATCAAGGTAATGGCCATAGCATTGGCTTTATTGGTACATAGTTTTATGCCATTAGTGTTTAAATATGATATCGGGCATATAAGCATGGTTCGAATAAAGAGCAGCTGGGGCCGTATATCGGCAATAACGTGGCAAAGTCTTCCAAGTCATCCATCGTCTCTGGTTTATCGACGCAGACTAACGACTTCATAATCCAAAGTTGTCCAATTTTCGACCACTTTTTCGATCAGCTAGGGCTGTATATCGGCAATAACGCGGCAAAAGCTTCCAAGTCATCCATCGTCTCTGGTTTATCAGCGCAGACTAGCGACTTCATATATCCCCACAGAAAATAATCCAAAGTTGTTCAATTTTCGACCACTTTTTCGATCAGCTGGGGCCGTATATTGGCAATAACGCGGCAAAGGCTTCCAAGTCATCCATCGTCTCTGGTTTATCGGCGCAGACTAGTGACTTCACATGTCCCAACAGAAAATAATCCAAAGTTGTTAAATCATACGATCTTTGGAAGCCAATTCACGACCGTAAAATGGACGTAGCGCAAGGTTGATTTTGCGAATTGAACCAGGAATTTCGAAATAAATTTGCACAATTTTTAAGCGTTGCTATGACGTGAATATATTTAAAATGGCAAACCAAATTGGGCACAAATAAGCTACCAAATTTAAAATTGACTGTCGTTGGAAAAAAATTGCCAATTCATAAAACAAACCTTTAAATAAAACATCTTTTATATGTATACCTTTCAGCTAATGCCGATATGCGGCCACGGTAAAAATTCTCATTAGGACTCATATACCACATATTCTAAATAAATTTTTTCATATTGAACTACATATGTTAAGTGCGTCACACTAAAATGATAACAAATTTTGACAAGCTTCCAAACACAGACCTGACAATAAAACCTCGCCGGATCTCTTTCGGAAAATTTTCACGGAAAATCCTAGAAAAATGTCGTTTGTTTGCTGTTGCGATTTATCCGTCGTGCCGTATCTGCGTCTGGCTGCGAAAATCACGCATTATAATGACAAAAGCCTTAAAGCCATTGACGGCTGGATGTCAATCGCGTCTCCGCCATTTTCAATCACAACTCCGAATATAAATCAGAATCTGACAGATCGGTTGACACCGGAGCGCTACCCATAAATTTGCTTACACACCCCATCCTCTCCACCCCTCTCCTTCCATTGAAACCCACCCCCACAATACGTTCACTCTCTACCATGGCAAGCCACGTACGCTCCATCTTGTAGGGAACTAATTATTTGGTGGGTTAAGAATAACTAAAATGATCAGTTAAAAATTAATTTTAATGATCAGTAATTTATTAAATAATTGATCAGATAAATAATATAAATGATAAGTTAAACCAAATAAATTATCATTTTTGACAGTTGGATGATAGCGTGTCGCCCATCTTAGATCTTAACAGCCAACATTTATTTATTTAAGGGTCAAGTTAGGTTAGGTTAAGTTAGGGTGAGCCCTATTAATTTAAGATTATGTTGTTAGGGTCAGTATTTATTAATTTAACAGACATGCGAGAACTAAGATAGTGAGACTGAAATGAACTTGGAGAGAGGGGCTAGGACTGAGGGGGTTGGAAACGGAGAGAGGGTCAATATTTTTTTATCAACGATGTTCAAGTTGTTGTCAAACACATATCCAAGAAAAAGTCAGACGAAGGGAAAAAACAAAAACCAAAGTCCAGGAGAAAAGCGAAAAATCAAAACACCAGTGAACGTCAGATTTTATCAACACTTGGTCCGGCGTAAACAAAGAAACGCACGCGGATGCAGAGTACACTACCGAAAACGACCCGATATGGCAACATTGGCTCTACTTCATCTGTCAGAATGCGTAAAATTGATCGTTTCATTTAATAACTAATCATTTATTTTAAAATCTTATCATTTCGTTTTATAAACTGATAATTTTGGTTTAATTACTGCTCATATTATTTAAATACTTATCGTTCTATTTAATAACTGATCGCATAGCAACTGATCAATACGAACTAATCATTTATTATATTCACTGATCAATCCATTATTTTAACCTACCAAATGGTTTTTTTTACATATCTCCTTTACGTTTCACATGGCTTTCGTGTCAGTGGTCATTTTTATCTCTTATCCGATTGTTTTCATACTTTGCCATATTGCTCATTTTGGTCATCAATACACGTTAATGTATCGTCTTCCATTACGTTGGAGATAAAATATCGTATACAACGCATTTTAAACACGCGGAAAGTAAATCTCCCTGACGTTTAATAAGCGTCCGTCCCGTATCTTCCAACCTGTTCGCCTTGATATGGTGATATAAGATTTAAATTGTTTAAACGCCTATAATTCACTCTATATTTTATGAAATTTGCTCTATTGGTTCTCGTTATCTCTAATATATAAATATTTATAGTTTTGACTCTCATATGTATATATAAATTTCAAATTTGGCGTGTAGCTTCTTGTAGGGTAATACACGATATATATTGATTTATGGCCAAATGTGTCAAATCTGACATTTCACGGCTTAAAGTATATCTCTTCACGGAGTTTTATCTGCGAGATAAGTATTCAATAATAAGTTATGTTGTATCTAATTGTTAATATGATTTACAATAAGCTTACATACATTTAGTTTCTTACTATAAGCTTACATACATACATCACATACAATTATTTTTGGTTATCAGCTGATTTAATTTATCTGATGATTGAAAAGTTCATTTCTGTAAATACATAAACTCATTTATGGACAATCATCCATTGATAAACTATTCTTAAAGTAATCTTAGTATTAATAAACTATTACTGTAAGGTTATTAATAAACTATTATTACTGATCAAAATGATTTTTTTACTGATCGGTTAAATAGAAGCCCATCTTGTATAGGTGTGATATAAATCAAAAGTTTTAAATGTTACATAATGATATCCAATCAAAAGGATGTTTGTAGCACAGTACAATAAAACACGCTACCTTGCTCTCTTCGGGCTACCAAGGGGTTTGTAGAAGGGCACGTTCCTCACTTTGAGACCATTCTCAAGATGAGCCCATTATATTATATTTATCATTCACTTATTCTATTTATATGGAAGGTGGGGATGGCACTATTTTCCATATCTTTCGGAATAAAAAAATATTTTTATTAAATATTTAATTTTAATACAATATATATTTAATCAATATATTTTACTCCGATGATGGGTCATCCAGATTAGACTACAATGTTAGCGTATGCCTTGTAAGTTTAGTACGTAAATTGAGACTCATTTTATTGCAAACTTTAGGCCAGAATAGAGATGGGGAATTTCAGGAAAATATTTTTGTAATTTCGGAGAAAAAATTAGCACATACACATTGTATACAATTTTACAAGATTAGCTCGTTTAATCACATAGGACATATGTATGTATGTACATATGTTCATACGCCACATTAAGTAATCCCAAAAACCCTCCGCTTTAATTCATTAACATAAGAAAATAAGCCATAGTCAAAATAAACAGGAATGTTTTGATTCCATTTCGCACAATGCGTACACATTTATTTATTTATACCGATCAGTTTTACCGATGAGAAAATGTTCGATTTATATTCGATATGTAAATTTCTACAGATTATCTACACATGTGTGTGTGTGTAAATTTCGCTTGCATATTGTGCTACGAAGATATTTATTTAAGTCGTAACATGGCATAATAAACATTCGATTTATCTGAATATATGTAGATAGTATTATATAATGCATACACATTCGACTAAGCAAGCAACGAACGCCTCTGAAAATTATTGCTGAATCTACTTGATTAATTTGAGACTGGAGCTCGGGCTTGAAACTTCTCGCTATGTTTATTTGCAATAGAATTTATACATGTGATTGCTGGAGTCGATATTTGGCAAATGATGCAACTTATGCCCTATCGAAGATATGCCGATTGTGTATTTTGACATTAGAGAATAATATAATTACGCTCGTCTTCAGTTTGCTTAATTTGCTAAAAGTCTTCAATATTGGCTGTAATTATTTAAATTTGGATTAGTATGTATGTATGTATATTGAAATTATTCCAAGATTGAGAGTTCCACTTTTTTGACGAGCATTTTTTTTATAAAATAGTCTCCTCTTTTTACGATATTTTAAGTAAGATCACATTTTTCGCAATATATAGAAATAATATTTAATTTATCTATGTATGCTACTCCTAATTCGTGAAATTTGCTCATTTCATGACATTCAAAAAGGCTCAATTCATGAACCGTGCAAGCTGTTGTTATTTTTGCAAGCTTTTTGTTCTCTGTTAGTTCAGTGACATATTACATATTATATTACCTTTAAACTGTCCGCTTTTATATTTGGTCATACAAAGAAATTCTTCTGACTAAATTTACTATTCAATATTTATACAGAAAGCCAGTATACATGAAATTTGGTGTGAACCTTTTCTATACATTACTCTATTGCACTAACTAAAACTATAACAAAATTTCAATTTTTCCTATTTTTACATACCTCCTTTACGTTTCACTTACGATTACAATTCAGGAAAAAGTTTGCCTCTTATCCGATCGTTTTCATACTTTGCCATATTGCTCATTTTGGTCATCAATATAAGTAAATGGATCCTCCGCCATTACGATAGAGATAAAATATCGTTTAAGAAGCTTTTCAAGTCCGAAATTTTTTAATCTCGGTGATGTTTGGTAGTCATTAATTTTATACATAGATAGCGGTAGTAAAAAAAATTTTGGTGGCTTTATTCAAAATAATAATTTTATATACAAATCATAGAAGAGGTACGTTTTTAAAAAACTTTTTTTTATAATTATATTTTTCATTATTGAAAAATTCGGAGAAGTCAAAAAAACTGGTAAAAAATGTATTTTTATTTCAGACAGCCGCTATTTTGCGAAAACAAATTTCTTGACTTTTTCATATTTTGGGCGATTGCAGCATTTATTTGGATTAAGAATTTATTTGTTTTTTTGATATCAGATTAATAGGAGGGTTGCAATCGTGACAACCAGGGCGCGCCATTTTTTTGAGATCCCTCACTTCGTCAGCCTGTAACTTTTTGAATTTTGAATTTTATTTTTTTTTGATTTTTTTTATGTATTCTTCAAACATTAATAAATATTTGGTAAAATAATGGCTACTAAAAATATTTTTTGTTTTTTTTTATTGCAACTGAAAAAATAACTACAATTCATGCCTGTAGATTAGTATACCCCCTTAAATCTATAAGATCTAATTTAGTTTGGGTGTTAGGCACTCGTATAGTTTTCAATGCTATTTCTCTTAAGTGGTTTCATCGTGCTTTGTAAACATTTCCAAGTAGTGCTGACTCATTGGTCGAGCGTGTAGATGTCAAATCCGATTCGCGAGCGCCGAATGCGACGCGTCTACACATTCGCGCAGATTCGAGTTTATACAAAGGCATAAGGAAAACATTTTAAACAGTAAAATCTAGTAAATTATCCATAGAATGAAATATTTTAGAATTGTGTACTGCACATATGTACATACATGGTTCTGCAAGCATTTTTAAATTCAACTATTCATAGATGAGCAGCAGGCATTACACAACAGTGCACGGGATAGAGAGAGTAGTCGGAACAAAGAACCTAATCCGTAAATGCCAGCAGATGAATATTTGATGAATGCTTCACCACTAACTGGATTCGCGTGCGCGAAAGGCTCTGAATTAATGAACGGGCTTATGTCTCGACGGGCCTCGACCCACCGCTTCCATACCCCTGCCAAACCGGTGGTATTTATCCCGCAACTTGGAATGCTCCACAAAACACCTGTCTCTTGCTTACTTGCTTGCTACCTACTGCCATAAACCTGACGCTCTCGAACAATTTTAATTTGATTTATCATAGTATCATTTGACAGTTTGGAAGCCGATGTTTCATATTCTCCAGAGGAACGAACCAACAACCTCGACAAATTATAATTGAGCTTGTTTCACAAATTTCACGAAAACTAATGTATGCCATGCGGAAATGGACTTGATGTTAAAATATGAACGTACTCTTTATTTTATGCACTATTTTTTATTCTTTTGTTTTTTAGTGTTTTTCTACTTTTATCTTTTATTTATTTTCAATCTATGAATTATTACAATTATTATAATCTCTTATTTTCTTATGGAGGCCATTGTGGCGTGGCGCATTCGGTTCTTCCTGTAATGCCACAATGGTCCAAACTAATGTTTAAATAAATATTATACTCACTTTATATTCAGTGTGAATCTAAGAATAGGATTTTATTTATTCTTTTATTTGATTTTTTTTTCACCTTATCGTCATTTTATGTATTATTTTTCTTTTGTCTTTTTTCGTTTATTATTTTTTTATCATTTTGCTTTTTTCTTTTTTATGCATGTTATTGTATTTTATTTTTGCGTTCTTCACTTTTTCAAATGTAGACCATTGTGGCGCATTAGGTTCTTCCTGTAATGCCACAATGGTCCAAAACAATAAATGAATATATATTTGTATATACATATACATTGGTATATGTATAAGCCTGACTATAAAGGTATACAGACAAGCCTCTCGTAAGATCTCCAACTATTTATTTATTTATTACAATTTTGCAATAGTGACATTACAGAGTAGTTCCAAGTCGGTAGTATGGCTATGGCTAAACTAAAAAAAAAGTAAACAATAAGATGAAAATAAAATAAAACATAATTAAAAACAAAATAAGCATAAATATAATAATAGAACATGCTACGATCCCAAATTAAACAATTTGATTGTTCCATTTGGAGTACCACAGGGATCTAAATTAGGACCTCTGTTGTTTATTTTATATATTAATGATTTGGTGAAAGTATTTTATATATGGAGAGTTCATATGTTTGTGGATGTTACGTTAGTTTATATTGTAGGTTATGATGTGCAAGTTATGAATGATATTTTATGTAGGGAATTACAATATTTAAGCGATTGGTTATGTGAGAATAAACTGAAAGTGAACTTAATAAGTAAGACAAAGATGATGTGGATGAATAATAAAAGCGTTGTGAGTGATGTGATTATGGATGGGAGAGTGGTAGAAGTAGTAGATAATATTAAGTATTTAGGCATTTATTTGGATTGTAAATTAAGTTTTAAGGTGCACGCAGATTATATTATTAAAAAAATGGCAAAAAAAGTTGGCGTATTTTGTAGGTTAAAAAATTTATTAAGTATAAAAAGTAAAATATTAATATATAATTGTATTGTACGGCCTCATACTGTATATTGCGCTACAGTGCTCAATCCATTTAGTGGAACAGTCTTAAATTAAGCACTTTAAAATTTGTATATAAGCTAGATAAGAATCTATGACCCAAATATTTTAATAATTACATAGTTAGGAATAGAGATTTATTATAAAACTAGAAATAGGAATTAATTAATTATAGGCAGAGTAAAAAAACAAGAACTGCAGGAGGTGTCTTTCACAGAGGTGTACAAATCTACAATGCCCTTCCTGAGAACATTAGAAGTGCTAATAACATTGGTGCTTTCTTGAAGGGTGTTAATGGATACCTTTGTGGAAGATGATCTAATTATATAGGTTAATAAATGCAGTGTTTGGCATTATAATTTTATGTTATAGTTACTAATTATAGTTATTTTGTAGTTACAATTATAGTTGTTACTTTTGTTATATATTCATTAGCAATTTGCTATTTTAAATTAAATTAAATAAATAAAAAATAAAAATAATACTAATGCAGTGGTTTTATATTTATAATGTTTATTTCATGTTTTAGTCAAATTGAGAAGAGGACCTAATTTGAGCCTAATTACGATAGGAGAGCATATTTATTCCAATATCATATTACTATATATAATAGTATAATTTCACATCAAACACAATTTTATCAAATAGATTTTTATGGATTAAAATGTTACTTTTTTGTAACAAAATTATAGTGTTTATAAAGCTGCTATCTTTCAATATTGTTAAAAAGAAATTTCGAATATCGCTTCTGATTGATGCCTCAACTTTTAAATAGGTTTGGCGTTTGCGAAAGTAGCTTTAAGACGCTTAGAGATGTCGAACAAAGTTTGGCCTCTTCGAATTGCCTGAATTCAGCCTCAATACATCAAGATAATCAACTCAATCATCCGGTTAAGATCGATGTCGTTAACGACAGTCTGCTATACAAAAAAGTGAACCATTTATTGATTTTTTTCTTTGAAAGCAGAACTTTTTCCAGTCGCTCTCGTAAAATAAATTTCAATCTAAAAAAAATTAGAATACATGTAGGTATACTTTGTATAGGTACATATGTACATACATATTTATAAATTCATCCACATTATTTCCATATACATATATTTATATATTTATGTATATACTAATTTAAAATGAACACACGTTTTTATCTTCATTTCCAAAAAAACATCATATAACATTTAACTATGAAATTGTTAATTTTAAACTTCTGAGTTGAATTTTATTGTCTGAGTCGAAATATTTCTTTTATTTTTTATTATAAAATTACAAATATATTTTTTATAAACTATATATGTACGTACATACTTACATATATATGTATGAAAATAAAAAGCTTTATCGCTGTGCCACTCCAAAAAAGAGAATAGCTCTTGTGCCTGGAAAGGGGCTGTACACAGTTACATATCGAAAATACATGTTTTTTTATAATAAAAATCATACTTATTTCAATGAACTTGTTAAACGACAGCTTAGTTTCTGGAGTGTTCATTTAATTTATATTTTAATTGGACTATATCCTCAATTTTCTTAATTTCCGTAGAGAGGCTATCGAATTTTAATATAAATATTTCATATATTCCTGTAACATGATAGGTAACACCAAATTGAAACGATGGCTAAACATGTACGAATTTACAAACTTATAAATTTTAATCTAAATTCCCCTCCCCCCTCACTTGTTCACATGAAGTTTGCACTTGTGTGCAACAAAATACTAATTTAGTATATTCTGATAGCTGTCGAATGTTTCAAAACAATCGCAATATGTATTTTGCAACATGACGATCATTTTCCTCGCTATAAAATTGTCTACTTCAATTATTTTATTATAATAAAATATTACGTAAAATGTTTCGTACTAAAATGTCAAACGATACGAACGAAGTGAAGCCGGCTTTAATTTAAAATTCTTGTCACTTTCTTACACCTGTACATATGTAATATATAATAACCTATCATAATCCAGCGAGATATGCGTTTTTAGATTATAATTTAGGGCTAAAAAAGGAAAATAGTAATTTATACAGAAAGTACGCATTTTTATTTATATGATATGTACTCGTATATGTGTAATATTTTTAACGTTAAAAATATGAATAAAATTTTTAAAATACTTGTGAAAAATGAGATACCTCTCTCACTTTTACTTCTTCATTATATATTTACGTTGACGGCAGGAATCGCACGATCGCTCATCCAGTATAAACAGATTAATAATATATTAGACAGCATTTGGACACTTTTTCACATGAAGTAGATACTGTTATCAAAGAGCAGCGTTGTATTTTTATTTAAAAAAATAGTTTATTTTATTTGTATTGATTATACATATTTGCATATGTAAAAAGGTTAATAGCAAACTTCTATGCAGGAAACCCTTTTTTTAAGTTTTTCTAATTTATATAAATAAACACAATTTTGGGTTGTTCTCGGCATTTTTTTCTAAAAATTATTTGCATACATAAATATGTATGAATCATGTCTTTTACCTTTTTTTTTAATTTTGTACAAAAAGTGAATGAAAAAAGCCATATCATAAAACACAAAAACTATGCTGTTGTCATTTTATATTCAAACTTTAATAAATAATTTCGAATGAGACTCCATCTGAAGGAATCTAATTGCGAATAGATTTATTGCCAAATTTGCCGTCTCGAATGATTGTACGACCGATCTTACAAGAGAAAAATCTCTCGAATTCATTTCTGAAAATATTTTGCCTGAGAATTGATAAATGCAATTTTCGGATGAAAAAAGAGATTGGGGCATAAAAAGCTTTCAAGCGACTGTAACAAATGCAAAACGTTTGTTAATATTATGAGTTCTTAAAAGAAATCAAAGTATTTTGTGAGTATTTCATCCTGATAGTATCGTATTTTATTTGAGTTTATCAAATCAGTAGACAGACAATTTATTTATTCATCACTGAAAAGCTGCTACAATATGTCCGCAAGCATATTGGTTCGTAAATTTAAGATGAATCAATATAACTTTAATCAATTCATTCTGAATTTGACATGTCGATAAAATACATTTAAAGATTGACATAGGTACATATGTATTTGTTAAGTTCAAATAGAAGGGCGTATTGTCTCTAGTGTGTGTGTAATTAAAATTAACGATCTTAAAGGTAGAAAGTGCGAATCAAATTGAATATTCATATTTTGCTTGTTGGTCCCTACTATTGGTATATTGAGTATATATTTGAGGATTATGGCTGAAAGGTTTTCAGCTTTCAAACTCACACACACAAAATATGGCTAGGTAATAACCATGCACATTTCCCTTTCCAGAAGAAGGTCGTGGTGAAGCATACCATCTCTTTGTTAATTTAGTGATCCACCCCATGCTTAATTTCCGTCTCATCTCTGCACCGACTACAAGGTGTTGGAATAATAATCCAAACGGGGCAAAATCCAATATTGTACTTCCGAGCTCGTCCGGAATCCAATTAAAACAAATCCCGTTTGCGATCTCCTATGCAAAAATATTGTTGCTTTATTAAGGCAAAGATAGAGACGACTTGTATTGTATATAATCCAGCCTTTGCTTAGCTGCGGCCTAATTAGGACATACGGAGACACGCAGATACAAAAGGCACGCATGGAGATACATGATGTGCGTAACCTCAATGTGTCCTGATTTAAGCGCAAACTTATTAACTGCTCGGCAAATGACGACTTTTTTGGTTCATAGACGAGATATCAATTTTCTTATATGTAGATGTATGCCCAGTGAACACGAATCTGGTAATAAAAATGTTGATTGAGGCTCGAGATTCGGAGATATATGCTTTTGTAAATCACGCGATTTTTCTATATCTTGGTGTTGTTCGGTCGATGTCCCAAAATCTGTCAATTTCCTGTTTAAAATGAATATTAGAATCTATATTCGGGTATTTAATCTTTCATTTGTAGTACTTTTCAGCTTTCAAATCTCTCTAGGTAGTCGTCCAGTTCAAATCAAAAGTCAAAAGTACGTATTTTCATTTGGCATTTTTTCCCTCTATTAATACTATTTTATATCGAGTATTTTCTATTGAAAGATGCTAATTGGAATAGTGTTCTGGCTACACTAATTTTTGTTTTCGTTTAAAAGGGTTAATTGGAAGTGAGCTGAATTTTAAATCGGTAAAATTGCGAGCTAAAAGCTCGTACTAGTATTTACTCGTATTTACACGAATCTGAATTGAATTAATAGGGATAATATATTAAATTGTCTTTATATGAGAATTAAATTAAATTCCACTTAGAAAAATCATATTTCGACTATTCTTGTGGATTAATAACAAAAATTCTATTGATAACTGGCTTTACATCGATAAAATAAAAGAAATTTTTGTTATTAATCCACAATAATATTATTATTAATCCACTGGAATTTTATTTAACAGCCGCACTGTGAAAATACATACATACATATATGCAATTTATACGTGTATGTATGTACATACATATGCATAAAAATATTCCAACTACACCTTTATGTCAATTTTAAAGCCATAACTGTGAAAATATGGTTCACAAAGTGCCATAAAAACGATAAAACAATTTTCATTCTACCTTGAAAAAAATGTAAATTTTAATTTAAGAGGCTTAAAATTTAGTGTAACGATGAATTGAGTCGATCTAAATATTAATTAAAATGATGGTTGGTAATTTTTCCATTGAATTAAACATATTTAAAAACAAGTTCTAATTGATATTTGAAAATTAATTGAATTTCGATATTATTTAAACCACTTTAAAGGTCAAGGAAGTCAACTTATAAAACCCTCAACACGAGACCACCACTCTCCCTCCCCTCTTAAGATTACAGTCTGAAAGACCATTTCGTTGGAGAACGAGACGTTTATCAAGCTAGATTGCACCAGATCAACTGCACATCACGGTATTTTTAGAAAATCACAATATTCTTTTTAATGATAATTTAATTAACTTTCATTATAAATATAATTTAATACATTGAATTAAATTTCAATTTAAAGTTTTCAATTCGAAATCCAAAAATTTTATATATGTATAACATTTTCGATTTTCTGAAAAAAAAAATTTTTTTTAACTGTCATTAGTTTTTATCTTTAATTTTAAATTTACAGTAAACTCTCGATTATCCGGGCTTCTTATTTAAAACCTAAGAAGTATGCACATTCGGTATAAACCCGCTCTTTCAAATGCAGCTTTATAGAGGGCAGTGGTTGTAAACTCTTTGAAAATATTCAACAAAACCATATTTTTGTATAATAAAAAATGTTTTATAGAATTTCTCGAGAAATTGTAAAATTACTCGAGAAATGAGAATTCTCAATTTGGCATTTTTTTCGAGAAATTCTCGAGAATTATTATTACATTGCTAGATTACGCTGAACAAAGAGGATTTGAATATAATAATAACTTTACATGTATAATAGCTTTAAAAAAAATTCGAAGTGATATTAGAAATTTGTTTAAAAAATCTCAAAAACGAAAAAAAAATTTAAGATTTTTTTTATATGCCTATACATTTGTATATATATGTATATGAATATATATACATACAAACATATATACATTTTATTATTTTTATATTTTGGCAACACTAGTACTAACTACTAACGGCCACTTATCTGCCTAACTATAGGCGTTTTTTTTAATAAATAACTAGCTTTATTACCCGGCTTTGCCCGGGATGTATAAAAAAAATTAAAATAAAATTTTAAAAAAATTAAAAAAAAAAATATATATATATAAATAAAATTTTTTTAAATAAATTTATTTTATTAGGAGCGGTGCCCCCGACAGGGGCCCCATGGGGCTGCGTAAGCATTAGCCCGGATAAACGGGAGTGTATAGTATTTCTAAATTAATTACGTGAAATATATGTTCAGTAAATTAAGATAAGACGCTTGCCAACGACCATACCACGTTGAATACACCGGTTCTCGTCCGATCACCGAAGTTAAGCAACATTGGGCGCGGTCAGTACTTGGATGGGTGACCGCTTGGGAACACCGCGTGCCGTTGGCCCCCCTTTTTTAAACATTTTTATTTTATTTAATTAATTTATTTTATTCATATGTATGTATGTACTCTAATATAACATACATATAAATATATAAATAAAAAACATTCATGGATTTGCTTAGATTTTGTATGAAAATGTCATAAGATTTTGTTCGATGGAGTCCCACATAGATGTCGGTAGGGTCCTTCGCTTTATACTTGCGGTAATGTTGTACTAGGGCTTTTATATGCAACGAGTGTGTTTTCAAGTTATCGCTTCTCGGCCTGTTGGCTAAGATCAAAGTGTAGTATCTGTTCTTATCAGCTTAATATCTGATAGTTCCCGCATCGCGGGACCAGTATATTAAACTGATTTTTGGAAAGTGACGGGATGATCGGGGCTTGCTCCACTCCTGTCGCGGGTTGGCCCGGCATTGCAGTGCCGCCGGGATCGGCCCACATTAACTATTCATATTACCCTCTCTTCTTATTGATAGAGAACCACTAACGTTTGCTTATGATTAAGCTTATGCCGAGGTTCCATGCAATGCATTGAGACCGTTCCATTAATGTTACACTAAGCAAGAAGAGAGCGAAGAGGATAGTTGTTCAAAGAAATTGACAATAGTGCCCCTTATTTGTGACCATTGCACCGGATCTTGTGATTGATCATCTTGTCTCCGGATTTGGTTGGGTACTCGTCAAATAACAATAGACCGCTCCATATTTCGACAGGCTGGAGTTAGTTACCACATAGGAGGAAATTGGGCATCTATTTTTGTCAATTTTAGCATTGCATTTCAGCGTTTTAGGGCATTAAAAATGTTCAATTTTAGCATCTATTTTTATGAAGAGTTTAATTTTGAATAATAAAAAATTTCGATGAATTTTAATAAAATTTATATACATATATACAATTTAAAGACAACACAACAATTAAAAAATAATCCAAAAATTCAAAAATGTTTTGGAATTAAAATTACAATGAAAAAAACATGAATATAAAAATACAAAGACAAAAAATATGAATATAAAAATATAATACCAATTAAAATTTATTAAAACTCAACATGGAGCATATTTCTACAGATTCTGTTTTGAGATTCGTGCGACGATCGGTAACATTTATATTGTATTTATTAAAATACCTTTCAGCATCCACACTATTGACATTTGACTGCACAACCAAACTCTTCATATTTAATTTTTGTTACCATCAATAATAGCAATATATCCGGCGTGAATTCACTTTTTATATTCTTTATTAATTGTCTAAAAAAGTGCTGATATCCTCCCAAACATTGAGTCTCTGTTAATGGGGACGCGACAATTGGTGCAAGGCCAAAATGTTCAACGACAAAATGTACCCGAAAATTAGTGCACTGACAAAATGTACCCGCGACAAAATGTACCCGCGACAAAATGTACCCGCGACAAAATGTTCAAAAATGTTCAAAATGTTCAAAAATCCTAAATTATCCTATTTTAATGGCAAAAGTAACTTTTTATTGTATTATATTTATCGATGTATATGGTACTTTTTATCGTATAGATCGCGGATGTTATTAAATTATTATAAATTAAAGGTGTTCTCAACCGTACCAACATATACTTATTTAAATTGAACAATTACATTTTAAGCGAATGTCATTGTGACTCATTGAATATCATTTTAAGATGTCATTGAATTAGTATAAATGTCAGGGGTTCTCAACCGTATCCAATATTTACGTATTTAAATTGAAAAAAAAACTTTCCGAGCGTATGAACTGCAGATTACATTGCATTAGTTTATATGGCAGGGCTTCTCAACCGTCTCCAAAATTTTCTTTATTTCAAATGAATAATTTACTTTTTATCGTACACATCGCGGGCGTTATTAAATTAGTATAAATGACAGGGGTTCTCAACCGTATCCAAAATTTTCTTTATTTCAAATGAATAATTTACTTTTTATCGTACACATCGCGGGCGTTATTAAATTAGTATAAATGACAGGGGTTCTCAACCGTATCCAATATTTACGTATTTAAATTGAAAAAAAAAACTTTCCGAGCGTATGAACTGCAGATTACATTGCATTAGTTTATATGGCAGGGCTTCTCAACCGTCTCCAAAATTTTCTTTATTTCAAATGAATAATTTACTTTTTATCGTACACATCGCGGGCGTTATTAAATTAGTATAAATGACAGGGGTTCTCAACCGTATCCAATATTTACGTATTTAAATTGAAAAAAAAAACTTTCCGAGCGTATGAACTGCAGATTACATTGCATTAGTTTATATGGCAGGGCTTCTCAACCGTCTCCAAAATTTTCTTTATTTCAAATGAATAATTTACTTTTTATCGTACACATCGCGGGCGTTATTAAATTAGTATAAATGACAGGGGTTCTCAACCGTATCCAAAATTTTCTTTATTTCAAATGAATAATTTACTTTTTATCGTACACATCGCGGGCGTTATTAAATTAGTATAAATGACAGGGGTTCTCAACCGTATCCAATATTTACGTATTTAAATTGAAAAAAAAAAACTTTCCGAGCGTATGAACTGCAGATTACATTGCATTAGTTTATATGGCAGGGCTTCTCAACCGTCTCCAAAATTTACTTTATTTCAAATGAATAATTTACTTTTTATCGTACACATCGCGGGCGTTATTAAATTAGTATGAATGACAGGGGTTCTCAACCGTATCCAATTTTTTCTTATTTAAATTGAAAAAAAAAATGTTTTTATGCGTATTGCAGATGTCAATGAATTAGTTTAAATGTCAGGGGTTCTAAACCGTATCCAATGTTTACTTATTTAAATTGAAAAAATTACTTTTTAAGCGTATGTCATTGAATTAGTTTAACACCTCTTCTTCGCACCTCTGTGAGGGACAGTACATATAAGATAATTATAAATTTTAGAGTTATTTAGAGTTAAGTAATTAAATGTATTTTTAAAATTAGCTTTATAGCTAAGATAATATATAAATAAATAAACGTTGAACGCCACGTTTTATTTTGATAAAACAGTTCCCAGCCAGCGGTCACGTGTATTTCGAGTTTTAACATTGAATGTGACCTTTACGGCGTCTCTAAATCAAATTCACATAATTTTTTTACAAAATTTTGTTTAAAAATGCAATTATTTTATTTCTTCTGCAAATAAGTCTTCTAGTGTACATTCGCAAGCTATATGTATAATGAAAGTTTTTTTTAAACTTAATATTTCATTATACAATTATAAGGCAAGAATATCAAATATTAATTTAGATAAATTTAATGTATTATTTTACAGTCAAGTCTCGAATTACGACTATTCGGATTAACGATGGAGAGATTTTACTTAGTGTTTAGCAAAAAACAAATGTATGAATCGGACATTGTATTGTAGAAAAAAGGAGGTATGTAAAAAAGGCAGACATTAGAAATTTACAGCTAAAATTATTTTTACATACCTCCTTTATGTTTCACATTAATATTGCATCATTTACAACTAACTATTATGCGTAAGGGTTGCATACAAAATTTAATTTTGACATGTAAAAGACAATTAAAATGTAAATGTAAAAAAAATCACGCGCGTTGAATAGAGATGGCAAAACAATAATATATTTTGAAATTAGTTCTATGATTGACAGATGAATTGTCTACACAAATGGACGAAAATATGTAAAAAGACAAATGGGTTATAAAATTTTACTACCCTCATGTTAGAGGCTATTGAATGCATTTTTTTCTTTGCGTAAAACCCTAGGACAATAGGCAAATGGTGGGTTCGAAATCTCTTCAATGTCCTCTTCAACGTCGGTTTGTAGCAATGGAATAATAAATTTTAGCTATTCACAGTTGATAAGCTCGATCACATTTATTATAGAAAAATATACATATATGTATGTAATTAATTTATAATTACTCTGGTATTATAAAGTCCTAATAAGGTTATCAAGTTAACAATACCAAGTTATATATAAAATTTAGTAAGTATCTGTCAACCGGAAGTGGCAGTTTACTTTTGTACGATTTTTCTTCCACTATTTTTTTCGACCCCTTAAACATGTGTTTTCGTCACAAAAAATTCAAGTATAATTCTTGTAGCAATGTGATGAAAAGAAAAAAAAATTATTAAATTTTATAAACCGGAAGTGGGTTTTTTTCTCTTAGAAAGGTTGAAAATGTTGTGCCCACTACTCTGTCCACACCCCTGAACGTATTAAGCTGAAAATTTATATTTCTATCCTTTATGTACTAACTTAGAGCTCGTAGGGTTTTGGTCAGAATTTGTAAACCGGAAGTAGTATTTTTTTTTAAAACAATATTTCATTATTTTATTTTGACCCTTAAAATTATTTTTATTTTCTTGATATTTAATGAGTATAATACTGATAGTGATTTTTAGTAATAAAAAAAATTTGAACAAAATCTGACAACCGGAAGTAGAACTTTTTTTGTTTTGTGCAAGTTTCCATACATCGCTATCATAGTCATCAGTTCAATATCGAATTTTGTTTTGTTATCTTCTTATATTCCTCAAATACATAGATAAAGTCATGGGTTGGTCACACCCGAATTTTTTTTAGTAAAAAAAAACCGAGGGGAGGGTCATAAAAATTAAACACCGACCTGGTTCTTTTTAATTTAGCACTAACAGCACCCTGAGCTTCAATGAATATAGAAAAAACCTTATCTTGCAATATGCAAACCGTACTTGACCAGTTTACGAAAAATTATTTTATAGGCTTTAAAATTATGGCAAATAAGCTAGAACCACAATATTTATCAAGAAGACTATCTTTCAAGCAATGTATTATAATTTTCAACCATAATTAATTTTGTTTTTAAGGTCATTCCGTAGTCCGGTTTTGTGTTACATCGGCATTTTAGGATGGACTGTACATATGTTAATAGATAATTAATATATCAATAATTTATATGAATATTAAAACATGGCAATGTCTACTGTCTTCTTTTTATTATATACTGATAATGATGAATTTTTAAATAATTACATTTATTATTTATTACGTATTCACTCCTTTGTAAATCAAATTCAACTTTTTGCTAATCAAATTCACACGTTGAGAAAAAAAATGCATGGTTAAAATAAAGTGATTGTAAATCGAATTTTATTTTTCAGCTCAAAAGAACCTATTGTCTTCGAAGTATTGAAGCGCATATGCTTCGACCAAATCTTTTTCTAGGAATCTTAACATTTTTTATGTAGTTAGGGTTGGTTAAATGATTTTCCCAATGTAATTAACCTTAAAATACATGAGGAAATCATCGACCTTCTGTTGGATTTCTCGTTCTTGTGCCAATAGCCATGGGTTGAGAATTTGGAGGAGTTCCTCCCAGCTTTCGACTACATTTTCTGGAGGAACAAATGCTAATGCCAATACCATTTTTAATTTAATTGCATTTTCCTGATTATCGTAAAATTCAGATAATCCCAATTCCTGGATTTTTCTGTAGGTACTTTGGGACAGATGGAAAAAGCAACCCGTTACTTGCGCATTTGGCCATATGTCAGACGTGAACCTCGTGTAGCTTCCATAGACATATGGAATGTTCGAGACCGAATATTACATAATTATGGAAAAACGGCCAACGAAGTGGAAGGCTTCCATATGAAAGTTGGCTATACAATTAGAGCCCAATTTCCAAACCTGTGGAAGTTCTTGAAAGCCCTTCAAGGTCTCCAAGCCAGAACCGAGAAGTTAGTACAAGAACTAAACTCCGGAGTTATTCTCGAAACTGTGTTTACCGAAACACTCTGTTCTGGCAATTTTTCGCATGGACACCTTCTTCGCTTTCAAATACGCAGCAATCAAAGTTTTTTTTCGGCGGAAATATCCCTGCAGCGACCAATTTCTGAAGAATCGATATTGTTAATTTAAAAATTCAAAATTAAATATTAAATCCATCAATTTTATAAAATAAAAACTATTAAACCCATACTTACCCTTAGAACAATCATACAGCAAAAGGTCTCAGCTGAGCATGATCTTTTCAATGTTTGAAAGCATTTGACGCACAATGAACAAAGGCGTACCCTTAGCAGGTACGCCTGTTATATTACGGGTTTTTTGTACCAAAGTCTGTTTTATTTTGCATACATACAAGATAACTGTATTTTGTACATAGTTAAAGAGAATTACGTTTTTTTACCAATATACAGAAGAAATAACTAAGATAAATTTACAAATAACGAAGTGATGATTAGAACAAACACGTATGTCGCAAAATTCACAAAATTCACAAAATATATATATATATATATATATATATATATATATATATATATATATATATATAATTCAATGACATCTGCAATACGATTAAAAAGTTTTTTTTTTCAATTTAAATACGTAAATATTGGATACGGTTGAGAACCCCTGTCATTTATACTAATTTAATAACGCCCGCGATGTGTACGATAAAAAGTAAATTATTCATTTGAAATAAAGTAAATTTTGGAGACGGTTGATAAGCCCTGCCATATAAACTAATGCAATATAATCTGCAGTTCATACGCTTAGAAAGTTTTTTTTTTCAATTTAAATACGTAAATATTGGATACGGTTGAGAACCCCTGTCATTTATACTAATTTAATAACGCCCGCGATGTGTACGATAAAAAGTAAATTATTCATTTGAAATAAAGTAAATTTTGGAGACGGTTGATAAGCCCTGCCATATAAACTAATGCAATATAATCTGCAGTTCATACGCTTAGAAAGTTTTTTTTTTCAATTTAAATACGTAAATATTGGATACGGTTGAGAACCCCTGTCATTCATACTCATTTAATAACGCCCGCGATGTGTACGATAAAAAGTAAATTATTCATTTGAAATAAAGAAAATTTTGGAGACGGTTGAGAAGCCCTGCCATATAAACTAATGCAATGTAATCTGGAGTTCATACGCTTAGAAAGTTTTTTTTTTCAATTTAAATAAGAAAATATTGGATACGGTTGAGAACCCCTGACATTTATACTAATTTAATAACGCCCGCGATGTGTACGATGAAAAGTATATTATTCATTTGAAATAAAGAAAATTTTGGAGACGGTTGAGAAGCCCTGCCATATAAACTAATGCAATGTAATCTGCAGTTCATACGCTCAGAAAGTTTTTTTTTTCAATTTAAATACGTAAATATTGGATACGGTTGAGAACCCCTGTCATTTATACTAATTTAATAACGCCCGCGATGTGTACGATGAAACGTATATTATTCATTTGAAATAAAGAAAATTTTGGAGATGGTTGAGAAGCCCTGCCATATAAACTAATGCAATGTAATCTGCAGTTCATACGCTCAGAAAGTTTTTTTTTTCAATTTAAATACATAAATATTGGATACGGTTGAGAACCCCTGTCATTTATACTAATTTAATAACGCCCGCGATGTGTACGATGAAACGTATATTATTCATTTGAAATAAAGAAAATTTTGGAGACGGTTGAGAAGCCCTGCCATATAAACTAATGCAATGTAATCTGCAGTTCATACGCTCAGAAAGTTTTTTTTTTCAATTTAAATACGTAAATATTGGATACGGTTGAGAACTCCTGTCATTTATACTAATTTAATAACGCCCGCGATGTGTACGATGAAAAGTAGATTATTCATTTGAAATAAAGAAAATTTTGGAGACGGTTGAGAAGCCCTGCCATATAAACTAATGCAATGTAATCTGCAGTTCACACGCTCAGAAAGTTTTTTTTTTCAATTTAAATAAGAAAATATTGGATACGGTTGAACATTTTGAACATTTTTGAACATTTTGTCGCTTAAACATTTTGTCGCGGGTACATTTTGTCGCGGGTACATTTTGTCGCGGGTACATTTTGTCAGTGCACTAATTTTCGGGTACATTTTGTCGTTGAACATTTTGGACTTGCACCAATTGTCGTGTAACCCTGTTAATACATTAAACGATGGCAGGTTTCTAAAAAACAAAACTGTTTCTTTAACATTAATATTAGATTTTGTACCTGCCACAGATGGATTGAATAGTTTACTCGATGTTCGGAGGAATAGATTTGTCTCATTTAGTCTTGAGTGCGAGTCTAGTTTTAAGACGCTTTTTTGAGCAGCCTTTTGGATACACAGCTCCAACTCTCTTCTTTTGTTTTCAGTAGTAGAAAAAAGCAGTTGCTTTGTTTCAACAGGAAAAACACCGTCTATCCAAAACTGCAAGCTCTGTTTTATCGCCTCAATTTCTTCACATAATAAATGGGCAAAGGGATAGGAAAACCCTTCTAAATTGTCTATTAATTTTATAAATTTTATGCAAATTTCACTTTTGTTTGTTATTTTAGCATCTATTCGCATATTTTACGAATGTAGCTTCTATTAGCATCTATTCCGAATTTTAGCATTAATAGCAAAATGCCCAGAATACGCGTCATCACAAAATACACATCAGCTATGCGGATGACATGGTGATCTTGGCACCTTCTCCGTCAGCTCTGAATTGCCTCCTGGAAGTTTGCTCGCGTTATGCTGCAGAACATAATATGCGGTATAATACGTGTAAATCCATGGTATTGATTTTCCGATACGGTCGAGGTCCTCATTTGATCCCCAACATTATTTTAGATGGACGTCATCTTGAAACCGTTAAGGAAATCAAGTACATGGGACACCTGCTGACGGAGGATCTCTTTGATAACCGTGACATCAAAAGACAAATAAGAGCTATTTGTGTAAGGGCAAATATGCTGGCAAGACGGTTTTACCACTCCAAGTGTAGAGGTTAAGAGGCAATTATGTACATATGTCCTTTGGTACATGCTTCTATACTATGGACCAGATACAAGCCTAAAAATATGTCTCGATGCGCCGGGTTCACTCTGGGCTCGAAATCAGAATCCTACATACATACATACATATGTATTGTCATGTTCCGAAACGCAGTTTATATATTTTTTAAATTACTTAACAAACCAAGATTTCTTTATTATCATAAAAACGTTACATTTATGTTATTGGTAGATATATTCGAAAACTACAGATTTAATTATGGAACGATGATGAATTTAAAATGAGATACGTAGAACTTTGTTTCACTAATTAACTTTGGTTCACTTGGTTCTGCTGCTGTGCTGACCATCACTTGCGGGGTCGATATTAATGACTACCACTCTTGGAGTCTTGATGGTGATGACTAGCACTCTCGGAGTCTCGATGGTGATAACTACCACTCTTGGAGTCTCGATGGTGATGACTACAACTCTCGGAGTTTTGATAGTGATGACTACCACTCTCGGAGTCTCGATGGTAATGAATACCTTATATGAATGATTTTTATATTTCGGATTTTATTGATCAAAGTCAGGCACTCCTGTCTTATCTAACTATTCCTTTACAGGAATTTTAATACACTTGTTACTCGCGCATATGAACGTGAGAAATTGAATTTTATTATTATGGGACCTACATTGATAAGCGAGGTACATAACAGTATATATAGGTATATAATATATCAAATTAAAGCGGCTACATTCATATATACATACATATTTCAATTTTGATAATAATTCCGTTAAATTCGATCGTACCCTAATGTTAGAACTGAATTGCACCCCTCAAATTGACTATTCGTTATTACGTCAGTTTCCCCATTGAAGGGGTGGCCTCTAGTCGGGGATCAACCCCGGTCTAGATTTATTTTTTAATATGTCTATTTTGGGGCTTACAAGGGTGAGGAAGCCAGCATCAGTGTCACCGTTGGTCACCGCGATCCATCATCATCAATCTGCGTGGTGACCAAACGCCACTTTGCCCATTCGGGCTCACCATTCGGCATGATGTCGCGTTGAGGCCAACCGACGAAATAATTCATTTCCTCGCCATTAGTCGGCGACAAAAGTGACTGGGGTTGGGGAGATGGGGAGATGTGGCATGTAGTCGTGGTCGGAGGACGTGTCTCACCCCTAACTTAATTTATGTCCAAATTAGTGAGCTGGCATCCAGCGTCGGACTAAGATGGCGTCTTCTCGTCGTCAAAACTTTAATTAAAAGTGCGGTTTCGAACGGGACAAAAGTGTTCCGTATACCTAATGGCACTCTCCTCTTATACATATGTATGCATACGTACACACCTACTTGTCTATGTACGTTTCGGTGCAGCTGTTTAAATGCCTGAATGCATTTGCGGAATGCAAACGGTCGCTGTCACTCCAGCGGTTCGGTGCTGCACTTTGTATAGGTATGAAAAATTTGCGTCGTGTCAAATGCATACAGAGAGTGGCGGATTCATTTAGACCAGCGGCTCGCACACGTTTTTATTTTATGTGCCCCTTGGCAATGTTTACCTAGTTTATTATGTTTATATCTTCCAGGACACTCTACAAAAAAATTGTCCCTCCCCTTATATAAAAAAAATCGGATGTAACCAACCCTTGACTTTATCTATGTATTTGAGGAATATAATAAGGTCACAAAACAAAATTCGATAGTTAAACATACATACACGTTCACACATACCGGTTATGAGAGCATTTTCAATACAAATTGAGCAAAAATGTAGGGGAACTTACACAAGACAAAAATTCTAGTTCCGGCTGTTGAAATTTGGTCGAAATTTTTTTATTACTTAAAATCACTATAATTATTATTAGACACCTGATATACACCGTGCTTTTTCCAGGAATCGGGGTGGTTTAGCTCTATTTACAAAGCCAAAAAAAAATCGTTCGGCGAACCTTTAACAATGCAATGAACAATACACAGCATCCCCTGGGTCCGTTTTTTTCAAGACGGCACCTTGGTTATCCGGCCTTTAATAATTATTATACACATTGAATATCAAGAAAACAAAAATAATTTAATAATAAGGTCAAAATAAAATAATGAAATATTGTTCTAAAAAAAATACTACTTCCGGCTTACGAATTCTGATCAAAACCTTATCAGCTCTAATTTAGTACGTATAGAATACAAAGAAATATAAATTTTCAGCTTGATACGTTCAAGGGTGTGATCACAACATTTTTGACTTTTATGTATAAGAAGAAAAAATCCCACTTCAAGTTAAATTTAGTGATTTTTTTTTATTTTCATCACATTGATAAAAGAATTATACTTGATTTTTTTTTGTGAAGAGCACACGTGTTTAAGGGGTTGAAAAAATAGTGAAAAAAACTGCCACTTTCGGTTAACAGATGCTTACCAAATTTTACACATACGTAGCTTGGTATAAAGCATAAACTTTTAGATATGAAATTTCTGTTCAATAAACTAGAAAGTTTTTGAGAAAAACATAAAAAACCTCGATTCTCTGGAGAAAAAATACTAGTTCCGGTTGAAATAAAAATATTCAAAAAATATAAGCGTATAAAATTTATAATTTCTATTACATGTAAAAAAATTCAATGTGATTTGGTTAGCGGTTTGAGTGATAATTGAATTCTAAAACTTAAAAAAATGAGGATACCTATAAGGGGAGGTACCATTTCCGGTCAACTTAAAAATTTGAATTAAATTTAACTCGTGTCGATAAGAATTTCAGTAACCAATACTAAGTTTCAGTTCGATAGGACAAACGGTGTTCAAAATATCAACAAAATACAGACTCGCACAAATATTCTAAATATTCTAAATTTGAGGTTTTTAAAGCACGAATGAAATATCAAATTGTTTACAATTAATTATAAAAGAGAAAACAATATGTAAATGATGTTCCAACAAACATATGTACATATATTATGGTTTAGTTATGGTTCAATACTAAAGCAACATAGTTTTTGTGGTTCTATGTACACAAGTGTCTGATAACACAATCGTATTTCAAGTGTGTCTTTGAACAACTCCAAACTAAACGCAAATATATGGGTTTCAATTCGTAAGTAAAAAACAAAATTTATTATACATTAATATGATATATGATCGTGGAACTTATTTACATATACATAGTGCGTCTTCTGCGTAACCCAGAAGTTCGCATAACACAATTTAAATGGGTATATACATACATATGTGCCGTTCAATTGTGTAAGACTTCCGAGAGAGATTTATTGCGAAGTTATTTTCTATTGTATTTTTATTCGAATGAATGTCTGGAAAATGGATATTAATTTTTATTATTTGATATCCACAATTTTAAACAATGGAAATTCGATTATTTTGAAAGTATACATTTCAATAATGAATTATTTTTCCACCGAACCGTGTAATAAGTGATCGAATGGGTATTTTTGAACACATATTATTATTTCATCTGAAATTTTTATTTACGACAGTTATAATTAGAACATAATATCATTTTCGTTTCGTTGAACAAAAAACACAACATTAATATAAAGGTAACAACAATCTTTGAAGTTTGGTTAAAGTTTAGAAAAGTTAATCAATACTATGAACGACTACAACATTTTCTAGGTTAGACTTCAGACTTCAGTTAGATATAATAATTATTTATTTATTAATAGTTTTGGACCATTGTGGCATTACAGGAAGAACCTAATGCGCCACAATGGCCTACATTTAACAAAGATAATACAAGTAAAAAAAAAACAAAAAAATTAGAAAGCAGAATAAAAAAATAATAAAAAGTAACAAAAGGAAAATAATAATACAAATAAAATAGTACATAAAATGTACAAAGGAGAAAAAAAAAGTAAAATAAATCAACAAAATATGAATAAAAAATAAAATCACCGCGAGGCCCAAATGGAAGAGAGTAGATTAAGATTCCACTCATTCATCACATTCAAATTAAGAAAGTAATGATGAGCGCAGGTTACCAGATAAATATGTTAAAATAACATCCGATAATCTACGCTTCCATTTATATATATCAGATATATCAGTTTCACTCTGAAGAAACTACATATACACACCGGTGAGATAAGATGTATCTGAAATAGTTTTAGTGACATATATCAATCGGTACAGACCACACAGTATTTATTTACAACTTGAAACTCACCCCCATTCAAAGAGACGTCAACCATCAAATGTCAAATTTGACACAATTGGCTATAAGACAATATTTAGAGGTTATATACGCCAATCATCAATATATATGTATGTATATGAGAGATATAACTAAAAATATATATTTGAGAGATAATGATAACCTATAATGCAAATTTTATAAAATGTTGTAGGCGTTTAGACAATAAAAATCTGCAATAGAGGGTGGTGAAAAGGGAAAAAACGATTGGAATAGTGTGGATAAATCCGGCAATGTGGACAATATACGTCACCGAGAAAGATAATTGAGTATTTTCAAACGTGTCTATTACGATTATTTTTCACCATCGTAATGGCGGACTTGATTTCCACATATATTGATGACCAAACCGAGCAAAATGGCAAATTTTGAAAACGATCGGATAAGAACCCAAATTTCGTCAGACGAAATCAGACGTAAAAATCGAAAGCGAAGTAAGAAGAGGCTAAACTTGATTTAAAAACATCTACATACATGTATTTTTGTACATACATACATATGTACATATGTATATAAGAATTGCTTCTTTAATTTATCGACAAAATTCATACCTGGAATTTTAGCCTGATTAAAATATTTCTTAAAAATAAATCTACGCTAAAATACTGTCTAGCAGGTATATTTTGAATTTATTTTTTTTATCTCTTTTTTTTAGAGCTAAGTAATGGCGCACGTGGAATAGCACCAAAGACTTACCTTCCCAGAATCTGGCCCTCAGCTCCGTTCAGCGGAATGTTTGCGATCCGATGTTGAAAACACCTGCCTCCTGACCAGGTACGGTTAATTAAACTCGACCATCTCATCGCTTTCCGCTGCATAATCATAATAAACTCAACCTTTCCATTGAACTAACCGGCCGTCTCTTTACATTTTCCGCATTTTTTTTCTTTTTTTGTGAATTTAAAATGTTCAAATTCCCCGCTCGGCTTTCACTCGTTTCGTTCATTTTTATATTTCTTTTTTTATTATTTTTTGTACATACAATATATCCGTGAATTTTCATTTACTTTGCGCTCTGTTAAATTTGAGACCCGCCACACAAATGGTTGGAGACTTTTCATTTTTTTTATATTAACATTTAGAAAAAGCGTTATGGAATTATGAATAAAACTATGGTTTTAGTTCTGAACAGAATTAATTCAAATTAGAAACATGTTATTTATATAACAACATCAATCTATATAACAGTCATTTATTTATAAAACTAGTTGAGCCCGTTGCAATGCCAGAATAAGGCATACAATTCCCGTTCTCGTTCCCGTTCCCTTTGCCGTTCTCGTTCCCGTTCCCGTTCCCGTTCCCATTCCCATTCCCGTTCCCGTTCCCGTTCCCATTCCAATTGCCGTTTGATGGTTGGAGCTGAACACCGTGGAGTAACGTCCTTTCAACGCCCTAAAGTCATAAACCAACTGGTAACGTAGTTACCAACAAACACATTTCCTTGACTACACAATGTCGCTTCATACTTTCGCGTCGGTAAAATCGTAATAACGAATATTATTATTAAGAGGTTTTTTTCCGCTTTTTTTCAGTCATCTTCCCGGACATGCATACAACAAATCCTGAAAGTTCCATCGTAATCGGTTGAGTGGTTTAGGAACCTATACGAGACAGACTGACAGTCAAACATACATTAAATTTTATATATATATATATATATATATATATATATATATATATATATATATATATATATATATATATATATATATATATATATATATATATATATATATATGTATATATATCCCGGGCTAATCTTTAATGCTGCTGATCCGACTTGGATATTTGTGACTCCAAGTCGATCGTTTCCTAAAAGAGTTTGCCAATTAGTTTTATTTCATTGTTGAAACGGTTCTTCCATGAAATTGGCAAAAACCATTTTACCCGCTATGTCAGAAATATCTGAATTGAATTTATGTACAAAATGTAAAAATTTATATACAAATCTAAATCTATGGATGTGTCTTTGGATTAATTCATTATTTAATTCATTGTTCATTTCAGCGATTTATGTAATAAAAAATGCTGCAATATTTGTAATTAATTGTCTAGAAAGGCGCACTGGGGTTTACCTGCTAGGCCTTCCTGGTATTTAAATATGTAAAAATATAATAAAAATAAAAATATATATACTCGTGTGTAATTCAAATAATATGTCTTTCTAGAAAATAATTTAATATGTGAAACGTATTAGCATATGTATGTTTATATTGGAAATTTAAATCAGGAAACAACCTCTGCTCCAATATCCTGCCTACATATTATATGATATGTATACGTATATTCACGTGCATATAATAATGATGTTCAAAAAAATCCATACGAAGTACATACATATAAACCGATTCATTGTATTTTTACAAGCCTCTTCTATACTTCACTTGGCTCTTTCATCTGACAACATTTTAGGTTTGATATCCTACACTCTTTCGATCGTTTTTAAACTCATTTTAAGCCATTTTGCTCGGTTTGATCATCAATATATATGTAAATCAAATCCGCCAGTACGATGGTGAAAAATAATCGTAATAGATACGTTTAAAAAATACTACAATTTCGATCTTCTTGACGTCAAATGGTAAGTTGCCGTATTTTTCTGCCTCTCTGCCACCCTCGCGCTTTGTCAGATTTTAATTGTTTAAACGCCTATAACTATTTCCTCTTTTCCTTTTTACGTTGATATTTTCATAATTTAAATTTATACCATTTCCAGCGACTTGTAAGACGGGGCTAAATTGTTGACGTACAATCTTGAACAACAATAAACAATGGAGTGACCATTCTTTGCGGCAATTTTTTCGTTCATAATATCATATGTACATATGTAGGTACCTATTGTTATGTACCTCGGTTAATCCCACAATAATCAAATTCACTTTCTCAAATTCATATACGTGAGTAACAAGTGCATTAAAAAGGGACAGTCAGATAAGACAGGAGTTCTTGACTTTGCCCAACCCAAGAATACCGGACTTTGCCCAACCCAAAAAATAAAAATCATTTATATAGATCACGATTCGATCACATAATTCAGTCATCACCATCGAGAATCTGAGAGTAGTAATCATTGATATCGACCCCGCAAGTGACGATCAGCACAGCAGCAGAACAAAGTGAACCAAAATTAATTGTGAAACAAAGTTCTACGTATCTCATTTTAAATTCATCATCGTTCCATTATTAAATCTGCAGTTTCCGAATATATCTACCAATAGCATAAATGTAACGTTTTTACGATAATAAATCTTGGTTTGTTAACCAAGTAATTAAAAAAATATATAAACTGCGTTTTGGAACACGACAATACATACATTTGTGCACTATTGCATAAGCTCATTTTGAACGCGAAAATAAGTAATATTATATGTTCAACGGCGACTGGCAGTTTAAACTTTTTATTTCTCATTTAAGTCACGTTTCTCTTGAAAAACAAATTTTTAATTTCTCAACGGAGATTCTGCGCATTTCCAGCATAGAAATCCGAGTACATCGTCTACGTATGAGTCGGAATGAGCGCTTAGAATCTCTTTTTTTATTTTTATTTTGCCTTCCTTTGATATAAGAATTTCTGGAGATAGACTCTGGCAAGAGTGTGCCGGCCATAAATAAAAAGCAGTACAAGGGTATTGCGTGGCGAGGGCATGAATAATGCATAAAAGGAACATAACGGCACATTTTTTTCAACTCCTCACTCTCCCAACCTTCGCCCAAAGTGCATTTGCACAAATTAATTTTAAAATACTGTCGTTAAAAGATTGCCAAATATCCTAGTTACAATATCGCCACTGAACAAGGCAAGTAGATCCGAGTGAACGTACTTGAGGACTCCCTTGTGATTCGATTGACGTCGTCACAAGCAGAAAGCATTGTTTGGTGATGAAAGTCCTCGAAAAAAGGCTTTTACGGGCCGCGTGAAAGGAAACTGTGATCCCAGAAAAAAAAGGAAATTGTTTACATTCGATAAATTGGAAGGTTGGTGGTTTCGCGAAAAACCAAAAATGAACACTCGCTTCGACGATGTTTGAAAACAAATACTTTCGGATGATTCGGTCATTTTCATTACATAGAAGGGAAATCGAAATAAGTCACCCGATAAAGGAATTCACGTAAATATATTAATCTCAACCGATTTTCGCTCGGTTGAAGAAAGTAGCTGTGAAAACTGTACTAACTCCAACGTTCTTTGTGTCCGGAAACAAGACATAGATAAGAAAATGTTCCATTAAAACGATAAGTGTGTTTCTTGTCTTAGCAACACTATAAAATTGCTTCTTCGAAAGGGGAAAATTCACTCCCGGAAACAATCATTTCACTCGAGAATAAATTCAATCAAAACAACGTTTGGATTCCATTACATATAATATATATGTATGTATATAAAATACGTTCTCCGACGTATTTATTAAGCAAAATATGATTTCTTTACTGATAATATTACATTTAATTCAATCTATTAGACAACCTGAGAGATTTATTCATTAGAAACGAAACAAAGTAAAAGTTCGTTAGAGTTGATGAATCGTAAATGACAGCTAATTTTCGTATTTTACACTTATACAATTTCATTCTGTTCCATTATTTCAATCACTAAAATACTACGTAATAACATTGTTAATTTCAATGGAAAGAAATAACAGCATTTTCCATTCATAAACCATTTTACCCAAAAATTTAGTAACGATCATTTCTTAGAGGTATTTTCTTAATGCTTATGTGCTTTTTGATGTTATTTATTTTTTATCTAAAAAATATTAATAAATAAGTATTTTAAAAGAAATACAAGCGTAAAATTATACACTAATGATAATTGTTTTTATATATTTATTTAACTTTGGACCATTGTGGCATTATAGAAATCCCTAATGTGT
Source organism: Arctopsyche grandis (assembly GCF_051622035.1). Taxonomy (NCBI): domain Eukaryota; kingdom Metazoa; phylum Arthropoda; class Insecta; order Trichoptera; family Hydropsychidae; genus Arctopsyche; species Arctopsyche grandis. The sequence continues at coordinate 979,645 of NC_135355.1, forward strand.
CACAATGGTCAAAAATATAACAGCAAGAAAAAAACACATACTTTAATACATGTATTATATATACAGACAATAATTTTAATTTGTTTTTAATTATTGGTAAACGTTAGCAAAATCAAGGGCACAAAAATACTCTGTAATGCTTTAGGGCTAAAATCCAAATGACCCACTATTGTTGTTTCCTCTAATATTACTTATAAATCTGATATTTTATTTTACTTTATTTAAAAAAAAATCAATACTTCAGTTACTTGACATGTAGCCCCAATGCGTCACTATGGTTATAATACAAATATACATATAAAACAAGAATAACAAAAAGAAAAAAAAATATATATAGGTATATAGCATGTAAGAAATATGTATAGTAAAAACCAAATAAATAATAATGATTATTTAATCGTGCTATGTAAGTAGTATGTGCTCGACCAACTCAACATGACTGGCATTGAAGACATCCAAGGAATGTGCAAGTAAGTTAAGGAGTCGAACAGCTCTCGAGAGGGGGGAGTTCATGAGCAAATTTATTCTAGCCCTAATTGGCAACAAGATATCATGCTTTTGTAAAACATAAATGATAAATAATAATAATAGGAATAATAAAGGGCTAAGATTTGATCCTTGGGGAATCCCAGAAGTGGCAACATACTCACAAGAAAAGACTCTCAAACTTAACGAATCGACGTCGATCCTGCAAATAAGAAACAAAAAGAATAACAAGATAAAGCACCGCATACAAAAATTGAATAACAGTATATAATTTTTAATAAATAATGGAGGATTTTTATTGCCATATGAATCCAACCGGAATTCTCGATAGGAAAATTCATACATTCCGGAACAATTCCGATCAATCTGTAACGGTTAGGAGCCCTACATAACGCGACTGTTAAAATTGTCTTTTTTATACCATTACCATACATTACATATGTATATGTAAATTGTAATATGTATATGTTTGGTTAAATCGATTTTTTGTCTCAGATATTGTATTCTCCCGGCAAAGAATAACATTTTGCGGTTTTGAACGAAATGAAATATAAATTTCATTTATGCGATTTTCCAAACCGTACAAGACGTGCAGTCGGTTTAATCGTTTCGAAAATTTACGAAAAGCACGCGACCCGACTTTTAACTTGCTTTATTGCTTCGGGTAGGGACTTTTTTATTTTAAACACGCATTAAAAGCTTTGTTTTTCATTAAAAACTCTGCTCGGAAAAAAGTGGAATAAAAAAACGATCAAATAAAAAAAAACACATCATTTATTTCGGCCTTGTTTCCAATCTTTCCCGAAGGGAAAAGAGGCCTCTCTTCTCCTCGAAGGGTTAACTTTATTTAACGACCGCATTATGGTGATTAGCCGCAGCAAAAACGTACTGCTTATTAACGACTATTTGAATATAAATTCTTATCCTTTTAGCTCTTTGAATGTTAAGGAAATAAACGATCTGGGTCTTCTTTCTTGGATTTCATTTTAAACGTTATCTTTTGCCGTCTCTCTTCCTCTCTATGCATATTACTTCATTATCGTTTTTTAAACTGCAATTTTTACCGTTGACTCCCTAGAATATAATTAGATGATAACATTTTAAAACGAAGCTTTATAATGCTGATTTAATGAATTAATAATATTTAATTTTATATAAAAGTTTATACACTTCAATGCAAATTACTATTGGTGTACTTATCTATGTAAGAAAATTGTTCATCAATTTACGATACTTATTTTTACATCAAAGTTAGCTTTCGTAGTCTTACAAAAAATAAAATATAAATATTCTTCCTAGCATTCCTGTCCCACTTTCCTAAAAACTCATTAAAACACCTGGCAAGCTTGTTGTTTAATTACAATGAATAACAAATTTTCACTTTAATTTTACGACCGGGCCACAAACTTTAATACTTTCACTAATCCAAGCCCCCTTAGCATGAATGTGATATATATATATATTATGTTTGTACATATACATCTATGTAGTTGAATTCTCAAAAGAAATATTAGTTTACAGAAAAGTATTATGTAAACTAAGAATCATCAATATTTTTCTTTTCCAGATTATCTGATAGATTATTATACTATTTTTTTTATATTAAACTTGCTTTTTACTTTTACATCGCATAACATACCTTTGACAAGTTGCTTTTATAAATGGTCATTTAAGGATTTTAGGGATAAAATGTTTTATACAACTTTAAGATATTTGAGTTACTTTGTTTAACCAAACATAAAATAAAAATAAACAGCGTCTCTAATTAACATTCATGCATTTCTATTTAAGGAAATTCGAAAAAGTTTTTGACTGCGGCCCTTGTTTTTTTATGGACATATAAAATAAAAGGGATATTTTTTTTCTAACATTATAATCATTAATATTTGTCTACGAGTGTTTTTAAAAAGTACCAACCCCCTCCCTCTTACGATAGTAAATATTTCATAAAATAATACATTTTAAGGGACCTGAAATGTTTAAACGAAATTATGTATATACATATGTAGGGTTTCTAAAAACCCGGGTTTTCAAAACCCGACAGATCCGGACCCAAAATCAGAATCAAAAAATTATCATTATACAATTCTGGATTTATTTAAAAAATAGATTATTCGATTAATTAAAATATTTTTCAATAACTATGTAGATACATATATGCATTTTATGTATTTTAAGTAATGTGAAATATCGAAAGTAAAACAAAATGAAATATTGTATGTTATAAAAATAAATAACATATTTTAATCAGGCTATTTGTTTACTGAAGTTAGAATTAATTAACAAATAAATACAGGTCAATATTAATATTCTTAAAACAATTATGTATAGCAGAGGTATACTAATATTATCAACACATTTAGCAAATATGTAATTTTTTATCTCTTTATTACTATCATTATTATTATAGAATTTTGTATATATAGTTTTCATTATATATTTATCCGAAATATATAATGAAAACTATACTTATATTCTGTATATAACTATAAAGATTTTTTATAAAACTGAGAATTACAAAGAAATAATTAAAATATAGTTCTAACCGTTAACGAAATCAGGTATGATGATGTTGATGATAATTTTGAAACGATATTAATATTTAAAATTAATAGATTAAAGAAATTTAAATTTATTTAAATTATCAATATAACTAATTTTATTAAATGAATGAAAAATTTCAACTCATTAGATAACTTATAGCAATTAATGATCTCTTAAATCACAATAAAATATATTAGAACATTAAGGCAAAATTCTAAAAATATGTACACTGTATATGGGTGAAATTCTAATTTCAATACGCGGTATTGTTTTCGGTATTTATTTTCAGTATTTGCAAAACCCGTTCCATTGTTCGCAATTTTATCAGAACTCACAAGTCGTAAAATCAATTTCTCGAACAAATAAGGCCATATATGAATCATGTACACGCAGGATCTATAAATAACATATTTGGATATTTTCAATGTACCAACTAAAAATCATTTTAAGTAATACAAAATAAATCCCTAAAAATAATTAATAATACACCCATATATACTAACTTGAAAAAACTGCATGCCATATATAATATTCCGTTTGTTACAGACATTACTAACAAACTAACCAGTAGATTCTATGACAGAATCACTAATAACCATACTAACACACTTGTGAAGAGTCTCGGTGATTACAACAAAATGTCTATGTCCTTCAGGTATAAACACAGATTACCTAAAACACAGTCTGCTTTAGATCGTCAACTTTAGATATTATTTAATTAATATTATGTATTAGATGTTATATGACCATTTATAAGAATTGTAAATAGGTTTTTGAGCTCTTTTTCCTATTATGCTGTATGTATATTAATATTAGAATAATATAATACTATGATTATTAACAAAAATAAATTAAAATTGTAAAATAGAAAATGATCAGTAGATCAGTAGCTATTAAAATAGATATAAGATGTATTGTGAATATAATTTCGTAATAATAAAAAGCATTTTAAAATCAAAAAATCAAAATACCCGGATCCGGCGGGTTTTGAATTCCAGATCCCGAATCTGGATTTTAAGTCATGCACGTATATTGGAGCTATCGAAATTCTCAAAACTGCACATTATTTCTACGAAATAGCAATAGTGCGTGCGATCAATTGCATTTGATCAAAGTGAAAATGGTGAAAATCCATATACAAGTCACCGTTGGAGAATTTTCGTTCGGAAACGTCTCCGCCACCGCTATTCGAAATCTAATTTTACCTGTCATTTCCTTGCCGGTTATACGCCGAAGATTGCTCGGGGAGGAGAGGGTAAGAAATTTTTCACCGTTCGACCAATCAAATCTCCCTCGAGGGGTCGTGAAAGTGGGAATGGGTAGGTGGGGGAGTCGGTAAGACGTGGGGCGGTTTTCCGATTGAATTTCACTGCAGATCGTCTTCCGATGCGAGGGAGTGATGATTGCGAAAATCGCATCAACGGAAAAATCATCACCGCGCGCTCGCGAACGTGCTCGCGATATCTGAAATTTTCATCGGATGAATATTTATTTGTTGCGCGATCTGAATATCGAATTATCCGATGAAGCAGATTCGTTTTTAAATTGTGACACACCTGTAAGCAATGAATGAAGAAAAATATTTTTAAAAAATTGGTAATTGGAAAAATTAATCTTGTAATGTTTAAAATCAAGTATGTAAAAATATAAGATTTTCACTATTTATAAATTTTCACTATTTATTTTTTCATTTCAAAAACATCGAAACTTTGATTAACCATGTACAGCTGTAGCCAAATGTCGGCTGCAGCCACAGAGTTGCCATAATTGTCAAGCATTGATACGGGACATTTAAGTGCTACATAAATAAAACATGGAAAAGTAGGTAGGTAATAGTTTATTTTAAAAAATTTGTCTTTTTTAGCCCAATCGTATTTTAACGATGACTTAACTTTTTTAATTAAATCGTTTTCCTCTTTTACATGATGATAAAGTTGGGCACGAGTCATTACTTACCTCCTTTACGTTTCACATGGCTTTCGTGTCAGTGGTCATTTTTATCTCTTATCCGATCGTTTTCATACTTTGCCATATTGCTCATTTTGGTCATCAATACACGTTAATGTATCGTCTGCCATTACGTTGGAGATAAAATATCGTATAACGCGTTTTAAACACGCGGAAAGTAAATCTTCTTGACGTTTAATAAGCGTTCGTCCCGTATCTTCCAACCTGTTCGCCTTGATATGGCGATATAAGATTTTAATTGTTTAAACGCCTATAATTCACTCTATATTTTATGAAATTTGCTCTATTGGTTCTCGTTATCTCTAATATATAAATATTTATAGTTTTAACTCTCATATGTATATATAAATTTCAAATTTGGCGTGTAGTTTCTTGTAGGGTAATACACGATATATATTGATTTATGGCCAAAGATGTCAAATCTGACATTTCACGGCTAAAAGTATATCTCTTCACGGATTTTTATCTGCGAGATAAGTATTCAATAAGAAGTTATGTTGTATCTAACTATTAATATGATTTACAATAAGCTTACATACATTTAGTTTTTTACAATAAGCTTACATACATACAATTAGTTCAACAGCTACCCATAACCTCAAATTGCATTGTTTATTTCTCCAAAACAAACTTTCTAACCAATACAAGCTACACATGTACACAGATCAAACAGTGATAGTTTTATTTTTAGTTATCAGCTGATTTATTTTAAAATTATACTGGCAAACCAAAATTGCCTCAACTGTCTCAATTGCCAGCTTATTTCTTTCATCCGACCATTGTGTTGACATCAGGGAAAATATTCTCTCCACATTGGCATTGTGGGCTGGAATGGCAAATACATATGTATATACTCACATAGTTTTATTAAACATGACTTCTGTTCAATATGCTTTGTATCTCTAAAAAACTTCAGCCATTTCTCTTCCAAATTCAATTTCAGCGTTGTCTCCCAGTTTTCGTTGGTGTTATTTTTATTTAAATAATCTTTTAAATATACGAGCTGGTTGAAAAGTAGCTCATTGTTTTCAACATCGATATTCCTTACTTGCAAATATTCAACGGTTCGTTCTATTTCCCCCCATTCAGGAACTTGCTTGAGAGTTTTTCGAAAGTTTCCACTTTGGCACTGATTCCAGAATCAAGCTTTAAGAGATTCAAGATTTTTTTTTGTCGTCATTCCAATAAAATTGGATTTTTTTCTCTCGATCATATGTCGTTTTGTCTCTTCTAATAAAGACTTTAATTCCAGGACTGTGATGTTTGATTTTTCTATTTTTTTTAATTTGAGATTCAAATGTATTGAGCTGTGAATGCAAGAAGCAAAAATAAGCTTCACTCATTGGATCATCAAAAAAATCTTTAAGGGCTTTTGGTGGTACAGATCCTTGCCGCGCCGAGTCTCTCACGCAGAGTTTAGGGAGAAAACGGGACAAATATGGGACAAGTTGTAATACGGGACCGAGTAGTGAAATGCGGGACATGCCCCATATATACGGGACGTATGGCAACCCTACTGATAGAGCTATTGCATACCAGAGGAGAGGTCGTGGATTCAGATCCCGGCCAATTAAGCTGTTGGCGAAATCTTATAGTTATTTAGAACTAACTGTATTACCCGGCTTCGCTCGGTATTTGTAATATAAACCGCTTAAACATGACTAATCTAATAGTAAACATTTTATATAAATTTATTTGAATACTCGTTTTGTTTTAGCTGTGACGTACATATGTATACATAAATTATAGTACGGCGAGCGTTATTGCAGACAAACACACACATATGTAGAATAGCGCTATTTTATATATGTATATGATTTTTTCAGAATGCGACCAATCGCTACCAATCGGGAGTTTGAACCGAAATAAATATTCACACCGATCGGTTTGTGTGAATTGAAAAATTTTTGCTTCGAATTTTCCGCATAACAATTCGAAACGCTTTTCCGATCCCGTTCGGATTTTCCCCCGGTGTATTTTTGTTTGCGGCTGGCGCGAGATAACGAGGCGCTTTTCCCCGCTTAGGCGCCATCGCGATATGTCCCGCTTTTTTCACGCAACTTTGCCTCAACGCGAAAAAATTGCCAGAGCCCCAGGTTTCTTTGTGAGACTGCAAAGGCGCAGATAACTCATCTAGCATTTACACAAAGGCGAGTGTGATAAGGTTCGTTAAAAACTTCTACAAAACGTTTAAAACAGCCCTTTGATAATTTCAAACTAGTCTCCTTAACTGCTTTCACCATCCGCGTAATTAATCTCGGCCTCTCTAACGACTCTTTATGTATTCATTTTATACAAACACAAAGTCCAAAGTTTCAAATACTGGACATCAACATTATCTCTTGTAGACTAAAAATTTAGTATTTTTCTCAAATGCACAAAATTTTTCGACCATACAATTCAGATGCTTTTAGATTTATTAAAATAATATAAAATACACCTAGTTGAACAGATTTTCACAGTTCTAGGCAAATTGCTCTTAATTAACTACTCAATTATCACATTCTTGAAATACATTGTATTTTTGCATTATTATAAGTATACAAAAATACATTTAAGCAAGTATGATTTCGGATTCTAGATGAATTCATCGAAATCAATCGGTCTAACAATTCGAATGACACATTTCTCGAACGACGGCATTCCCGAATGACAAATTGTTACAATGTAAATTATTACGTTGACGGATAAGTGGAATTCTGCATTGATAATTTCCAGTTTATTTAGAACATATTTAAAGTTAATATAAAAATACTATCGTTTTTGATCGTGTTACATTTTATTAATTTTTATTTTATTTTTACATAGATATACCAGAAAGGCTTGACAAGAAGACCCCAATGCGCCTTCCTGGACAATTAATTACAAACAATGCAGCATTTTATTATTACATAAATCATTGTATTTCCAGAAGCTGAAGAACACGAAATAACAATTAATTATTAATTAATTACAGAATTAATCCATTGAGACATCTATGGATTTACATTATGTACATAATTTTTACAAATTATACACACAATAAATACAAAAGATTGGTGACAACAGGAAAGATGATTTTTTGCGAATTTTGAGGAACCGTTTCAATAATGATCAGATAAAATTGGCAAACTCTGATAAGAAACGATCGATTTGGAGTCACAAATATCCCAAAATCTTACCAGATACTGCTAATAGAACCCACTATTACTGATAGAAGTGGGTTAGAAGTGGGCTAACCAGCTACTGCTGATAGAAGCGGATAGAACCCACTGATTACTTGGTGCTAAACAAACACGCTACCATTATGCCATACTGCTGGCTATGTATCAATAGATGGAGTTTTGTGATCATGTGAAAATTTTGTGATCATAAGATTTTGACTGATCTAGAACAAGATTCAATCACTGGTAATTTTTTCATGATATTTAAAAAATGTAGGTGAATGGTTGCTATGCAATATATAATATTTCATCATATGGCGGGAAATAAGTAATCTATTCATATATGTAGTGTCGTAAAATGACGTTACAGTGAATTTGTATTATTAAACACTAGTGGTTTTACCCGGCTTCGCTCGGTATTGGTAATATAAACCGCTTAAACATGGCTAATGTATTAGTAAACATACATTTGTTTTTTTATTAAAATTTACTAGCTGAACCCGGCATGCGTTGCAATGCCACAATAAGGCATAAAATTCCCGTTCCCGTTTCAAATGATTATTGGAGCTCAAATAACGTCTCTTCAAAGCCGAAAGTCTCTTTAAACCAACTGGTAACGTGTTTACCAACAAACACATTTCCTTGACTACATAATGGCGCTTCAAATTTTCGCGTCGGTAAAATCGTAATTACGAATATTATTATTAAGAGGTTTTTTTCACAGTAATCTTCCCGGAGATGCATACAACAAATCCTGAAAGTTCCATCGTAATCGGTTCAGTGGTTTAGGAGCCTATTCAAGACACACAGCCAGACAGACATTCATTTTTATATGTATAGGTAGATTTTAATCGAAATCAATAATATTCAACGACTTTCATTGGTTTTCGATGTTCCCAACAAATTTTTTAAAATCTTGTTGTTTTTGTAATTTTACTTTTTTATATCACCGTGTGGTGCTCACTGTAAATGGAATATTATATTTATATTTATGTTTATTATTATTTTTTGTCTCATTTTACAATTTTCTTTTTATATTTTATTCTGTATGTGTGCCTATTTAAATAAAATAAAAATAAAATAAGCCTTACATACATAGTTACAAAGTCTGTTTCGAAATCACATATTAGATATTACCACCAAATTGAAACTTGGCCTACAATATGCATTCGGACAACGTATAATTCGAAAAACAACGATTCGGGAAATCCGTTTTTTGAACAGCCAAGTAGAATAAAATTCGGTGAATTGATTTCAGCGAATTGCTTTTAAAAATTTTACCGGATACCATGACTTCGAACAAGTTACTGAATACTGATTGTGACACGTGAGGATGTTAGAAATCGTCTCTTGAATACGTTATAACGAGAAGAAGATCATATACATATAATAGAGATGGAAGGACTATTGATATGGCCAAATATACATATGCATGTTTGTGAGATCACTTTATTTGAATACTACAACTATATATAAACTAAACGATAATTAGTAATCAAAGATGAAAATATATCATGTTAAAATAGTTTCAATAAAAGCTTCCTAGTATAACTCTTAGTAAGCTCTCCAGTTTACGCTATCACGTATCTTCGTATTTTAAAAAAAGTCGTCTGCCCCAAAGCATTGCATCGGCGTTCCAAAAAGGATATCCACTAGTAAAATGCTATTCCCATGGGAATTCACATGTTCACACGATGATGTAGCAATTCTCAGATCCAGCATGTTCTATATAGATAAGTAAATATAATATATCACCACTCTCTAACATCTACAATCCACCTTTGTCCTACTGAACACACACATACGACAATGCACCGTTCGTTTTGGGCACCTAAAATGATAATTTATGGGCGAGTCGTGTGAAGTGATCCGATAGCGATCACAGTGATTAATCACTTGCTCCACCAATACGACGACATGTCGCTAACAACTTGATAACATGGCTGATATATACGACATATTTCCAAAGCCAATATTACACCGTGTGCCGATAATGATCGATGGGAGAAAGATGAACATTTCAAAAGAAAAACAATTAGTAGGTGTATCTCTATAAATGTGTCACAAACTACCAAGTTATGCACACTACTGAGTACATTCCATGTAAATGTAAGTAAAGGCTTATAAGACTTAAATCATTTTAGTCAAGAAAATTACTTTATATTTATATGTCTACTACATACTTAATAAATTAAGCATTTCGCAACAAATATCTGTGAGAAATTTACCATTACACAAAAGCTTACAAAATATAAAACCATTTAAAAGCTAAGTTTCAACTTTATTCATTCCCGTCATTAATAAATATATGTATGTTTATAAATAACTGTCATCATCATGACTTTTCATCTAGAAAGTATACGTTGTCCTATTTATTATTATAAAAAATATATATTTCTAATGTATCGACCAAAAATATTAAAGCTTGTTCTATTTATACAGATATTATCTATTATCAGATAAGTCTTTGATATAATTGATATTGAAATTTTACTATAAATAATATGATATAGGATTTATTATAATTGAGTACAGGTCATCTATTTAAAGATTATTTATGTAATTGAATATCAAAATCGGATCTTTCAAGTAATTTTTTTTCACTTCAACTAGTGGTGTCCCACAGGGTTCTGATTTTGGACCAACGCTATTCGAAAATTTTAAAAAGTCTCTAGCTCAGTATTTATTTACATAATACTTAAAAAGACTACTTGTAGATAAAGCAAACATATTAAAAGGTATTTAAGTATTCTTATTATTATTCACATTTTGAAATTTTTTGTATCGTTATATTGTCACAAGAGAATTTAGCCACAATCAAAAAACAAAGATAAAGTAATAAAATGTATCTATAACGTATAATTAAAAACAGGACTGCTTTCGACAAATATTGTAACGTGAAAATTCCGTACCAATTTACATAAAGTGGAGAATTCTGAGTGTGTGGGGAATAACGCTTTTGGAGTTTGTATTTCTAGTTAGTAGGCAATACGGATTTAAGGGAAAATAACAGTTTTGGAGAACGCTAGGCTTGTTCGGACTTCTGCAAGTCTGAACACTCGGCTACCTTCCTTTAAAAAGAGGAACACGCGGTGGACCGGAAAATTTTAAGCGAGCAGCTTTTCCGTTTGGACCGTAGAATTAATGCTGTGAAGCGAGTTTGACCTATCATGTATGCAGATTCATAAACCCACCCCTACGCAACAATAACATAACTTACAAATCAAATATATCCAATTTGGTTTGTTAATAATTTATATATGAGCCGTTATATTTAAAAATGTCAAATGTCATAATTAACAATATTAAAAAAGTGGTTTGTAATACGTTTATTCTACTTTTCCAAGATTGTGGAAAAATCGAATTAAAATACGTGATAACAATTTGTGAATAAAGTCAAACAGAAATAGTGTTTTTGGAACTGAAAGTTGGACTTTTGCCATTTTCAAATATTATATAACGGCTCATATTATTTCCGATCTTTATAAATTGCAATAATATTTTTCTATAAATCGTTGAAAAATGGACTCTCTTTTTTATAACTGTGAAATGATTCAAATAAAGAATTGCTCATGTAGCTGGTTGAAATCACAAAAGGGTTACAACCCCTTCGGACGTTAGTTTAAGCTGGCGACTAATGAAAAGTGACATAAAGTATAGTTTGTGGGAAAAAGCGTCCCAGAGGTCCCACTCTCGTTTCGCACACTCATCAATTTATTTATCGGAAATAAACGGGAAATGTTTTCAATTTCAAATTTTACGAACAGTGTGTCCCAAAAGAGTGGCACCACTTTACCCATAAGTGTCAAATGCAGGTGGAGTGCGCTTGACGTTGATTACCAATGTCACACCAAACGGTAAATGATTTCGTTTAAATGAAATAAATACAGGGCTTTCGAAAAATCTGAAATATATTTTACAGAAAAATTTCTACTATATATGAAATTTTTATATAATTTAGAAATCGTTTAGTATTTTTCATTCATTCCATCACAGTGAGACTTTTTTTTAATATACATACATATGCATATGTAACTCGAATATCATAGATTTGGTAAAAACAATTTAAAATAACCTATTAGTGAAGTAAAAATATATATGAGAAATAATGCCCATCATGCAAATTTTATAAGATATAGTGTGAAAATTTTATAGGTGGGAAAACAAATAAAATCTGACAAAATGAGTGAGGGGTGGAAAGTCAAACGTATAGACTAAAGGCTAGTGGCTGTTACCGTCTCCAAAATTTTTGGTTTGTTTATTACGATTATATTTAAATGTTAAGAAATGCTCTGTACTTCACCTATGAAAAAATAACCCAAATCTTTCCTACAAAATAAACAACCTTTTCCTCAATTGCGTCCAACAGCAATTAGACCTAAGTAGGTATCATCACCACTTGCGACCTAAAATGGTCCTCTCATATTAATCATATTCTCAACAAAAGTTACTCATTTTTGTATGTTATAAAACGTGTATTCAATTTTCTAAATTTAACTATTTTATCAAAAATATACATGTAAAACATGTAGAATCCTCATTTTAAAAAGGATATTACATGTATTGAAAGGGTTCAAAGGAGAATTACAAAGATTCCTTTTGAACTCAAATCACTTTCTTATAACGAAAGATTGAAAATAATGAATCTCACTACATTGGAGACGAAAAGGACTAGAGGTGACTTAATCGAAGTCTATAAAATACTTAATAATCACTATTATTTTCATATGTCTAATCTTATCACATTCAACGTAAGCACTCCCCTCAGAGGTCACTCGCTTAGACTCAAAAAAAAATCTAATAAATTGATCAGAGATTTGTTCTTTTCAAACAGAGTGGTTTCAGTTTGGAATAGTCTTCCCAATGATATAGTAACCTCTTATAACGTTAATATTTTTAAGAATAAGCTTGATACTTTTTTTAAAACTAAATGATTTCTGTAATTCTTCTTTCCCATAATCGTATTTCTGGTTTTTTTTGTTTATATTTTATTTGCACTCTTATTTTTTTTTCTAATATTGTTTTTTTAATGTCATTTAATTTTTCTCATTTTATTTGCATATATGTATGTATAATTTGTTAAAATATGTTTGATCAAACCCCTTGGGTTATCGGCTTTGCCGCCTCCCCCAAGTATATTAAATAAATGAATAAAATAAATAAATATTTCTCCATGAAATTAGCGGAAGCAATTAAAACCTCGCAAAATGGCAAAGTTTTAAAGTGATCGGAAGAATGTAGGCAGTTTGTCAGACCGATTGACGAAGTGAACCTAATAAAAACCTTCGGTTGACGTATACCATCAGTTTTTGACAAAAGACTCAACTCAAAAATTTCACTTCTACCGTTCATGACCTCGTGTATACGGTTCGGTGATTATTGGTCACAAAGCGCTCGTCCAAAAGTCATTAAAATCTCTATAACGGAATATCTGGCAGCCGAAAAGTCCATCATACTAACGAGAACTTGATTGCCAAATATTGCGTATTTGCGATTTTCATAGCAAAAATTGTCTTTGTGACCACCGCAATGTGACCAATAATCCAATTACCAATACAATTATACATGTGAATTTTAAGGATAGTTCAACAAAATATTGTTAAAAGAAATATACTATGTGGACGATAGATGTCACCGAGAAAGATGATGCAGTATTTTCAAACGTGTCTATTACGATTTTTTCACCATGGAAATGGCGGACTTAATTTCCACATATGTATATTGATGACCAATCCGAGCAAAGTGGCAAAATTTGAAAACGATCGAAAGAGGGTGGAAAAGAACCCAATTTTTTTCTGACAAAGAAATTGTAAGTGAAGTAAGAAGAGGCTAGTAAAAATCCGTTGTTTTTCTTAAACATAAATACATACATATGTATGTATAATATGTTAATGTCCCTACACGCTTGAATTGAAAAAAAATTGAATGATTATAAGTATAAATACAAAAAAAAATCGTATAATTGAAAGAATAATTTCAAGGTTCCGTTGCTGAAGCTAAAAAAAAGCGTAAAAATTTCCAACCAAAAAAACATCTTTCGGTAAAATTTTCAGTGTCTTTGTTGCGCCGTAAATATTCAACATTTTGTGATAAATTACTCGCGTAATGGCGAAACGCAAAGACCTCTTTGATTTTTTGTTACTTAGTCGTATAAAATATTGTATACTTGCTTTCCAAAAAAAAAAAAAAAACCCACACTTTCGCTCTTATAGCCCGAGGAAAATTCTCCCGGTTACAATTTCCTTGGAAAATTCGGCAAAAGTGTCCACATGAGTGATGCCGGATATTATTTTTATTTCATTATGTGCGGGTCGAGGGAAAAACTCTTGTAATGCTCGACGTAATTCGTGTAATCTTGCAAAGCATTTCGACTGTTACCCCTCACCCCCATACCGCAGTATTTCAACCCGGAGAGGGTTAAGAGAGCCAATTAGACCTATATAATTAAGGTACATTAAAAAATTCTTCAATGCGAACGTATTTACGTACGCATTTTAATGGCTGACGTTAAATTTTATAGAGTGAGGCCGAATACACTTCAAAAAACATTTAATTTTATTACAATCATATGCGATAATAAGCAGTCAAACCCAACTAAGTATGTATTATACCTTTATAATACATACATACATAATATATCATGATCAATTCTAAAACGATAAAGAATCACTTTTCACCCCACCATTTGCTTTTTATTATAATTTCAATGTCGATAAATCAATGACTCAACAACACTGGGGCTTCCAAGCCGGTTTAAGCCGAAACCGAAAATCCGGCTTTTTAAGGTTTTCTTTAATTCATGTTTCTGTCCTGAAAACGAACAATTATAAATTTCAAATTTCTATGAAAGATCAAAATAAATGTGTATATCCAAAGTTTCTTCGGTAATAGGCGTATATTTTTTTAAACAACAAAAAAAGGTACAGCACTTAGCGTTGACTTTGAGATCTAGTAATGAATGAAGATCAGATCTTAAACCGATAAAATATTATTGATAGTAGTTTCAATAACCTACACAAGACCTTTCATAATTTCAGCAAATTGGGTTTACCATTATTTGTGGTATTTGTGTGTTCACTTATAAAAGTGTAGAAAACATTATCGTGAGTTGTTAAGAATTCGTTGCTGTTTTAAGCTATAGCAGTTGTGGAAAATAAATTTTGAAATATGGAAATATTTCATAGTTCATTACGTTTTCGGACATAAATTCATCTCAGTAGTGTTTTTATTCACAAATCCACGATCACAGCTTTATACGAGGTAAAATATTATTTTTTAATATATTCTTGATAGATTATTTAAATCATTTAATTATTTGTACGTATTCAGGATCTACTATTTTACGGCTTTGATATATGTACATATGTACATATATTTATTTATTTTTGAAAGTTCATAATGTTTATAACTTAATTTAATTTATAAGCAATTATTTTTTTGCATAATATAATATGTATATTTACAATTTTTTTATAAAAATTTAAAACTGAAAAAAAACTTAATTTTCTGTAACCTGTGAAAGCAGCTCAACCGGCTTTTTATTTGTAAAAAAAATCGAAAACCGGCTTTTTCTTTCGGGCGGTTTTTTGGAACCCCTACAACAACACTATTTAAATAACAGGGCGAACTGCCACTTGAAGAAAATGTGTCTAAAAATATTCTGTATGCCATTTATTTAATTTTGTAAGAAATATCTAATTTTTACAAGGCTTCGCTCGGTATTTGTAATATAAACTAATCTTATAGTTTTATTAAATTTATTTGATTTGACATTTTATTACATTTATTTGATTTGACATTTTATTAAAATTATTTGAATAGTTTTATTTTATTTAAATTTATTTGAATATTCAATTGTTCGATGACGTCATGGATTTACGAACCATCAATAGTTACATACATATGTACATACATACATACATAGTTACATACAAAGTCTCTTTGGAAATTATATATTAGATGATATGGATAAACAATAACAGTGGTGTGGATGAAGTGAAGTTGGATGACGTAGTTGTAGAAGTAGTCAATAACATTTAATACTTGGCTATTATATTAAATAACAGGTAAGATTTTAAATTACATGGTAAATTTATATCTACATTTTATTAGAAAAGTACCTACCAAAATATGAGAACTTTGTAGATTAAGGAAAATTCTGTAAAAAATACCAAAATCATAATATATACATATTATGTCCGACCACATTTTATGTATTGTAGATTTATTCTGTACTTGATGAATTTGCCAATAGAAGATAGATCTTTAACTGGCAAATTAAATCTTAGATGTAAATGGGTATAATGCTAAAGAAATTATATTGGATGAATGCTCGTTATACTCTGAAAGTATATACATATATATGTTGGTTTTTATTTATAATCTATAAATTAGATAAGAGAATGTTACTTAGATATTTGATAGATATTTGATAAGAAGTTTAGATTTATATAAGTGTAGCACAAAGGGTATCAACAAATTAACCGTACAGAATTTGAAATTAAATAAAAGTAGGAAAAACATATTTTATGGAGGTGTTGTTATAAAAATCTGTATATATACATAATATGTGATTTTAGTAATATTGATAAATTTCTGGTAGCTGTAACACAACACCTCTGTATGAATGTGTAAATAGTTATTTTTATTTCTTGTTTGCATGTATGTATTTATATATTTATGTACATACATATGTATGTAGATATATGCATGTTTGTTTATTGATATATTTTTATTGTATGATTGTAAATAATAGCTATTAAGCTATGTATGTATATCTTACATTAATAAATAAATAAATAGTAGGAAAGAAAATGTCATGGACAATATTTGGCTGTCTCTAGCGAATTGGCTTGCATATAAATTTTCTTATTTAAATCCGAAATAACAAAGGGAAAACTTCCCACGCTTCATATCTATTTTTCAATATTGGAGTGTCCTTGCTAAACAAGAAAAAAAATATGACGAAGGTCTTTTCTGGCGGCGAGCGAAAAAAAATCTGATTCGATTTATTTCAAATAAAACTTTTTTGCTACGCGTCATATCTTTTGTCGCACGTGTTTACTACATTTGAATATTATACACCGCACAAATAACAAGGAAACCCGTGGAAAACTATTCGAGCGCACCCCTATGAGTGCACGCAATTTCCTAGTTTTTTCGCGAAAATATAATGGAATCTATATTTGGAGCTTGGAGAATTAAGGGTTGGTGAGTCATTACCGAGCAAGGGTTATTGTGCTGTCGTCGGCAAAATCAACACAAGAAACAACCCCTATTCTTCTGGAGCTTTCTTGAAACGTTATCAATTACGTTTCGAGACACCATTGTATTGTACGCGAACGTGAATGCGAATAAATGCGCATTATTAATGCGTCAACTGCGAAAAGCGAATACGCCATTTTCTTTGAAAGATTGGTGATTGAAATTGAAACAGTAATTTTACAAGAAAACAAATCTTGGAAACGTGCACCCTTGTTAATGTTTTATTCACAATACTCACAATATGCGTACACATTACCTGGATGATTGATTCTACCTATATATAGACATATTCATTTGAATAATACGTAGCGTATATTTTTTATTTATTTATTTATTGAAAAATCAACAGACAACATATGTAGAAATGCATAAAAATAAAAAAATAAATGTAATAAAATAAAATCCGAGTCCAAATATAGATTTTTACAAATTACATAAAATGGTGCATAGAGACAAACAAATGAAAAAAGAATAAAGAATAAAAAATGTATGTAACAGTAGCAGCCGACAAAATCTATTCATATTATACAGCAGTACATGTTCCAATAAAACCGGTTTTATTTGGTACATGTGGAAATATTCTTGCATGACATGACGTCATAATAGTAAGTGCACGCATACTAACGAAATTGCGCATGCGCATATGAATATTTTCGGAAACGACATTTTGTGACAATATTGAGAACGAAAGTTTTATTGCGCTGTGTAATGTTATGTTAGCTGATTGTAACTTGTACTGGAACAAAATTTTTTTTTGAACGTGTGTTGCTGTTTAGTATGAATAGAAGTAGTCTTTTCCGTGCACTGCTGTGCCTTGATGTTACATTGCAGTGCTGAGTAATATGAATAGGCCTTAAAGAGTCTCATATAGCCAGCAGTAAGGCTCGGTGGTTGCGTTAATGTTTAGCACCGAGAGGTTACCCGATTCGATCCCGTGCTAATCTTTAATGCTGATGGTCAGACTTGGATATTTGTGACTCCAAGTCGATCGTTTCTCAGATTTTATTGAAATGGTTCTAACAAATTGGCAACGCTGTTTATTTCTCCCAAAATTCAAGTTAACAGCATCTCAAATTCGCTGATTTTGAATACAAAAAATTTATACATACATACATAGATGTCTATGTGATGCTACGTAAAAAATAATTTATAAATTGTTTATCGACGTTTCTAATTGTCCAGGAAGACGCATTGCGGCTCAACTGTTAGGCCTTCCTGGTATATCTTATATATAAAAACGAAACGGCGTCTGTAGTTCGTTTATAATTAGTTGGATTGGTCAAAGACGTTTATAATCTTAAATAAATTTAATAAAAAAATAAATGAAATTTGAAATCAGCTTTGGTGCTGCAGTACTGCAGTTTCTATAATTTTTTTATATTAAATAATTGCTTCATATTTTCAAGTCCTCCAGTGCCCTTCAGTTTGAAGCATGTATTAAAAATGAAAAATTGAAATTATGAACATGGTGAATACATATGTATGTATCGTTTACATGCAATGCATGTTCTTGACTTTGTAGTAATATCTACATATATAAGTGCTCCCCGCACCAATTATGGAGCGCTTGAAGCTTTTTACCTTTCTGATGTTCTCATAAGCATACAAAGCCTTAGTGCGATCATAGAGAATATTTGACGGAATTTTCGCAGTGATCGCTGGCCCTTTGAATACACACACGCGTCGTATAAAATTACACGGAAAATTCAGCACGCGTCTAAAATCGTCAGAAACCTGAAAACAATTAACCGAAACCCGGCAACTAACGAGCCGCACCGTGAAAAGGTACCCGGCCAAGTACCGAAGTCGCCTCACGACCGGACAGAAACCGGAAACGGGAAACCCCTGAAGGATGAACAGTGCTTTTCCAACTATCTCATGTAGTTGACTGGCTATTTCATTGGCAGACATTTTATTCAGGCAGTCATTATTTTTTAAGTTAAACTTCTTCACGAACGGTACAGTAAATTGCTTTCACAGTGACGTCAGAGTTACGAAGCGTTGTATTGTTAAATTTTTCGGAAATGATTTGCACGAAAATCAATGCCTCTAATGGCACATATGTAGCTCGAAATACAAGTTTTGTAATGTAAATTACTCGAAATACAATCTGATTTTGATTTGTAAATGCTTTTTACAAACGTCCTTTACGTTTCACTTACGATTACAATTCAGGAAAAAATTTGCCTATTATCCGATCGTTTTCATACTTTGCCATATTGCTCATTTTGGTCATCAATATAAGTACATAAATGGATCCTCCACTATCACGATAGAGATTAAAGACGCGTTTGAAGTTTGCAAATTTGAAATCTGGGTGACGTCAATGTAGTCTTTAGTTTTATACATAGATGGCGGTAGTAAAATTAAATTATTGGTATTGTTACGTACGCCGCGGATCAAGCGAATAGAATCCCAGAGGCTATGTGACCGTTCAAGGGCTATCTTTCAACGGATTAACTTAGTGCTTGCACTTAGACCAACGGATATCTGTTATCGGATTAACTAAGTGCTTGCACTTACTTCCAGGATTATATCTGGACTCTAAGTGCATTTAGGCTAAACAATGACCGTTATTAGTCCTTTCTCAGAATCGGTACGGGGAGACCCAATGTCGTGCAAATACATCCGAATACGTGACTATACAACAGGTAAACAGATTAGACGTCCTGAGAGATCTACCCTTTATAAGGCGGTACGTAGGCGATATCAGGTGATTCTGGACTGAGCACTGCCAGTGCGTGTATCTCCTTAATCATCAATAAATGCTGTGAAACGACTGTTGGCCTTTTACTTGGATCCTCCACCCACCCCTACGCAACAGTATTTTTATTCAAAGTTATAATTTATATATCTTAATTATATACAAAACTAAAAAGCAAGTTTGTTTTTAAAAAACTTTTTTTATAAAATATTTTTGTTATTATTACTAAATTATGTTCACAATACATCTTACGTCTATTTTTACATACCTCCTTTGCATTTCACATGGTTTCCGTGTTAGTGGTAATTTTTATTATAGCTTCTGATCTACTGATTATTTTCTGTGTTACAGTTTTAATTTAATTTTGCTAGTAATCATAGTATTATATTATTCTAATGTTAATGTACATCATAATAGGAAAAAGAGCTCAAAAAACTATTCACAATTATTATAAATGCTCATAATACAGCTAATATATAATATTAATTAAATATTCCCCGGAAAGCCCCATAAAAACTATTAAATGTAATGTGCGCAAAGAAAATTTTAAAAATCAGACACACAGTATAAGTGAAACTTGTGAGTTTCTTGTTGGCATGTAAGAGTACGCGTTCATACACTACACACTACAGATAAAGTGGAGAAAGAAAGGGTATGGAACGATGAAGTAAATACATACCCCTTCGTCCTACTTTATTTGCATGAGTGAAGGGCTAGAGACAACCCTCTACCATTGTATTAAGATATCACCAATTCGTCACTAGTATGGCACCATCATATATGACTCATTCATTGTCATATGACGTGTAATCATTGTTAACAATTATAACGACTAACTAGTAGGGATAAGATACACCATTGATTTGTGGCACACCAATTTAATAACACTGTTCGACAAATGACGACTTTTTTTTGGTTCAGAGACGAGATATGACTTTTCTTATAGATACATATATGCCCAGTGAACACGAATCTGGTAATAAAAAATGATGATTGGCTCAAGATTCGGAGATATGTGTTTTGCGATTTTTCTATATCTTGGTGTTCTTCGGTCGATGTTTCAAAGTCTGTCAATTTCCTGTTCAAAATGCTGTGTGCTGAATTTTAAATCGGTTCAGCACACTAATAATTAAACTTTTTAAACGAAAACAAAAAATATTGTTGCTAAAACACTATCCCAATAAACATGTTTCAATAGAAAATACTCAATATAAAATAGTATTAACAGTGGGAAAAAATCCCAATTGAAAATACGTACTTTTGACTTTTGATTTAAACTGGACGGCTACTTACAGAGATTTGAAAGCTTAAAAGTACTACAAATGAAAGATAAAATACCCGACTATAGATTTCAATATTCATTTTGAACAGGAAATTGACAAATTTTGAGACATCCACCGAACAACACCAAGATATAGAAAAATCGCGCGATTTAAAAAAAACATATGTATATCTCCGAATCTTGTGCGAGCCAATCAACATTTTTTATTACCAGATTCGTGTTTAATGGGGATAGATCTATTAGAAAAGTCATATCTCGTCTCTGAACCATTTTTTGTGTCGAACAGTGTAAGTAGCACCATTGATTTGTGGCACACCTTAAGCACTGACTAACTAAAATTGTAGGACACGTGTCTTCAACACTTCATTGATTTAAAAAAGAGTATATAAACGCATTGTTGTTAGAATTTATGTTAGTCCGTAATCAGTTCTTGTACTGAATATATTAATAAATCATTATTTTTTATTCAAACCGTTCGTCTGCAATTCTTTATTTATGCAACGTTTCGTAACACTGCCATATTGATCAAGGCAACTATTATCAATAACCGTCCGTAAAAAAGTTCTTCATCATAAAGGTATTCCAACGCGATATATTCGAATAGCAACACTTACATACGTGTAGAATCGAATCCACATGCTCTTTGATCTGTACCAATTTGAGTAGTCCTGTTGTAGGAGAAACAGTGGACTTGTCGACAAACTCGTGTCGAGTGCCTAGCGTTTTGTTTGCACACCTTTGTGTTTCGATCCGATAAATCCGAAGGTATCAAAGGAGCCGACCGATATCGTTGTGGTCGTACGAAACTCCCTACGAGTGGGAGGATTGGGTGGGAGGGGTGGGTGGCCTCCACAATCGTACCTAATTACAATTAATACCCGCGGTATTATTACGTCGCTTGCCATTTTGTGCTTGTGAGTGATAATTGGCCGTTTTGCACGTGCGGGTCGACTCGGAAGATTAAAAGCGACCCACTTCGGATCGATAGTGGCGTGAAATTCGACGAATTTCAACCATAACGACTTACCGAATCGATTCATTCCCATTCGAATGTATCTATATGCATGTGCCTATGGAAGGTGGGGGGTGTAGACGTTTAGAAAATACAAAGCTGGCACATCCAAAGGATTACACGCGATTTTTGTTACCACTTTTAACGCCAAGATATGTATATATCAAGAAGGCCTAAAAGGTAAGCCCCAATGCACCTTCTTGGCCAATTGCAAACATCGAAAACCAGCAGTATAGTTCGGTGGTTGCGTTTATGTATTTTTTTAATTTAAATTGGCACACATTTAATATATAATTTGGAAAGAGACTTTGTATCTAACCTTCGTTCTTTGGGTCGTAAATCCGTGACGTCATCGAACAAATAATTCGATTTTTTCCGATTCAAAGTTCCCGGGGGCGTAGGCGACGAGGGCGAAGCCCTAGGGGGCGCAGACGTTGGGGGTGGAGCCCTAGGGGGCGCAGACGTCGGGAGCACAGACGCCGAGGGCGTACATATATATATTTATATAAGAGACTTACTATATGTATATATGATGTATGTTTGTTTTGCTAAGGATACGATTAGCAATCTTGAAAAGAGAGTCTGTCTGAGAGAGAAAGGATATGAAAAATTTAACCTAATAAAAAAAAATTGTGTTTAATAATATAAGATAGGACATGAATCTGATAATAAAATAAACGATCAGTTTCAAATATTGACATTTAATATATATCGATTAAACTTTAAACAAAAATATATATATATATATATATATATATATATATATATATATATATATATATATATATGCAGTGGCGGCTCGTGGATAAGATATCTGGGGGTGCTGCGGTTGATTAAAAATAAAAAAAATGTTTATTTGGATTATATTTTACTATTAACAACAAAATTATCAAAATGAAACATTATATGTATTTTATTTCATTAAAAAATGATTCTTTTGTCTTTTTTCCTTGAAAAAAGGCCTATCACCTTTTCGTTAAATTTTTCACTGTTCATAATCATTTTTTTTCAATTGATAGCATAGACAAAGCCGTCAATCTTTCTTGAACCATTGTGTTATATATGTATGTCTTTATTCTATTTATTGATGAAAAACACCGTTCTGGCTCAGAGGTAGTTTTTAACTTTTTAAGTTTTCTTTAATTGAAAATGCATCGATATTACTAGATCTTAAATACTTAAAGTGACGTGTAGAAGGAAGTGTAGAAACGTAGAAAGTGTAAGAGGTGTAGAAGAAAAGACAAAAGGTGCTGAAGAAATTAAGAAAAGTCAGGAGCGTGTCGAGCGCACGGCGCGCACACGAACGCAAAAAGAAATGTGTACTGTTGGGAGTGCAGTGCGGACCAAGCTTCTAGCTGCCCCCGCGCCCCTCCTTCACCCACTCGGCATATTCCATCGAAACCTGTACTGCACAAAATCATAAATGATGCCTCACTTTCTGATATTAGTACCACGATGTATGATCATTATTGGATGTATCGGTGTGTGGGCGAGCTTAATACACGCTAAAATAATATTGATATTATAGGAAGTCCGCTGGGTAGTAGGGAGGATTGCAGGAGAGAGAGACAAGTAAAAGCGATCTCAATTCAATCTTATACGTTTATTTAGAACAATAGGTAATCGATGCGCGTACGCAACCGGCGCGTCAAGGCGCGACGCCTACTACTGTCGCCCGGACAAGGTTCGGTAGTACCAACCTTAACATTAATACATACAGTGCATAATACCAACTGTTCGGCATGAGCCACCTCATTATACATAATTATAATCATTTTATATTAATATCCTACAATATTTTCATATAATATACATAAATTTATGTATATAATAATATTAAATTTTTCTCAATTTCCTTGGGGGTGCTGCAGTACCGTAGTGCGTATGGACGAGCCGCCACTGTATATATGTACATACATACATACACAAATAATTAAAATATACACAAATAATCATTAAATTTATTAAATAAAAGTATATTAAGATTCATCCGCGATAATATTGCCATTCATCAGCGATTATGTAGATTCACTCGTTAGTTCTGATTTTGAATTTGAACCATTTCCACCCTAGATCGCTTCGATATTTTACCGACATACGAAGGTTAGTTAGCATTGGAGTAAGCCAGTGTCTCTGAAGGGAAGCTATAAGAGCTAAATCATTAAAGAACTCATTAAAATAAAAATCGAAATCTTGTGACAGATCGAAGCAATGAAAGCTAGCTATCCAAACGCAGCTTTCTACAGCACCTTCACAGCTCAATTTAACAGTGTTGAACGTAACTTTTTTCACTCTCATTTATTTGTAATATAAATATATCAATCCATATGTATTTTCAAATTTTATCTTTTATAACATGAAAGTCATTAAGAGGGCTGGACAGCAGCGCCTTGTCCATACAAACGTACTATACTTCTCCCTTCCTCAATTATGGCACTAGAGAAATTATATTTTAATATGCTATGGATATCCACCATTGGGGTGCATTTATCGTTTTATTTTTTTGATTAATTATTTTTTATATGAGCTAGGAGCCACCAAACATCTATAAAATCGCTTCTTTTTTACACCCACGAAACGAGCCCAGCGTGCTTATTTAACGGTCGATTTAAAAAAAAATACGCCGATAGATGCACAGAAAGTATCTTTCTCATACCGATGATGAATTTTTTTTAAAAATTAGTCCAGTTTTGGAGGAGAAAATAGTAGAATACGAAACCTCGATTTTGTCAATTTAAAATACGTTTTATCTGGTCGAAGCGCAACTGTCGCATTCACTCAATATATATATTGATATATATTGTCGCATTCACTCAATATATATATCGAAGAAAGGAACGGTAACAAAATTAGGGTTTCGGGTGTACAGCCCTCTTAATATAGAACATTTTAAAAAATTTCAATTTGTCTTATAATAGACAAATTAAAAAATGCTTACACTACCATGCTTTAACTACGGCGTAAGTATATGTTTGCTTTTTAGTTTTCATATATAATATTTACTTATGTATATATATATATATGTATATACATATATTGTATAATACATGTTTTTCTTAAGTACGTAAAATACACCTTGCATGGTGTTAATTACGTGTACACGAGTGGATGCAATAATTCAAAGGTGGGGTATTATTGTATTACGATGAAGGGAAACCCTCCTCGGTGAAAACCCTCCTTAATGAAAACGTCTCGTATATATATTATTATATCCATTATACGTATGTATGCCTTCGGAGACACAATATATGCTGGTGTGACCTTTTCTTAATCCTGCTTTTATGAGGAGCACGACACACTTCTAAGTTTAATCTTACAAACAATTTCCACGAGCTTGGAGGACGTATTCAACCCCCGAGAAAGCATCCACACTTCATTTCAAACCTAAAAAATAACCTGAGATTCAATTTATATGTGTACGCTGTGTGTGTGGAGGGGTCTTTATAAATCGATACATCAATTTTTAACGTAATACGAACACGATAAGCAAAAGGTTGAAGGTGAAATATGTATGTATGGGTTCCAAAAAACCGCCCCAAAGAAAAAGCCGGTTTTTGTTTTTTTTACAAATAAATATCCGGTTGGCCGGCTTTCACCGGTTTCAGAAAATTAAGATTTTTATGTTTAAAATTTGTATATCGAAAAAAAAATGTAAACATATAATATTATGCAAAAAAATAGTTTTTTAAAATGATTTATGAACTTTCATAAGATTATTATTATATTTTATTATTACAAATATTACAAATAATACAATTTGTATTATATATCACAGCCGTAAAATGGCAGATCCTAAATACGCACAAATAATTAAATGATTTAAACTATCAAGAATATATTATTAAAAAAATGACGTGTTACCTCACAGAAAAACTATAATTGTGGGATCGTGAGTAGATATTAAGAACACTGCTGAGATTCGCTCTGAGGTGCGCTCAACTTTGAAATATTTCCATATTTCAAAGTTATTTTTACGTATCTGTTTTAGCTTAAAAATCCAAAAGCTTGTCAAGCCGTTGCGAATTTCGTAAACAAATTCATTAGAAACGGCATATCACAAAAAATTTAAAACCATAATAAAATGTTGGTACGTGGCCTCAAAGTTTAAAGGGCTTTCAATTATATTCCGGAAATTCCCATGCATTTTTCCATAAAGCATTTGAGTTTACGACTACTTTTTCTGTTGTCAAGTACAAGGTTTGCGATAATAATGTTTTCTATACTTTTATACCTGAACTTGTGTATGTCATTGAAACTACTTTCAATAATATTTTCTTGGTCTATGACCTGGTCTACTAAATCTCAAAGAAACCACTAAGTGCTGTACCTTTTTTTTTTGTTCAAAGAAATATACGCCTATTACCTAAGAGAGTTTAGATACACACATTTATTTAGATCTTTCATAGAAATTTGAAATTTTTAATTGTTAGTTATGAGGAAAAATACATTTATTAAAGAAAACCCGGTTGATCGAGCCAAAAAGGCTGGTTTTCCGGTTTTTTGAAAAATGGTCAAAAATCTGACTTTTCGGTTTCGGTTTAAGTCGGCTTGGAAGCCCTAGTATGTAACCATCGGTGCAACTCGAATAAAAAGTGATATGACTAAAATGAGACCCAAATATTTCAATCAAAAATGAATTTATTTGAAGATGTTTGTACTCAAATTAAAGAAGCATACTATCTCGATATTCCATAGCATACAATCAACTGAAATTGTTTTCTTGAGTACACAAAATGTCGAATTTCGTGAAGCGAACACGCCAAGTGTGTCAACGCAGGGTTCGTTGGTCACGATTAGGTTAAAAGCGAGTGGCATGTTCTGCGTTCGGTATGTTTTATCGCTCAGTAGTTTAGTCTTCATTACTGGAGTGTTTTGCAGAGAGAATGGCAACACTGAGGGCATATGAACACCCAAAGAGGAATGCTGAGAGGAGTACACCCTCTTCTACCCCACACCGAGAGATTTGATTAAATCTAACTATTCACCGTTTGCATCTATGTAGCTACCGGCTTATCTGACCCGTACTATGTGTCGCCGCACCGCAGCTCAGATGACAGGGACTCTTAACCATTTCAAGTAAAACTTCTTTAGGGAGGGTAGTACGTTGGGTTCATAGGACTGGCAAGTGTTTTACAACCGATCATATTCTGCCGATTCAGTGCTTGCGTGGATTCGCCACGCGTTTGCATCATTTTTTTCTCCACAACTATCGAGACTAAATATTTTAGGGAAAATTTCAACATCCTCTGATTCAAAACTCCATTTAGATTTAAGGAGTGAAATCTGAATTATTGAAATATTCTGAATTCTGCTTCTGCTCGCGTACTAAGTAAGGGCGAAATCAAACAGCGGTGAATGTGGCACGTGGTTAGATAGTTTTAAACATATAGAAAAAATGTGACGTTTATGACACGCATGCATGGGAGAGTCCTTTCAAAACGACACATTCGACCTATGTTGTTGAAATTGTATGGTAGTATTTATCCTTGCTTGACAGTAATCTTGGTGAGAGACTTGTCGAAATAATAGGATCGAAATAATTAACATGACATGAAGATTTGCCTATCACAGCTGGATTCTACCCAAACAAGACGTACAAATTAATTATAGATTAAAATCGGGATCTCGTTATTTAGCAACATTTTGTAACGTTCGTATAAGTGGAGGCAAGTCCAGACTTGTAAAAACTGCCCGAACGTGTCAAAACAATAGCACAGTCCAGTTTTTCTTCACCACCTATACCAAAAAATATGTTGCAAATCACGTCTTTTCCGAGAAAAACTCGATCTTCTTGACATAATAGTAAATTCCAAAGAAAATCAACTACATAGAAATAAAGTTAACCGGTTCTTTTTATTTTAAGTTTTTTCCAGGGCTGCGAAGTTGGATCAAAATTTACCAACTCCAACTCCGGCTTTTTTGTGATTTGACTTTCAACTCCGACTCCAATTTGAACGGTTTTATTAAGATGGATTTTTCTTGCCAACGTATAAAATTGTTAGTAATAAAATTAATCGTGATTTTCAAAATATAAAAAATTAAAGGAATTTAAAAAATCACTAGAAATTGACATTAAATCTGACATTTTATTGGTAATAGAATAGGTATAAAGAAAAAGTTAATACATTCATAACAAACAAATCAATTTAATAAAAAAAAGTATGAGACGGAGGAAACATTGGTTTTGGCCAGAACACATCAAAGTATATGCATTTCAACGATTTTCTTTATAATTTAATTTAAATTCAAGATTTTTATAAAGAAATTATAAAATTCAATTTATCAGTCGATTTACTTCAATAAAATAAGGGACTCTAGTTGACGCATACCGTAATACTATAAATTAAAAATAATAATAAGAAGGAGTTGAAATCAATTGATTTTTCACGACTCCGACTCCAACTCCGCGTGAAATGCTCCGACTCCACAGCCCTGGTTTTTTCAATCAAAATTAAAACAGACGAGGTTAAGCTTCTGTGAGAGGACCCTAAAATTTGTTGTTTGTCCTTAAATCAATAAATACATTTTTGGTTACATCAGGATCTTCAAACCACTTTACATAAGAAAAGGTTGACAAAGAATTACGACTATCAACTCCATTGTGATTTACAATTAACCGGAAAATTTTATTTTTGGTGATTATAGCCGGTTAACTGGTTAACTGAAATTAAATAAAAAACAGTATTGTAGCATTTCAATGGATTTAAAAGTTTATATTATCGATGCGGGTAATTATAGCTATTTGTCATAGCTGTCTGTAATGAGGTTATAATTTCACCGGTTTTCAGAAATGTTAAAATAATCTAGTTTTACCCGTTAACCGATTTCGGTGAAACTCGTATGTTGTAATTTTCTATACAACAAAAAATTGAAAAAAATCTGGTCTATACTCTCTTCCTCATTTCCGGTCATAAATTCATAATATTTCAGTGGCTCTTACCACCGGTTAAAAACCCCTGGCATTGGGTAAGTACTAGTATAGTGGCTAGGTACACCTATGAAAAGTGGTGCAAGTGTATTAAACGGATACATAAATTGGAGTTTAGTTTTTGAGTGTGTGTCGGTTCCGTTCCCCAAAGATTACGGGAATAAACAGTGGATTAGGGACCCCGTCCGCAGACCTGATCTTCAATAACCGAACTAAACCACATCTCAGGTTATATGTATGTACATAGATGTGTGTATTTCTTGGGTAGATAGTATGTGTCTTGTGTGTGTGTGTGGGCTTATAGGAAAAGCTCAAAGCTCATCCGTCGTCGAATCGATAATTTAAAGGCTGAGGTGATTAGAGGCTACGCATATTATATCATATAATATCTGTTCGTTAAATTCTGCTGGATCTTTAAATTTTGAAAATTGATAGGTTCAAAATGCTATAGTAGATTTTTTTAATATGATTTTTGGTTTTTCATTAGATATAGAGATTACCGGTTGAGTTGATGACGGAAAAAATTTGCATATGTATACACTTTCTTAAAAGTCAAGTACAATTTTTTTTATTTAAAAATATTGTCTATAAATTTAATATGGAAAATCCACGAAATTTTTAGTTTCATGTACATACACATACGTATTATATATTTTAATTAAAATATATCTGCTACATATATTAAGACACATACAATATTTCTTTGTTTTTTTGTCTGTTAAATAAATCTATAGTTTTTAATTCAAAACTACCAAATTTGGTATGATGTCTCATGTTGCTCTATACCTATAGACTCTACTACCATCGGAAAGGTTTGGAGTCCAAGATCAAAGGCCTATGAATCCTGGGCAACGCTGGGCGAATGTATTTTCCCACTATGCAAATCTTCAGTTTTCAATGTAGAACCGTCAAATTTGGTATACTATTTCATGGTACCCGAACTTAGACCGAAGCGGGGATTTGAATAGACTTAAAGTCCTTTAACGATTTTTTTCTCAACTTTTCTCAGCAATTAATTTTTAAATATATATACTTTGACGTTGTAGAGGTTGTTTGTGTTTTTTAAGAAATTAATTAGGATCATGATGATTTAGCCTTGTGCTACCCAAACTTTTTCAGTTGGCGGACCAACATTTATTTTTCAGTAATTCTTACGGACCAGCATCATATTTTTAAAACTTAACTTAACTTAACAAATAAAAATAAAATAAACTATAAGTAGTAAAATATATTTTATTGAATTCAAAGAAGTACATTATGTATATATGTATGTATATACTTAGACAAAGATGAAAAATAAATAAAAAACTACTGAGACGTCTGAGCTTGTTTGTTAGTAGATGACTTATCCTGTCGTTGTTTTATCGTAGAAAATTCCATGAATGTCCACACTGTTACGATGTTCTGTTCACTGTTACGAAATTAGTGATTGAGAAACCAGTCTCGCATAGGTAAGTAAATGCAAATGCTAAAAGAGTTTTCAGTGCAAGTTCATAAAGATCTGGGAATTCTGCTTTCGATTTGATCCAAAAGGCCGTAAGGGAAGTTGTGGTTTTAAAACACTATTTTAGCTCTTGATTTTTAGTCAGCTCAATTAGTTTATCTTCCAAATTAACTGATATATCATTCCATGGCAAAAATGGATTTCATATCCATCATTTTCCCTTTCGGAGATCGTCTTCTAGTGGGAAATAGAAATCGAATCGCGTTGATAAATTTGTCAAATGACAACTGATTACATCTCGCAAATACGTCATGTCATATTAAGCTCCTATCCTCTTTCGTGAATAATATCAGCTAAATTGTGAAACATGTTACAGAAATCTTTTGAAACACGAATCTGCCATGATATTAGTTTTCGTTTCAACCTTTCTGTATTGTCTGCTATTGTAAAAAAATAATTGATTTTGATTTTTAAATGCTTTTAATTATTATTAAATTATGTTCACAATACATCTTACATGTATTTTTATAGCTACTGATCTACTGATCATTTTCTATTTTACAATTTTAATTTTGATAGTAATCGTAATATTATATTATTCTAATGCTAATATATAGCATAATAGGAAAAATAGTTCAAAAACCTATTTACAATTCTTATAAATGCTCATAATGCATGTAATACATAATATTAATTAAAGACTCTCTAAAGTCAACGATCTAAAGCAGATTGTGTTTAGATAATCTGTGTTTATGTATACCTGAAGGGTATAGACATTTTGTTGTAATCACCGAGACTCTTCTCAAGTGTGTTATTATGGTTATTAGTGATTCTGTCATAGAATCTACTGGTTAGTTTGTTATTAATGTCTGTAACTAACGGAATATTATTTATGGCATACAGTTTTTTCAAGTTAGTATATATGGGTGTGTTATAAATTATTTTGTACTATTTGAAGCTTGGAAAGGTTAGTGTTGGAGGCATTATTCCATACAGGTGAAGCTAGGTTAATAATGGTAATATGAGCGCGCGATATAATTTTATTTTATTTTGAGTTGATAAACCAGCGTTCGAGTAGCACTGATTTAGCCAACTAATATAATCGCAATTAATATTTTATTTTATTAATATGTTCTTAATGAAAAAGATTCCTTTAA
The DNA here is from genome assembly GCF_051622035.1 of Arctopsyche grandis. NCBI lineage: Eukaryota > Metazoa > Arthropoda > Insecta > Trichoptera > Hydropsychidae > Arctopsyche > Arctopsyche grandis. Next base: position 1,011,577 of record NC_135355.1, read on the forward strand.
CACTATATCCTTATATTATATTTTAAAAGACTTTTAATTATTACTAGTACATGTATTCAAACGGTACTTTCATATTGGAACGATAACTTTGGGTCTCAAAAGTTATTTCTACGTTAGAACTGTGTATTATTTACGGCATTGATTAACCAGGTCTGATGTTCTGATTATACTGACGGGGTCTGATGTTCTGACTAACTGTCGCATCGAAGTGCGGTTTATATAGTCAATTATTATCGACTTGTTATGACCATTGTCTGACATTCCTGTCTTATCTCAAATATCTTGTTGCAAATATTTTATAGTTTTGTTATTATACTATAGAATTAAATTAGAATATGAAAATGTTGGGAGATACGCGAGGTTCACATTACAAACCATTAATCTCTCAGTAGAAAACGGTGTAACGAAGTAGTCTGAAACTAAAATAAATAAATGAATGAACATTTGAATGTTTTACAGTGGACATTTTCTATAGTTGGAACGATAGACGACTATTACACAGATAGATTGTAAATTTTAATTGTTACCTTGTAGCAAACGTCTAAAGAGACGGACGGAGAGTGTACAAAGGATATACGAGTGCTTTACATAATCGCATGTGGATTTATGCGAATTCTCACAACGTATGCAAACCGCAAGAAGCGCCAAAGGCAACTAACTCTATTGTCATCCACGGCATTACGGCCAAGTGACACCGACTGACTTACCCACAGGGAACCCTCGAACCATTTGTCTATTTGTTAAGTCAAAAATCCAACATTGCCTCAGTGCACAATATTTACTTCACTTCTAAACACTCGTACAATGTACAATCTACATATATGTTTTTACTGTAATAAAATGTATACATATTGTCATGTTCCAAAACGCAGTTTATATATATATTTTAAAATTACTTGGTTAACAAACCAAGATTTATTTATTATCATAAAAACGCTACGTTTATGTTATTGGTAGATATATTCGAAAACTGCAGATTTAATTATGGAACGATGATGACTTTGTTCTGCTGCTGTGCTGACCGTCACTTGCGGGGTCGATATTAATGACTACCACTCTCTGAGTCTTGATGGTGAATACTATTTAACTTATATGATCAAATCGTAATCTATATAAATGATTTTTATCTTTTGGGTTGGGCAAAGTCCGGCATTCCTGTGTTGGGCAAAGTGCGGCACTCCTGTCTTATCTGACTATCCCTTTACAGGAATTTTAATGGACTTTTTACTCACGTATATGATTATGAGAAAGTGAAATTTATTATTGTGGGAACAGCAGCAGAATAAAGTGAACCAAAGTTAGATAGTGAAACAAAGTTCTACGTATCTCATTTTAAATTCATCATCGTTACATAATTAAATCTGTACTTTTTGAATATATCTACTAATAATATAAATGTAACGTTTTTATGATAATAAAGAAATCTTGTTTTGTTAACCAAGTGATTTAAAATATATATAACCTGCGTTTTGGAACATGACAATATTTATTTATTTATTTTTTACATATGTATATACAAGGATGGCCTTACAGGTAACCCCAGTGCGCCTTCCTTGCCAATTACAAACATTGCAGCATTTTTTTAATTATACAAGTCGCTGAATTACGATACACTGAAAAACTCGCAAATTGACAAGATATCTATGAATTGTACATAAATTTTATTGTACAGTAATCAATCTCAAATAGTGTTGACATAGTAGGTAGGAAGGATATTTAGCCAATTTTACCGGGAACCGTTTCAGAGAAAATTGGCAAACTCTGATAGAAAACGATCGACCTGGAGTCACAAATATCCAGGTCTGACCAGCATCACTGCAGATATAATCTATATAATCGAGGTCAGCTCATGGGATCGATCCCAGCGCCTCTCGACGCTAAGCAGAAGCTTAACGACCGAGCTATGCTGCTGGCTAAATATATGTATGTATGAATTCACTGAACTAGATACCAATAATATATGATATAAATATGTACCTTAAGAATAATAAAAAGCAATCAAATAAAATGAGCGAAAAATAGACAAAAACGTCTTTCGATTTGCATATATAAATGTTATTGTTTTCGAAATGTGGCGACATCCGGCGGAAAAACGCAATATAAATGAGCGAGTCCAAGATCAATTTTCCGTCGGATGTGGAACGAAGGCTTGTTTTCGACTAAATTAGTATTTCCGTAGGTACTTCCAAATGTAATTTGTCGTCTTTTGACGTGACGGCCGTCAAAATTGTCCGTCGAGGCGCCAAAAAGGCCAAGTTTTGCATCTGAAAACGTTGTTTTTATTCATGGGACGACTGCAACGAAAGGGCCCAAGTGCCGTTTTAATTACTGGGCAACCTTTGTGTTATTGTTTCCGTGTTGTTTACCAATTGGAAACTTTCGTGCGAAACAGGCCAAAATTGCACACGTGCGCGCGTACCCTCACATTGGAATGAGAGTTTTGATTGAAAAATCCTGGGACACTCACCTCACCCCAAAGATATTTCTAATCAAAGCATTTTATTTCGTTTCATTACAATAGAAGAGTATGTCTAGATGGAATACGAAACGAAACGCTTTAATCTAGTAAGTTAGGGTGGCGAAACCTAATTTGAATGTTCGATAAATTGCACTTGACCTCTGACATTTCGATGCACATTTGCCTTTGGTGAGCTATTTTATTTATTTAAATACACAAAATACTTAAAACCTACGAGGGTGGTATCATTAAAAGAACTTTGTCAAAAAACAAATAAATTTAGATATCAAAAAAATTTCAATTAACTTAATACTAAAACTAATTTCTGTGTCAACACAGCATGTTAATATGATTTAACAAATTTGAGGTTATGTATTATTTGCCGATGACTGTCAACCGAAATTGATAACACAATACTAAAACTATAATGCTACGTCTTCCTCGGTTCGGTGATTACTAGTCACAAATTACTCGTCACAAAGTCACTAAAATCTCTATAACGGAACATCTGGCAGCCGAAAAGTCCATCATACTAACGATAACTATCATATAAACGAGAACTTGAGTGCCAAATATTGTGTATTCGCGATTTTCATGGCAAAAATTGTCTCTGTGACCACCCCAATGTGACGAATAGTCCAATTACCGTCTTCCTCATCGCCACTTCAGTTGGCATCAATGCCAATGGCTAGGTTGGCATCCTGCTACCCCCACTCCCCGGACGTAGCTTCCGGAGCAGCGATAGAAGATACGCTCTCTTGTCACCAGACCTTGAAGGGACACAGTCGTGTCTCTCTGCATCCCATCTGCAATATAATAATTTAATAGAATTCCGGACCAATATAAAGTGGAGAGTTCCGGGTTTGTAAGGAATTCCAAGTTTTTAAGAAATTACTTGTATTGGTCTGCTTGGACTACTGCATGTCCGAACACTACTTGCTGAGTGGTCGTTCTATGTGAACCTTCTTAAGGTCTGTTCATACCTATCAAGCACGACCCGTATCCTGCAGGTGTTGTGCAAGTGCGGATAGTATTCTTTGGTACATTATATGGACGTATTCATACTCCATTCGCGCATGCGCATTTACGCATTCATGCGCGTCCATATATAATGTACTAAAGAATACTATCCGCATTAATCATAATTTAATAATAAATGGTATGAAGCGAATTTGGCCTTACATTTGGATCCTGAACCCACCCCTATGCAACAACGGAATGTTTAACAATTCTACAATTTTTTTTTAATTAAGTATCAAATAATGTATCGAATTATTCTTATTAATATAGTGATAGTTCCTCATTGATATCCCTTATTAATTCAATTATTTGAATTGGACACATATACATAAATATTTTGTAAGTAAGTGACTACGATTTTGTGGTTTTTTTTTTATATATTCCTGTCTTCTTTATCTTCTTTAAACCTTATAATCAAAAGTATTCCAAAATAAAACATAAAGTAAACAAGCATTGTTTTTAAAGAAAGACGTTCAAAAATTCACAATATTGTCGTTAAATATAAAAGTATTAAATTAAAACAAAACAAAAGCAACAAGGGACGTCATTTCAGCTTTTTCTTGGGGGGGCAGGCAAAAATTGGTCAAATTGAATTTTTTTTCAAAAAAATCTTTTTTATATCAAAATAAAAATGGAAAATATACCTTACATACACATTATTGCGTTATGGAATAAGAAAAATAAATAAACTTATTTTTAATAAAATTATTAAAGAAAGAAATTGGAAAAACAAAAATACAAAAAAATAAAAATTAATTATTTTAGACAAAATAAGGATATTTTTAAAATATTTCATTTTTCTATTATTTTCATATACAACACGTGTTTTTTTCATTTTTAAAAAAATTTCAAATTGTAACATTCAAATTCATACTTTTTAATATCCAAAAAGACAAAAAAGCGCCTCAAACGAAAATTTTTTACCAAAATCTTCAAATCTTCAATCAAACTGTATCACTAAAAAACTATCAAAAGTCAAAAATGTTGTGACCACACGGTATTTTCCATACTCCTTTACGTATCAAGTTGAAAATTTATATTTGTATTCTTTATGTACTTTTGTTGATAAGTTGATAAGGTTTTGGTCAGAACGCAATTTTATTTAATAAGAAAAATTTTTTTTGGACCAAACTTGTCACACATGAAGATTAAGCCCTCTCTTTCGTTGTTTTGTGAGAGATTGAACGTCCGCAAAAAAAAAACGATAAATAAAAACAGTTCGGATTGAAGCGATTCAGTAAAATGTTAATTTAAAACGTTTCTTGAAAACAAACAATAAACACGAATTTTCGGAAAAATATACGTTACATATCTGTTTCTAAGACAAAATAAAGTAAGGCGGACCTTCTATCAATTCGCTCCATAGGTTGAAAAATTTCTAAGAATTTCACCGAAGGCATATCTTCAAAAAACAAAATATACTTGCATCGAAATCTTATAGTAGCTTATTGTAGCGATTATTTTACTGGCCATTATGCTACCGAAAAGTAACATCTTATATATAATTTGTAAGGCTTGGTTGAGAGCTTCAAAAAAAAATCATTGTTTCTATGAAAAAATCAATTCCCCCTCCCCCCCAAATGACGTCCCGGAAAACAACACATGTACATATGTAGTACTGTTTACTTTCATTAAATTTTATGAGTTTGCTTTTATATCGTACAAAAAAGATTTATGAAATTTTGCACGCCGTCAAATTACTCATAAGGGTCGACTCCTATTTGTCTTACATATATTACATTTTTTCAACCATTATTACTTTATTTTTGATTGCGGTCGTTTATGTAAATATATATATACATATATATATATATATATATATATATATATATATATATATATATATATATATATATATATATATATATATATATATATATATATATACATATATACATATACACACACACATATATATATATGTATATATATATATATATATATATATATATATATATATATATATATATATATATATATGTATATACACATTATTATGTTTTCAAAATCTGTTTATTATCGATAAAAATACACGTCGGTTTTGAGAGCACATTTGAGCGTAATAATTTGGCATGAGGGAGGAATCCCTGCAAAACTTCAAACACTTGGCTACGTACGAATAAAATGAACGGAAATATTATATAAATATATTTCTCGTCGGGGGGGAAAGTACGAGTGTTATTTTTTTTTTATATTCTTTGAATCGTTCGAGAAAAAGGAACAAACGCCGCGTCGCTGTACGGATGCGCGCAACAAAACATGGAAAATTATTGTAAAATATTCCCGGGGATAAGTATTAAAGTTATGCCGTCAAAGAGGGCCTTCGCTCACTCGTTTACTCTCGAAACAAAAGGAAAATATCCACGTCCTCTTTTTTTTATTATTATTTTTCCTTTCGGCCGCTCTTCTCGTTATGGGCACGAAAGATTTACGTATATGCGGCCGCGAATATTCGAAAACGAACGACAAGTCGACAAATAAACGCGAACGACGATACTACACCTGGAATTGCCCGTCAAAAAAATACGCTCACCTGTTTTTATGGCGCTGACAAAAAGCTCCGACACTAAATGTGTTAAGGCGAAAGCTTCACAATTGGATATTTCGCGGATGACGCGTTCTCGCGCAGAGGGCTGAAACCCGTTCGTAGGTGAAAAGATTGAATTTTGAGAATTTTCATTAAGTAAAATAGCTTTATGATATTTAAACAGCATTTTTTCATATCTTACTAAGATAATACATACTATATATGTAGTTATATCGTGTACATTATTTTCATTTCATTATTTTTTACATAGATATGTTATATATGTACATATATACCAGAAAGACTTGACAGGACAATTAATTATAGGTTAATTATATATCTGCGAATTATTGGCTATTTGCAGGTACTATGTCTGCAAATTATTGGCTATTTGCAGGTACTATATCTGCGACAGGCGCAAAGCCTTCTGCGCATGCGCGTGAACTTATAATCCGATTATAATTTCTTAAATTTAATGTATTTTAATCAATCGTTCATTATACATGAGGCAAATAAATTTCGCACGTTATTATAATAGATTTATATCATTTAGCTAGTTCGCAGGTTGTATTTGTATGTAGGTATTATACGTTGTATATGATAATAATTCTCTAACAATTAATAATATTAACTAATTTGAATTATATTTTTTTACTCTGCATCACTTTACGAGTTCGAATAAATTTTACAAGGTTTAAAACAATATTTCAACAGTAAACACGCTGACAGTGACAGTTCAAGCGCATGCGCAGAAGGCTTTGCGTCTGTCGCAGATATAGTACCTGCAAATAGCCACAACCTTAATTATTAACAATGCAGCATTTTATTATTATATAAATCACTGTACTACCATAAGCTGAATAACACGAAATAAAAATTAATTAATTAATCCATTGAGACATCTATGGATTTAGATTTTGTACATAATTTTTACAAATTATACACACAATAAATACAGAAAATTTGTGACAACAGAAAAGATGATTTCTGCCAATTTTGAGGAACCGTTTCAACAATGATCAGATAAAATTGGCAAACCCTGATAAGAAACGATCGATTTGGAGTCACACATACCCCCAAATCTAACCAGCAGTATGGCGGTTCGAACCCACTGATCACTTGGTGACAGTCCAATTAGAGTCGCATAAACCTTGGAGTCGCATGGCCAACAACAAAGCCAGGAATAGAACCCATGACCGTAAAATCTAATGCATTACGTGATAACCACTGATCTATGTTGCTGGTTAAATACAAAGTAATCAATTTTTAATCATTTCTACTGAGTCTACTATAAATATTCAAAATTAACAATATCCTTTATATATCCAATGAAGTAAAATTTAAAATGTCATACATACCCTATTCATTTTCAAACTGAAGATATGTAGACAATTTGCTGAAGGTACTTATGTATATATCAAATCATTATTTTTGATACATTTTAATGATTCAGAAAATAAATTTTGAACAAAAAAAAGATACTTCATATATAAATACATGCAGTATAAAATTTGCCTCTATGTATAAAGAACAAATTTTATCTTTTTATTCAAAATTCTAGACGCATTTTTTCGACTCTCACGTAATAAAGCGATATTTACATATATCAGGATGAAATTTTTCAAGATGAATTTTTAATATCACATCAGCAAGTTAATCAAAATATTCTTATATGTATTTTATATGCATACACACTTTTAAAATGCTTCACATTCTTGCGAGCAGTTTATAAAACTTGGGTTTATAAAACTAAATTATTAAATAATGTGAGTGTAAATATCAGAAGATATTATTACTGTACAGGGTATTATGAAGCTAAGTGTGAAGCCTTAAAGGATTGATAACCCATACCATTAAGAACATTTTGAGCCATACATACCTCAGTCTAAAGTCTTACGGTTTTGTTTATTTTTAAAGATTTTTAGTAAAAACACCAAAATCTCACAGTGAATTGCTAATACTGCCCAAGTTAAAAGTGATATGTATGTTAGTAAATTATTATTTGTTTTGTTTTTCTAATATTTAATCAAACAAATAAAAACAAATACAACCATCTGTGTCAAATACAACCAACAAATACACCAAGAAAAAAATATGAAAGGCACAATAAGTTTTCAAAAATTTGTCAAGTAGGAAAAGTAGGTTTTCAAAAAACTGATATTTTTGTATTTAAAAAAATTATAAAAAAATTTTTTAAGCGGTAAGACCTTTTTAAAAATATGCCTGATTATTTCTGTTTCTTTTAAGATAGCACTCATGCAGATGTTTTGCCAATTATCAGAATTAGGGTATAAAAACCAAATTGAGAAAGTGCAACGAACAAAGGTCACAAGCGACTTTTTTTTTAACTTCTAATGTCAAAAAAATATATATATTTTGTTAAAATTATTTATGTTCAAATGTCGATTTCTAATGCATGCTAGAGTTCTTTGTCTCACTTTTTTTTAAGTTTCATCTCTTATTTCATGGTGTGAAATGATTTTTATATTTTTACATACCTCCTTTACGTTTCACATGGCTTTCGTGTTAGTGGTAATTTTTATCTCTTATCCGATCGTTTTCATACTTTGCCATATTGCTCATTTTGGTCATCAATATAAGTAAATGGAGCCTCCGCCATTACGATGGTGCAAATATATCGTGTAAGACGCGTTTATAATTTGCCCGCCGACATTCTATTTGACGTTTACGGTTGACGTTTGTTTGTTAGTTTTAAACATAGATGGCGATAGTAAAAAAAAATAATTGGTGTTTTTATTCAAAATAATAATTTTATATACAAATTATTCTAATTGGCTGTTATTTTGTAAATATTTTTTTGTGTCTGGATTAAAAATGTATTATTATTATATTTATATTTTCATTTGTATTAATCATGTATTGTTTATACGGAAGCTGTGGATTTATACTATTCTCCCTATCGTCTGGAAAAACCAACCAAAACCAATACTTTAAACCAAGCATATATGTTGTATTTTAGTACCTACTATTTCTACTATTAAGTAGAACAGTAAGATAATCACTTTATAATCCTAACATATATAAAAGACTAAATAAACTGAATGCAAAAGAACATCATAACCTTCACCTGGTCGCATTTTACTCGCCATTACGAACAATACTAATTCTACAACGCAATAGACTGAAATAAAACACAATGAAACGAAATGTTCCGTTTCCATTTAGGCAGAAAAAGAAGTGTGATAATGCGGAAAGACGCTTGTAGAGCAAATGATGATGGTTTAAAACACTTTGCGGAAGGGACATAAAATAAAAAAAAAAGAAAATGTCGTCGTACACTTCTTTTCCCGCGTAGGAGAGTTTTTGAAATGTGTCCCGGGAGGCATGCAAAATAATAAGAAGTGTACAAAACACCCGAACGGGGCTCAGCTTCCACGGTACAAGATACAATCATAAAGAAAAAACTTGTAACCTTTTAGTGAAAGTATGAACGAAGGGGGAAAAGGAGCATTTCCTCGACCCGGAGAGCCTTCATTGTGCTCGGCCACTCCCATCGTGCAATAAAAGCTTTCGCTAAAAGGATATTAAATTAATTTTCAACTCGAAAATTAATAATAATAAAAATACACAACACGTACTGTCTGCCCGTAAATACTTTTACAGGTGTACAATTTTCCGTGAGACGACGAAACGGCAATAAACTTCAATTCGCACGTTTTCTTTAGTGGGAAAACTTTTTGCATCCGGGAAAACTAAGTGGTGAGCGTACATCGGTATACGAGGAGTGATCAAAAAATACACCGAATAAAAATATAATAAAAATCTTCATTCAACATTAAAGGACGATTTATACATCAATTACCGTTTTTTGATTATTAAATGTTTTTTTATTATTACGAAATTATGTTCACAATACATCTCATATCTATTTTAATAGCTACTGATCTACTGATCATTTTCTATTTTACAATTTCAATTTAATTTGGTAAATAATCATAGTATTATATTATTATAATGTTAGTGTACAGCATAATAAGAAAAAGAGCTCAAAAACCTATTTACAATTCTTATAAATGCTCATAATACATCTGATACATAATATTAATTAAAGACTCTCTAAAGTCGATGACCTAAAGCATATTGTGTTTAGGTAATATGTGTGTTATACCTGAAGGATATAGACATTTTGTTGTAATCACCCAGACTCTTCACAAGTGTGTTAGTATGGTTATTAGTGATTCTGTCATAGAATCTACTGGTTAGTTTGTTAGTACATAATGTCTGTGACAAACGGAATATTATATATGGCATGCAGTTTTATCAAGTTAGTATATATGGGTGTATTATAAATTATTTTTAGGGATAATTACCGTTTTTCTTTGATGAACAGTCCTTGATGAATGATCCTAGTTACATATATCGTGCCTTTGAAGACAATGTTTTAACATATAATTTTTCTACACCCTCTAACAAAACCACCTTCATTACTGAAGGTTTCAATATAAGGTCAATTGAAACTTCTCCCCCAAGATGGAAACCCTCCAGTGGATTCGTAAAATCATTAGAACCAGTAGTTAGCATATAATGCTTTGAACGTCAATGTGGTCCCGGGTTAAAATCTCGCTGGTTTCTGCTGGCCAGACCTTGGATTTGTGACTCCAGGTCGATCGTTTCCTATTGGATTGGATGCGAATTTATTTGATTTACATTGAAATGGTTCCAACAAATTGGCAACCTTATCCATTTTTCGCAAAATTTCGAGTTTTCGAGGTGGAAATATTTATAATCCACCAATTCTTGGCGAATTCCTTTGTATGCACCAGAAAATTATTTTAGAATACGTAAACGCGTTCTGTTTTCGCCAATTACAGCGAAAACCAACATTCTTTTAAATACTCCTATATATGTATACAGCCATGGGGATTTTTAACCATTTAGCTGATCAGACGGACATTGACATATTTAATGTTACTTTTGGTCGGTTTATAGAATCCATTCAGAATATTGTGTTTCCTTAATTTGTACCATGTTTTCTGATTTTCTTTTATTGTTAATTTTATATTATAAGTTTTCATTATCTGTTTTTATTGTGTAATTTACTTAAATGGATTTTTACCTGTATAGATAAATAAATAAATATATATGTATTTACTGAATTTCGCTAAATTGTTTAAAATGCTGCAAGTTTACAAATTTGACCATAGATGTCTTCTATGTGGATATGAATTGATATGTATTTATGTACTTTGTATAATACTAATAATATTTGTATTAAATGTACAATGTTTCTGGCCACTAAGGCGCACAACTCCGCACTTTTTGCTAATGTAGTACATATTAGCTAAAATCTGCTTATTTTTTTAAGTATTTGATTTCACTGTTCGATAAATGACGACTTTTTTTTTGGTTCAGAGACGAGATATGACTTTTCCTATAGATCTATGCCCAGTGAACACGAATCTGGTAATAAAAAATGTTGATTGGCTCGAGATTCGGAGATATATGTATGTGTTTCTTATATCACGCGATTTTTCTATCTCTTTTGGTGTTTTTCGGTCGATGTCTCAAAATCTGTCAATTTCCTGTTCAAAATGAATATTGGAATCAATAGTCGAGTATTTTATCTTTCATTTTTAGTACTTTTAAGCTTTTAAATCTCTCTAAGTAGTTGTCGAGTTCAAATCAAAAGTCAAAAGTACGTATTTTCACTTAGGATTTTTTCCCGCGTTAATACTATTTTATATTGAGTATTTTCTATTGAAAGATGTTTATTGGGATAGTGTTCTGGCCACACTATTTTTTGTTTTCGTTTAAAAAGGTTAATTGGAAGTGTGCTGAATTTTAAATCAGTAAAATTGCGAGCTAAAAGCTCATACTATGTAGTATTTACTCGTATTTACACGAATTCAATAAATAGGGATAATATATTAAACTGTCTTCATATGAGAATTAAATAAAATTCCACTTACAAAAATCATATTTCGACTTACTAAATTCTATTAATAACTGGCTTACCTCGATAAAATAAACGAATTTTTGTTATTAATCCACAAAAACAATTGAAATATGATTAAGTAGAATTTTATCTACATAATTCTCATATATAGACAATTTAATATATTATCCCTATTAATTCAATTCCATTTTAAATTCACTGTATTTTTTTATCAAACCGTATATATATTATATTATGTACCTACATATCTATGTACGTATGTACATGCATGTCGATGAAATATAGGCTTTCGTATACAACAATACATAATTCACAAAGTTTTCTCTAGCTCGTTTTGGGACCACTACGTCACTTAATATGGACTGCTAAGAAACTTCTAATATGTTCTAATTCATTATTTACAGTGTGTGTGTGTGTAATATGTACATATTAATTAGTAGGCGTATAAATTATTTTTGAAAAAATTTCACTAGCGCTAATTTATGTAATTACATAGATATGTTATAATTTATGAAATTACATAGATATGTTATAATTTATGAAATTACATAGATATGTTATAATTTATGAAATTACATAGATATGAACTTTTCGCAATAAAAGTGGATGAATTTCGTGTATTTTCAGTTGGAATTTAGTCTTTCACTGTTTGTAATTTATTGACATACATTACATGTATATACATATGTATACCATATTTCACCATTATAAGAAAAACTTGCAATGTAACCATTAAATCTTACAACTACTGTAGGGGTTCCAAAAAACCGCCCGAAAGAAAAAGTCGGATTTCGGTTTTTTTTATAAATAAAAAGCCGGTTGGCCGTCTTTTACCGGTTTCAGAAAATTAAGATTATTTTTAAAGCTTAAAATTTTTACATCGAAAAAAAAATGTAAATATATATAATATTATGCAAAAAAAATACATAGTTTTTTTTAAAAATTAAATTGAGTTATAAACATTATGAACTTTCATTAGATCATTACGATATATTATCATTACAAATAATACAATTTGTATTACTATATGTATATCACAGCCGTAAAATGGCAGATTCTAAATACGCACAAATAATTAAATGAATTAAATAAGCTACTATCAAGAATATATTATTAAAAAAATATAATTATGGAATCGTGAATAGATAAAGAACTACCCAGATTCGCTCTGGTAGGTTTTTGACCTCTTTTTCCTATTATGCTGTAGATTAACATTAGAATAATATAATACTATGATTACTAACCAAATTAAATTAAATTGTAAAATAGAAAATGATCAGTAGATCGGTAGCTATTAAAATAGATATAAAATGTATTGTGAACATAATTTAGTAATAATAAAAAGCATTTAAAAAGCAAAAAAAAGATTCGCTCCGAAGTGCGTTCAACTTAGAAATATTTCGTAAAGTTGTTTTTACGCATCTGTTTTAGCTTAAAAATCCAAAATCTTAACAAACCTTGCAAATTTCGGAAACAAATTCATTAAAAACGGCATATCACAAACATTTTAAAACCATAATAAAAGTAGGTATGTGTGGCCTCAATATTTAAAGGACTTCCAATTCCTTCGAAGAAAAATCAATTATATTCCAGAAATTCCCATGCGTAAAGCATTTGCGTTTACGACTACTTTTTTGTTGTTGTCAAGTATAAATAAGGTTTTGCGATAAAAATTTTTTCTATACCTGAAGTTGGGTAGATCATTGAAACTTCATACTTTCAATAATATTTTATTGGTTTATCACCTGGTCTTCTTCCATTACTAAATCTCAAAGAAACCGCTAAGCATTTTTTTGTTATTCAAAGAAATATACGCCTAAGAGAGTTTAGATATACACATTTATTTTAATCTTTCATAGAAATTTGTAATCCATAATTGTTAATTTTGAGGAAAAAAACATTATTAAATAAAACCTTAAAAAGCCCGTTGATCGAGCCAAAAAGCCGGTTTTCTGTTTTTTGAAAAATGGTCAAAAAGCCGGCTTTTCGGTTTCGGTTTAAACCAGCTTGGAAGCCCTACAACTGCTGCATATATTATAATAATCTATTTTTTATATATTTTTTAATAATCTGATATAAATATACGTATATTATATAGCTGTTTTCCGCATTAGCGTTATATATACGTTTTGATATGAATATATAGGGCCAAAGTGGAAGTTTTTCCATAGAATTATTGGGTTCATGTTTGCAGTATCCGGGGTCGTTAATGTACAAGTGACCCCGGATTTGCTTATTTAGGTATCGATTATATATTTATAATGAAATTGCGTATCGAAGTGCTACGAAGGGGATAAAGGAAATTAGTTGACCGGAATTCCACGAAATTTACTGGAGCAAATTTCGATGCGGTCACCTTTTGTTCGGGTAACAAGCATGCCACAAACAATATTACACAAATATTATACTGCCAATAACATAAATACAATAGAACCAATCAAAACTGATCTGAATTACATACAAATAAACCATTATGTATATGTATAATTATTTTTCGTGTACCGATAATTGAAGTAGACTCTTAAATTTGAATTTTTATATCGCTCTCCCTTCGGAGACGAGTTCGCCTCCACCTTAATCCACTTTATATATTTTTTTCTTTGTTTTTCATTTCCATTACCCGTAGCACAGAGTAAACTTTATTAAGTGAAAAATTATTTTCGTGTTGTAAAGTCACCATTCGAACCCTCTTCCGGCTTTGGGCGATCGTCAAAAGCAAAATAAAATTCGACTTAATCAGTTAATGGAGCGCAAATTTCAAAAACCATAAAAAAATACTCTTTCAACGGTTGAAACCTATATTCTATTATATATCAGCTTTTTTTAAATTCACATAAACATAGAATGTACGGTTAAGAAACTTTTTATGCCAGACGATAAGGAGAATAATACAACCCCCATCGTCCATATAAATAATATATATACATATGTTACAGTGAAAGCATATTTCAAATGAAAATATATTTTCACTAGTAAAATATATTTTCACTAGTAAAAATATTTTTTCACCAATTTAAGCAGTGAAAATGTATCAGACAATGAATTTACAACATTTAACTCTATAAATTGAACCCTTACAACCTAATCTTAAATGAATAGGACCAGCCCTTACTTAAGCTGACCTATCCTAACCCTTAAATAATACCAACCCTAACAATCTAATCTTAAATGAATAAAACCAACCCTGAAAATGTAACTGGTTATGATTTCACTGAAACGTCAGTGAACATATGTATGTATATTTTCACTTGAAATATATTTTCACTGTGACATATACATACATAGATAATACAAATGAATGATAAAATAAATTAATCATATATATAATATCGCTATTCTATGTGTCTGTTTGTGTATCTGAGATAACGCTCGCTGTATTTGCCGTTTCAAATGAATTTGTTTCTGAAATTTTCAACGGTTGCTTTTGGATTTTTTAAGCTAAAACGGATGCGTAAAAACAACTTTGAAATCTCTTTATCTATAATACATATCTAGCTTATTTAAATCATTTAATTATATGTGCGTATTTAGGATCTGCCATTTTACGACTGTGATATATGTACATATAATACAAATTTTATTATTTGTAATATTTGTAATAATAACATAAAGTAATGATTAGAGGTAGGATGTCACAGTGCTATCCATTGTTCGGCAAACCTTTAACAATGCATTTACAACCTTTGAACAATACACGGCCCCCTCAGGCTCCGGTGACTAGTAATGATCTTATGAAAGTTCATAATGTTTATAACTTAATTTAATTTATAAAAAACATTTTTTTTTGTATTAAAATAGATATAAATTATGCAAATATATACATATTTACATTTTTTTTTTTCGATATAAAAATTTTAAACTTAAAAAAATCGTATTTTTCTAAAACCGGTGAAAGCCGGCCAACCGGCTTTTTATTTCGGGCGGTTTTTTGGAACCCCTAGTCTCCGAGCATTTAACGCCATCTATTTAAAATGTATTTAATTAATTAATTAATTTTTCTAATGGTGTTTTATATTTTTTATATATGCAGGTAGGTCGGTAGTTTATTTTACATACCTCTTTTTTTACTTCCACTTACGATTACTATTAAGGAAAAATTTGCCTCTTATTCAATCGTTTTCATACTTTGCCATATTGCTCATTTTGGTCATCAATATAAGTAAAGGTATTGTTGCGTAGGGGTGGGTGGAGGATCCAAGTAAAAGGCCAAAGTCGTGTCATAGCATTTATTGGTGATTCAGGAGATACACGCACTGGAAGTGCTCGGTCCAGAATGTCTTGATATGGTCTAAGTACCTCCTTATAAAGGATAGGTCGCTCAGGGCATCTTCGACGTCCGGTTACTTCCCCATTGCTTAGTCACGTACTAGATATGCATTCCGTCCTCTAGATTTATCAGATTTTTTTTGCTTAAACGCCTATAGCTTTTTCTTTTTCACTCTATATTTTATTCCGCTGTGCTACAAATCGCTGCAAATGACGCGGCTGCATGTTCATTTCATACTTTTGCCTTTTTAAACTTGCCAGAAAGATCCAACTTAATTTTACTAATTGCCAATCATCAATGCATATCGAAATGTCATCTGTGCAACCCAATGATTATGTCGTCTTTCGTACATGCTTAAATTAAAACAGTCGCGAATTTCGCTGCATGTATGCATACAACCGCGTCGTTTGCAGCGATTTGTAGCAAACCCTTTTTTTTCATATTAAACAATTAAATATAAATATTAAATTAAATATATTTAAAAGGTATTTGAAAAAAAATTTACCGCGTGTGGGGCGAACACAGAACCAACAGATTTATTCCTTTTTTTTTATTTAAGACTTTATCAGTCAAATATTAACATCATCCAAAGAAATAAATATTTTCTTTTTTATATATTTCTAAAAGTAAAGAATAAAAAACCAGAGTAAAAGTACTACTTCCGGTTCAGATAAAAATATTTAAAAAAATATTAGGTTATAAAATTTATATGTCTATTACAGGTGAAAAGATTTCAGTTCGATTCAGTTAGCGGTTTGGGAGATAATTGAATTCAAAAACTTAAAAAAAGGGACACCTATAAGGGGAGCTACCATTTCCGGTCAACTTAAAAATTTGAAAAAAATTTACGTCGTATCGATAAGAATTTCAGTAACCGATACTAAGTTTCAGTTCAATAGGACTAACGGTGTTCCCCAAAATACACAGACACACACACACATTTTTTTCTAGATCATGAAAACGTGATCAGTAATCGATTCTGAGTTCGAATCAGTCAAAATTTTCGCATGATTACAAAACTTCCATCTATTGTTACTACGAGTTATAATCAGTCAAAATCTCGAGTTCGAATTTTCGTATGTATTCATAATACTTGCAGTAAATATACAGTCTGTAAATTGCTCAAACAATTCAAAATCTTTTAAAAAAAATTAAATCGTCTTTTGAATCGAACCACCATCCATCCATATAGTTATTTTAGAAATATATCTCATATAATTCATTGTTATTTAAACAAATCTTGTATCTAAATACATACATATGAATGGATGTATAATATTTATACAAATTCTACATACATAGTTGGCATTATAATGTATTTTATTCGACGTTTACATTTAATTTAACATTATTAAGAAGGTAAGACCACGATTGTGTCTCTGAATCCCAAGGAAGCTGTAGCTGATGGAAGATTAGAAGCTTAGGGGCGAGTTGGGGATTAAAAGTTTATTAAATGCGGCATTAAAACAAACTGCGTCTCTGAGATGTGATTCGTTCACATCCAACAACTAACTTTTCAATTAATAACACACCTAAAGCGTGTTATATAAGTTGTATTATTAAAAAGGAGAAATCCAATATTGAATTCGTACAAAGTTTCAAGCCGCAAAACGTGATAGATTACTTAATAAAACTTGTATTCCGAATGTTCTATGTACATATGTAGCCGTATCAAAGTCTGCATAATTTAATTTAATATATGTTCTTTAAGATTTTTATTACAAACAATGTAATGTTAATGTTCATATTTATAGAACTTCGTTGTTATCGGTTTTTAATATACAATCTGTATTAATAATATGTAGGTATATGAAACAAGTTGTGTTTAATTTGGTCAGTATTTATTTTTGATGTTTATTCGAAAATTCTTTTCAATTACAATAATTACAACGATGTCACATTTTCATTTATATATATTATTATATATATATATATATATATATATATATATATATATATATATATATATATATATATATATATATATATATAAATTTTACTGTAACATTTCTCTCTGCTTATACAATACAACTGGGTAATAATTGAAATAAAATAGGTATGACATCTTTGGAGGATTTAGCAAAATATAAATCAATTGTGAGTAAATTCAAAAACCTAACTTTGACACTGTCGCTTATATTAATATTTTAACACAATAAAAATGTAAATAATGATACAATATATTACTTAGGACACACTTACAATAGATTTACTTATAATATTGACAAAATTCAACTTGAAAAATCAACAAAAAAATTGAATATTTGTCACTAGTGTGTCGTACAGCATATTTATGTATTAAATTTCGTTTTTGCTTTAAACCAATGACTCCCAATCCTTGTTATTTCTTTTAGCATGCCATTTTTTATAAATTCAACTCCTCACATAAGGAAAGTGTAATCATTTGGTTGCAAATCATTTAAAAAGTTTTTTTTTTAAATTAACTTAAACAATATAATAATGAATGTTTAATGTTTTATACGATAGCCATAATTGAAAATGTCTATTAAATCCAATTGAAAGCCATCCCATGCTACGTTTGGAAAGTGGAACAATGAAAAGTCGCAATGTTTTGATTTGTACATATCTTTCGACGTCACTATCTACATATATATTCACCGGTTGGGAATCACTGTTTTAAAGAATGAAGTTGTAACCATAAAAATCATTATAAAAGTGGCCACGTGGTAAATGAGAGGAATAAAAATGTATAATATATTCATTTTCACTTCTACTTAAGTATGCTATGTTATATACATTATATATGTTATAATCTTATTAAGATTACATTTTGTGTCCGTGGTATGTATATGTATATTTACTATAATTGTTTCAATTAATCATCGCTATTCTTACGTAACATTTATATATGTATATATAAATAAATATATTTGTGTGTGTGTATGTATGTATGTATGTTAGTATGTGTATCTGTGTGCGCTCCCATACTTGACATACATATACTTCATTATATGTAAATTATGAGTGTGATTTAAACTAACAAATATTTTCAATAATAAATTATAATGATTGTAATATAAGAAATAATAAATACACTGATTATCAATTTTTTTAAATAAATTTTCTGTATTTTGTTATTACATATTTTACGCCGACTGATATATTATGAGTGTCATTAGATTAATGTAATAAATCAACAATATGTATGTTGTTTTCTTTTACCATGCATGTGGTTTAGAGTACTTATGCGAATTTTTATACAAATTCATAAGTTATTTACATATATGTATTCCTCATACTACTATATTTATGTATTTAATTAAAATATCTAGCTTTCGATTTTCCTTCGTAAATAAGTTACCATATTATTAATTAATTTCTAAAATATAATTTATCACATTTTATATAATTTTTCTTTACTTCTCTAAAGATACATACAATTGTATATGTATACATAATAATAAATTTGATATTTCTACTACCGTAATTTTTTTTTCTTTTCATATTCTATCCATAAGATAATAACGCCAATTGTGCTATTGTTACATTATCTGCATACATACATTTAAAATATGTATAGTATGAAATGCACTTTCAAAATAACATTAAAAAAATTATTGAATATGCATTTTTTTAATAAGTAATAAATTCAACACAATATGACATCTTTAAATTATTTAAATCTGTGTGAATTATTATGCATTTCAATTGTGATTTGAATAACTTAAACAACAAATAATTGGAACATTATTTAAAACTATTTAACAAAGAACAAATTTTAATATATGTATGTATTTATGTGTGTACATACATATGTATATCAATTAACATTTTACATATTTATTAATAAAGTATTCAAAAACCATTTTTTTTTTTACTGTATGGATGGGAATTTATTTTGAGTTTTAATTTAATTTTATATTGAAATTTACTTATAATAAGTATGAGTACATAGTATACCCTGAAAAAAATAAAATAACAAGATTATAAATTCATTTAATTAAACTTTTCATAAAATATATATGATTTCTAAAAATATACATATAGATAGAAGATAAATAATGCTAAAAACAATCAACAGTTTAGCTTTAGATTAAGAACTACCAAAAAAAATAAACGGATTTAATTGTCGATAGAAAATAGAATTTAATTAAATAATTTCATTTCGATGTTTTATCAAAATGATCGAGATAATTTTGAAATGCCTTGTAACTTTTATAAATTTTTTATTTTTATAAAAATATATAATAATATATGTATGTAGTATGTAAGTATAGTATATGTATATGTATGTACATATGTATACAATAACATTTTATGAGTGCATTCATTATTATTTCCTGATATATTTTTTTTTTTGTTCAAAGTTAGGAATTATTTAGGTATGTAGAATTTTTTTAAATATTTTTCATAGACAAACATAAAAAAAAAATTAATAATTCAACCATGACTTCATCGAATTTTCAACCATGTCAAAATTTTAGGAATACATTTATTATGATTGATATATTATACTTAAATTGGTATTTAGGAAAAATCATAATTTTATTTTGATTATGATTTATTTTTTAGTGTGTGATTCATGTGTACTATTTTTTTGACATTCTAGACTTTCTCAAAATTTTTTTATAAATCGATTCTCTATAACACGATGAAGTTAGATGAGCGTACTTGATTCACAATAGTTCCGTTACTATCATTCTTTTACACGTGCTAAGTATTACTTGGACGTATGGCTCTATCACACTTTTTAATAACTATTCATTTGCAAACATATAAAATGTCAGAGACAACGATGATCTACCGAGCAAAAAATAAAAGCACCACATTGTTAAAATACCTAAGAAATTATAATACATGTGCCAAAACATTGTGACAATTCTTCTCCGAGTGTCTAAGACATGTATCACAAACTTTTTCAAATATATTTTTAGATCAAAATCTTAATTTCGAAACAAGATATTTCGTATACTATATTTAACGGATTCCAGACAAAATTGATTAATTCCAATTAGCATAACAATGTATGTATGAGCTTAAAATTTAATTTGGAAATATAGCATCAGAGTCTTTTGTGCCCGTCGGTGCTCGAAGATTTAAACGAATCAAGGCGTCCAGGAAGAAGTGAACCTGGGGGTGATCTCGACGGTTCAGGATGTTCCAAACTAGATGCCCTCAAGATCAAACCACGTGACCGTCGCTGTAGCCAATCTGCCGTCGACGTCGAAGATTCAGAAAATGACCCCGTCTTTTGCAACCGATGAGGAGAGTAATGTGTGATGGACTCGGTATGATGTGGAAGATCTTCAACTTCTGCGAAATCTATACCTTGATGTTGAGGTGTCACTGGAGTGTCCGACTCCTATAAAAAAATAAAAAATAGATAAATTCACATATGAAATTTGATCTTTTTCAATATTGAATAATAGCATTACCTCTTCTAGACTATTTAATACAGAAGGTTCTCCCGTTCTTCGACTTTGAGATCCTCGAATTCTACGTGCCTCATCTCTTTCTCTTCTATCCAACTCTTGAGCCAACATTTGAACTTCCCAATCTCCGCCACTAACACTGCTGGATGTGCTTTTTCCTTTTGAACTCAAAATACTACTGGCTGAATCTCTCCTAACGTGAAATTGTTCAAAGGTAGGCGGTTTTGGAATGTAATCAGAATCTCCACTACTGTTACTTGCTGATGAACTGAATTGTTAAAATAAATAAATTTCAATGACATAATTATACATACATATATAACAGTAAACTGTACTATATAACAAAAGCATTTAATGACTATTATTATTCTCAATCGGTTTGTATTTTTATAGCTATTTTCATTTTAACACCATAAGGTATTTCATATTTACAATAATATCAATAATACTTGTTTCCGTCGCTTGATGCGTATTCAGTTCCCATATCAAGAACTACACTATCTTGTTGACGGAATCGTCTCTTAGCTGTCGCCAAGGACATAGCAGGTGAAGCATGTCTTCCTTTATGATAACCAAAGAATGATCCTAAACTAAATTTCCTATGCTCTTGCTCCGATGTTGATGGTTCTTCAAAAAGTAATAACGTCTATTTAATACACATTATATTTAAATATCCATAAAAAACTGTACGAAATGAATCAACAGTACCTCCTTTCATTCCTGTATGATGAATGCCAGTGTCCATTGAAGACGTTTTCTTTATTTTACTCTTAGTTGGATCCAAATGTGAGCCGAATACATGAAATGGATGAGATGCCCTTTTTAACTTTTGATGGTTGATTTTCAATTTGGGACTCAAGAATGATTGCTGCTCTGAGTCCATAATTTTTGGAGAGATAGATCTGAAATTCATATCATATTTTACCACTTACATAATGTAACATCCATCTAAACAGATAAGATTAAAAAACCTTGAAAGTGCTTGAAGTTCCATATTCTCTTGATCACTACTTTCTTCCCAAGACCTCCTTTCTTTTAATTTGGCTGCCTTGTGTCTTGAATACGTCAAATCTGGATGACTTCTCTTCAAATCGCTCTTTTTCGAAATTGAAACAATCTTCTCTCTAAATGCTGTTTCTTGCACCTTCGGCTGTTGACTCTCAAAATCTAACCGTGTCTGTCTTAAACTTTCAAATGTTGCTTCGTCAATCTCAGCTTCTGCAGATTGTTGAGGCTGTATATAAGCATTATTTTGAGGCAATACTTCTGTAACGGGCATGAAAACGTTATCTTCTTCGATTAGTATTGCCATATTCGGTGGAGATGTTGTGAACACAGTATCCAGAGAATCGCCTCTCTGCAAAGTATTTATTACATCAAAATTACATTGATATTGTTTAATAGACAAATAGAAAAAAAAACACATACCATAAATCCTTGATCTAAAGATATTTCATCACTTCCGGAACTGGCTGTCAAACCCGAAACGGTGTCGACTTCACGCGACAGCAAGTCTTCTGATATAGTTTTATCATCTCCTTCGATTGAATTGGCTCTCTGTCGTTGTTGTAAATTGAAATTTGCATTCATCTCTAAATAATTAGTTGGATAAAAACCAACCCTTTCCAATTCTTGTATTCTGTTTTGCAGTTGGGATATTATTTCGTCTCTCTTTTTCACTTCCATCTCCAAATTATTGAACCTAATTCATTTTTACAAACTTTTTTATTTTACTGTTATTTATTTTTGCATTTTTAAAATAGCTTAAGCCTAGTTTCTAAGCATGATTTTTAACATTTATGTATTTTGAATATAAAATTATATATGTATCTGGGATTAAATTCTTGATGGGACACACCTGTAAGGTGCAATGAGACTAGCTTAGCGTTTTAAACCATATTTTTTTCTCAATTCGCCAAAACGAGCTGTCGTTTGGTCACATCATATCAATTTAAAAATACACTCAACCCAAGCATGCCAATTAGCACGTTCAACCCGGCGTGTACCACCGGTGGCCACGCGGATAGTACTATAGCAGACTATAATTTTACGGTTCCACTTCATTGAGCACTAAAATTCCTATAAAGCTCTAAAGATTTAGGGACAACTCATTATATAAAGTGATTTAATGCTGTCACGCGTAATTGGGTGCCAATACGCGTGACTGTCGCCACACGGGCAAATGTATGAAATCATGCGCCGGGCTGAATGTGTTAATCATTTATACGTGCTCTCTTCTTGATTTGAATAACATATAAATCCCACTTGAATAATATACATTGTAGTACATCGGTTATACATATGTGCATATATGTAGTATACCTATCTTGAAACTTTCCTTGAACTTCATGAAGATGACCTTGAATCACATGCTTAATTCCCATTAAAACTTCTCCAAAGTATTCCTGTTCTTCCAACGATCCTAAAAATCAAATTTATCACAATTATACTATTAATCTGGCTTAGATCAAACCTTTATAACAATGAACAATTCAAACAAGTTGAGCCGATTAAATTTCAACTCTATGTACAAGTTATAAATTATTTTAAATTACAATATTCAATACAAATTCACACCTCTAAAAAGTTTCCTTTGATTATTCATAGCAGATATTATCCTCAACTTCGGTTTTTCCGGTGGTACTCTTATCTCTTCAGGATGAAGTGTTTCCAGAACTGGACGCGTGTAAGTATATTTAGGATCCAAAGACGATTCAACACCTCCCAAGCTTTCAAGACCAGCTTTCTCAACCAATATATCGCTCAGAATCGGAGACCTTTCAGTATTCAACAAATCACTACTTCCATTGATTTCAACAAAACTCGGAGTGAAATCTCTATCATCGCTAGAGATCCAATTATCGTCAGGTTCAACTCGTTCTTGAGAATCTTCCGACTGTGCACTTCTTAGTCTCTGGTAAGGATTGGAGATTGGAAATAGCGTTTTTTGCTCCGTAGCACTGCTCGGGGGTGATGTCAGAGTGTCACGATTGAATGTGACACTTTTAGAAAACTTTGAATGTCTTGCTGCATAGCCTTCGAGGGTGGGTGCTCTTATCAACCTCTTGAAATCTCTCGAGCCTAATACGGGCGATTCTTGAACGTCTTCTGAAAGTTTTTTCAGGATCGACTTGAGATTTCGTCGTTCCGCAGTCTCGTTAGATTCTGGGCTCAGTAGCGTTTGGGAGTCACTTGTCGATTGACTAGACAGAGTTGTATTTCTGCTGGTGTAATTATACGGTCGTTTAAATGAAGAGCTTCCTTCTGAATGGCATCTGATCAATACATCAACTTCTGCACAATTTTCTCCATAGTCAAAGCTCGAACGTCTCTTTTGTTTCACTTCATTTTCAAGTTGGGCGAGCTTTTGTCTTTCGTTCAGTATTTTTAATTTTTTGACAAACGGCAGTATACCATATTCTGGTGATAAGTCTTCCACTGAAACGTAGTTCTTATTCTTTTTGGCCGACAATGGTTTCGATATTTCTTCCTTCTTGTGAGAAGGTTCGTCTCCATTGATGGTTTCGGTTTCGATATCAGTGCTATTTTTGGTAATTGACTCTTGTGATATTGCGACGCTATCTTTGGTGGCATAGGAAGTCGATGCTGTTTGACTTTTTATAAAATCATACATTTCGACCTTATTTTCTAAACCTAAGTTATCACTATTGCTAATGTTACAACTAAGGGATGGCGTTATTGTATCGTAGGACGTAACGGGTGATGGCGAAGTCTTCCCTAATTCTAACTTAGATAAAGCTGTATTTTTGGCACTCGTATCAGTTTTGGCACTTTCCGTAACACAAGAAGGCGGTACAATTTTTTCCGAATTAATACTAGATTGCCGACTTGAGGAATCACTCAAAATTGCCGCTTTTTTGAGCATCGACCAGGGTTTCTTTGAGGCCTGGTCTATGACGTCATCCTTTGTTGGGCCTAAGTTACATTTAGTCTCATTAGATTGGCTCGATTTAGTGTCTAACTTTTTAACACTAGGAATTTCATCTCTTTTTGGCACAACGTTTGGCACAGGAGTCTCTTTTTGGCTCGGTGGGAGTCCTTGAAGCAATTTTAATTTGTCCCTAAAAGTAGTACCCACCGCTTTCACCGGTGATTTAATCTTATTAACAACACTTGCAGGTATTGATATAGTTTGTATTTGATTCGATTCGTTCGTCACTCTTTCACTTTTTAATATTAAAGGAACTTTGTCGCTTGTCCTGGGCATTTTGTCACAATCAGTCTTATCCTGGCTTAATGGTTGCGAAATTGAAGTTCCATCACTTTGAACTTTCATTATTTTATCTTTGAAACTCACTTTCGGCTTCAACGAAGAATCACTAGACCCTGAAGAATTTTTTCTTGAAGGCTTCCTCGTTGGACTCAGTGACTTTCCGGACGAGTTGGAACCTGAGCCTTTCTGGACTGGACTCAAAGTTTTCACCGTTGGACTTAAGGGACTCTTCAACGAACTAGGACTTATTGTGTCTGTACTGGACGGAGGGTTGCTACTGAGCATTATTTTTTCTATACCACTGGTCGAAGGTCCCAATAGAATTTTTTCCCTATCCTCCTTAGCTTTTAGTAATAACAGTCTTTGAAGCAATGGTAAACCAGCTCCAATAACTTCTGGGTCACTGTGTGTTAACACAGCTGGTGCGGATTGACATGGCGCTGGTGAGACTTGAAAAGCACTAATTCCATGATGTCGTGAAGCTTCCTTTTCTTCACGTTCCTGAAAAGTATGATGCCTTTTATTAAAAATTCTCTAAATACATTCCTGATACAAGTTCAACATATGTACATAGGTGCAAAACAACTTCACAAGAAATAACAACTTCAAATACTATTTAAGTAATGTTTTCATCATAAATTACATAAATATTATCATACTTGTCTCTCCTTGAGTAGTTTAAGCCGTGCTAACAATGGGAGACCAGCTCCCAAAGGAGATATTACCTTCTCATCTTTAGCTACCGAACTTGGTTCGGCACTCCCACTTGCTTCATCCTGAAAAAAGACAACAAATAAGTACATTCAAATGTTTCACTTGGCATGTCTGTGAATTATTGTATAAAATAATACTTCTGCATGATGATTTTCATCGCTCTCCACTCGGGGCATTCTCCGCAGCACTCCTTTCGAGCAGATATTTCCAACTGATCCGTCAGCTGCGGCACTTGCTAATGCTCTCATTTCTAAAGTATCACCATTTATTGATCTCCGAGTTGGACGAGATCTACTTCTAAGTGCATTTCTTAATCCCTGAAACATATTACAGAATTGATCGTTCAATGAGTTCTCGGGTGCAACAAATAGAATATTGGATAATATTTCATTACAAGTCTACCTTTACATCACTGCGTAGTCTATGTACAATTTTTTTTGGTCCACTATTATCACCATCTAATTTATTATCAATACTTTCACCTGTCAATTCAGCCATATTAAATATTGAATGTAACATATTTTTGTATTATGCAATACCAACAAACCTTTTGCTTTTCTCGAACAGTTTCTGGCTTCCTGTAAGCGTTTTCTACCTAAAGTTTGAAGTATTTCTTGTGCTTCTGGATAATCTTTCATTGCTGCCAAAACATCTTCACGTGACAGGGAAAAGAGTTCCGAATAACCAACAGATCGAACGTCGGCAGTACGTCTTAAAATATACATTTATTAATATATCACCCATTTATAAAGAACGAATATTAAAATATAATAATATTACTTATTCAATCCATCCAAATTAAGTATTCCAATTTCACCAAAAAAATCTCCGGCTTTCATCGTCGTTAAAACTCTCCCCGTTTCAGATATTACTTCCAATATACCATCAGCAATGATAAACATTTCTCGTGCGACCTCTCCTAATATATAATTTCACAATTTTTAATCAAAAAACAAGCATATAATGAGAAAAATATTTATATTTTTAAAAGTGTACCCTTTCTGCATATAGAATCGCCCGGAGTGAAAATGTACGCTTTCATTTTGAGCACTAAATCGTGAAGAAATTCCGGCTGGCATTCTTGAAATATTGTGACCTACATTTTTAACGTTGTATAAAGAACGGTCAAATAAATTCGCACATCGTAAATGTATATCTATATAAGTCGGCTATATGGTTTGATTAAAAAACCCAAGACATTTTTAATGAAATCTATATATTTACATAAGTTAATAAACCAAATTATCAATATTAATTTAATTTAATGTATAAATATTATATTCAAATATATTTATGGACATGTTTAATTCTTTAAAATCCAAATGCACTTAATTGGGAACTACAAAATAGCACATATACAATGTAAATACGCATTTGGTTACTGATTAGCTAACTTTTTTCATGAATTGATTCATTATAATATAAAAATATATTGAAAATGCTGCTTTTAGTATAATTTTACACTCATTCGACAGTTTTTATACCTTTTTTAAAACACTTAAGTTTACATGTAGAGCAAGTTCAGTTTTTAATTTATCCGGCAATAGACCCAAAGCTGTATTGATGTCACCACCACCTTGAATCCTTCCTCTGGACCACGAATAATCGTACCATCGTAGTACTCTACGTTTCATACCACCTGGCACCTAGAAAATATGAATGAAATCAAATCAAATTCTAGTTCTAATACAGGAATACTTTCATTAATTCAATAACACTCACTTTGTGATGTCTCATGTAAGTTTTTGCACCATCCAAAAGTCTTTCAAACTCTAATCGATTAGCGTTTCTGTTTGTGATCACATTTCCAACTTGACCCACTATGGTGGCAAAGATAAACACTCCAATCAAATAGCTCACTATTGTAAATATGTACCTTCAAATGAACACAAACGAATATTGTTGAGTATTTATTAAATAAAAATAGCAATACTATCTCGAATAAGAAGTTTTCGAACAGTGAACGATTTATATAAATTCAAAAATAATATAATATATATAATATGTAGGTATATTTACAAACGTTTGTTAATTAGCAAGGGAAAGAGAACTTCAACAGTAAATGGCTAAAAATTTTGATGGCTGTTCGAAAACTTTACTTTGGATTTTTTTATAATACATATAAGTTTATTATGTTTATTTCATCTTACCTAATCAAATTGTTAATGAATAGTCACTAAATATATTATTAATTTAATTGTAAAAAAAAGCACAATATATTTTATAAAAGTATATACAATACATTTGTGTGTGTTTTTGTTTATTTTATATTTTTGTAATAAGAATAAGACGAAAAATGATGTAAATCAAAATATGTGACAAAATATACACATCCAAAGTCTTGTATAAAAGTCAGCGAACAGCCTCCAAATTTCTGCCGCGGCGGTACAAACTTGCTAACAGCCATTTATATTCAAATAAAGTAAAAAAAAAAACAGTACAAAGATGTATGTATATAAAGAAAGGGAAGAAAGTATATACGAAAGAATGCCTTTCATGAAAAATGAACGCGCACGCTATATAGGGCTTTAGTATATTAGTTATGTGAAGGGAAAAGGAGGAGAAAAAGTTCAACTTAAAAAGTTAGCCGGTAACGTACAAACGTGGCACTATCCCGCATACAATATACATACACAAATATGCTCTTTACAGTTTGAGGATGTTGCCACGTTAGCATGGACGTTATCCAAAGATAGTAACGGGTGTAATGATGATGACATTTGGTGACGTACCCGCCATTGGACCTGAACTGCAGCAGACGGGACTTGAGGCCTCGCCTCGGCAGAGATTTGGGACCATCCGCTGACTGTGAGGCCCTAAAATAGGGCACGGTACGCGTGTTTAATACCTTTGCTCATTTAATACATCTTCACATACATATATCGATATGGACAAACATGGTATAACTTGCAATCGATAGAAAAAAAATACAGTTTTTACTCCGAGTGTGACGTCACACGTTCAATTGCTTAAAGCCATGTTTTATAAGATGTCTTGATTTAAAACAATATTTATTTTTTACTTTATTATTATTCATAAAACGAATTATTATTATTTTATAATTTATATCATATACACAGATGAGTAAAAATTTTATTTATTAAATTTTAAACATCGAAACGGTCGGGCTTGTGTTGAAATAATTAAAATGTATTTAAATTACATCTTAATGCATTTATGTTTTTTAATTGATTGTTTTAACACGTTTTTATAATATTAAATTGTTGGGTATTTATTCCATTGATTGTTAAATTGGTAAAAAAAAAGATAAATATTTCCATATACAAGTATGTATATAGTTCATTGATATTTAATGTATTTAATTGGTCAGTAACTTTGTATGACTGTTAATAACCGATTTACTTACTATTTACTATATATGGATTTAAATATATACATATGTCTGTTTATTTATCCCCCATGAAAATCTTGTTTTCAATTCAGAATCACCAAACTTAGTATATTATCTCCATGATACAGGCTTTTCATTCCAAATTGATCCTTTTTATTTGAAATTGATCCCTTTCAATGTCAATTTGAAATGAAAAAGGTTGAATTTGAATGAAAAAGGTTTAATTTGAAATGAAAAAGGGTCAACTTTGAATGAAAAACCTATAATATACTAATTTTTTTTAAGCCTATAATATACTAAATTTTGAAATTTTCTTCTTGTATTTCAAATTTCACCCACCCGAACAATTCCAGGCAATTTGAATGATTATTTATGTAATACACTGATATTTTTAAATGTCTATAAAAGTTACTAACCATTTAAATTGTTGAATAAAAAGAGGTTAGTAAAAATAGTTACAGTTTAATTGTCTTTATAATTTCACTAAATGTATTTGTTATTTTTTAGAATTTTTATTATTACAAAATAAAACGAAACACGACTAATACCCTTAATTTTTCCTCTCTAAAATACATATTATATAATATACCTATATTATAATCATTACATTTCGTTTCCAATCACTGAATTTGAAGTTTACTAAAAGTAATAGCACATATAATTTTAATATTTATGAACCACGTTAAGTTGGCTCTTTTGCAATTTTAGGGGTGGTAAAATTATTGCTTTTGATTATAACATAATGTAATATTACATGTCGAAATGTATTTTTTGTCCCATAAATCTAATGTGGATTTTATTAACCGGAACGCATAAAAGATTCGAAGATTTCTCGCAAACTCTGTAAAATTAAGCCTCTCGTAAATCATCAAGTTTATACTTATTATTATATTATGATTCTCCACAAGTCTACACAAGTTATCCGCTAATTTTATCATTTATATATATTATACGATGTTTTTTATCATTTTTTTCAATTAAGAAGAACAGACTGTTTACCTACATCAAAAAAATTCTCAACTTTAAAATCTAATGAATAATTTTAATATAAACAACAAAAATCCATTCACAACTTGTTATATAACATATTTGAGACGCACAAGTTTCATAATTACTTTCTCCGTCTTATATGACACAGATGTATCACAAGCAATACATTTTCAATTAAACTTACTCGGCATTAGTTTCAGGAGTTGGAAGGTCGCCTATAGTCGTGAGGGTGAGTGTGGACCAGTATAAAGATCCCAAGTATTTTCTCGTCAAAGTAGCATAGTCTCCAGGTCTGTGAGGATAAACCCAATCACCCTGAAATGTATTCATAATTTATTATATGTTACAATATGTTACACATATGACACAACATAATAATTTAATGATCAACACGAACTTGAAATCCTTCGGCTTCTGATAGCAAAAAATAGAAACAACCAAACCAATGCGCCAAAATCAATAGGATATGTATGAGATTAATCACGCGCCAAAAATTGGGATATACCGTTCTAGATTCGACTATATAATAACAGTTGATAGCTCTGTATACCTAAAAAAAATAAACAATTCTTCAATATACAAAAACATATACAGGATGAAGCAAAAACAATGAGACGATTTGTATATTGAAAGTAACACTAAAATCGAAAAGCAACTATTCATTAAGCACACTTTAATACATAGTATGACATTATGAATAGATTATAGACTGATAGGGTGAAGTCACATAGGAAGGAACGCGGCACGTGGTTCTTTTAGATACTTTTAAACATGCGAAAAAAATGTGGCATGCTTTGCACATATTCATGGCACGCCCAGCACACACCGTCCCAAAATCATCCCCTGGAGTGTTTTCGGTAAAATTTTATCCTTGCTTGACAGTGATCGATAACGGTGTATCCCATATTTGAAGAGATGTAGGAGAAGCTCCACAGGCAGCGGGGAGCCAAGCACACGACGTGCCGTTCTTCCCTATGTGACTTCGCCCGTAGACTGAGAAAAAGATTGATAGACTATACCCCAAAAGTGATTGATTGATGTCTGATAAATCTCATTTTACTTTGTGGCATATTGCTATTCTATATTTAATATGTAGTTTCGAAAGAGACTTTGTATGTAACTATGTAAGGTTTGGTTCGTAGAATCCGTGACGTCATTGAAAAAATTTAATTTTCTATTACGACGATATCGATATTGAATTTGATTCCGTTTTCGATTTCAGTTCTGATTTCCGGTTCCGATTTCAATTCCAATTTCGGATTGCGATTTAGAGTTATGATTTCTGGAAAAGACTTCGATAATGGTTTGATGTAGTTTATTGAAATGTAAAATTTGCACGTGGTGGTTCAGCGGAGCGTACGGAACACAAGTTGTCCGAACGCCGTCTGCTCGCTGACTCTGTCGACCGTCGCGTATTTCCGCTTGGGCCGACACTAATGCCAATTCGTCAATAATGCCAATCGACAATCAGTTAATAAGACTGTTTGCCACACGTCATTACAAAAGTCGGAACATAGTCCCACATAGGAAAACTGTTGAACAATACAGTTATTCTACAGAGTTACAGCATTACTGACGAGTCGTTTACAATAAATCATAGCTCTTAAAATAATTAAATAGAGGGTGAATAATGAAACCTTTGCCTCATCCAGTGTGAGGATAAAATCAATTTATTGGTTCAGTAATATTTCAACTTATAGGTATACCTCTGGTGAATGTTGTTTCTATTTACATTAAAATTTTTGAAATCTCCTTTGAAGCTGTGAATAAGCATTACAAGATAAGTTTACTTTAAAGAAGAGAGAGTGGACTGTATATGGTTTAAAACTTAAGCATTCCTCATCTTGATGTTAACTTAGACAATACAATGTTGACACTGTTACAGTTGTCAAGACAGATCAGCTATTACCGATCAACTAAACTTGATTAGTGAGTGTAATGCTCCTAAGTTAACTTGATTTCATCAACAAGTAGCACAAACATTGCTAAATTAAAAGTAAATTGGAAAGTCATTCATTCATTCCTACAAGCAGGAAATGAAGGCGAACTATGATTATAGATGTCTCTACGTTAAACATCGAAATGTTCAGTATTATAATATTTACTTATTCTATGATTCACATAAATACTATAAACAGTAAGAGTTAACTTATGTTTTCATAACAAGAAACATAAGACCTGCGGATGACTCCCGGCAGGTTATAATTAAGTAGACATGAAATAATTTAAGATGCTCCATTAAGTGTGGCTTGGAGACTAACATTAACAAATCATGAATCTAATTTTAACTGTCAAATTTGAACAGTTTATTTTAAACTCGGATATAATCCTTCCGAGTGATGACATGAGACAAGTCTTATATTATAAAGACAAAATGATTAGATTAAATTCGGAGATATATACTGCCGAATGTTAAAATGAAAATAGCTTAAATTATACACACAACACAATTAAAGTGAATTACGGAGTACTACTATTAACATTGAATGATTTAAACTCATGATTACATCTAATAAGTAATATGAGTTGGGGGTAGTGTCTTCGGGTTAAACTAAGCTACCGAAGTTGACGGAATTGAAGCTGCTGTTTCTCCTCCCTCTTGCTGATCTTCCTTCCTGTCAAGTGGTCCTTGTGGTAGAATCGGCAATGGCGCCACTAGATGACTGGACCGACGAAACTCTCCGCTGGCAGTAAAGACGTCGACGACTCGAACTCTGCCATCTGGTCCGGGATACAATTTAGTGACTCGACCCAAGACCCATCGGGTTGGCAGCATGTGTTCCTCCTTTAACAGGACCATTTGACCCACACTCAGATTGTTGCTCGAGTCCTTCTTCCATTTGTGTCGTAACTGCAAAGAATGTAAATATTCCGCCGACCAACGTTTCCAAAATGCTGCTGTGGTCAATTGTATCTGAAGCAGATTGGCATGGACATTAGTGTTATATTTAACCTCCATTGGAAGAGCGAGTAAGGATCTGCCAATTAAGAAATGTCCAGGTGTGAGGGGTAAAAGGTCTAGTGGATCCGAAGACAAGGGACTAAGAGGACGGGAATTCATGCAAGCTTCTATTTGAGTCAATACCGTACAAAATGATTCGAAATTTAAGGTGGTGGCCTTTAACACCTTGTTTAAATGAATCTTCATGGATTTAACCGCTGCTTCCCACAGCCCTCCCATGTGAGGCGCCCTTGGCGGGTTAAACTTCCAACGAATTCCTTCGGAGGCTACATACCGTAGTAGCTTCTCCTCATGAGGACGTTCGTAAATTAATTTTACTAAATTAACGAGTTCACGACTTGCACCGACAAAATTAGTAGCATTGTCGGAATATATCGTATTGGGCCTGCCACGTCTGGCTACGAATCTTCTTAAACAATTTAAGAAATTTGAACTCGTTAAGTCTCCGACAAGTTCCAAGTGAACTGCCTTACTGGAAAAACACACAAAGACACAAACGTAACCCTTAATTATCTTAGAATTCTTATTGCAACCACTCTTCACAGGAAAAGGTCCTGCGAAATCTATCCCCACATGACTGAAAGGAAAATTCGCAGTGGTACGTTCAAGCGGGAGTAATCCCATTAATCTATTGTGTGACAGTGGTTTATTTCTGAAACAAATGACACATGAACGCACCACTCCTTTGACAGTATTATGTCCGGCCAATGGCCAATAGGTCTGCCGCAATAACGACAGTAAGGCTTGAGTACCCAAGTGAATATATTTCAAGTGCGCATCTCGGACAATCATGTGTGTAAGTTTATGCTTATTTGACAAGATAATGGGTGACGTTGATAGAGTTGTTCCCAGAGGAAGTCTACTTCCAACACAAATTAAATTCTCGTGGAATAGAGGGGACAATTTAGCTAATTTACTGCTACTGGGAATTGGATGTCCCTTGCTCAGCAAACGATATTCCAATGGAAATGATTCCATTTGCGATAACCTTATCAAATTATTTAAAGCATCTTTTAATTCTAAAGCGGACGGTTCGTTATTTTCTTTAACGTTTAATTGTTTATTCCTTAGTGGCCGACGAACATATGATAAAACTCGAAGGAGTCTTGGAAGATGAGAATATTTATCTATCCAATTATTTTCCCTCACAAGGGTAGCGTTAGTGACTACCCTTCTCTCTGGAAGATCTATTGTGATCTCAGGAGGTCTTCGAGGCCATCGTGATTCGTCTAATTTCAACCAACTAGGGCCGTCCCACCATAACGAATTATGATTTAATTCTGATGGTTGAGTCCCTCGAGAAATTAAATCTGCTGGATTGTCTGTAGAGGAGACATGGTACCACTCAATGGGTTGAGATATTGATTGGATTTCGGCCACTCGATTGGCAACGAAGGTGGTCCATTTACATGACTCTCCTCTAATCCAATGCAATGCGACGGTTGAATCCGTCCAATAATATTTTTCATTAATATGAATTGTTAATTGGTCTATTGTTGACTTCATTAACTTTGATAATAACATAGCGGAGCACAGCTCTAAACGCGGAATAGTTACAAAACTGAGCGGAGCGACTCTCGAACGAGAACACACAAGATGACATTTGGAATTTCCCAATTGATCAGTACATTTTACATAAATACAAGCACCATAAGCTTTCTCGGATGCGTCACAAAATCCGTGTGCCTGTATATTAATGGCATTATTTAGTATTATCAATCTAGGAATTTTATAAAGTTTCATGACTGTATTGGATAATTGACAATCTTTCCATTTTTTGAAGATTGTCTGAGGAATGAATTCATCCCAACCAATGGTTTGTTGCCAGACAGATTGCATTAATATCTTATAATTAATTAACAATGGAGATAATAGTCCTAATGGGTCGAAGATCTGACTAATTACTGATAAAAAGTTTCTTTTTGTTATATTTTCAGTCTCGACTTCGGTTTGAACCTTAAATACAAAAACGTCTTCCCGCGGTTTCCAAAATAAACCTAAAGTTTTGTGTGATTCGTTAGAGAAGTTAAAATCTGAACAATCGTCAGCTTTAACATCCGTGATTATATCGGAGTTGTTCGATGTCCATTTGCTTAAGGGCATACCGGCTGATAATAATATGGTTTCCAGTTGAACCTTTAATAATTTACCAGCTTCAATAGTATTAGTTCCCGTGAGCAAATCATCAACATAAAAATCACGTTCGATCACTTTACTAGCGATGGGATATTTGTTTCTATTCTCCTCTGCTAACTGATTTAGACATCTAGTAGCTAAAAATGGGGCTGAAGCAGTTCCGAATGTTACTGTATTAAGCTTGTAATGCTTGAATTTACTCTGGGGATCTGTTCGCCAAATGATTCGTTGTACATTTTTATTTTTCTCTGCTATTTGAATCTGTCGGTACATCTGCTTAATATCCGCAGTAATCACGTATTTATGGAGTCGAAAGTTGAGTAGTAAACTTAACAAATCTGATTGGACACTAGGTCCCACCATCAAAATATTATTTAGTGAGATATTAGACGTTGTCTTTGCGGACGCATCAAAAACTACACGATATTTAGTGGTAAGGCTAGACTCCTTAACCACGACGTGATGAGGTAAATAACAATGAACCTCATGTGCCTCCGGAGGTTCACACTCTGACATATGTCCTAAATTTATGTACTCTTCTAAAACTTTATTGTATTCCATTTTTAAATTATTATTGGCTAAAAAACGTCTTTCCAAAGTTTTGTGTCTTTTCTCCGCAATGTGCAATGAACTTCCTAATACTACCGGGGAATTTTTATATGGTAAAGCTACACAAAATCTACCGTTTTTATCTCGTGATGTGTGTGCTTGGAAATGTTCCTCACATCTTTTCTCCTCAAGAGATTGATGTTTTACCATAGGAACCTGGTCGATCATCCAAAAGTTTTGAATGTGACTGTCTAATTGACTTAAGCCTATGTGGCTCTTCCCTGGAGCATTATTTACTTCGGGATATGGACCAACTATTGTCCATCCGAATTCGGTATCCTTTAAGATAGGCATACCTTTTCCTAACTGGATGGTTCCTGCTTTCATAGCATGAACGCAAATCTCGGCGCCGAGCAATAAATCGATTGGCGTCGGTTTATTCCAAAGGGGATCTGATAACTTGATTCCCGCTGGTATTGAAATTAACTGTTGATCCAGTTTCACAGTTGGAATTTCGCCAGTAATTTCTGGTAATACCAAACACAACACTTTGGTTGAGTAATTAGTGGTTGAAGACCTTATGGTCACCTTGGTGATGTGACGAATGCTACTTTCTTGATTAGCGATACCTACAATTTTTTGAGAGATTTTCTCTAATTTGAAGTTATTCTTCTTAGCGAAAGATGTGGTAACATAGTTGACTTGTGAGCCGGAATCTAATAATGTGCGACCCTTAACGACCGTTCCATTGGACGTTATAATGTCTACTTGTACCGTGGGTAAAATTATCTCCCTTTGAGAGAAATAAGTAGAATGAGCATTAATTGACTTCCTTCCCGTATTATTTGAACTAAATGTATCGTCCTGATGCAACAAAGTATGATGGTTTTGTTTGCACCTTAAGCAATTATAGTTAGACTTGCAATTTGTTATCTTATGCGATGAATTTAAACATTTAAAACACATGTTATTAGATTTAACGAATTCATTTCTTTCCATACTGGATTTTGCTTTGAATTTATCACATTTGCCTATGAAATGATTATTCCGACAAAATGCACATGCGTTTACCTTACTTGATGGGTTTTTATTCGCGACATGAGTTCTCCTGATTCGTTGACGGTTATGAGGGAATTCTTTCACCGTAATTACCGATGCAGTAGATTGTAATACGTTACATCTATTCTGCAGAAACGTTTCTAACTTCTCGTACGGTGGCATTTCTCTGTCAACCAGAGATGTTTCCCAGTCCTTTAATAAACTAAATGGTAATTTCCTTAGAACTAAACATGTTACCCATGGATCTAAAATTTCTCTCGCGTAACCCAACGATTCAATGTTTTTAATACACACTGTTACCTGATTCAATAGATTTCTCAATTCGATATGTGATTCTCTTGTGATTAATTTTAAGTCACAAAGTGAGTTAATCCTAGTTTTGAGATTAAGTCTTGGTAAATTATATTGCTTGTCTAAAATACTCCAAGCTATTTCGTAATTGTCTGAGCTAATATCTAAACCTGATACAGCTGCCAAAGCGGGACCGATTAAAGATTGATGCAAATATTGCAATTTCGTGACATTCGAATATTCCGTTTTGTTTCCTATTATATTCTTAAAAGCTTGTTGAAACGATTGCCATTCAGATGGATCTCCCTGAAATGTGGGAATGGTTAACGTCGGTAACTTATCTCTAGCAAATTTAATTGTTGCTTGCTCTACCTTTAGTTTACAATCTTGAATGGATTGTCTCTCTAATGCTGCTTTAAGATTTTGAATTGTCATTGTGATTATGTAGAACTCTTCGTCTATTTGATCCGCCTGCTCTATATCTGTGATGTTGTCTAAATACTCATAATGGAGTTTTTGGAGATAGTCGTATGCTTTTTCAATAAATTGATACTGTCCTTCATTTATTTCGGAGATTCTGTCTATTTTCTCCTGTAGTCTTTTAAACGCGCCCGAATACCTTAATTCTATTGACGTCATTGTAACTTCTACTTTATTTTCTTTCGCTAATGTTTTTATCGATTGAGTCTGACTTCGAGTCTGATGTATTCTAGAGCTTGACCTGTCTCTAATAGGTTCTACGTCCCTAGTTGGATTTCGACCTTTATGCGACTGGGAAGTCGAAGCTTCTATTTCCTCGTTTTCAGCACTTGACATTTGTTTCAGAAAGTTGCACTATTTCGTCTCATAAATACAGTTATTCTCTACTATAGCTGTCAATTGAACTATTCGTAGAGATAAGGTAATAATATTCAATGATTCACCGTGAATCTTAATATTCTACTTTAACTATTATCACCAGAATCTATCCAACATATTTTGGAAGAAATAACAACCCTAAATTGGTGGGTGCTTGATTTAAACCACTTTGGGGCTACAAGTCTTGTGATTTATTTTAAATCACCACTGTTTCATCACACATTATGAAACAAAGAGATCTACCGATGTATGAATATGCCGGTATGTACTTGATTTAATCCACTTTGGGGCTACAAGTGTAATTCCACATTTATCGTGGAAGGGGGGGGGGGGGAGGGTGTTTCTACACACATTAAGAAACAAAGATCTACCGATATGAATATACCGGTATGTACTTGGTTTAAGCCACTTTGGGGCTACAAGTATAATTCCACATTTATCGTGGAAGGGGGGGGGGGGAGGGTGTTTCTACACACATTAAGAAACAAAGATCTACCGCTATGAATATACCGGTATGTACTTGGTTTAAGCCACTTTGGGGCTACAAGTATAATTCCACATTTATCGTGGAAGGGGGGGGGGGGAGGGTGTTTCTACACACATTAAGAAACAAAGATCTACCGATATGAATATACCGGTATGTACTTGATTTAATCCACTTTGGGGCTACAAGTATAATTCTCCACGTGCTTTGCTAATTTTACACTACATCTGATTTTACACTTTTAATACGAAATTCGATGCGACCGATGAAACATTCCTTCGTAGCGCGATATTATTTTATACAATCGCGTTAATTAATTGTTATACTTTAAAACATATTTTAAAACTGACCTACCCACATGATTGCCTTTTGAACAGATTGCCTGAGATTGAATACATTCACTTACTTGAATATCCTTTACGATGTTTATGTGATCGTTCCGATAATTTTGGATTACCTCTGTGTCCCATGCGTCTTTGTAGGTTATGTTTTTATTTATATATTTTCTGCGTCAATCACGCGGTCATGTACCTCTGTACATCAATTAATATATTGCTGAAATAGAAGCAAACATGTTATTAGTATTGGAAAGGTATGGATAGTAACAAAGGAACGATACCGATTTCTTAATTGACATCCATTTTTTCTCGACCACGTTTTTTCCTATTGGTTTGTCCGTTTGGTGTTGTGGCCTAGGTTACTGGTGTCCGGTTCGAAGTGACCATCATGGAAAAGACTTCGATAATGGTTTGATGTAGTTTATTGAAATGTAAAATTTGCACGTGGTGGGCCAGCGGAGCGTACGGAACACAAGCTGTCCGTACGCCGTCTACTCGGTGACTCTGTCGACCGTCGCGTATTTCCGCTTGGGCCGACACTAATGCCAATTCGTCAATAATGCCAATCGACAATCAGTTAATAAGACTGTTTGCCACACGTCATTACAAAAGTCGGAACAATTTCCAATTACGATTTCAGTTGCAGTTCCGAATTATTTTTTCAGTTCCGGTTCCGAATGCTTTTATCAGTTCCGGTTCCGGATACCTGTTTCAGTTCCGGTTCTGGATTCCGATTTCAGTTCCAATTTCCAATTCTGATTTCAGTTACGACTCCTAATTCCTTATTCAATTCCGATTCCCGACTCCTAATTCTGTTTGGCTGACGTTTTTTTTTTTTGGATTCAAATAAATTTTGTTTACTATTAAATGTTTAAGCGGTTTATATTATAAGTACTGAGCGAAGCCGGGCAAAACCACAATTTGCTTTGTGAATATCTCAATTAAAATGATTTTCTTTCAAGATATCAATCGTTTAATTGACTCTCCCTGTACGTACATATTATATTATACAGTTGAGGAAACTCACTTTCATGAATCTGGGAAACCTCAGCATTGGATTTGTGCCAAAACGCAACTGGAGCAAATCGAGCGGGGTCAGAGCTACTAAGTCCATGAGAAAAGCTCTGGAATTCAGATAGTGTCCTGCCAGTTTCCTGGAGTCATAAACCATCAAGCCCTGCTCCAGATAGCCGGTCCTCAATTGAACCACCAGGTCAGCCGCAAACACCAAGTCCGTGAAACAGTCGCAGGAAAACCAAACAGTCGATGCCAATGCCTGGTTGAAATGATTATAAGGACATATTAATTAGAAAAAAATATATTATTTTCATTAAATCTAATTAAAATCAATATTTATATATACATATAAAGTCAAATGTGTCCCATCGTAATGGTCGTTTTCGGATCAATATCCGTAGCGATAGTCTTAAAATAAGTACAATTTCAATTACCTTTAAGCTTTTATTGTGTCGTTGGGTTCGATTTCGCTTTAATTAAAATTTAATTGTCTTATTCATACTATTGATTTTGAAATGTTTATTTAATACTTAGAAATGTTCAAATAATTAAAAATAATTGTAATGTTTACATATATATAATACGTATTTTCATACATGAATAAATTAAATTAAAATATAAGTTATTTGTTTTAAATACATCATATACAATATTTTCAGTTGGCTGGATAAACATTAAAATACCTTCACTATTCGCTTACATATGTATATTAATTTGAATTTTCATTTGGTGCAAATACATATTTTACAAATAAAATTAAAAAAATTACGGTAAAAAAAAATCTATACATATATATTTACCTAGGTATACATATATGTATACAATATTTATTTATTTCTTATATAATATTTCATGTAGATGTGAAGCATTTAGATTTAGATGCCAATATATCAAAAGCTAAAAGAAGACCTAAATTCGCAACACGTACTGTGGTACACCTGAGCCAGGATATTCTTTATAAACGTTCGCAATATCTCTTCATTGACATTCAATATAATTTAACAACAGAATTATTACCTTATCGGATTTGAAATCGTTCATTCCAGATACAATATATAAAATTGATACTTTACCAGCTTTATTCCCGATAACTAACCACCCGTCGGATAGATCGGCGATATACTCGGTTGACGTTTACCAAAGTATTATATGCATACCGAAACGGCCGTAAAATTCAAACTAATGGGCGAACATCGATTGGCAACGACCAAAATGGGTCAAATAAATAGACGAACGTCTCTGCGCGAAGAAAAAATAAATAAAAAGCCTGAAAGAGCTGAAAATTCATAGGTACGAGCGCGGACAGAATACCCAATGCAAAAAAAGCCCATTCGGAACGTTTCCTTTTGTGCCCTGTATAAGAAACCGACGTTTTTATTTATGTATTATCGGAAAAAACTTCGGTAGAATTATACAGCACTAGCTATAAGCATTACATAGCCAATTGTTGCAAAAATATAATATTTATATGTATTCAAATTTTAGCTTTATTTGTTCCATTTAATCTAATCTTCTACTATATAACGATTAATATTTATTTGTTTGCCTACTTTAAAAAATTTATATACATACATACATATGTATGTATGTACATATGTACTATCTAATTGTACCTACTATTACTATTTTTTGCTTTCAACTTTCATTCATCCGGGAAACGCCGATCAATTCCTCTTTATTATATAGACGCTCAAGTTTATCGACGAAACGTGTACAATATTCTGAACAGTCTAGAACACGTTTACATCACAAATTCATACAAACATACTAAAATAACAAACTCGTCAAATCCCCATTGAAACCTTACAGTATCTTCATAGCGTATGTAAATATATATGTATGTAAGTGGTTTGACTTTTTTTACAAAATATTTTAAAATTACATTTTTAAGCACTGAACACTCTCAGTTTTTAATTAAACGTATAAAAAGTATCGTTTAAAAATTTGAAAGCAGCTGTTAAATTAAGGTTTTCTCGAGCGTTTAAGATATGAGATCAACCTTAGGGCTTTTGGGACCTTTCTGAAAATTCCCTCAATTTTCTCGCAATTCGCGAACAAATTTTATCGGTCGGGATATTCGTTCAATTTTGCATGTCGTTATTATACGTACTACCTGTCTATTGGTTGAAAATATATGTATTTTAATATTTAACACTACATTTTTCGTAGCTATCATTTATCGTACCTACATACATAGGACAAAAATCACATTTAAATTTACATTAATTTAAATAAAATTTTATTAACAGTAGGTACATAAAAGTATGAAACAATATAAAATGATGCTATTTTAATATTATTTCTGAAAATATTAAAATCGTGAATGTCTATGCAGATTTGACCACACTGTGCGGCGGTGAAAATCTTTATAATTTTTTATTTATTTAATATTCTAGCCAAAGTGGCTTACAAATATTGTTTTATTTAATTACAACTGTATGAGATATATGTAGAGAATTACTGGAAAAATAGAGCCTAATCCATCGACGTATGTTATTACTTTATTTTTTTATATGTATATATACATATATATATTTTTTTTTATTTCAATCGAATATGAACACTCGCTGTACAGATCGTTCCAAATCGATGAGTGTACTAATACATATACAATACAATAATACAAACAATACAAGCACTTTATACAATGCGAATTCATACAAACATCATCCACAGTGACATCTATGGAGAAATTTTTGCAGCAGTTTTTAAAAATTGTCTAACCTCAAGCGCTGAATAACTTGAGATTTGCAAGAGAGATCTGAAAGGAGATGCCAATTCACATGAAATTTTTCAATAAAAATCAGAAAAATTGGCAAACTCTGATAGGAAACGATCGACCTGGAGTCACAAACCAAGGTATGGCCAACAGCTACTAGTGGGAACCGAACCGTGAACACTCTGCTCGAAAGCATAATATGCTAACCAGGGCCTACGATAGGGGGGGAAGGGTATGCAAATAACCTGGGCCCGGCTTTCAAAAGGAGCCCGGGGGCCCCGCAAATAATATGTATATTTTCAGCAAAATTATAAAAGCATTCTTTTTTTAGGCCTTTATACTCTTGGGGTTTTTTGAACACTAAGCAAAATGGTATAACTATTTTCAAGTAACGGATTTTACCTACTTATGGCATTATAAAATTTAGGGAAAGATCCGTTCTGGTGTTCGTCATTATGTCAAAAACAAATTAGTAAAGTAACCCTTGGCCGATTCAAGCAGGTAACTAGCAGACTACTACTAGTCTACGCCACTGGTGGTATATACATATATATAAATATACATACATCAGGCTTTTGCGTTGAAAATAAGAAAAATGCTTTTAATTTTGACCGTGTGGGTCGGT
Source organism: Arctopsyche grandis (assembly GCF_051622035.1). NCBI lineage: Eukaryota > Metazoa > Arthropoda > Insecta > Trichoptera > Hydropsychidae > Arctopsyche > Arctopsyche grandis. Next base: position 1,055,487 of record NC_135355.1, read on the forward strand.
TGGTAATTGATCGATCAATTACAAGAGGCATGGTGAAAGTTTGAGTGTCGTTTGTGCTACTTATAGAGGTGTTTCCCTTAGGAATTCCCGTCTCCTCTTGTGTAAGGCAACACCTCATTTCCTTAAGAGTCCCCTGGCGAAGGAGAAGGCGAAGACGCCTTGGAATGTTCATTACTTCGTTTTAAGCAGGTGGCAGCTTCGGAAAATTTATTCTAAAGGCAATACAGGTGCGCGATTTGAATTATCGCCTCGGAAAAGCCGCTTTGCCAATTAAGCTCCAGCCGGAAAACGAGTTACGCGTTGTTTTCGGAATTCGATCAAACAAACAAACGTTTAAACTATCGGCACAATTGGGTTAATCACCTCCAGCCTGATATAGAAGTCTCGAAATGCATGCAGTATGAATATCCGGAATAGTATTGGAGAAATAGTACAAGCTATTTCGTTTTAAAACAATATAACGGGCAGCATTACAATAACGAACTGATCTTTTTCCATTGTGAGAGACATCCTTCTTCATATTTTTCTTATAAGTAAAGAGCGGACCAACTTTGCACCATTCATTGTTCATTGTTCGTCGTGCTTTTTTTATGCTCTCTAGCTCTGTAGTTTACCCCGTTTCCTGGAAAATAGACCCAAAACGCTTCCGGTCTTACCTCTACTTATAAAGATGCTTCGCTAATACTAAGGACAACATTTGATATAGGAAAAGGGGACCTTTCTCCTCACTCAAATCTTACTCAAGAATGGTTTTACTGATCAGTCCGAAAGTTTTCCAAAACGTTTCCGGTCCTATATCTACTTATAAGGATGCTTCGCTAATACTAAGAACAACGTTTAATGTAGGAAAAGGGGACCTTTCTCCTCACTCAAATCTTACTCAAGAATGGTTTTACTGATCAGTCCGAAAGTTTTCCAAAACGTTTCCGGTCCTATATCTACTTATAAGGATGCTTCGCTAATACTAAGAACAACGTTTAATGTAGGAAAAGGGGACCTTTCTCCTCACTCAAATCTTACTCAAGAATGGTTTTACTGATCAGTCCGAAAGTTTTCCAAAACGTTTCCGGTCCTATATCTACTTATAAGGATGCTTCGCTAATACTAAGAACAACGTTTAATGTAGGAAAAGGGGACCTTTCTCCTCACTCAAATCTTACTCAAGAATGGTTTTACTGATCAGTCCGAAAGTTTTCCAAAACGTTTCCGGTCCTATATCTACTTATAAGGATGCTTCGCTAATACTAAGAACAACGTTTAATGTAGGAAAAGGGGACCTTTCTCCTCACTCAAATCTTACTCAAGAATGGTTTTACTGATCAGTCCGAAAGTTTTCCAAAACGTTTCCGGTCCTATATCTACTTATAAGGATGCTTCGCTAATACTAAGAACAACGTTTAATGTAGGAAAAGGGGACCTTTCTCCTCACTCAAATCTTACTCAAGAATGGTTTTACTGATCAGTCCGAAAGTTTTCCAAAACGTTTCCGGTCCTATATCTACTTATAAGGATGCTTCGCTAATACTAAGAACAACGTTTAATGTAGGAAAAGGGGACCTTTCTCCTCACTCAAACCTTACTCAAGAATGATTTTAATGATCAGTTCAAAAGTTTCCCAAAACGCTTCCGGTCCTATCTCTACTTATAAGGATGCTTCGCTTATACTAAGAACAACGTTTGATGTAGGAAAAGGCGACCTTTTTCCTCACTCAAATATTACTCAAGAATGATTTTAATGATCAGTTTAAAAGTTTCCCAAAACGCTTCCGGTCCTATCTCTATTTATAAGGATGCTTCGCTAATACTAAGAACAACGTTTAATGTAGGAAAAGGGGACTTTTCTCCTCACTCAAACCTTACTCAAGAATGATTTTACTGATCAGTCCGAAAGTTTCCTAAAACGCTTCCGGTCCTATCTCTACTTATAAGGATGCTTCGCTAATACTAAGAACAACGTTTAATGTAGAAAAAGGCGACCTTTCTCCTCACTCAAACCTTGCTCAATAATGATTTTACTGATCAGTCCGAAAGTTTCCCAAAACGTTTCCAGTTCTATCTCTACTTATAAGGCTGCTTCGCTAATACTATGAACAACGTTTAATTTAGGAAAAGGGGACCTTTCTCCTCACTCAAATCTTACTCAAGAATGGTTTTAATGATCAGTTCAAAAGTTTCCCAAAACGTTTCCGGTCCTATCTCTACTTATAAAGATGCTTCGCTAATACTAAGAACAACGTTTAATGTAGGAAAAGGGGACTTTTCTCCTCACTCAAATCTTACTCAAGAATGATTTTACTGATCAGTTCGAAAGTTTTCCAAAACGCTTCCGGTCTTATCTCTACTTATAAAGATGCTTCGCTAATACTAAGGACAACATTTGATGTAGGAAAAGGGGACCTTTCTCCTCACTCAAATCTTACTCAAGAATGATTTAAATGATCAGTTCAAAAGTTTCCCAAAACGCTTCCGGTCCTATCTCTACTTATAAGGATGCTTCGCTAATACTAAGGACAACGTTTAATGTAGGAAAAGGGGACCTTTCTCCTCACTCAAATCTTACTCAAGAATGGTTTTACTGATCAGTCCGAAAGTTTTCCAAAACGTTTCCGGTCCTATATCTACTTATAAGGATGCTTCGCTAATACTAAGAACAACGTTTAATGTAGGAAAAGGGGACCTTTCTCCTCACTCAAATCTTACTCAAGAATGGTTTTACTGATCAGTCCGAAAGTTTTCCAAAACGTTTCCGGTCCTATCTCTACTTATAAGGATGCTTCGCTTATACTAAGAACAACGTTTGATGTAGGAAAAGGCGACCTTTTTCCTCACTCAAATATTACTCAAGAATGATTTTAATGATCAGTTTAAAAGTTTCCCAAAACGCTTCCGGTCCTATCTCTATTTATAAGGATGCTTCGCTAATACTAAGAACAACGTTTAATGTAGGAAAAGGGGACTTTTCTCCTCACTCAAACCTTACTCAAGAATGATTTTACTGATCAGTCCGAAAGTTTCCTAAAACGCTTCCGGTCCTATCTCTACTTATAAGGATGCTTCGCTAATACTAAGAACAACGTTTAATGTAGAAAAAGGCGACCTTTCTCCTCACTCAAACCTTGCTCAATAATGATTTTACTGATCAGTCCGAAAGTTTCCCAAAACGTTTCCAGTTCTATCTCTACTTATAAGGCTGCTTCGCTAATACTATGAACAACGTTTAATTTAGGAAAAGGGGACCTTTCTCCTCACTCAAATCTTACTCAAGAATGGTTTTAATGATCAGTTCAAAAGTTTCCCAAAACGTTTCCGGTCCTATCTCTACTTATAAAGATGCTTCGCTAATACTAAGAACAACGTTTAATGTAGGAAAAGGGGACTTTTCTCCTCACTCAAATCTTACTCAAGAATGATTTTACTGATCAGTTCGAAAGTTTTCCAAAACGCTTCCGGTCTTATCTCTACTTATAAAGATGCTTCGCTAATACTAAGGACAACATTTGATGTAGGAAAAGGGGACCTTTCTCCTCACTCAAATCTTACTCAAGAATGATTTAAATGATCAGTTCAAAAGTTTCCCAAAACGCTTCCGGTCCTATCTCTACTTATAAGGATGCTTCGCTAATACTAAGGACAACGTTTGATTTAGGAAAAGGCGACCTTTTTCCTCACTCAAATCTTACTCAAGAATGATTTTACTGATCAGTTCGAAAGTTTTCCAAAACGCTTCCGGTCTTATCTCTACTTATAAAGATGCTTCGCTAATACTAAGGACAACATTTGATGTAGGAAAAGGGGACCTTTCTCCTCACTCAAATCTTACTCAAGAATGATTTTAATGATCAGTTCAAAAGTTTCCCAAAACGCTTCCGGTCCTATCTCTACTTATAAGGATGCTTCGCTAATACTAAGGACAACGTTTGATTTAGGAAAAGGCGACCTTTTTCCTCACTCAAATCTTACTCAAGAATGATTTTACTGATCAGTCCGAACGTTTCCCAAAACGTTTCCGGTCCTATATCTACTTATAAGGATGCTTCGCTTATACTAAGGACAACATTTGATGTAGGAAAAGGGGAACTTTCTCCTCACTCAAATCTTGCTCAAAAATGATTTTAATGATCAGTCCGAAAGTTTCCCAAAACGTTTCCGGTCCTATCTCTACTTATAAGGATGCTTCGCTAATACTAAGGACAACGTTTGATATAGGAAAAGGGGACCTTTATCCTCACTCAAATCTTACTCAAGAATGGTTTTACTGATCAGACCGAAAGTTTCCAGCTTAGGGGAGAAGATTCAATCAACCCTACCTATAGATTGGAACCCTCCTAGTTGCGAAGGTGGCTGTTGAAACTTTGCAAACTTAATACTGTTGCATAAGGGTGGGTGGAGGATGTAAACGAAAGGCCAAAGTCGCTTAACAGCATTTATTGGGTGATTAAGGAGGTCCACACACAGCCAGTGCTCCTTTCAGAATGCTCCCCCATGCCAAGTGTACTTCCTTTTAAAGGACAGGTTGCTAACTGTAGCGTCCTCGACCCGTCTGTTTACCTATTGTTTAGTCACGTATGGTCTCACGGTCTTGGGCACGCAGTCTCACGCTTTCGTCTGGATTCTGAGAACTACCGGGGATGCCTCTCGGCCTAATCCGAGGGTCTCCATTGTCCACTTCCGAATGCACTTTAGGCGGCGTATAATCTCCGAATGCAATTAACCGCTTACTTTTATCTATGCCTACGCTATAATAGTTACATAGTTCGTGTAACATGGATATATAATAACGTTCCTCTATTGCCCAGGGTTGATCGAAGTTTTTTTTCACACTAAAGTACATCAAATTCAGCGGCTCCATTAAGTATGCAGAAATACTTGAATTTATTTTGATTTGTATTTATCATTTACACAGCCAGCTTTGTAAACACAGACATTTGCAAAATATTTACAAAATATATGTACATCTGCCGGATTTTCTATTGACTCTACTAAAAGACTTTGCAAAATTTAAGCGCATTAAAATTTACGACGGTTTCATATTTCCACGCGAAACTGTGTGCAAACAAGCAAACTTTTCCGCGTACACAGGTAGCAATATACATACATATATGAACATATAAGTAATTCAAGTTTCTGGAAACTAAACAACGTTGCGAAAAATTGGATGATTTTTATTTAAATTTTGTCGATTTGAATTATTATATTTTCATATGAAACCTGTTACATAAGACGTCATATATTTTTTTATTTTATTTTTATTTTTATTACATACACACATCATATGTGCCATGACACGAACTACCCCAAGGCGACACATGTGGTTAGATTGTTTTTTTTTCATTTTATATAATTACATAAAATATAATTCATACGCAGAAAATTTGCGAAAAATGTATTATGTACATACTTAGGTAGCATTATTTTTTTGAAATTCAATAAATTCGAGAAGCTGGAATTTTCGAGAAGCTGAGAGGGAGGATACCGATTTACTGAATCGCCACAACTAGGGATTTCAATACCGAAAGTACCGATACCGGTAGTATCGGTATTTAACCGAAAGTAAGCCTTTGGTAATACCGGTATAAAAAATAGAAATACCGATAGCATCGATTTTTTATTTCCATGGCTAAAACTTACGATAGCGACTGATGCGTATATAATTTGTAAACGCGATATTGAGCGAGCTATTATTTTATAAATGGTTTTCGATCTCAATTTATTTTATAACGTGACACGTCTGTAAAATTGTTCAGTCTCAATTGTTCAATCTCAGCCCCCTTACCCCCCTGTGTCTCAAGTTTTCAAACCTTTTCAATTTTAATCTAAATACGAAAATATATATTGATTTTTTAAATTACGTACATACATTGAAAATGTGATAGTATACATAATATTGTATGGTACATTTTCAGTACGATATATATGTACATATACAATGGTGACACGACAGGGAATATTTTTCTAATTAGTGTATGGAAAAAAATACATTATTTATTTTTTCAACAACAACTACATAATTCCCCAGCTGATGGTTGACTCCTCGTTTGTATATCCAGTGAATCTAAAAATCATTTAAAAAAAAACACAAGTTTCTACAAAACATCATAATCCTTTATACGTGGGACGTACCTACTTTACAAATTTGTACCCAAATATCTTGTATTTGAATGTTTGTGTTTAGTGTATTTTTCAAAAAATACAAGCGGTGCTCAGGATATCGAAAGCAATGTTTTTTTTTTAAATAAATATTAATTAATTTAAAACGAATACCGAAAGTACCGGTAATACCGGTATCGTTATTTTTTTTTTTATTTGGATAATATCAGTATTTGAAAATAGGGTATTTTTTTTCACAATTTCTAGTCACAACAATTTAACTAGAAAATTCGGAAAATTTTAATCAAGATCACAAGATCTCGCCAACAGCGTATTTTGGCCGGGACTTGAACCCACGACCTCTAAAATGCACCACAGTTGAAATTTTGCGTATTTTTACCACGTCTCCGACAGGCCGATTAAAATGAATGGTAAAATAATATTAAGATATGTATGTATAGGCATACCTGAAGTTCTGGAAAGCTCTGGCGTACAATGAGTGTCCAGAGATTGTACAAAACACAGCCGGTCAATAGCCACAGCCAGTAGAAGAAGAAGTTCTCGTCAGGGTTGACGACCGAGCGGGGGGGTCGGACTGCTCGGCGTCTCCTTCGGGACACCCCTGGAGCCCCCGTGCCCCCCGGGCCCCCACCTGTGCCTCCGCCCTCCGACCCGGTGTCTTCAACCTGAACATTAATCAATCTTAAGCATAGGCAAACACACATTCAACACCTTTTTATCATTATTTTTCAATTTTTAAATTCACCTGAAAAATTTCATAAATTTTAATTATTTTTTTTAATTAAATATAGCCTTTTAAAACCGGTCATAAATCATTTTAAATTTTTACACATTTAGAAATTAAATATGAAATCTTTTGATAATTTGACCTATGTACATCCAACTTTATGTGCGTATTACATAATTGGCTTTGTTATCACTTCGTTCAAATACTCGATAAATCGTGAAAATTTTCCGCGATAGAATGTTATTATTATTATCTTAACTTATGGATTATTGTTAGCTTAAATTTTAATCGAGACTGAGTTACTGACATATATGGTCATTATTTTCATTAAAAAAGATTAAGAAAACTAGCGAACGATGATAAAACACAAATAATTGCTAAAAATTTTAGCATTATGTGTGTGTGTGTGTGTGTATCTGTGTAACGAAAGAAAAAAACTTATATATTGTATATATATTGTTTGCTACCAATGTATCCTCTAAGCAAGTCACTGAGCTATTGATAATATTTTTAATTAATTAATTTTTCTATTGGTGTTTTATATTGTTTATATGTAGGTAGTTTTTAGCATTTTTTTCATATTAAAAAATTAAATTTAAATATTAAATAAAATATATTTAAAATTCGACCGCGTGCGGATCGAACACAGGACCGACACATTTATTTTTTTTTATTTATTTAATAAATTAACATGCCCATGTGATATTTCATAGTCCATTATAAACTTGTCTTTAAGCCTTAATTTATCAAGACTGCACTTTTCTAAGTGTATATTAATGCATGTTTATTAAATTTCGTACATTTTTTTTTATTTATGAAGAATTTAATTTAAATTTAAATCTAAAGCCTGGTAGCAAAGCCTCTTTGGATAATTTTTAATCCTGTTAGGACGTGAAGCAATTTTTGCATAATTAAGGGGAGAATGTTTGACATCACAGAAGATAATGCATATTAAAGGAGCTTTTAAAAACCGTTTAAAATTTTTCACATAATACTCTTCACTCAATCTTTGACGTATTAAATTAACTTTTGATGTAAATTTGCATTCGAAAATTTCGCTCAAACGAATTTATTTGGTATCGGGAAAATTATAATTGAATGAAGTTTCAATTTATATTATGAAAACATGTTTCTTACATTTGATTCGCCTTGTTTTCTTTCAATTTTGTACGATCTTAGACGTAGTATATTAAATTACTAAAATATATAAACATTTTCTCGATTATACGAGGTACATTCACATGTTTGTTTGTGGTACAAATGACCTGTTGAAATTCGATCGAATACAAAACCCCTTAAAGCTCGTTTTTCATCACAACATGAAAAGTTGCTTTGCCGTCGGAAAATTAAAATCGCGGTAGCAACTGGATTAAAAAAACGTTGTAAATGTTATCAAAAAAAAAAATGATTAAGTATACGAAGTAAAGAGGAAGAGAGGAGGACGTTTAAATGGGTTATCGGATTACTTGGCCGTGTCAAGAGCAGATTTTTATGAAAACGCGATAAAATCTAGCGAGGAGTTTCCCAGAGACCGAAAAGGGAATACAAATTCAATATGATGGCTGTCAGATCAACGTGCAAGTGAAAATAAAATAATAATAGGAACAAGATGAGTAATAATAGCGTGGCATCAGCACAAAATACCTAATTAATCAGAACATGTGCTCAAATAATAATAATAGATCGGGAAATCCAACAACAAAGATGTAAATTTTTCTAAAATAAAAAGAATAAACGCTTTATTGTGCTCGAAGATTAATAATCGCATGATTTCTGAAAGATTTAAATATTTTGAATCTATTAATTGGGGTTATTTGAACTTAAATTGTACTCCGATAATTTACAAACACTTCGACAACTCAAAGATTTAAAATGTCATTGATCAATTTTTGTTTTCAAAAATTTCGAATGATTGCATATGAATGATATTGTTTACAAGTTTAGCTGTCATAAGTGAAATTTAAATGTTCAATCATATAAAAAAACTCGCAGAGTAACCGTTAGATCACCCCTTATTTGTATCAAATTTGATATATGAAATAAAGTATACGTAATTTTATCGATAAAAAGCTAAACTCACAGTTTCCTGGGTCTCTGGTATCTGCCTGGTGGAAAACCTTTTCAGAAAAGAATCCTCCCTCTTCAGGGGCGGTTTCTTTTGTATTGTGGAAATGGCTGAGCTCAGCTGGACAGTTGTTCGCAATTTCATCCACCTCTGATTTGATTTAGTTCTAAATCACACACAAATAATTCGCATCATAATATATTCAATCAATCGATACATTTGTAATATATATGTCTACAAGTGAAAGTGGTTAATTTTCACACCAGAAATCACACAAACGATACCTTAAATGTTTATCGAAACAACTTCAATTAGATATACAATAAAAAGAGAGCTAGAATAATGAAAATACAAAACAAAAATAGATAAAAATTTCAAATATCGTGCTTGAAAATATATTTTATTCATTTAATTTATACATACATATGTATGTAATATTAAATGTCATGCCTCGAAACTTCAACCACAGGAGAAAGTCTAGAAAATTCTATACAACAATGAAATTCTAACACTTATCAAGAAAATATGTCAGTATCGTCACTATATTCCGAAATGCATTAACGACAGCAGAAAAAAAACTATATTCATTTTAAATACACTACGCAAAATCCGAAGAAAAATCTACGACTATAAAGTCAATTTATACTGCAAAGATGAATATTTAAATTGATGTAAATATGTGTGTAATATTATCATCACAGTTTCATGACAATGTTTACTCGAAGATGATTCATATCATATCAAACTAACACTCAAAAACAAAGTAGAAAAGTAAAGTGAACACAATTTCGTACAAATATAAATGATGTACGATATTGTACAAACAGCAATATCGGAAGAGTTAAAGAAATCACCAACACCAAAACTCAGCATCCATGTGAAACTATCTAAAGAAGGATTAGTTAAGAAACAGCGATCGATCACACGATTCCTAAAATACATGTATGTATTTATGTATGTGAAAAAAAAAAGAAAAGAAAAGCAAGAAACACAGCGAGCAACCTGAAAGAGATGTGGTCATGATCTGAACCTTTTGATTTTCCTTAACGAATAATAATAGGCCATAACGGCCTTGATGTTTTTCCAGTTTTGACTACCAGACAATTTTCCGGCCTCGTCCTCTGCGGCGGCGGCCTCTTCGTCGAGGTTTTCCTCAGTGCCGTAATTTTTCCCGTTCAAATTTCCATCTTCGTCTTTGGATAACAGCTTTTCTTTCAGAAGAGATTTTCTATTCGCTTTCGTGTTACAAATCCCCTTTTTAATACTCTTCCTGAAATTTCAGGTTAAATTGAAACACGCCTCCCTTATCCACTCACACCATTTAAGTCATAGAACGAAAACGTTTATAATTCACTGAGACACCACGTCGCCGAGTGCTTTCAAATTTAACAAAATTCCACAATGATTTATATGTATTATGCATATAATATATATACAGTATCGATCAACGTAATCCCAACAATTTTAAATGCCTTTCAAAAACAAAATTAATTGACATTCAAAACTTCAAATATTCTGTAAGCTTCTGTTACATTTAAATAATATTTCTATGTTAGTAAATAATTGACATAAAACAGAGAAATGTTATAATATGTAATATAAGTGCCTTTTTCGAATAAATAAATAGTGTCGATAATACGCGGTACGTCTCCATAACTACAACGCGCACAATACAGAAATTAAAGTTTTATTTTGATATAGATTTATTTACAATTTGGGTATATGGTGGTGTTGGGCGTTGGTGGCCAATCCATTTCTATTATCTGTTAGTGGATTATTTTTATCCACTTTTTTTTATTTGTCTGTCCTTGGGAACTCTTAAATTAACGTGTAATGTCTCAACAAAAATATGTATATTCATATACATAACATGTACGATTTTAATATTAATTAAACTTAAATAATTGGTTATTAATATAATTGAGTATTCGGCGCTGCCAAGAAAAATGTTTTTACATTTATTTAAAAATAATTTTTACATTTCTCTGGTGCCACCCCTGAAATTTTATGTAGAATGCGGGCGATCGCCATGAATCTTTTAAAAACTGTCAAACTACGATGTTAATTGAATAGTATGTTACTTAAATGATCAATTTACTTATTAAAATGTATCCCATGTTGTTTATTGTGTGTTTTTGAATGCATTGTGCATATTTTAACGATGCACTTGCCCATTTTGCGAGTAATATAAACAAACAGAGAAGTTTTTATCAGAAATATGTACGTCGAGCAACAAGCATTAAATACGACTGATGCCAAAATGATTTCGAAATGTTTGTGGACATTCCTCACTTGACAATAATATTACGCCTAAAGTCACTTCTATTATTATAACATTTCTTTGTCATAAAATTTTACAATATAAAGCGATTTTTTCGCTACTGTATGTTCGGGCCGTCACGATAAATAAAATAATAGTATCAAAACGTTCATAAATGACATTGATGATGAAAAGTATACCTTTGTCCCGAACTTTTGCCGTCAGAACTAGCATTGTTACTGGAGTCATCGTCGTCGTCCCTTGAGGTAGCCAACGACTGTACCAATGATCCTGTTCCTGGCTCTTCTGAACTTCCTTGATCACCTCCATTATCGTCGTTTTTATTATATTGGATCCTTCTTTCCGGTTCGTCTACCTGCGAAATTAATTTTCTTCCGTTATTGTTTTCTAATAAACGTTCAACGTCTCGTTAATTTCAAGATACAATTAATTATCTCTTAATTTAATAAAAGCACTTTAAGTTTATAGCAAATTCGCTCGAATAATACACTTAAACTAAGTAGATTTGGTTGAAAATTATATGAATTTTTTTTTATCAACAACGTCTTGATAATTTCAAACGTTGTATAAATAACATCCTTGCTGATTTCTCTTTGAGAAATTCTGTAAACACGGAACTGAATAATAAAATTCGCAATAAAACACTGAGCGAACTTGAGTAAACATTCGCATTTTTTTAATTTAATAAAAATTTAAATGTGTACAAATTACAAAAGGATATTTAAATGCGCATTTACCGTATGCATTTCGTAAAGTTTGTGTGAATTAAAAAATATATTATATCATTTAAAAATATAAATGTACAATTTAAAAATATCTTCTAATATATTAAAGAAAAACAGCAATAGCAACAAATTATGATTAGATTAAAAGAATCCATAAAAAAATTATGTTTCTTTGATCATATTTGTACACTAAAAAAAAAATAAAAAGTAATAAATAAATAAAAAATAAAATAAAAACTTGATCATTTTAAAAACTACAAATATGTTGTTTTGATAAAGTCAGCATTTTAATATCAAATGCGGGCATTTGATTAGTTATTTTTACAACAGAAAAATATAAAGTAACCTGAAATGAATTAAATGCGCATTAACTTCATACTACAAATTAGATATACATACATATTATGTAGCTCAATATAACATTTTTATTTAGTAGATATATACATATTTATTTAATGCGCAAATGATTCGTTCTAGAGAGCAGAGTTATTTTTCTAAATGCTCCGTTAAATCGTACCCTATTTAACATGAAGCCCTCACTGAACGATTTTGAGCCTTACTCCTCCAAATATATTACAACACATTTATATACGAGTTTAATACAAACATATTAAAAGTCATACTTTTTCTCAGCGTACATATATATAGTGTCTTAACCTTTTTGAACGAATGTAGAACAAAGATTGATGATTCAAATGCTTATAGCCATCAACATTCAATTCAATAAAAAATACTTCATATGTACATAAATACATATGTATGTATGTATATATGGATATGTCAAATGACATATATATCAAATGTCATAAAACATGTTTAAAATTGAACAAGGCAACAAGGCTTGCACCGTTTACGAAAGAGCATTTTTGTGACATTATATTGAAATCCGAATGTAAAATGGTGCTGCAGTGCTGATTTCTCATGGGAGTCAGCTTTTGCGATATTGTTCCAAGTCGATAATATATAAAATTTGACTTGGATGCACCGATGAATAAAATAATAGCCACGTAAGTAGTTATAAGGCAAAGGGCAAGTACGAGTATGTTCCCTTCGACGAAATGTTTGCGTAACGAAGCAAGTTTGAATAGACGTAAAGAGTGATAAAATGTACAAGAAAGATGAGAAGACACCGGCTGTACCCAAGGGCTGTTAATTAAGCCAATCTTGAGCCTTCGATATCCTTGAGCAGGGCAACATAATAAACGAGAATACTTATATTTTCATCTAAGCGAAAAATATATAACGGTACGATAATATAATACAACGAATACGTTGATTATAGTATTTTATAGGACGAAAATTGACAAAAATCTGTTGAAAAGCTCAATTTATTCTAATAACACTGTTCAACAGGAAAAATGGTACAGAGACGAGATATGACTTTTATTATAGATCTATTCCCATTAAACACGAATTTGGTAATAAAAAAATGTTGATTGGCTCGAGATTCGGAGATATATGTACATATGTGTTTTTGAAATCGCGCGATTTTTCTATATCTTGGTGTTGTTCAATCGATGTCTCAAAATCTATCAATTTCCTGTTCATAATGAATATTGGTATCTATAGTCGAGTATTTTATCTTTTATTTTTAGTATTTTTAAGCTTTCAAATCTCTCTAAGTAGTAGTCCAGTTCAAATCAAAAGTCAAAAATACGTATTTTCACTTGGAATTTTTTCCCACTGTTAATACTATTTTATATTGAGTATTTTCTATTGAAACATATTTATTGGAATAGTGTCCTGGCCACACTATTTTTTGTTTTCGTTTAAAAGAGTTAATTAGAAGGGTGCTGAATTTTAAATCGGTAAAATTTCGAACTAAAAGCTTGTACTAGTATTTACCCGTATTTACATGAATCTGAATTGAATTAATAGGGATAATATATTAAATTGTCTTTATATGAGAATTAAATAAAATTCCACTTGTGGATTAATATCAAAAATTCTATTGATAACTGGCTTACCTCGATAAAATAAACGAATAGATAACGAAACGAAACGAATATCTATAATAAAAGTAATATTTCGTCTCTGAACCAAAAAAAAGTCGTCATTCGTCGAACAGTGTAATTACTGGTATAGTGATCGTTATTTATTTTGCACATTTTTTCTTAGTGTTAGTATTCGATGTTCTTTTTATTTTAATAGCAGTATTTAACACGTAATTGTACGAAAAAATCTATTTACTAAAAACATAACTCAATGGTCGTTTTCATTCTCTACGAAAAAGCTAAGAAGCACGTATAATAACATCTCAATCACGACCAATTCTGTCAACAAAATAATTTGAAACTCTATCAGATCGATAAAGAAGGATAGTAGGCAAGGTTGGATTAATCCCAAAAGTACACTAGAAACGTGCTTGGGGCACATAATTGTATCGAACTAATTAGCAAAAAGTTTGCTGGTGGACCGTTACCATAAATCAAGAAAAAGTAGTGTAGTATAGTACCGATATATAATTTAAAGGTTTTAACATACATACATATAAAATACCTTTTTGATTTTCATTTTTATATATTTTAACACAATATTCGCAGAAATGATCACCATAATTATGTAAATTATAAAAATAGTATTAATAATTGTATTTGCCGACATTTTCAGTTTTAATTTTAATTCGCCGTTTTAATTAGCATTTCAAGTACTTACATTTTTTTTAATTTTAATCAAACATGTACACTCGCTTTTACAGATCGCTCCAAAGTGACGAGTGTACTAATTTATTTATTTATTTGGAAAATTTACAGTTTATTAAGTTACATAGATTGATAGTAAAAAAACATAATTATGTTAAGTAAACCATTAATAATTTTCACATATAGGTAAAAAAAAGAAAAGCTCAAACATTTAAAATAAGAAACAAAAATGATAATAGAGTAAGATAGTTAGAGAAAACAAAAAGAAAAAAAATAGAAATAACAGTATAATAAAAATATCAAAATAATAAGAATAATAATATGATAAAAATTATGAAATAATAAAAATAATATAATATATAACAAAAAACAAAAAGACAAAATAAATACATCAAAATAAAAATTCATAATCACAATCGTAAATTTTCAATAAAATTAATCATCGAAAAACAAATTTGCAATAATCAATCTAGCTTGTATAGCATTAATAGTAAATAAGTCAAACATAGAAATTGTTAAAATTAGTGTATTGACGGTGGAGCTTGCACGCCAGATGAATGAGCTTCTTCCATAATTAGAAAAAGTATTAGGTATGTAAAGGAGCTCATTACATCTAGTCATTCTATTTGGCACACGCAATGATAGTCTGCTCAATAATTGAGGACAGTCGATCGAGCCGTTAAGGATGTTCAAAATTGTTGAGATGTCAGCTATCTCCCTTCTTTTGACAAGTGGAAGTAGATGCTGACACCTACAAGCATCTTCATAGGAAGTATAGGATAATCCAAAACGGCTACTGATGTACCTCAAGAATCTCTTCTGAATGCGCTCCAATCTGTCTCTTGCACCAGAGTACTCTGGGTTCCAAACTTGGGATGCAAACTCAACAATACTTCTTACGTATGCACAATAAAGTATTTTGTATGATTTAATAGAAGTAAAGCATTTGGAGGACCGGATGACGAACCCGAGGGCCTTCGACGCACGAGCTACAACATTGTCAATATGTTTACTAAAGGATAGATCAGAGTTTAAAAAGACTCCCAAATCCCTAATTTCCGATACCCTTGTGAGTCTATGTCCGTTGATTGAATGAGGAAAGTCAACTGGACATAGTTTTCTGGTGAAGGTTATGCAGGAGCATTCTGCTACATTAATTTCCAACTTATTTATGCTGCAATAAGCCTCTAGCCGGAACAAATCATCTTGATACAGATACAATTCAATTAAAACAAGCATTTTTATACAATGCGAATTCATACAATCATCATACACAGTGACATCTATGGAGACGTTGTTTTTATAGACATTGCTGAATCAATTGCTGAATAACTTAAAATTTGCATGAGAGATTGCAAAGAAAATAACAATTTAACGGAACAGTTTCAATGAAAATCAGAAAAATCTGCAAACACTGAAGGAAACGATCGACCTGGAGTCACAAAGCAAGGACTGGCCAAAAACGAACCTTGACCACTCTGCTCAAAAGTATAATATGCCAAATATGTTCACGCTGCTGGTTATATTTTATTTATATTTTTACACAAATATATACCAGGAAAGCTTGACAGGAAGACCCCAATGCGCCTTCCTGGACAATTAATTACATACAATGCATCATTTTATTATTACATAAATCACTGTGTTTCCAGAAGCTGAAGAACACGAAATAACAATTAATTGATTAATTTCAGAATTAATCCATTGAGACATCATGGATTTTTGTATTGTACATAATTTTTACAAATTATACACACAATAAATACAGAAGATTTGTGACAATAGGAAAGATGATTTTTTGCCAATTTTAAGGAACCATTTCAACAATGATCAGATAAAATTGTCAAACTCTGATAAGAAACGATCGATTTTGAGTCACAAATACCCCCAAATCTAACCACCAGTATGGCGGATCGAACCCACTGATCACTTGGTGCTAAAAATACACGCTACCATTAAGCCATACTGCTGGCTAGATGTACACATATGAACAACATGATATCAGAACATGTGCTTCTTGGACATATACCCCCGGTCAAAATCCCTCTGGATATTAACCCCCCCTCCCCGTATTTTTCAGGTTTTTTTTTGCACGGGGGCTAATGTCTAGGGGATTTTTGAACGGGGGTATGTATCTGGAGGGTATGTATCCAGGAGGTTTGTGTCCTAGAACCGAACAACACACAAGGTTTTTTTGAATTGTAAAGTAGAGGTACGTCATCACACGAAGCGTAAGCTTGTACTTAGCATATCAGAATATGCTAAATATGTAATTAGTTCGTCTGTTTTGCACTTGAGTGCAAACTCCGACTAAAGAAGAGGAGAGTTTTATTTAATGTTGATGTTTATTATGTTATGAAACCTCGTACCTATTATATACATATTGTTATGTACCTCGCTTATCAATGTAGTTCCCATAATAATCGAATTCATTTTCTCACATTCATACATGAGTAACAAGTCCATTCAAATTCCTGTAAAAGGATAGTCAGATAAGACAGGAGTGCCGAACTTTGCCCAACCCAGGAATGCCGGAATTTGCCTTTTTGTATCGCTTATCAATGTAGTTTCCACAATAATCGTGAGTAACAAGTCCATTAAAATTCCTGTAATGTGATATTCCGATAAGACAGGAATGCCGGACTTTGCCCAACCCAAAAGATAAGAAATCACTTGTATAGATCACGATTCGATCACATTAGTCAGTCATCACCAACGACTCTGCAAATGACAGTCAGTCATTAATATTGACCCGGAAGTGACGGTCAACACATCAGCAGCAGAACAAAGTTAAAAAGTTAATTAGTGAAACAAAGTTCTACGTATCTCATTTTAAATGCATCATCATTCCCTGCAGTTTTCGAATATATCTATACATATAACGTTTTTATGATAATATTTCCTTTCCTTTGTAAGGTCTCACCATGAATTTGGCTCAATTGTCTGGTCACATTTTTATTTATCCCATATTAATTGTATTGAAAAGGTCCAACTTAAATTTATTAAATCCTTACGCTACTTTTTTCCTACCTACACTCATACTACTGTTCCCAATATTTTAAAAATCCTATCTTTCAACAATATTTCTGTCAGGCGACGACCCTCTGATACTACATTCTTGTTTAAGCTCCTAAATGGTTTCCTTGATTGTTCTGATTTACTGAGTAAAGTTGATTTCAGGATTCCATTTAGGTATTCTAGACACGTTGCACTCTTTTCACTTAATCCTATCAAAACCAATTCCCTAAAATATTATTATTACAGCGTATTTATCGTATGTTTAACGGGGAGCTGAATGAGGTTGATCTGTTCGGTATTTCCTTACATCAATTCAGGACTACCATTAGGAGAATCTTGACCGATTGATGTATTTCTTCTTCTATGTATTATAAAACCTTTTTCCAATATTTTAAGTTTTGTTATGCAATGTTCTATTTAGTCATTTTTTAGTTTCTATTATTTTCTTTTTCATTTCTTTACCTCTGCACCATTTTATGTAATTTGTAAAGATCTGTAATTGGACTGGGATGCTATTTTTACTTACCTCTTATACAGTTCACATGGTTTTCGTGTAAGGGGTCATTTTTATATCTCTTATCTCTTATCCGATCGTTTTCATACTTTGCAATATTGCTCATTTTGGTTATCAGTATACGTTAGTGTATCGTCTGCCATTACGTTGGAGATAAAATATCGTATACAATGCGTATCAAATATCCACAATTTTAGTTACCGTGACGTCTTGCAAGCTACCATAATCTATCTTCAACCTTTTCGCCGTGATATGGCCATATCAGATTTTAATTGTTTAAACGCCTATAATTCACTCTATATTTTATAAAATTTGCTCTATAGGTTCTCGTTATCTCTAATATATAAATATTTATAGTTTTAACTCTCATATGTATATATAAATTTCAAATTTGGCGTGTAGCTTCTTGTAAGGTAATACACGATATACATATATTGATTTTTGGCCAAATATGTCAGATCTGACATTTCACTGCTAAAAGTATATCTCTTCATTGAGTTTTATCTGCGAGATAATTATTCAATAAGAAGTTATGTTGTATCTAATTTTTAATATGATTTATAATAAGCTTACATACATACATCACATACAACAGCTACCCATAACCTCAAATTTCATTGTTTATTTCTCCAAAATAAACATTCTAACCAATACAAGCTTCATATATGTACACAGATTAAACAGTGATAGTTTTATTTTTAGTTATCAGCTGATTTTTACATACCTCCTTTACATTTTAATTACGATTACAATTCAGTAAAAAATTTTCTCTTATCCGAAAAAAAAAGTCTCTTATCCGATCGTTTTCATATTTTGCCATATTGCTCATTTTGGTCATCAATATAAGTAAATGGATCCTCCGCCATTACGATGATGCAAAAATATCGTGTAAGACGCGTTTGAAATTTGAATTTCTGAAAAGTGAATGACGTTTATCCAGTTTTTAGTTTTAAACATAGATGGTGGTAGTAATATAAATTTATTGGTATTTTTATTCAAAATAATAATTTTATATACAAATTATAGAAGAGGTATGTTTTTAAAAAAAATTTATTTGCGTTTTTTTAACTTTGAATTTATGGTAAATTATTACTACGAATAAACATATTCCATTCATGTTAGTCATTTTTCCACAAAATTTCCCAATAATGTTATATTTACTCTTTATTTTTATGCACTTCTACATCTTGTTGTCTGTTTTCTGATTTTTTAATAAATAATAATTGGTTTGGTAACCAAGTAATTTAAAAATATATATAAACTGTGTTTTGAACATGAGAATATGTATGTAGGTATAATAGGAAAAATTCAACGCGCGTTTAGTCCTGATATTTGGCACGTGCGTTTCGTCCTGGGCGAAAATTCGCAATAAATCACTGTTTGCCCGTGCGAATTGAGAATGTGCTATTTGTTTTTGAGATTCAAGGAACAAGGACCATATTTGTAATTTTGGCGGCGAAAAATCCCACGTCACCGCAATCGTACAGCCAGATGGAGAGCTCCAAATGAAGATAAAGCATTTCAAACAATGGTGGAGACCGCTTTTTGTCCACCTTTGTTATCCCAGATTTGTGTCAGGACGTCTTGGACCACAATCGGACTTAGGCTTTGCGGTCCCCCGGCCTTCCGGAGATCTTCAATCTGGAGACCGAAAACGAAAATAGTGACGGGACGACTTAAAAAAATAAGCCCGTCCCTGGAGCGATTTAAGTCACGATAGCGTCCCACGTTTATGTATGGGGAAATCATGGATCACTCCCACATTTATTTTCCCACTTATATTATTTTTATACATTTTATACATACATATATTATTTTTTAAATATATTCAAAAATATCTATACCGAACCGAAAACTCAACACTACAATAATAACTAGTGCTTCCAATCCCGGAAGGTTACTTCAGCACCGGGATTGCGGTGCTGGGAATTTCCGATTCCGGGATCCCGGTGCTAGCACCTGGATTTCAAATGTATAAGAAAAATAAGTTCAATTGCATGTTTTCATATTTCAAAAACGTTCAATTGCATTTTGCAAACTCTCCCGATGTTTCACGCAAAAAATATTCCCATATTGGCGTACTAATTTTGAGAGTTTGGCTACATTCTTTAAATTTTCGGTTCGCATCCATAAGTTTCTTAGATTAAATAAAACACATCCGTAAATGTAATAAAATAAAGTAAAAAAGACTTTGATTCATTGATTTGTTTTTTTACAAATAGTTGAAATAATATAAAAAAAACTCTAATTACATTTACTTTATCTAAAAAATTCGGATGTGACCAACCTACGACTTTATCTATGTATTTGAGTAATATAAGAAGTATAAAAAACAAAATCGATAATCGAACATATGTACATATGTACATACACGTTCACACATACCGGCTATGAGCATTTTCAATACAAATTGAACACAAATGTAGGAAAACTTACACAGTCTGAAGTTCTACTTCAGTCCGATTTGATGAGTGGTAAGTTTCAGTTTGATAGGACGAACAGTGTTCAAAAAATTCCCAAAAAACACTGACTTACAATAAACACACTGAAACACAGAAAAACACGTATTTTTTCTAGATCACGAAAACGTGACCAGTGGTCGATTCTGAGTTCGAATCAGTTGAAATATACTTCAAATAGGATTGCGGTTGAGCACAATATCTGCGACAAAATACAGGCCGTTCATACCATCTCGTGGAAACGGCAAGCCGGCGTCGAAACGGGTGGCAAGCAAATGGACTATGACTGTCATTGCTCATCCCACCATTGTTCATTATATAATGTTGTTTTATGTTTTTTCTATATTATTTTTGTAAAAATAATATTTTTAAAAAAACTTCTGCCAGCACCGTAATCTCGGTATTCAGACTAGTGTCAGCACCGGGATTCACGGTGCCAGAAAACACCGGGATCCCGGGATTGGAAGCCTTAGTAAGAACCTACAGATTATATAATTATTACTATCATGTACATACATATATGTACCTATAATAGCGTTATTGTGTGTTTCTTTCGTAAGATAACGCTCGTCGTACTTATAATAGTCGTTTCTATTCGACATATGTATTTACGTCACAGTTAAAACACTGACAACAAAACGTACAAACATAATAACGGATCAAGAAAAAACTTCTATATATACTGTTTATTACCAATGTTTCCTCTAGGGAAATAAGTCTCCGAGCATTTAGTGCCACCTATTCAAAATGTATTCAATTAATTATGTACACTGAGCAACAAAAAAAAAAAAAATACCAGAGCGGATACTAACCAATCTTTACTAAATTTGACCCACTGAATTCGAATATGATAATGATTTTTGTTGGTTAGTGATCGTTTACGAGATATGAGCGTTTAAAAAAATGCACAATTTTTCAGTTTTTTTTTGGCTTTTGCGGTCTTAAACTCAAAATCTAGTATTGCTGTTTATAAAGTGAGTATTGGAATCCATATTCAGATGTTTTTCCTATTGATTGTGATATTTCATTGCTTTAAAATACTTATAATTAATTGTCTACCAAATTTTTAAAGTCAAAAATATATTTTTTTAACGGATTTTTTCTCCGTGCTATTTTGCGTTTATTTGGCCAGATTTTTATTTCACCACGTTTATAAAAATTGGTTTTCTATCTCAATATTTTTTATCTAAACGTAACTCCAGCTGTAATTGCTTTCGTTGTGTACCCATTTGTATCGCGGATAGCGTTGGTGCAAGCGAGATGGCATGTAGTCCGACCGCAGTACTCTGTGAGGTGAATTACATGCCATCTCGCATAACCGCTTTTCGATTTTTGTTTCAGCTCTGATTCCGATTAATTATTTCTATTCATATTGTAACTTTATTTTAAATCGTGTATCAACGTGTTTCCGAAATCACCTGTTGAAATTTCAACGGGGATTGCTCTAGTATAAATATAATTGTGATCCACCAGTTTTTTAAATTTGCACGGGCTTGTTTTCATCAATTTAATTTAATTAATAGTGTCATTATATAGGCTGTCCCAAATGCGAACATAGTTTGTACCATATACAAATCAAACAATATACATAGATGTAAGCCAATTCTGACAATTAAATCAGATGAAGATCTGATGAGAAAGAATCAACGTGGATATCACAATTAAAGGCATATAAAGTGCCACAGAAATTAAAATTCTTTGATATGCATTATTAGGAATATTATCTTATATATAATATTACATATCATTAGTTTCCCCACTAAAATTACAATATATATTACATACAAACATATAATAGATATTGTGTGTAGTTGTGTAATATATTTTTGATGGACGTAATCTGTAAATTCAATCATTCGATTTCTCAACACAACCTTAGTTGCGAAACAGACTATAATAAATCAATGCGAAGACAATATAATATAAGACATACATAATTTATAGTATTTGTGATAAACTATATCTCAAACTTATACTCTTAGCTAACCAAATCAATTTTAAAAATACAAAAAAAAAACAAATAAAACTAATTCGAACAAAATATTCGCCAACGTACCCAGTATATTCTTTTTGTATTTGATACAAATTTTAAGACATCTCTTTTATTTTGAAGTATATTAATTAATAAATGAATGATTGACAAATTGAAACAAATTTATTTCGATTTAAATTATTTCTTTATCGTATCAAATAGAAAATAAAATTTATTATTCACCGTATCGATATTGAGGACAAAACAGTCAAAATCTCGAGGTTGAATTTTCTTTCGATTAGAATATTTTATCTAGTAATACTTACGTATGTAGATAAAGAAATAATTTACATTAAGCTTATATTATTGTATTAAACGGGCTTAACTTTTATAGTATGTACATATATTTAACCAGCAGCGTGGTCTAGTTGTGAGCATTGAGTTCTTAGTGCTTGATGTCACGGGTTCGATTCCCACTAAAAATCTCGTTGTTGGCCAGACCTTGGTTTGTCGAGGTCGATCGTTTCTTATCAGAATTTGCCAATTTTTCTGATTTTCATTGATACGGTTCATGTAAAATTGGCTTTTCCTTCCCAATTTTCTCTTACAAACCTTGAGTTATTGTTATATCTCAGGTTTTGCCAGATTTCTCACCATAGATGTCTCTATGGTTGTTTATCCAATGTAAAAATTCGTATTGTTATTATTCGTATTTATACGATGTTTGTAATATCTGACCATAGATGTCAGATATTGTTTCGATTTACATGTGTATGTATGTAATAATTATGTATTTAGATGTCTCGTTAATTATGAGTTTTCGATGTTTTGTAATAAATTAGCCATAGTGACGACCTGAAACTAATCTGTAATGTCACTATGGTGGAATTGTAAAAAATAAATAAATAAATATATGTACATATATTTATCAATATTTTTCTCGAAAAGTTGACCTCCCCCCACGCCCTCTATATCTGGTTTAAAATTTTCAATAAAATGTATTTCAACTTTGGGAAAACTAATAAAAATCAAATTAAGAATATTCTTAATGAATTTTTAAACATAAATAATACATTCAAGAAGCTTTTGTATTTTTAAAGAATATTTTGTCTGAATTTGATATAATTGTATACAATTTTTACAAACCTCCTTTACGTTGCACTTACTATTACAATTATTTCACATATGCATATTTATATTATATACTAGTGTTTTTACCCAGCTTTGCTCGTTATTTGTAATATAAACCGCTTAAACATGGCCAATGTAATAGTAAACATTTTTTTAAATTTATTTAAATAGTTTGATTTTATTTAAATTCATTGCATATTCATTTGTTTTATTAAATTGAACGTCATGGATTTTACGAACCAAACAAATATACACACAAAGTCTCTTTCGAAATAATATATTAGATGTTCTGTTATATCATGTATTTGCAGTTAATAAAATAAAATAAAAAGTATCACTTTTTATTAGAATCAAAAGGGCACGATTTAACGGTGCATTAAAAAAACATAACTTTGCTCCTTTAAACGAATCATTTGCGCATTAAAATAAAAGAAACTGCTCATTAAATTAATATGTTTCAATGTTACATTCAGCAATAGTTTATTTGTAGTATGAAATAAAAAAAATGTTTCGATCATTTAATACTTTAAAAGTGCGCAGTTAAATGTAGAATTTAAAAACTAAAACAATAATGCAGTTTAATTAACAAATTCTTAACTCACGATTTATTAAGATTTAACACCTATTATACAGAGTGAGCCAACTTGGATGAGATGTTGCCGATCTTGAATGTGAGATCTTAGCGTTAATGTGTATTTGATTCATTTTAAGTTGCTTTAAATTTTTCTATTGTGAAATACCTTATGTCTCGCGCAATTTTGACGTCGCGCTCTTATATCGGTTCGATTTTAACTGGACATAAATATATATAAAATAGTTCACTATTATCAATAAATTTTATTAAAAGCCACTGACCAATTGTTGCTTATAAATTTCTTTTACCAAATAGCTAAACATGTGATATGATACATCGATAAAATTTCGAACCTTTCGTTTGGTCATCCTTCCAGCTTACATTTAGCCAACTCCAACGCGTATTTGAATTGTATTCTTATATCCATATCTAGCATTGGATTTGTCTCTCTCACTCTCGAATCGGCAAGATTGATGATTACGCATTTCACGGGTCATATTCCGATGAAATCCAATATCGCGGACAATGGCGGATTCGCTCACTCTCGAAATGGGAAATTCGCACCCACGCTCCGGCTTAGCTTTTAAATCAGTTATCCGACCAAAAACCCAACAGCGAGTTAAAAAAAATGGAAGAAAAGTAGTTCCCAATATCGAGACACCTCGTGTCAATGTGGCAAAAAATATATCTGTACAGGGTGGCGCAGCTTTCGTATTCATCATTGAAACCATTCACTATTTCATATTTTATATGAAAATTTAACCCAAAATATCCAATACAAGGATATATTTCAACGTGTAGTAAATTTCGTACCATCCTATATTCGTATACTTAAAGATATTACGTACATTCGAATCCTCGAACATGAGAAATCAGATACACGTGTAGCACTCTTATGTTTCCCTCCCACGAGTTTTATAATGCGTGCACAACAAAAGCGATTATGTTCTTAAAAGCTCGAAGATTTCCCATTGAATATTTTCAAAAGCTGTCCAGAAATAAGTACACAAGAGTATTCGACAAATAGGGGCGGGTCCGAGGAGTGCCTTGTATTTATTATCGATTCACAAAACAATATGCTCATACAATAGAATGTGTGTAGATATATTCTGTCAATAGGCGTTGGATTTATATGAGGGAGATTTTGGAAAACTCGTCTGTGTGTGACACGATTCATACGTACATATATGAAATATCTACGGTAGAACCTTGTTTTTCTCATATAAAAATAGCCGCAACGTTTGTATTGATATACTTTATGTATCAAAGACTCTTGACCGGTGGTTTGTTGAGTCTTTGAGGGGTTTGTGGAGATATTTCGAGAGGTATCTATATTAGATACAGACTTTTATTCGTAAGCAGATTTTCTATATCTATGTTGATTGTGTAGTTTTAATGCCGTAATACTTCCTTGAAAATATGCTTGAAAAATCCGAATCATACATTCTATACAGTCACACTGACATTTGACACATTACAGAATGAGTCGTATAACGTATAAACTGATCGTAAAACATTTGACATATCACATATTATATATGTGTGTACGTACATTGTGTATGAACATACTATCACATTGAATTGATTATGATAGACGTGAATTTCCGGGAAATTTACAACAAATTTTCCACTCGCAAAACACTGCGATTCGCTATTCATCGAGTTGGTTATATACATATGTATGTAAATGAAGCTTTTACTTTTCCCCCTCGGAAATAATATAATAACATGGATTCATATGTATGTACATACGTACACATGTATGTATGTATGTACACGTTGATTTCCAAATTCACATAATGAATTCTGTAAACAATGCAATTTGGCAAAATTAATACTCACTTTATGTCAGTGTTCCGACTGTACATTCTTACGAAAGATCGCGATGAAAATGTAAATTGTATCACTTACTCGTGAATCGCTTGTATGTATAATAAGAAGAGGAAAACTTTCTTACACAACTGCTTTTTCAGATACAAATTCTGAGGGTTTGGTGCATCCGATCTAAAATCGCCAGAAAAACGAACGGCAGCTTTAAACGTAATTCTCGTTTTCTCGAATGATAGATTGCACATCAGATGACGAGTAACCTTTCGATGTGCACAGATGCAATTATTAAAATTGAGTTGGATCTTTCTGGCGAGTTTAATAAGGCAAGATTCGGAACTTATCGAATCTTGCCTTATTAAACTCGCCTGAAAGATCCAACTGAATTTTAATAATTACCATTTTAATAATTGCATTTGAGCAAATCGAAAGGTTACCCACCATCTGATGTGCAATCTATCATTCGAGAAGACGAGAATTGCATTTAAAGCAGCCGTCCGTTAATCTGTCGTTTAATTTGTCTGGCGATTTTAGAGCGGATGCACCGCATCTAAATTCTGACTATTTATTTTAGATATTTTGTATTATATTTATTTACATGAGTAGGCTTAAATAAGTTTACGGCCTCTATTTAACCAATCAGTAAAAAATAATAATAAATAATAAAAATGATATAATAATAATAATAAATTAATTAATTAATTTATTATTATTATTTATGGCGGTCGGTGGAGTAGCTCCATTCAAGGAAATTACAGGGATGAGGGAAAATTAAAATACACGGCAGCAAGACAATTTGACAATAAAAATACTTGACGACGTAGGGAGGCTGGTCTCATCTTGAGAATGGTCTCAAAAGTGAGGCATGTGCCCTTCTACAAACCCCTTGGTAGTCCGAAGAGACTACCAAGGGGTAGAAGTTGTTTTATTGTTCTGTGATACAGACATACTTCTGATTTATATCACACCTATACCAGATGGGCCTTTATTTAACCGATCAGTAAAAAATTCACATTTTGATTAGTAAAAAAAAACATTTGGTAGGTGAAAATAATGGATTAATCAGAGAATATAATAAACGATCAGTTTGCATTGATCAGTTGGTGTGAGATCAGTTATTAAATAGAATGATAAGTATTTAAATAACATGAGCAGTAATTACACCAAAATGATCAGTATATAAAACGAAATGATAAGATTTTAAAATAAATGATCAATTATTAAATGAAACGATCAGTTTTACGCATTAAGACAGATGAAGTGTTTCTTTGTTTAAGCCGAACCACGCGTTGATAAAATCTGACGTTCACTGGTGTTTTGATTTCTCGCTTTTCTCCTGTACTTCGAATTCGTTTTTCAACTGGCTTTCTTTCACTTACTGACGCTACTAACTTCCTGATTTTTTTTCCCTTGGACTGACCTTTTCTCGGATATGTGTTTGACCCGGCTTTAACAACTTGAACATCGTTCATAAACAAATATTGACCCCCTCTCCATTTTCAACCACCTCGCTCTAGGTTCATTTCAGTGTCTGTTAAATTAATAAATACC
Organism: Arctopsyche grandis; assembly: GCF_051622035.1. Taxonomy (NCBI): domain Eukaryota; kingdom Metazoa; phylum Arthropoda; class Insecta; order Trichoptera; family Hydropsychidae; genus Arctopsyche; species Arctopsyche grandis. The sequence continues at coordinate 1,083,081 of NC_135355.1, forward strand.
GACCCTAACAACCCAATCTTAAATGAATAGGGCCAACCATAACTTAACCCAACCTAACCTGACCCTTAAATAAATAAGTGCTGGCTGCTAAGATCTAAGATGGGCGACGCGCTATCATCCAACTGTCAAAATTTATAATTTATTTGGTTTTATATATCATTTATATTTTTTATCTGATCACTTATTTAATTAATTACATAAAAAAATGAATATTTACTAATTATTTATATTATTTAACTGATCACGTATTTAATAAATTACTGATCATTAATCTTAATTTTTAACTGATCAATTTAGTTAAGCTTACCAGAGTGCACCTCCCAATATGACATTTTATAATTTTAAAATCGCAATCACAGACAAAAATCAAAGTCGTGGTTTTTTACAGACTCCACACCCCTCCAGTTTTATAAAACATCCCTATGTACATAAAGTCTAGTGTCTTTTGAAATCAATTTAATAAACGAAAGCCGGCGTAACAATCTCCGGGCAAAAACGATAAAAACCGTTTTATTATGTACAAAATTGGGTTTCGTTGACGTGACGGGGAAGAGCTTCAATTTCAAGACACAACTCCCGGATCATACGAATGTATATGATCCGCAATACTGTTTTATGGCTTCGACACTACACAATTGTCACCATGAACTTTTATGGCGACTACCAGGAACGGCTGTTCCGTTCGGAAAATGTGCGTATCCACTGTCTTTGTGTTTGTATAAAGTTAAAAAGCAATCGAGATGCACCGTAGAAGTATCCGCAGGATGCTTTCAACCGCAATTTTAATGTATTGTACATAAATATATTTTTTTATTGTGTTTTAAATCAATATATCCCGATGGCGCTTTTCCGCCTCGCTGTTACGTAACCGCAATTTCCGCGACGCGGAAAACTTCGCTTTCAACAATTTCCACATCGGCGTGTGATTTTCATTCGCTTTTGAAAAAAATCACGCTTCGTCTGTCACGTTATACATCTGTCTCAATTTTTAACTGACTAATTTCGTTTCATTGAATTGAAAAAACAAATGAACGGTTTTGTTGTTTGATGTTTTTTTAAAATTTATATACTATATATCAAAAATATATACTAATCGATTTTCATTTAAATTCAATTAAAAGTACTTTCTACAAAATTTTAATTAAAATTACTTCAAATACTAGAACTTAAGCTTCTTGGTTTCATTTCCAAATTAACAATACTAATAAAAAAAGAGTGTCATTATAATAATTACTAGTGTTGTACCCAATGAATCCAATATCATCGCGTACAACACTAATAAAATGTGTTGACATTTTAAGTTATTAATTAAAATTAAGCTTATTGTAAAAAATTAAATGTATGTAAGCTTATTGTAAATCATATTAACAATTAGATACAACATAACTTCTTATTGAATACGTATCTTGCAGATAAAACTCACTGAGGAGATATACTTTTAGCAGTGAAATGTCAGATCTGACATATTTGGCCAAAAATCAATATATATCGTGTATTACATTACATGAAGCTAGACGCCAAATTTGAAATTTATATATACATATGAGAGTTAAAACTATAAATATTTAAATATTAGAGATAACGAGAGCCTATAGAGCAAATTTTATAAAATATAGAGTGAATTATAGGCGTTTAAACAATTAAAATCTGATATGGCCATATCAAGGCGAACAGGTTGAAAGACACGGGACGAACGATTGTTAAACGTCAAGAAGGTCTACGGGCCCCGTTTTTAAAACGCGTTGTATACGATATTTTATCTCCAATGTAATGGCAGACGATATATTAACGTATATTGATGACTAAAATGAGCAATATGGCAAAGTATGAAAACGATCGGATAAGAGATAAGATATATAAAAACCACTAACACGAAAGCCATGTGAAATGTAAAAAAAAGGAATGTGTTGGTCCTGTGTTCAATCCGCACGCCGTTGAATTTTTTTCAAATTCCTTTTTAATATATTAAATTATTTAATATGAAAAATAATGGTAAAAACTACCTATCTACCTACATATAAACAATATAAAACACCAATAGAAAAATTAATTAAATACATTTTCAATAGATGGCGATAAGGGACTATGAAATATCATCGCATAGGTGTTGGCATATTAAGTTAATAAAATAAATAAAAATAATATAAATGTGTCGGTCCTGTGTTCCGTCAGCACGCGGTCGAATTTTTTTCAAATACCTTTTAAATATATTTTATTTTATATATAAAAAATGCTAAAAACTACCTACTACTATTATAAAACACCAATAGAAAAATGAATCAATTAAATAAATTTCCAATAGATGGCGGATGAACGCTCAGAGACTTTCCTAGAGGATACATTGGTACTAAACAATATATATAGAAGTTTTTTTTCTTTCGTTACACACATACACTCACACATAGAATAGCGATTTAATTTATATATTAATTATTTATAATTGGTGTACATATAAACAATATTTATTGCATCTTAAAGTTTCTTGTATAATAAAATAGTACGTGCATTACAACAACATTCAAAGTGGATTAATGATAGTTTGAATGCTATATTTCAAGCTAACAATCCAAATGAGCCAAATCGCACTACTTTAGAGACCAATTTAAAAATATCAATTAACTTTTGGTGTGTAATGAAGCGATTATTTGATGATTTGCATGAGATGTACTCATAAAATCAGAACTGATTTACATACATCAAATTCGTTCAATTGCCTAAAGGACACATTGGTAGCAAACAGTTTTTAGTTTTTATTTTTTTGAAAAGGAACTGCCTTATGCTTAAATTTTTAGCACTTTTAAATTCAAGCCATAATTCAAGGAGTTTTATCATCGTTCGCAAGTTTTCTTAATCTTTTTTAATGAAAATAATGACTATCGTGGAGTTACTTAGTAAAATAATGACTATATATGGAGTAACTCAGTCTTGATTCAAAGTTAAGCTAATAACAATCCATAAGTTAAGATAATAATAATAACATTCTATCGCGGAAAATTTTCGGAGATTTATTGAGTTCTAATGAATATGACGCAAGTAGAATATCCGAAAAATTGTCATCAATGGAAAATTTACAAAGCCTTTAAAATATCCATAGTAGTAACTATGTGAATTATAGGCGTACCAGATTTTTTTTTATCCGAAAATTTAAAAAATCAGCCTTTTAATCAATCAATTTTAAAATAATTCACAAATACATACATATATTTTCAAACGATCGAAGGTTAAAGAAAGTGTTCGAAATGACATTCCCTAGGATCTAGAAGTGAATTTTGGAAACGAGTCGTGCGGATTCGACTATGGGATGAGTGAAAACGTGCCCGATAAGCCTCTGATCGACGGAAAATTTTCACGCATTGATTGCTTCCGTCAAAATTGACGGGAAAATCAGCGGTAACGATATAATGTACATGTAGTATGTATACCGTAAAATATATCATACTGAACAATACACTGAAAAACCAGCTATACAGAGTGGGGCGAAAAGAATTTACTATTTTTAAAACTACCACATATTACAGAATTACTACATAAATAAAACCGTACGATGTATAATATATACGTACGTAGTATAAAATTTTGCCACACCTTAGAGAATTCAGCACATTGTTCATGACTTAATTTAGCATAATCTTTAAAACTAGCTCAACTTCCACTCGGATGTTACCCTTAAAGGTCAAGTTCATACACTTCCTCGCTGACATAGCCCTTTAGAAAGATATAGTACGCTGATAAATCGGGCAATGTTTTCAAAATGAGCATGGAACTTTGCATAATCTCTAAAATTCATTGTACATATTTCCGCTCGATTGTTTATTTTATATAACATACAAATCTTTTAGATGGTTTGAGGTAAGATGAACATTCACTTTGAAAACATCTTAATGTTTAAAATTCCGAAGGGTCGTTCTCTTACACTTCATCGAACGATATAATAAGAGATCCCTTATTTCTTAATCGAGTGGCTTAAAATAGTATTTGTGGATTTTTCCAAAGTATTTTTGAATAAATAAAGAAATTTCTAAAAAGGTCCCGTAAATTATGTGCAATAAATTTCATCTGAATGATATTTTCTTCAAAAAAGTGACTATTGCGTAGTACTAAGTGTCCATTTTCAAAATACATATCGCCTGATTATATTTTAATTTTTGTCTGTGGATTTTTATACACGATCAAATAAAAATCTTACAAATTTATTTTGAAAAAAAAAATCTTTGTATACTAAAGTAAAGCACTGTTCATTTTTACGTTGTTGAAAATTTGTCGATTTTTTTTTGTTTGACGCAGATATTTTTAGAAGTGCTTGGAAAGTCACTTGATACCGTCTTTGAGATTTGAATGGGAATAATTTTGAATGTAAGACTAATTTCACTCGTCTGAAAAATTTGATAATATTATTTGCGACGGAAAATGTAATTCTATCTCTCAAACATTCGTAACAGTTAATATTTTAATATAATAGATAATGTTCATTGAATACAAAACGGAACAGTGTAGTTGAAACCTTTCTAAGGTTTCACTGACTCTAATGAAAGCTACTAGTTATTAGGCGTAGTAATACTGAATACATTAAAATTGAATTATATAATATACGCAAGAGTACAATGTACATATTCGAATGTAATATAAAAGCAGCGACGCTTTGCGATTTATGTCATCGAAATGTATACAAAATATATACAAATATAGATACGTAGGTGTGTATACACATATAATGTATGAAATCTAACCTAATCTCAATATTTCACCGTTGAAAGTGAAATCGAGAACGTTTCACACATGCGAAAGAATAAATAAAAGATTGAGACGCGGAACAACTTTGATGGGGAACTTTCTCTAAACAGGATATAAATCACGAATGTTTTCGCCCTACTTTCTGGCTCCGAAGGATTCAAAAATATTTTATACAACGCAAATATTTTCGCGAGGATCTATAACGCTCGAAAACTTTTGTCTCGGGCGATATACATAATTTGAATGCTTACTATGTACATTTTAATAAGTTTGAATTTTAAAATTATATATACATATGTACGATATTAATGCGTACACCCGTTTCAAATTACCGAATATATTCCGCGTATCGAGGATTAATAATGATTGATATGATAATCACGACTTTATATAGTATACTATACACTATATGTACATACGATACTGTACTGACTGTATGATAGTGTTCAGAAAATAAGATCTTTATCTGAAAAAAATAGCCCAATTATGAATACGTTATCTAAAAAACCTTTTCATTGCATAATAAACACACAGATTACATTTTAAAAAGCCTCCTATATATTTATATATATCACATCGGAAAAACCGAACTTTGGTTGTTAACCTCCCCCTCACCGAAGTGGGGTATGCAAGTGCCCCAATTTTTACATTTTTTGTAATAACTATATGGTTTTTATTTTTATTTTTATTTTTTTTGGTTTTCAAAACTATACACCCTATATTTCTTGTATTCCTAGAATGAACTACAATAAATTTATTTTAATAGATTTTGTGTGATTTAGAAAAGGGGTACATCGTAAAAAAATACATTTATACATTTCAACGTTCCAAAGTATGATTTAAAGACGGTAGCAATAAGTGTTACATTTTTGACTGTTCGCTTGCATATTCTTGTTGATCGATGAATCAATGCGAGAGAAAGAGACAGCTATATTTTCGTAAGCTATTGTTTTTGTCGCGTGGCTATTGAGTCATGCAGTCGTCTGTTGGCCTTACCTATGTGTGTTTGCATTTCGATGGTTGTCGTTATTTTTTAATACAAAAATAGTCAAAAAGATGCTATAGGACTAAAACTTTTTTATTTTGATGTATTAAATGATTAATAAGATATATATTGAACCCATTTGTATTGAGCAAAGCTGTATTTTGATTAAAAAATACTGGGGTCTTACTCGACCCCGGTTTGGAACACTCGTTCTATCTCGAAGCTCCTTCCTTCAAAGGTTAAGGAGAGGGTGATTTTTCTTTGCAACATATCTTAATTGCGTGTGCGCGAGCAAGCTGCAAAGTTTCATTTTTATACTTGGCAGTTAAATTAAAAATTTTATCATTAAAGTAAGTTTTCTCATGGTCTATACTCATTCCATTAAATGTTTTAGGGCAAAAATAGGGAAAATTCGACAAGTCATTGGCATAGATTCGACAAATCAATTGCCTAGATTTGAAGTAAAAACGATAAATATATTAAATTGTATGTATGTACATATGTATGTAAATACCTAGATATGTATATAAACATGAGTTTAGCTCGTTTAATTGATAGTCCACTATACAAAGCTACAATTTTCAACTTTGGGATATCAAATTCAGTATCTCTAAGAAAACATGGTCAACTAGGTGACGACAACTGGGTGACGACAACTGGGTGACGACAACTGGGTAACGACAATTGGACGACGGACAACTAGGCGATGGTCAATAGACGATTGATAATTTATTAACGGAATCTCATATTATCATTGTCGGATTTTGGAAGAACTTGACAGTTTTCCATAAAATGAAAAAAAAAGCGTCCAAGCAACGCTGGATATTTCAAATATAGAATCCCTCAAATGCAGACCTCGAAAACTACCCAGAAATGCCTTGTTATTTTAGGCAGTGCCTGTAAAAATATCATAAAAATATATGTAATAATAAAAAGCACCAAACATTGTTTTAAATATATTTGAAATATTCACCATTCAAATACGCAACTTATATAAAAGTTTGCCGAAACTTATTTTCACATATTATTAAAACGGAAGAACATCAAAACAATACATGTTTTTTTAATGAAACCGTGGGAAAATATATAATATTTATCCGGCTTTTGGCAAATATTACGTTTATATATGTACATACTTATGTATATCCACATTTACATTAATCCTTCATATGAGAGATTGCTGGGTATCGATCTGATATGGAATAAGTGGTTTTGTTAAAACTGTTTTTGAGGAAACCCTAGGAACAATCTAATTTTTTTATGACTGTATTCAAAGATGGGCATTCTTTGACAAGAAAAATTTTACTCTATCAGGTTGAGTATCCGTATTTGATATTTTATTTTATATTTTACATAGATATATACCAGGAAGGCTTGACAGGAAGACCCCAATGCGTCTTCCTAGACAATTAATTACAAACAATGCAGCATTTTATTATAACATAAATTACTGTATTTCGAGAAGCTGAAGAACACGAAATGACAATTAATTAAATAATGAATCCATTGAGACATCTATGGATTTAGATTTGTACATAATTTTTACAAATTATACACACAATAAATACAGAAGATTTTTGATAACAGGAAAAATGACTTTTTGGCAATTTTGAGGAACTTTTTCAACAATGATCAGATAAAATTGGAAAACTCTGACAATAAATGATCGTTTTGGAGTCACAAATACCCCCAAATCTAACCAGCAGTATAGTGGATCGAAATTGTGTATTGGTGGATCACTTGGTGCTAAACATACATTTTATTATTAAGCCATACTGCTGGCTATATATATATTATATATACATACATGTGAAATCAGATAAATTGGCAAACTTTGATAGGAAACGATCGACTTGGAGCCAGAAATATCCAAGTCTTACCAGCAGCACTGTAAATAATACTTGGAATATTTATTTTCAATCGCCAACCCACGGGATCGAACCTGCCAACCTCTCAGTGGTTAGCATTAACGCAACCACAAAGCAATACCACTGGCTGACTATTCATAACTAAATAGAGATCTTACGACAGAAGGAAGTTATAAAATATAACTTTCCTCAAAAAAACTTTTAGTCTACAGCCTCAGCTAAAATAAGAGAGATAATGAGAACCTATAACCTATAACACGATATTTTTGCACCATCGTAATGGCGGAGGATCCATTTACTTACATACATATATTAATGACCAAAATGAGCAATATGGCGAAGTATGAAAGCGATCGGATAAGAGGCAAATTTTTTTCTGAATTATAATCGTAAGTGAAACATAATTAGCCAGCAGTTTGGCTTAATGGTAGCGTATATATTTAGCACCACTGCGATCGATGGTTCGACTCGCCAAACTGCTGGTTAGATTTGGGGGTTTTGTGACTCCAAATCGATCGTTTCTCTATCAGATTTTGCCGATTTTATCTGATCATTGTTGAAACGATTCCTGAAAATTGGTAATAGATCATTTCCTGTTGTCACAAAAATCTTTGTGTATAATTTGTAGAAATCATGCACATAAATCTGAAATCTATAGATGTATCTATAATTTCGTGTTTATTGTGTGTATAAAAATTGTAATAATAATTGTCCACAAAATCTAAAAATAATTAATAAATTATTATTTCTGTACTTGATTAATTATTGTATTCGATGTTTATTGAACGTACTGTATACGTTGTTGTCTGACCGTTCTCGTACACTCGTCGCATTGGAGCGATCTGTAATGACGAGTGTACATTGATTGTAATAAAAAATAATAATAATAACAGAGGTTTGTAATAAAATGAGCAAATACATACATACGTATATCAAATTTGTTGATTTTAAATTTAAATCCGTAAATTCACATCGGACTAGCAACGGAATTAACTACAGTCAGATATTTTATGTTTTATGTTATAAACTTGTTTTAAAAAAAAAATCTATAGTGTTTTCTTCTTTAGCTGTTTGTCTTCAATATAATAATCTGGTGTACGTGAGATAATATTATTGCAAGAGATAGAGTAGATGGAGTTTGTAAATCGTGCCTTGTACCTTGTTTGTACCCAACTACGAGACAAAGCACGTGCAAACGATAGCCATTGCAACAGTTTTTAACTTCCATTTTTTTTCCTATCTGCCAATAGTATAGTCAAGTTGAAAGAATTCTCGGTTCGAAAAAGCAGGAGCAAGTTCTCAGAACTTGTTCATTATCACACGTGTAATTTTGTTATTTGTGTGGAAATTCTTTCGACGGACGACCAGAGGCCTCTGCGAGTCGGAGAAAATTGTATTTTTCCGACAGTAGGTTTGGCCGCGTATCTTGTTTGATCTTTACGACAGCTACAAATTACGCTTGTAGTCAGTGTTCGGGAGCACGTGCTCAAATAACCTATCAGAAATCTTGATTGCGCCATTTTACCGAGACAAATTGGTCCATTATACGGACCAAGATCTGGCCTGACTTCCCCCCCCCCCCTCCTCACCACCCCCCGCTTCGAGAAACTAGTGAGAAATTTCTTTTTAAAATTCACGGGAAAAAGACGTTCGTAAATTTTCCGCGCCTCCGGCTTTTTTCCGAATGGGAAAATACCTTAACCCTCCTTCACCGAAGTGAGGTATGCAAGTGCCCCAATTTTTCCGTTTTTCGTAATAACCATGTGGTTTTCAAAGCTACATATACACCCTATACTTCTTGTATTCCGAGAAAGAACTACAAGAAATTTATTTTAATAGATTTTGTATGATTTAGAAAAGGAGTGCATCGTAAAAAAATACATTTATACATTTCTACGTTCCAAAATATGATTTAAAGGCGTTAGCGATAAGTTTTTGACTGTTCGCTTGCATATTCTTGTTGATCGATGAATCAATGCGAGAGAAAGAGACAGCTATATTTTCGTAAGCTATTGTTTTCGTCGCTTTTGGCGCGTGGCTATTGAGTCATGCAGTCGCCTGTTGGCCTTACCTATGTGCGTTTTTATTTTTATTTTAAATTTTTTTGGTTTTCAATGCTATACACCCTATGTTTCTTGTATTCCTAGAATGAACTACAATAAATTTATTTTAATAGATTTCGTTTGATTTAGAAAAGGGGTACATGGTAAAAAAATACATTTATACATTTCTACGTTCCAAAGTATGATATAAAGGCGGTAGCGATAAGTCATGTTTTTGACTGTTCGCTTGTATATTCTTGTTGATCAATGAATCAATGCGAGAGAAAGAGACAGCTATATTTTCGTAAGCTATTGTTTTCGTCGCTTTTGGCGCGTGGCTATTGAGTCATGCAGTCGCCTGTTGGCCTTACCTGTGAGCGTTTTTATTTTTATTTTAAATTTGTTTGGTTTTCAATGCTATACACCCTATATTTCTTGTATTCCTAGAATGAACTACAATAAATTTATTTTAATAGATTTCGTATGATTTAGAAAAGGGGTACATGGTAAAAAAATACATTTATACATTTCTACGTTCCAAAGTATGATATAAAGGCGGTAGCGATAAGTCATGTTTTTGACTGTTCGCTTGTATATTCTTGTTTATCGATGAATCAATGCGAGGGAAAGAGACAGCTATATTTAAGTAAGCTATTGTTTTTTGTCGCGTGGCTATTGAGTCATGCTGTCGCCTGTTGGCCTTACCTATGTGCGTTTGCATTTTGATGCTTGTCGTTATTTTTTAACACAAAAATAGTCAAAAACATGCTATAGGACTAAAAATTTATGTTGATGTATAAAATGATTAATAAGATATATATATATATATATATTAAACCCATTTTTATTGAGAAAAGCTGTATTTTGATTAAAAAATACTGGGGTCTTACTCGACCCCGGTTTGGGACACTCGTTCAATCTCGACGCTCCGTCCTTCAAAGGTTAACTCTCATATGGCTGGAGCATGCCAAGATTTATTTTTAGGTTGGCCTTAGCTTACTTTCAGTCTGTATTTAAATGTGCATTAAATAAATGATCAAAAAATTAAATAAATTGTGAGTAATTATAATGCTAAAATAGGTCATGAAAGAACGTGTGCGTGATTTCCCATATTCATAATTTTCGATGACTGGTTCTGTCGCCACCGCAATATTTTATTCGATCATCATTATAATAGTTTATTAAATATATTTATAATTATAATAATTGATTGGTGTCACATTTAACAGTAAATACTTTGATTAATATCTATTACTAGGAAAGTCACTTCGTAGTTTTAGAAATTAAGTTTTATTTAAATATACACACTCGGTTTCAAAAAATCATTATGATTTTTTGAAACCGAGAACACTTATCTTTTTAGAATGGAAATGAAATTTTTACTGACCCATTCAATAAGTGAATAATAGCATATGTATGAATCAACTTTTTTAATTTAATTCTATTTTCAATCGAACATTTACACACGCCTTTGTTAATCGCTCCACAGTGACATATATGGAGAAATTTTCGCAGAATTTTACTATAAAAATAAGCGAACCTCAAGATGCTGAATAATTTGAGATTTGCAAGAGAGATTGAAAAGGAGATGCCAATTTACAGGAATCGTTTCAAGGAAAATCAGAAAAATTGGCAAACTCTGAACGGAAAAAATCGACCTGGAGTCACAAACCAGGTTCTGGTCAACAGCTACTAGTGGGAATCGAACCGTGACCACTCCGATCGAAAGCATAATACTCTAACCACTAGTCTAGTGGTTAGTATATTATGTACCCAAGATTAAAACACTTTAATTGCCACAATATATGTATATCAGAATGCTTCAAATAAAACCGAGTATCAACTCGTAAGATTTAATAAATGTACAAAAAATTTCAAAAGGCAAAAAGTCACACATTACATTACAAGGTTAAAATAATCTTCAGGGAAACCCTAAAGAAATACAATTCCCGGTTTTGAATTTGCAACACATAAACTGTGCCTTTCAAGTGTGTATTCAAAAATGAATTATTCACAAAAATATTGTGCCAATTCAAAATAATCGCCGCTCTTTTAAAATAATCGTTAATATTTTTTTATATAAAAACAATACGATTTGAATAAAACATTCAACACACTTTCGTACGTGAAATTCCTTCGAATGATATAAATTGAAAAACTTCAAGTAGTTATAAACGGGCTCGCAAAAAAGATGAAAAAAGGTATAAAAAGGAGAGGCATGGAAAAACATCCCGGCAAGAAAATATTCAATTTCTTTTTTGCCGATAGACTTTCTTGTGTGACTGTTTCTTTTTTTATACAATATATAAAAGAGCACATGTATGCATTAGCATATTGATTTATGTGATTTTGAACTGTGAAATGAATTTATTTTATAATATATACACACGTTATGAATTTCAATTTTAATGGCATGTTATTGGCAAAGTAATGAGATTCAAAATGAATTTATCAAAGGATTGCGAGTAGATAACACTGTTCAATGCACCTTTTAGTATAGAAAACTAAGTATATAATTTAATCATCATATTAATTGGTTATTATGACAGTGGCCTAGGTTATATACATACATATAACTTATTTTAAGTATACGTATATTTCCTTTAAATATTATAAGTATAGGTATATTTCCTTCAAAGATTATCAAAATTTTGCGTTTGTGCATATTGGTTATGATTCAATTTTTTATTTGAAATATTCTGCATGGGCTTAATCTTTAATTTCATAGCTAAAATTTATTCGTAACAAATAATATCATTTTAAACATTTAAAATCGACTCAAAATTGGCAGAAAAAGCAAGCAAAACATGCAAGAAAAGATTAAGATTTAAGCTTGCTTTAAAAAAAATAGCTTTGCTTTCTAAAACAAATCATTTGCGCATTAAATACATTAAAAATGTTACATTGAGCAGTATTTTATTTGTATTGAGAAATAAAAAAAAAAAAATGTTTCGATCATTTAACAATTAAAAAGTGCGCAGATCAGATTTTAGCGATTTATTATCAGACTTAGGCAAATGCTCTATTACCACAATCTCTTTATCAGTATATTTATTTTTAAACATATTTTTACCGATCGAGATGTTTGGGAATATTGGCACTTAAATAATTATCACTTTCGAAATTATATATTAATAGAGTTTAGAACTCTTTTTCCTATTATGCTGTAAATTAACATTAGAATAATATAATACTATGATTGCTAACCAAATTAAATTAAATTGTAAAATAGAAAATGATCAGTAGATTAGTAGCTATTAAAATATATATAAGATATATTTTGAACATAATTTCTTAATACTAAAAAGAATTTAAAAATCAAAATCAAAATTATATATTACATAATATATTCCCTTAACCATTGATCTTATTTAATTCAAATAATTGAATATGATTTTTTTTTCGAATTAAGATTTATTAATGTTTTTCATAAGATTTAAATACGGCTCTACATAAATGTATATGTAATTTATTATAAATATATACGTTTATGTATATTAGATATATACATTTATGTATATTATAGTACCTATATAAATTTATGTAAATTAGCCATATTTTCTTAGTAAACAGGCATTTATACCAAATTTTGCCGGCTTAAATTGAATATTGTAGATTTTCAGGGCGGATAAACAATCAAAAATTCCTCTTTATAATTATTGGTTTACAAATTAGCATTATTCAGATCGGTGAAATTTGATGGGATAAATATAAAAAATGGAAATTTTGAAGTCTAAGTTTAATACGATGCTATGTAAGCAATATGTGTAATAAATTAAAAACTGTGGATTTGCTTAGCGGTATTAAAATATATAAAAATTGTATTTAATTTTGGCAAAATCAATGAAATGAGTATTGAAAAATATTGATCGCGTACAAAATATTTAAAATATAAAAAGGGATCGCTCATAATTTTGCCACGAGGGATATTTTCCTCTCATCCGAGTATTATATTTATAACGGGATTCGTAATTTACATGTATATTGGTTTTTTTTAAGTATACCAATATACTTTATCAATGATATTTTACTGTGTTAATTATATCGACCGACGTTGATATATCGTCCGCAAATTTATATACGATACGAAATAAGATATCGGCCTTATTATAATGTAATCAATCAAAAATTCAATCCGATGCGGGAAAAATTACAACGACGTATAAAATACAACCCCTATTCACGGTAGATAAATCTCGCATTGTGGTTCTTAGACGAAAGGTTTATCCGAACAATCGCCAAAGATTAGAATACCACAATGGAAATCCTTCTCGACTATGACAACGGTCATTCGATATCCAATTGTATAATTTTGAATATAGATAATATAATAATTCACTTTGGTTTGCTTAAATGCTTCACTATATACATAGAAGCGGTTCGTTATAATCTACTATGTAGTTTGTCAGCCTATCATTTTTAGTATTTGGAATTTTTAAAAACAGTCTGTATCTACCTGTGTTAACTACATATATAATATAAGCCGTCAGTGTTTAATGAATTTATCAGTTCCATTGTTATTTTATGTTGAAATTAATTGAAAGGTTTTTTTGATATTTCCCAGTATATGAAATTTCATGAAACACGAATTGAAACATTTACATAATAAATCTATTTATTCGTTCAAACAAACATTCAATTAAATTGAAAATTTCTAGCAACGTATCCCATGGAGATTTAAGCCCACGGTTTTAAGCCCTTAAGTGATATAATTATAATTGAGGGGATGAAAAGTTGAACGCGTCCTCGTTCGAATCGTGTTTTAAGTAAAAGGAAAACTGAGACAATCGTGTGCTTTAAAGTCGTTTCGCGAACAAACTAACAACACTAGGCTCTTGTATGTTTATTATTATATATTGTGATTGTTAAAGCACTGGAAAAATAATGAAAAATAACGCACAACGACAGAGAATTGTCTCGGCTTATTTCGTCAGAGCTGACCTGAAAGAAAATAAAGTCATATATAATTCACCGAAGGTAACGAGCTTGAGCACTTACCCAAAGTGACGACACAAATTATCTTGATATTGTGAATAAAACACGTCCGTGCCAATATTTAATGCGAGTCTCGGTCTCCGTACTTGGGATGATCTCGATGTGGAAAATAAATGGAAATGATAATCAAATACGACAGGAAAATAAACACTCGCTGTGTACACGTGTCTCTTATATTTACAAGTGTAAAATCAGGTGGGTATCAGGTTTTTATATTTATACCACGTAAAAAAATAACTATCCGTCGAATCGGAACGAAACGAACGTCAACCCGAAGGATATTATTTTCAATCAAAAATAAAATATTTATTTTGCGAAACATTTCAATTTTCACATGATATTTTAATCAAAAAAGTCGTCATCTATAATTATTTACTATGAACAAAATAAACATATCGGAAATTGATACACAGTTTCTGTTTGATTGGATTAGCGTTGTTCAAACTATCTTCAAAATACACACACACACACACACCAACATATCAATGAGCAACACTAAATATGTATGTAGATACAAAATACTATTTTTTATCTTTTAATTTATACCAGGAAACCCTAACAGGAAACTACAATGCGCCTTCCTGGCCAGAAACATTGTAAATTTGATACAAATATTATACATTTGATACAGAGACATCGATGGTTCAATTTAGTGAAATTCAGTAAATACATATGTACATACATGTCAATTACACTGTTCGACACGAAAAATGGTTCAGAGACGAGATATGACTTTTCTTATAGATCTATGCCCAGTAAGCACGAATAATAATAATGTTACGAGTAATAAAAAATGTTGATTGGCTCGAGATTCGGAGATATATGTGTTTTTAAAGCGCGCGATTTTTCTAGATCTTGGTGTTGTTGCGTCGATGTCTCAAAATCTGTCAATTTCCTGTTCAAAATAATTATTGAAATCTATAGTCGGGTATTTTATATTTCTTTTGTAGTGCTTTTTAGATTTCAAATCTCTCTAAGTAGTCGTCCGGTTCAAATCAAAATTCAAAAGTACGTATTTTCATTTGGAATTTTTTCCCACTGTTAATAATATTTTATATTGATTACTTTCTATTGAAACATGTTTATTGGGATAGTTTTCTGGCCATACTATTTTTTGTTTTCGTTTAAAAGTGTTAATTGGAAGTGTGCTGAATTTTAAATCGGTTAAATTTCGAGCTAAAACCTCGTACTATTATTTACTCGTATTTACACGAATCTGAATTGAATTAATAGGAATAATATACTAAATTGTCTTTATATGAAAATTAAATAAAATTCCACTCAGAAAAATCATAAGTAGACTATTCTTGTGAATTAATCAATATGAAAATTAAACACTAAAAAGGTCATCTCCATACACGCCACAAGAGGGTACAAAAATTACATTAAAACCTCCACTTCCGGTCAGCAAAGCTCCTCTTGGATACTTTTAAAGATTGCTCCGAGTTCCGTAAAACTTTCGTGGTATTAAAAAGTTAAAATGGCGTTGCATATACATACATACCTACATATATAGGTATACTATATTCTACTATATTCATATATGTATGTATATACGTTCACTACGAGTGCCTTTGCTTTACGTGACGAGCCTACAGAATCCAGTCTTCGTGAATGCTCAATTTGATATATTCCATTCACTTAACCTCAAAATAATCTAATCCTTGTGTAAAAGCTTAATCAACCGACATCTTCCCAACCCCACCCGTGAAATTTCAAACTTCGACTTAACAACCCAAGGTAACAACCCAAGCCCCATTGTTGGTTTCGTTTCGGGAGTGCTATCCACCTCTGGCTGTATTGTTGCTGAATAATATATACATATGTACATCTTAACAAGACTGAACTGTTCAAATTAAATCCCTCGATCTATAAAAAGCCACGTTAAATTAATTCCTATTCAATTTTGTGACTTTTTTAAATAACGGGTAATTCAATGGTTATGTTAAAATATTTTGCCGAGTAAAAAATCAAAAAACAAAAAAACATTGTAGTACTAATTCCACGCTTACATACGTAAAATTTAATTTCCGATGTTTATTTATAAGACTAGTTTTGGGCCCGTAGATTTCAACGGGTGGTTTCGGAAGGGATTTGATACACGAATTAAAATAAAGTTTTATGTTATACTAGCTTTATTACCCGGCTTTGCCCAGGGTGTATAAAAAAAATAAAAAAAAAATAAAAAAAATTTTAAAAAAATAAATAAAAAAAAATTAAAAAAAATAAAAAAAATTTTTTTAAAAAAAATATATATAACAATAAATTTATTTATTTTATAAAGAGCGGTGACCCCGACAGGGGCCCCATGGGGACTGCGCCCCCTCGGCGAGGGCCTATGGGGGCTATGCCCCCTTCAGCAAGGCCCCATGGGGGCTGTGCCCACGGCGGGGCCCCATCTGGCTGCGCCCCCTTCCCAAAAAAAAAAAAAATTGAACGTGTTTTTCCCACCCAACTTACGACGGACCCAACCAATGACCACCCAAACACGCACCGGCACATACATACATACATACATACACAACCCAAACATTAGTGTTTTATATGTATAGATATAAAGAAACAGGTTGTGTTGGATGCACTATCCACTTTTTTTTCAAATATCGTTAAAATATAATTAATTTAATATTAATAATAAATTAATTATATTTTAAATAATTTAATATAACAAAAAGTTAAAAACCTTCCTAAATAAAATTATATGAATGTACTTACTCTTAAATGAACACATTCGTGAAAATGGTTTTGGTCAAGAGATTAACGTAAATATTTGGTCGTGTTATCTTTTTCTTGACGGCGGCGCTTACAAACAAGCATCTCATGTGACACGTAAAGGAGGTAATGTAAAAAGCATGAAAGACCAAATAGAATTTTTAATAAAACCACACAAAGTAATTTCAAAATTAATTTGAATAAAATTATGACGTAGTAAAAATAAGTGAAAATTTTTGTGTTGATGTTTCTATTATACAATAATAGAAGTGTAAATAAAAAGACTTTTTTGACGATGCGTGGCTAAATTGGTTTCGACTGGAAGTGACAATTTACTCCGCAATTTTTCTCTTTGTTTTCCGTGTTTAATCGAACCTTTTCTCGGGAAGGTTCAAACCGTATCCGGTTCAAACTTTATACGTATGTATTATGAGAAAGACAAGACAGACAATAGAGAAACTGGAGGACATATTGAAGATCCAGAAACGGGACCATATATATTGAAATCCGAAGTGGAACATTCTATAAAACTAGTAAAGAGTCGGAAAGCTACTGGACCGGATCTGATTCCTGCTGAATTCCTCAAGTTATTGGACGACGATGACATAGAAGATCTCACAAAACTCTTCAATAAAATATATTTATCAGGCGAACTACCTAGCGATAGGTTATAATCCAAATTTATCCCGTTGCCAAAAAAGGGTAACGCGAGGACGTGTAGCGACTTCAGAATAATTAGCCTAATGAGTCACACATTGAAGATCCTACTAAGGATAATACTGGGCAGAATTTACTCACGGTGTGAAGAGGCGATTAGCAGAGAGCAGTTTGGGTTCAGACAAGGCTTGGGTACCCGAGAGGCCCTTTTCTGTATGAAAACACTACTCCAAAGATGCAGAGAAGTCCGTAAACCTGTGTACATCTGCTTTATAGTCGATGTAGTACGTGTCGATGATCAATTCACTGGTGAGATTCCTATAGAACGGGGCGTCAGGCAAGGATGCATCCTATCACCTACTCTTTTTAACACCTACACCGAATCCATCTTCCACGATGCTCTCCAAGAGGCGGAGGGCATCAAGGTGGGCGGCGAGACGATCACCAATATAAGATATGCTGATGACACGGCACTAGTCGCTGAAAATTTAGCAGACCTGCCAAGATCTCTAGACCGTGTACATCAAGAAAGCAATCAAAGAGGTCTGCGTATAAATCTAAAGAAGACAACATTTATGATTGTACATAGAATGCAAACAGACACCGGGAATCTAACCTTGGATGGAGAGGTGATAGAAAGAGTAAAAAGATTCAAATACCTGGGTACCTGGCTGAATGAAGAGATGGACCCAGATGAAGATCTAAGAATCCGGATCGAGATGGCTAGAACAGCATTTGTAAAAAAATGAAGGCGGCGCTTACAAACAAGCATCTCAATCTTCATACGCGGTTGAGATTCGTGAAGAACTACGTCTGGACAGTATTACTACACGGATGTGAGACGTGGACTCTGAAGACCAAGATGATCAGCCGCATCGAAGCTTTCGAGATATGGGTCTTCAGGCGTATGCTGAAGATTCCGTGGACCAAAAAGATATCAAACGAAGCTGTCCTCGGCATGATGGGGAGAGGCAGGGAACTTGTTTCTGTCATCAAGCGGAGAAAGATGGAGTACCTCGGACTCATGATACGGGGTCCAAAATACGAATTTCTCCGGGGAAAATGGTTCAAAATCTCGCTAAATAAAATTATTACAATTACGTATTTTTATATGGTGATAACGAAATATTTCAATTGATGTTTAAAAAAAAAGGACTAATTAAATATTCCACGGTGGTTCCACGCCTAAGTCTCTGAACTCAGGTATACCTATAAGAGGATATTTATGTTCGTATGAGGGTTCGCCGGTTCGACTCCGAATGAGAATTTATACAAAGTTTACGCTTTTTATCAATTCATCATTATGTTCGGCTAGCGTTAGGACACACACAAACACACACACACACACACACAGAGAGAGAGAGAGAGAGAGAGAGAGAGAGAGAGAGAGAGAGAGAGAGAGAGAGAGAGAGAGAGAGATTACCGTCTTTATAATAATATATAATAATACTTATTATATTCTAACATAACCCTCAAACCGTTTTATAATCTCAACGTTTTCTGAAATTAATTTCAAATACGTAGTTTATTCAGTCAGCTGTCAGTGATTTCAAGTTGCGAAATAGTATTCATTAATTTCAAATGAAAGTGATGAATTATTGTAGCTTACTTAATTAAAAATACCCGGTAATTAATTAGTGCGATATGATTTTGCCTGTCGTCATATCGATGAGAGCGTTCGTATTTAATTTTATCTATTCAAAATATTTCAATGAAAGTTCTTTGGAGTGAAATTAAACAGAATGTGGCAAAATCAAGCTGCCATTTCTGGGTAGAGTAGCTTAAATTAAATTTTCTGAACAAATTAATGAACACCGTTCGTAAATTAAGTATAGGAATTACATATTCGGAAAAATTAAGTTTGACAATGGCTCTTCTCAATCTGATTTGTTTTAATTTCATTTTACACCGAATACTTGGTGAATACCCAATTAATTTACGCCTACATATTATATCTATATAATTCATGCATTATATGTACCTTATATACATATGTACGTATTACATATATAAATCACAACAATGTGTAGAAAGCCTTTTCATCTCAATGAAAAATATTCATCATATTTATTTATGATATTCAATATAAGATTTCCCACAATTATATATTAAAAGAAGGCGTACGGAATCGAAAATGAAATTGGAATGATAAGGTTTGAATGTTATATAAATTTTGTTTGCAATAATATGTATGTATTTAAATTCATTAGATTGTTTTTGAACTATTGCTGAAACGTATATAGCTTTTTTGTGATTTATTTTCTCTTTTTTAACAGTTTTTCTTTTACATTAAAAATTGTTGAGGTAGTTTTCTATCTCAGCAGCTGAATGAATTTAACTGCTTCAATAGAATCCAATCAAAGATAGAACAAAAATAAATCGTTTAATATATACATACATAATTAATGCTAGATACGAATCAAAAAATGAATTATTTAAATAAATTTTCGTCAATTGAAGTTTTCATTACAAATTAATTGGTTCGTTCAATTTCAACAGACCAATTTAATTATGTTCGATTGCACTTCTTTGACATTCACCCATAAATAAATAAAGGAAAAAATACAAGACGTCTCTATCATTTTTCCGTATTTCTTAAGCCGTTTTAAAATTCAATTAAATAAATTCATCAACAAGAGGCCATCATATCTTCAATGAATTTTATCTGAATGATGTGAAATAATATGTTTTAAGTTTAATTTTTATGTTTTTGTTATTAATTTCATATCTTAGTTTGATTGGAAGATTGTTCACTAAATTACGTATAATGAATTTGAGTATTTCTTTTCCGCGATCAATGCATGATTGACTCACTTTTTTTCTTGACATTTCAATACGGGTAAAATTGTATACATATATGTACATACGACCACGGTTATTAAGTTATTTATACTGACCCTTTACAGGGTCCCTTTACTTTGCTAGAGTTCTCAAAACTGACAGCGCGAGACCGTAGGACTGCATATCTGGTACGTGACTATATTATAGGTAAACAAACGTGTCGATGAAGATGCACTGAACGACCTGCCCTTTATAAACAGGTACTTAGGCCATACCAAGGCATTCTGGATGGAGCACTGGCAGTGCGTGGATCTCCTTAATCACCCAATAAATGCTGTGAAGCGACTTTGGCCATTTACTTGGATCCTCCACCCACCCCTACGCAACAATATGTTGTCAGACCGATGAGCAAAGTGAAAAAAAAAAAAAATATATATATATATATATATATATATATATATATATATATATAAGAGCCTTGTTAAAAATAAAATGATTTGTCACATTTCATGAAACCAAACCCGGATTTGTTCTCGCGTTACTTTTACATTGTGACACGGCATGCACATGTCTATCAAACAATTATTGGTAAGCGATAACTGGGCATACAATTGAAATAAATTGAAAATGAACGTTTTCAAACTATTTTGAAATCCAATTCGAATCAATGGGAATCGCACACGATATAATTTCCACGCCGCAAATTTTTCCGTGCCAATTTTCCCCCGCTTGCGTGAAAAGTAAATATTGCCATGGAAACAATTTTTATAAATCCACGCGTGACGTTTTTCATCGGCAAAGGATTAAACACGGCAAAAGCAAAGCGTGAAAGCTTAAAATTTTACAAACAACAAATGTTCCGTTTCATTAACATTAAACGCCGTTGCGGAAATTCATCTCAGACTTTACATCGTCACAAAGAGAATACGAACAACGCATAATATTAAAATATACACAGAGGCACAGCTTTCTCGTACACATCGCAAAACATTCCAGATACGAAGGATATGTACGAAGGATTAAATTACACAGTAAAAATATGAATACTCAATGATTTATAATTTTTTTTATACATAAAAAAACGTAATATGATATGCTTTCGTCGGCATTATGTAAAGGTTTGCATATATATGAATACACAAAGTGATAATGTATGAATAGTTTGGCCTGTTTTTATTTGATCAGTAATCATTAGCTTACTTTGATCGTTACCTTAAGGGTCAAAAAAATACTGAAACCAAATAGCAGTTAACTTACATCACCATTTATGTATGTTATAGTTAAAGTGGATGTACAATATATGCACTTTTGCCAATTTATCGGATTTCATTCTTGAAACGGTTCCTCTATCAAATTGGTGAAAATCATCCTACCCGTTGTCATAAATATCTGAATTTGATTTATGTACAATATGTAAAAAAAAGTCTAAATCCGTAGATGTCTCTGTGGATTAAATCATTAATTAATTAATTTTTAATTTCGTATTTTATAGCCTCTCAAAATACAGCGATTTATGTAATAAAAATTCTGATATGTTTGTAAGTAATTGTGCATTGGGGTTTACCTTTTAAGTCTTTCTGGTATATATCTTTGTAAAAATAAAATAAAAATATCACATAACTGAAATAGAATAGGTTGCTTTTACCCTAACCTTTTTGAAAAACCACTTTTAAGTTAAATAAGGTATTCATTATAAATTGGATCAAATGCTGATTAAATTTCTCTACACAAGTTTACAGTTTCTACGAGAGACTTAATTGTAAACAAAGTCAATGATCTCTTAATGAATAAAGTTTTTTTGAATTATATTTTATACTCGTTTCTGGCAAAAAATATTTTTTTTTTTATTAATACGTGTATTATCTACACTTGTAGAATCGTTTCGAAATTCATATAAAAGTGGAAGCAGAACCTTTTTATTTGTATATAAATAATAATAAGCATTTCACATAATCCGCAAATATAAAAGCTCACAACATGTCAACGACGATAGCACTTTGAACATAAGTGAAACGGTCAGTTTATGGACAAGATAATAAATATAATGGCAAACGGGAGATTCCGTTCACTATTTCTGGTCGGAAGGCTATGAATAATTTAAAAGCTCCAGAGCTTTTCCCGAAAAACATGAAATCGCCTCTTGTTTTCCCACTGAGCCGTCACATTTTCCGCTCTATCCAATATTCGTACACAACATCACTTGTTATTATTACCTCGATTCGAATCAGCGGTATTTCTTCAGGATTCATCTTCAGGACAAATCACTATCGAATTTTCACTTCGCACCACATTTTCAAACTGCACAATTGCATTATCTGTAAAATGCACCCGAGTTCGATTTAGCACTTCAATTAAATTTTCAATCGTTTGATGTGTTTAAAAATGCGCTCGTTTCAAAGAAGATTACTGCTTTTTTAGTATGTTATTTTTTGTCAAGTCATATAAATAATGAATTTTCCGCTCGGCCCTTTCGGATATGAAAAACGAGAATGGCTTACACACATATGTTCATATGTAAACTCTATTTTCACATGATATAAAAGAAAACTTCAAATAGACCGCTAAAATAGTCTATCTATCGTTGATATAAATACATACATATGTGTGTAAGTTCATTATATGACAATTTTATTTTTATAACAATTATTTTTGTTTTGGTTTTCCAACAAGTAAAAGTTCATTCATAAAAATTTCATAGTGTTAAATTAACACTCAATTTTGAAAAAAAACTTACTTACTCAAAAACTACCATTTCTGGTTGTAATATTTTAACCAAAATCTTGCACGTTTAATATCTATTTAATGAAGAAATTCTACATCTTAATTGTCAATTTGTTTTTTTCTTAATATAATATGAAATTAATAAAAGGATTTTATTTTTTATTATGTTATTGAAAATACAGGAAACATTTGAAAGGCCATAAAGTTTTTTAAAAGAAAATCCGAACAAGTGTACAATGCAACTTCCAGTTTATAAACCTTTACCGATATATACATATATTTAAGATTCCAATTTCATCAAAATCATTGAAAAATGTAGATTACGAAACTTCATTTGAAAGTACTTAAGAAATTAATATATACAAAACATTTTTTGCGAAAAACACTATTCCTTATGCTAAATCCATTCAGCGATTTATGGTTTCGGTACATATGAGAGGAAATACCACTTCCTCTCTTCTAATATAATAATTACATACCATTTCATGCTTCAATTATTATGCTTAGTATTAGCGTGAGATTAAGATACGCTAACATTTTTTAAGAAGCATAAATGAGTTATAAATGACAATAATATAAGTCAATCTAGTCAATTTTGACAGATATGATTTAATAAATAAAGTGAAAATAGGCTATAAAAGATCTACAAAATAGCTCGTACTTATTGTAAAACCAACATACAATTCAATTTGAAAAACTTGAATGTAAATTTTGAAACGAGCGACTTCATTAAATCATTAACACGAAATCAAAACTCACACAAAACTACACATCACTTGATTATTTTGAATTTGAAAAGTCAACCATATTCGATTCGCGATATCCGACTGAAAACCGGGCACCGGAAAATGGAGCGTTCGCGTCGCCTACTAAGCGAACTTCAAATTGGCTTAGCACAACACGAGGCACATTATCCACGTACATAACCCATATAATATGGGTATATATGTATGACGGTGGGTAGAGAACACGTGCACGACTGATATGTGAGTGCCGGATAGCGGCCGACGATAGACTGGTGACGATTTATCGGCTTCACCAGGTGGTGGTGGCAGCTCACTTCGAGTGCACCCCTTACTATTGCATAACAGCCTCGAACCACCCCTAGGTGTATTTTTTATTATGATTTTTTTCAAAAGGAGCGTTTCGCAACGATATTAGCAATTCTTTTCATCTCAAAAACCTTGTTTACATGATGAAAATTCCTTTTAAATCTGACGAGAACCGATGTAAGTTTTCCCTATATTAACTCATTACCAACGTTCGAATTTTCTGAAAACTCTCTTTGTATTTTTCCGAGTATTTTTCGGAAAGTAAATGTAAAAACCTTATTAACTCAAAGTTAGTACATAAATAATACAAATATAAATTTTCAGTTTGATAGGTTCAGTAGTGTGGGAAAAACCGTGTGTGTGGTCACAACATTTTTTACTTTTATAAAATCCCTTTTCCGGTTAAAAAAATATAATGATTTTTTTTTATTTTCATCATATTAATACAAGGATTATACTAGAATTTTCTCGTGAAGAGCACACATGTTTAAGAGGTCGAAAAAAATAGTCGAAGAAAAATCGAACAAGTACACTGCCACTTTCGGTTGACCGGTGTTCAACAAATTTTATATCTAATATATAATTTCGAAAGAGACTGTATGTATGTATGTATCCTGCGTTCGTAGAAATCCGTGACGTCATCGAACAAATAATTTATTTTTTCCGATTCAAAGAATTTGAAGTTCCCGGGAGTGTAGGCGCCGAGGGCGAAGCTCTAGGGGGCGCCGAGGGCGAAAGCCTTGGGCTCCCCCCCTAAGGGGCACCGAAGTCAAGGGCAAAGCCGCCTAGTAAGCGCAGACGCCAAGGGCGAAGCCACCTAGTAAGCGTAGACGCCAAGGGCGAAGCCCTAGGGGGCGTATATATAATTTTTTATAAGAGACTTACTATATATGTTTGTTTGTTCATGATAGTCAATTTAATAAAAAAAACAAATGTGTATTCAAATAAATTTACATAAAATAAAACTATTTACATAAATTTAATAAAATTTTTACAATTAGATATGTCATGTTTAACTAGTTTATATTACAATAATACCGAGCGAACCCGGGTTACAAAAAAAAATTTCAATCCGATTCATTTTAGCGGTTTGGGAGATAATTGAATTCAAAAATTAAAAAAAAAGATGACACTTCTATATATGGGGTCTTTTTGGTCGACTTAAAATTTTGAAAAAAATTTCCGGTCGACTTAAAAATTTGAAAAAAAATACGTCGTGTCGATAAGAATTTCAGTAACCGATACCATGTTTCAGTTGGATAGGTCTAACGGTGTTCAAAAAATCCCTAAAATACACAGACATTTATAGTTTTAGTATGATTTTTTAAATTTTAAATCTTCCAAACTTCATACAAGAAAAACTATTTAAAATATTGAATTTCAAACATCCATTCATAAATATGCAGATGTCATTTCAATATCTGAAACCACAATTTCGATAAACACATTAAACAATATATAGACATACATATATTTCTATGGTTTAAAGTTTGACTTTTTCCCAAGGAATTTATCGATTATATTTAAAAAAGCTCAGATATTGAAATTGACTGGATTTTCTTAGTATACACGTCAAATTGAATCTTTCATTCAATTGAATAACACAGTGAGCTAGATAAGATAGATATCGTTTATTAGGTGAAAATATATGTCTGTTTGTCTGTTTGGATGTCGGTCTGTCTGGCTGTCTGTCTCGTATAGGCTCCTAAGCCACTCAACCGATTACAATGGAATTTTCAAGATTTGTTGTATGCATGTCCGGGAAGCTTACTGTGAAGAAAAATAACCTCTGAATAATTATATTTGTAATTACGATTTTACTGACGCGAAAGTTTGAAGCGCCATTGTGTAGACAAGGGAATGTGGTAATCACGTTACCAGTTGGTTTATGACGACATGGCTTTGAAGAAATGTTAGTAGAGCTCCAACCATCACTTGAAACGGGAACGGGATTTGCATGCGTTATTGTGGTATTGCAACGCATCCTGGGTTCAACTAGTATTATATAAAATTAGTATTTAAAAAAGTTTTTTTTACCAGGGTTTTTATTTTAAAATTTTTAGTTTACTAGTTATATAACCGGAGTAGAACTTTTAAATCAGCTGATAACTAATAACTAAAAATAAAACTATCACTGTTTGATCTGTGTACATATATTAAGCCTGTATTGGTTAGAAAGTTTGTTTTGATTTGAGGTTATGGTTTAAATTTAAATCATTCTGTCAGATTCACTGAACAGTGTTGCCACCCTGCATAAAGGCCGGTGTGGCAACACCTAAAACCGTTGGCTCAGCAAGCCTCCACAAAACTATAAATATTTATATATTAGAGATAACGAGAATCTATAAAGCAAATTTTATAAAATATACAGTGAAAAAAGAAAAAGTTATAGGCGTTTAATTAAAATTTGACAGCGAGATGGCAGGGTGAAAAGTAATGAAACTACCGATTTGAATGATGAATGTGACAGATAAACGTCACCGTGTAATACGATGCAGTATTTTCAAACGTGTCTAATGCGATATTTTTTCACCATCATAATTGCGGATGATACCTTAACTTATATTGATGACCAAAATGAGCAATATGGCAAAGTATGAAAACGATCGGATAAGAGATAAGGGATATAAAAAATTACCGCTTACACGAAAACCATGTGAAACGGTTAGTAATAACATTATTTTCCATCATATGCCAAGCGAATAAAAAAATTCAGATAAATTTTAATATTGCGACTGTTGCTAATATGCACCTTCATGTAGGTATAGATATATTACATAGTTATGCACGTAGTATGACATCAAAACGAGATCATTATTTGTACCTCGATCATACCTACAATGTACACTCGTTACAAACGAGGAGCACGCTCATATTACATGACGTTCGTTAGTTCTTGAAAATTTCCATTTAACAGCGAAAAAATAAGCGAGAGAGGAGGGAAGCCTTAGTTACACCATTATGTCGTTGTTGGCCAAGAAACGAATAAGTAAGTGTGCTAGGGGTGAGGCGAGCTGACGAAGCGAACCACGGATGATCCGGCTTTCAGATAAAAAAGAACAAAACCGTTAACCGGCAGATGGGTCAACGGAAACAAGATTAACTGCGATTCACTCCACATAAATGGTTACCCGCTAATTATATCCACCAAAAATATATACATAACCCTATAATAGATACATTTTAACTTTTTTTTACGGACCGTATGTGAAACGAAACGCTTTTTAACTAAAATGATCAGTTAATAAATTAAATCAGCTGATAACTAAAACTAATTGTATGTGATGTATGTATTTAAGCTTATTGTAAAAAACTAAATGTATGTAAGCTTATTGTAAATCATATTAACAATTATATACAACATAACTTCTTATTGAATCCTTATCTCGCAGATAAAACTCACTGAGGAGATATACTTTTAGCAGTGAAATGTCAGATCTGACATATTTGGCCAAAAATCAATATATATATCGTGTATTACATTACATGAAGCTAGACGCCAAATTTGAAATTTATATATACATATGAGAGTTAAAACTATAAATATTTAAATATTAGAGATAACGAGAGCCTATAGAGCAAATTTTATAAAATATAGAGTGAATTATAGGCGTTTAAACAATTAAAATCTGATATGGCCATATCAAGGCGAACAGGTTGCAAGACACGGGACGAACGCTTGTTAAACGTCAAGAAGGTCTACGGGCCCCGTTTTTAAAACGCGTTGTATACGACATTTTATCTCCAACGTAATGGCAGACGATACATTAACGTATATTGATGACCAAAATGAGCAATATGGCAAAGTATGAAAACGATCAGATAAGAGATAAGAGATATAAAAAATGACTACTAACACGAAAGCCATGTGAAATGCAAAGGAGGTATGTAAAAATTAAGATTAACGTTCAGTAATTTATTAAATAAGTGACCTGCTAAATAATATAAATGATAAGTAAAATCGGATATAATATACAAAACACCGACTTTCGCTAAATATGTTTGTATGTTTCAGACGATCAAACAGTATGGGGAACCAATCACAGCCGAGTAATCGGAACGCCAAGAAGCGTGGTAGTGGGGAAGTATGGAAGGGGGGGGTGACGAGAGCATTCACATTTGCACTGGGATCGTTGGCCGCGCCAGACGTCTCAGACGGGGGCGTGGAGGCGAAGACCCCGGAGCGCGGGAGGCGCTCTGGGCGTCGGGGGGCGTGGGAGGCGAAGTCCTCAGGGCGACGGAGGCCCTGGAGACGAAGCCCTTAAGCCGCTGAAGTCGTCGGGGGCGCGGGGGGCGAAGCCCTCAGGGCACACACACACACACGCACATTCATTCATCATTTCAAACGGGTTGGATTTCTAATGTGCCCCTTTTATTACGATTAATATTGCGTTCGCCTATAAATTACCTTACATTATACATTATACTACATATAACTTGTTTTTTATTCGTGTTTCAATTCCTTTTCGAAACCACCCGTTGAAATCAACGGGCTTACAACACTAGTAAATTATAATTTTTGACAGTTGGATGATGGCGCGTCGCCCATCTAAGATCTTAGCAGCCAACGCTTATTTATTTAAGAGTTAGGGTAGGTTAGGTTAAGTTAGAGTTGGCCCTATTCATTTAAGATTAGGTTGTTAGGGTGGGTATATTTATTAATTTTAGAGGCACGCGAGAACTGAGACAGTGATACTGAAATTAACTTGAGGTTGAAAACGGAGAGAGGGTCAATATTTGTTTATGAACGATGTTCAAGTTGTTCAAGCCGGGTCAAACACATGTCCGAGAACCGGGAACGAGAACGGGAACGGGAACGGGTATTACATGAGTTATTATGGCATTGCAACGCATGCCAGGTTCAGCTTATAAAGTCTTATAAAAATTCATCTTATAAAATTTGCACTATAGGCTCTCATTATATAAATCTCATATAATAAATATTTTTACTTCACTAATAGGCTTTTATTGTGTAAGATTTTGTATTTCTTTGGAAAGAAATACGCAAACAATTTTTTTTGAAATATAAGTTTTTTTCTAAAAGCATTTCTTATATAGAGACATAATTATGTCTTTGGAACAATAGTCGGCATCCTTTTGAATGACTAGGTAAATTTGCCCAATTTTTTCATCTTTTCAAAGGTAAGTGGATAAAAGCATGACTTCCACTTTTCCCCGGTCCACTTTGGTTTTGAACTTCATTATATTTCCGTTTTTTTTATTATTAAAACTATATCACTATAAAGATTAACGCAAAATTCATTCAAAAACATATTTAATATTTTTTATGATAATATTATAATATAAAATGACTCGCAGAATCGAAACGAATCCACCGAATCGCAATGGAATTTTTATCTATTTGAATAGATCGAACGACCGTCCGAATGTTGAATCTTTTCAATGGATTTTTCTACCGTTCGGTTCTCGATGGGTAACACATTGTACGATTTCGCGACAATAGATTCGATCTGCGTATAAATCTCAACGTATTTTACAAAAACGAACAGTCCACATTGAAAATGTTCACAAATCTAAAATTATCACCTCTTGTATGACGTTTTTAACGGACGAATTCTACGTTATTCCATTCCAGTTTCAAAATCAATTTATTTACCCATATAAAAATTAAATATATGCTTTAAAATTATATATATATATACATACATATTAAAGTTTAATTACAAAATTTAAATTATCCAAATTTAACGAGCTTTTGAGGCTCGAAGGCTAATCAGATTGCACCCTTGACCCAATAAACAGCATCCCTCTTGCAGTAGAATTCTGTCGCAGTGCCTCCAACGTATTTTATTATATGATATACACGTAGACTATATTCTGAATTTGGGAAAATGTGTAAAAAATAGCTCAAAGTGAAACTAAACCGTATACACATATAGGCGCAACTCCTATGAATTCGATACTGGGTCATAATACCCACAAAGCCTACTGCCTCAGTAATTTCATCAAAATCTATTTAATGGACATGGAGCTAAAACATATCAACAAACACTATATCTAATATGTATCACATATACAAACAAAATCATCTACGTATAACGATATTTCTGGAATAATGAACTATTTTCAGAGTGATTTCCTAAAAGTATTACCTCAGATACATAATATGTATTACTAGAAGTTCGTTATAACGCGTTTTTACTGAATTAAACCAATAAACACTGTGTGTGTGTATTTTTCATATGCATTTTTAACCCATCAATATTTTTGTGTCATAATACATACGTAAACATGTTTGAAAAGATAGTTCAAATAAGTACTATGTTGCAAAAAGATAAATTCTTTCGTGAAAATTGATGGTAAGCAATGATATGGCGTGAAATCTCCTTTTACATATTTACTTTTTAAATAAAAAATGTTACAATACAGTAAATGTAAACTCAATTTTAGATTACCTAAACACAATCCGCTTTAGGTCATCGACTTTAGATGTCTTTAATTAATATTATGTATTCAGAGTCTTTAATTAATATTATGTATTAGATGTTATTACGAGCATTTATAAGAATTGTAAATAGATTTTTGATCTCTTTTTCCTATTATGCTGTACATTAACATTAGAATAATATAATACTATGATTACTAACCAAATTAAATAAAATTGTAAAACAGAAAATGATCAGTAGATCAGTAGCTATTAAAAGAGATATAAGATGTATTGTGAACACAATTTCGTAATAATAAAAAGCGTTTAAATATCAAACTCAATTTTAAAATGAAATATATCACTTCTCGTCAATATACGAACCTGAAACTATCCAGGATAAAGTTTTCAAAATGGATAATATGAAACTGTAAACGGAAGAGTGCTTTTAGAATAATATCAATTTTGTTTTGAAATGTTTGACACGTATGATTTTTTACGAATAGGGAGAGTTTCCTTTCTTCTTTTGTGTTTTGTTCTCTTTTTGAAATCATCAATAATATATAATCGGCTTAATTGTTTATACATAAAAGATTATCCCCTCTGAGATACGTTTACAATAATAAAAGCACCCCAAAGGAGCTTAATTTTTTTATTTTCGCTATGATATTGATACGATTGAAATATTACATATAGATTTATATATGGAGTTCTATATTTATTTATAGAATTCACATGGAAAGGTTAAATTTATAATTGAAATTACCCACGTCAATCCCAACATCGACAACAGATTCGGCAAAGTATGAAATACGGCAAATGTATATACACCAGAACAGTATAGAGTCGACTGATTTATGTATAATAGTCACGCCACTTGACTTTTACTTATCTTATCTATCATTATATTGACTATCTAACTGAATATTCGCAATATTAATAAAATCATATTCAAAATCCCTCACGCATATCAAACGAGTGCGTACTCAGTGTTTACAAATTAATATTTTATATTCATATAAAGCAGCTTACATATAATCGTTCTAATGATGAGTGTTTTTTTGTTGTTGTTTTGTTTATTTTCTCGATCTGAAACTCAATTATGTATACGAAAAAAAAGTGTACAAAGACTGAGAGATAACTCAGTGAGAGATCATTTACTGAAAGGAAAACGAAATTGTCTGTAATTAAATAAAACCGATTTCGAGGGGTCATTTTCTGGTGCACATGTGGCGAAATAAATTTTTTACCCCAGTCGAAATTCTGAACCAAATAATATTATTTTCGATTCAAAATGCATTTTATTAATAAAATAAATATAAATCGGTTAAATAACTGTTCCATTTGCCGTCATGACTTAATCCTTCGCACTTTTTCCACGGAAACGAAAATAAATGTTTTATTTAATACATTAAAGCTTTAGCTCCTGGGCTTCTTTTTTAAGCAATCAATTATAAAATAAATAGGGGAAATTTTCCAGAAATTAAATTGTGATTATCAATTTTGACGGATTTATCATTTGCAATATTGTGGAAATGGAAAATTTGGCACATAGAAAAACAAACATGTAAAATGGTAATATTAAAACGTCAACTGTATATAAATCCATCGGTAATATTAAAATATAATATTTAAAAACCTTTATAAAATATGGTATTTATTTCGGATTTAAGAAACGAAAATTTATATATAAATTAAAAAAATAATTTTTAAGTGAAAAACTATGCAAAATTTTCTTTTTCTAAATAAAACATTAGCATTGGTATTTTAGCTTCATAAATATTTTTTTTTTCAAATCTTTAAAACAATAATAGACATTCTTCAGGTGACAGAAATTAATAAATATCAAACCTTCTTTGAAATAACTCTCTTAGAGTATATAGTAAATATGTACATGTGTATATTTAGATAAATAATGAATAAAATAGATAATGATAACTGGATCAGTAGGTATTATATAAATTAATAATAGACTTAAGATAAATTGCGGATATAGTATAATACATATATGAAAAATAAAAAGTTTTTAAAAAAGTATATAAAAGATCAAGTATATTTGAAAATAAAATCATTTTTCTTATATGTATTATTATTTTTTTTTATATATTATCTGTGTATTTTATAACACTCGCTTAATACCGTCTAAATCAGATGATATTCTATGATAAAATATTCAAAAGACAACAATGTACATACAAACGTTACGACATTGAATATTAATATTGATGAAAAGATGGCATCTTTTCTCTTCCAATTTTGACCTATATTATTAATTAGCTCGAACTGCTATTAATTCAAACCGAAGGCAGTTAAACTAACTCCATTCGAGTCGGTTTTTTTTTCAATTTCAGCGAACGAAACGAGCATTTTAAGTTCCAGCATCTGCTCGTCTCAGCCTTTAGTATTTGTTCGAGAATTCTAAATTAATATTTCCGACACAATTCTACTCTTTGTACGCACAATAAAAACGTATGTATGTATGTATAGGTATATAAAAATGTTCGCAGGATATTCAAAAAGTTCCAAGAAATTGATAATCATTCATAAACACAATGCTAAATTTATAATCTTGCTAATTCGTATAGTATTTATATGTAATTATTAATAAACAAATACTATATTGAGATGTAGTTCTTACATCTTAATATAGTATTTAAGTATAGTATTTATTATATATGTAGTATAGTATTATAGTATTTAACAAATACTATTATTAAGATGTAATTCTTACATCTTAATATAGTATTTGTATTAAGCTTATATGTATGTATGTCTATATTCTTGTATATGGTATTTGCATTATATTTATATTTTTGGTCACAGTGACGAGTATTCAGTAAAATAATTGTGGAAAAAATATGTAAAAAATAAAATAAAATATAAGCGTTTAAAAATGGGTAATTTTACAGATTTTTGGCTTTTGCAGACTTTAACTCAAAAAAATTTCTGTGCCTAAAATGAGTGTTGGAATTAATAGTCACGTGTTTTTTCTATTGATTGTGATCTTTTAATTCTTTAAAATACTTTTAATTAATTATCTAGCAAATTTTAAAAGTCTACTTTTTTCCGTAATTGTGAGCTTATTTCGATAATTTTTCACTTAACCACGTTTGATTTGAAGGATTGATTTTTTATCTCAATGTTTGTTTTTAATTATCTTATTGCACTAATTCGAGCTGTAAATTATTTTAAATTGATTTAAAAATACGTTTGCTTAAAACTTATCTACATATATTATATGACAAGAACAAGATAACAAAATGTAGAGCGCATCACTTCGTCTCACTCGCTCACGTTCACTTACGAAAGATAGAACATTTCATTTTATTATTTAAACTCATTTATCGCTCGAATTATTACGATCAGATGAAATAAAAATATATATTGAGATTAATAACCAACCTTTGTTAACGTAGAGAAAAATAGAACTCGTCCAATAAATGCATGACAACTCGAAAAAAAAAAGTGTTAAAATAAATAGATTGTTGACTTTTAAAACTCGCTAGATAATTAATTGTAAGTATTTTAAATAAAAAAAAATCACAATCAATAGAAAAAATATCCGAATATTGATTTTAATACTCATTTTTGAAACAGTAATACTAAATTTTGAGTTTATGTATGAAAATGACAAAAATTTGTATACAACGTGCTCTTTTTTTAACCCTTATATCCTATAAAAGGGAGAAGTCAACAAAAATCTTTAGCATATTTGAATTGAGTGGGTAAAATTTAGTAATATTGATTATTTTCGCTGCCTTTACATTAACCAGCAGGTGGTCTACTGATGAGTATTGAATTCTTTCGTGCTTGATGTCACGGGCTCGATTCCCACTAATGGTCTCGTTATTGGCCAGACCTCGGTTTGTCGATCATTTCTTATCAGAATTTGGCAATTTTTCTGATTTTCATTGAAACAGTTCCTGTAAAATTAACTTTTCCTTCCCAATTTTATGTTGCAAACCTTGAGTTATTGTTATATGTCAGGTTTTGCCAGATTTCTGACCATAGATATCTCTGTAGTTGTTTATCGAATGTAAAAAATCGTATTGTTACATGAAAAATGTTATTAATCGTATTTATACGATGTTTATACATATAATATCTGACCATAGATGTCAGGTATTGCTTCGATTTACATGTGTATGTATTTGATAATTATGTATTTAGATGTCTCGTTAATTATGAGTTTTCAATATCTTGTAATAAATTAGCCATAGTGACGACATGGAGCTAATCTCTAATATCACTATGGCGAAATTGTAGATAAATAAATAAGTAATAACGTGGTTTTTTGTTGCTCAGTGTTATTAGTATTGAATTTGCGTACTGTTCATCATCAAGCGCCATTCATAGCAGGAACTATTCATCAAGGAATACATTAAACCTTTTTACATACCTCCTTTACGTTTCACATGGCTTTCGCGTCAGTGGTCATTTTTATCTCTTATCCTCACATTGAGGCAGCGAAATGCAAGGCGATGCGGGGTATATCCTCAATATATCCAATATTTAATCGCCATAGTTCTTTATCAACGCTAAATAAAATAAAATTATATCGCGCGCTCATATTACCATTATTAACCTATGCTTCACCTGTATGGAATAACGCCTCGAATACTAACCTTTCCAAGCTCCAAGTAATACAAAATAAATCCCTTAAAATAATTTATAATACACCCATATATACTAACCTGAAAAAACTGCATGCCATATATAATATTCCGTTTGTTACAGACATTACTAACAAACTAACCAGTATATTCTATCACTAATAACCATACTAACACACTTGTGAAGAGTCTCAGTGATTACAACAAAATGTCTATACCCTTCAGGTATAAACACAGATTACCTAAACACAATCTGCTTTAGGTCATCGACTTTAGAGAGTCTTTAATTAATGTTATGTATTAGATGTATTATGAACATTTATAAGGATTGTAAATAGGTTTTTGAGCTCTTTTTCCTATTAGATTAACATTAGAATAATATAATACTGTGATTACTAAGCAAATTAAATTAAAATTGTAAAATAGAAAATGATCAGTAGATCTTCAACCTTTTCGCCTTGATATGCTATTTCAGATTTTAATTATTTAAACGCCTATAATTCACTCTATATTTTATAAAATTTGCTCTATAGGTTCTCGTCATCTCTAATATTTAAATATTTATAGTTTTAACTCTCATATGTATATATAAATTTCAAATTTGGCGTCTAGCTTCATGTAATGTAATACACGATATATATTGATTTTTGGCCAAATATGTCAAATCTGACATTTCACTGTTTATCTCCTCAGTCGGTTTTATCTGCGAGATAAGTATTCAATAAGAAGTTATGTTGTATCTAATTGTTAATATGATTTTTAATAAGCTTACATACATTTAGTTTTTTACAATAAGCTTATTAAGTAACTTTTTAAACGCTCCTCGTATACCAATTTCGTACATATATAAATACGAATATAAAAGACACAACTTCTGAGCAAACTCTAAACAGTGCAAACACTTGACTGAACGTTCGATCTCTGAGTGTGGTCCCGGAGAAGTTACGTCTCATTTAAATGTATGATTTATTCAGGAACGATAGAAGCTTATAGACGTGAAATGCCTCTCCGATTTAGACGAGGGAAAAACAAATGAAAACAGGCTGAAAACAAAAGGCTTTCGCACTGGAAAGCAAATCAAATACGCATATTTCAAATTGAACTCGTATTAATTTTATACGCGTTTGACTTGTCAAACGGCAATTTTCCGCCGCGCCAAACGTGAAAAATCTGCGGAAAATGTATAGAGTTTCGGAAGCAAACTCGTTTATGATAATATATAAAGTTTCCGGTCACACGAGACGAATAAAGTATAACATGTGATGTACGAGCACGCGTCATACAAATATACGCGTGAAACTATTCTTCGCGATTTATGTGCCTCTTTCAGGATTATAAATCGCAACATAAAGGTCATAAAAATGCATAAAGTGTACAGGCACTGTGCAAATCTGCATTATTGACCAATACATCATGCTAAAACTGTTTGGTTGAAAATTTCCGCAGTGCTTTACATAGACAAGGCGATGCTTAAAAAAATAATTACATAAAACTGCTGGTTAGATTTGGGGGTTTTGTGACTCCAAATCGATCGTTTCTCTATCAGAGTTTGGCAATTTTATGTGATCATTGTTGAAACGGTTCCTCAAATTGACAAATAAATCCTTTCCTGTTGACACAAAAAGCGTACATATGTATGTATTATTGTGTATAATTTGTAAAAATTATGCACAAAATCTAAATCTATAGATGTCTCAATAATCATCTGTATTTATTCTGTGTATAAATTGTAATAATTGTGCACAAAATCTAAAATCCATAGACGTCTCAATGGATTGATTCTGTACTTAATTAATTGTTAAAATTAATTCGTATATATGTCTGTATGTAAAAAATAAAAATGTCTGGTCATATATTTCATGTATGGTTTCGAATTATGTAATGATTATGTATTAAAATATATAGTATAGTAAACACGTCGCATTGGAGTGATATGTAATGACGAGTGCACTTTGATTTATTGAATAATATAAAATAAAAATAAATAAAAACACTGCACTAAATTAAATACTACAATGTAAGTAATATTAATACCGCAAACATATGTATATATAAAAAAGAGAATGCTCGGTACCGATAATAGTTTTCATACTAAATGCCGTATAAAAAACGGCAATAAACAAAATGATCAGTATGCCTATAGAAATGGTAATGAATATAACACACACACTAACCATTAAATGCAAAAATCAATTAAATGCATATATTGTACATCTACTTTAGCTATAACATACGTAAATGGTGATGTAATTTAACTGCTCTTTGGTTTCAGTATTTTATTGACCCTTTAGGTAACGATCAAAGTAAGCCAATGAGTACTGACCAAATAAAAACAGGCCAAACTGTTCATACATTAT
The DNA here is from genome assembly GCF_051622035.1 of Arctopsyche grandis. NCBI lineage: Eukaryota > Metazoa > Arthropoda > Insecta > Trichoptera > Hydropsychidae > Arctopsyche > Arctopsyche grandis. The sequence continues at coordinate 1,120,980 of NC_135355.1, forward strand.
CACTTTGTGTATTATTTATTCAAACCTTTATCATGAACTTTACATAGTGCCGACAAAAGCATTTCATATTTATTCGTTTTTGATGTTCGCTTTAAATTGCCATATTTAAAGTGCATAAATGCATCATATGTGTGTACATTGTACATATGTATATTAATAGTATGACAAAATGAGCAGTGATTTTATAATAATACGGTAAAATTTATATGTAAATCAATCTTCGTCAACCTATATAAAGCTCTTAAATTAATTATTGGTTAAATATATTATTCACGTTATCTTTTAGAACCATTTCCAGGTCGATTTTTTTATATATATTTTATTTTATTTTATTTTCACATAGATATATACATATATCAAAAAGGCCTAACAGGTAGACCCCAATGTGCCTTACTAGATAATTAATTTTAAAAAATGCAGCATTTTTATTACATAAATTGAAGCTGAAGAACACGAAATTAACAACTAATTATTGAATTTATTCATGGAGACATCTATGGATTTATACTTGAACATTGATTTTTACTTATTGTGCATAAATAAAATTCGGATATTTGTGACATAGCGGGTAGGATAATTTTTGCCAATTTGATGGAGGGACCGTTTCAACAATGAAATTTAAAATATTAAAAAAATAAAACAGTTCTCTTCTTTTTACCAGAACATGTACCGATATTGAAGGGCTACTTTTCAAATTGCCTTCAGAATGAAAAACGAGACATTATATATATTTTATTTATTTATTTATTTTTTTACAAAATCAATTAATCAAGCACACTCGTCTAACAGATTGCTCCAAAGCGACGAATGTGCTAAAAAGATTAAGAAGTACAAAAGGAAAAAATACAAGTTAAATAAACAAATTATATATACAAATATACAAATTAAATAAAGAAAAGATAACTATATAGAACATGAAATCATAATAAAATCATAATTAAAAACACTAACTCAACCTTTCTAAATGGTCGCGACTTCCATAACTTAGGAAGTGGTGCAGAGAATGAAGAGAGACGTGACAAATGTCAATGGCGAAATCCAGTGAATTTAAGAAACGGAGGCCGCGAGGAATGGGAGCATAACTAAAAGCCACAGTTCTAGCCAAAGGAGTATGAAAAAAGGGACGATGGCGGGTCCATATCATGAAGGATGAAGGCCCAACTCAGCCAGGATAGACGGACAGGAGATACAGCCTCTAAATATGGAAAACAAGAACTTGATGAGGGCAACACTCCTCCTGTGGTCAAGAGAAGTGTAACCGACCATACCCATGACGAATTTTGGAGGAAATAAGTATGGGTAAATCCCATATTGCTCCTTATAAAGCAGTTTGAGAAATCGTCTTTGGACAAGTTCAAGCTTCACAGATAGAGCCTTAGTGTTAGGATTCCAGATCATAGAGGTGTATTCCAAGATACTCCTAACTAGAGCATTGTACAGCAATCTCAAAACAACGGGATTATGGTAGTGTCGAGAATTACGAAAGACAAACCCAAGCATTCGTGTGGCAGAGCAACACACAGAGTCGATATGAACAGAGAAATTTAGGTCACTCTGGAATGCAACCCCAAGATCAACAGTTGAATCGATCCAGTTTAATAAAAAGTTACCAACAAGATATGGAAAGGTACAATTGGGGGTGGATCTGAATCTGGAGTAACATATGAGACTACCTTAAAGTTTAAACCAGATAAAAATCAGAAATCAACCTCTATCGGCATTTATGTACAGAACCAGCGATCATCAATCGGCTATTACAAACCTATGTACATATGTATGTAATATGAGGGGTAAACTTTTTGGAAACGGACTGCCAAAACAGTTAGAAATGTATTTAAACCTCGTAAAACTGTCCAAACCCACATAAACATTCCGTTTCACTGTCTAAATAATACTCATACATGTCGAGAAAAAATAAAGCACAAATTCAAACAACGGAAATAAAATTTAGAAGAGGCACTCCCCGAGGTGCATGCCTGAGGGATTTCAAAGTTTAACCTTTCTTGAAAAGTTTTTTTTATTTCTCAAGTTCACAACATGCCCACAAACACTCGGCCTTCTTCGCATTGTATTACATTATATAAATTACAGTTTTCGAATCGAGAAATTGTACCTTTTGTGCGAAACTATGCGACAATAGTGCGCGTAGATACATACATACATATCTTCGTTTTGTAATCGCGTTACATGATTGAAGAGATTCAATTTGTATAAATCAACATTTGCGCTAAGTTACAAGTTGTTCCGAAGATTCGCCCCCCCGTTTTTGTTCGTCAACTCGTACCCTGAAATAACCGAAAGCCGCAATTTCGAATACATAATTTAACCGTGACAGTATACACGGCCAACTGAAACGGATTCACTTACGAAGCCATAATTTAAATACGGAAGATAATCGCAATACGGCATGTGTATGCACAAACTACGTACGAATGCGATATTCGCATTAAAATAATAAATTATAAACGTACACGTACACGTAGGGCGTTCAAAAAGTTATTGTATTCTATAAAATTATTGTATTCATATTTTAAATAACTTTTTGCGAAGTAGAGATCCTACATTGATATATTTCCCGCTTCCCGTACAGATTTTATTGGATGGCTTCTATATATACCAAGAGCGATAACACCGTTACTATTTTTACATACATCCTTTACGTTTCACTTACGATTACAATTTAGGAAAAAGTTTTCCTCTTATCCGATCGTTTTCATACTTTGCCATATTGCTCATTTTGGTCATCAATATAAGTAAATGGATCCTCCGCCATTACGATGGTGCAAAAATATCGTGTTAGACGCGCTTAAAATCTGCCCGGCGAGATAGTCATTGACGTTTATCCACCGTGTGTTTATATTTTTTAACATAGATGGCGGTAGTAAAATAAAATTATTGGTATTTTTATTCAACTCTGATAGGAAACGATCAACCTGGAGTCTTAAATCCAGGTCTGACCAAAAGCATACTCTGAAAAAATTATTTTCTTTCGAAGTCCGGACCCAGGGATCGAACCCGGCGCCTCTCAACGCTAAGCAGAAGCTTAACGACCGAGATGGTACTATAAATATATATAACCAAAATTGTACACGTGTCCTCAACACTTCATTGTCTTAAAGAAGAGTATATAAACTCATTACTGTTTGAATTTAAGTTAGTAATCACCATCGAGACTCCGAGAGTGGTAGTCATTAACATCGACCACGCAAGTAACCAAAGTAGCAGAAAAAAGTTAACCAAAGTTAATTAGTGAAACAAAGTTCTACGTATCTCATTTTAAATTCATCATCGTTCCATAATTAAATCTGCAGTTTTCGAATATACATACTATCTACCAATAACATAAATGTAACGTTTTTATAATAATAAAGAAATCTTGGTTAAAAAATATATACATAAACTGCGTTTTGGAATACATACATCGCGTCCGTTTTTATATACATTATTATTTAAACCCATTTGTTAAAAATGACATCTACGCTCAAACGATTAACAGCCACAGAGACATCTATGTACAAATTTTTGCAGCACTTTCTGATTGAGATATTGAATAGGAATATAGGTTTGCCAATTTGTTAGAACCGTTTCAAATTCTGATAGGAAACGATCGACCTTGGAGTCACTTATCCAAGGTCTAGCCAGCAACAAAGCCAGGGATGGCATCAGTGACCACACAATTTAAAGCAATACATGCTAATCATACATATATGTCTCTCATCTACTTGAACCTTCAACCCTATTTTTTATTTTTATATTGTCTATTTGTATAGTTTCTTTAAATTTCTATTTTGATCAACGTGACACAGTATGATTATCTATAAAGCCACAATATTCTAAACTTTTAAATAAATAATTACTTAGATCCGAGTATAAACTTTCTGAAATTTATTTTGCGATTAATTAAAATTTTCAGTAACTATTTGAACGTCCATCCCGTATTATGTACAGAATGTATGTATGTATGGATGTGTTGCAGAAATGGTTTGAGGAAATTTGACTAGATAGGAGACTCTAATCAGGGATGAAATCCACGGTGAAATTAAATCATGGATTTTACATTGGGTTCGGGTATTTGCATTGTATGTACTTTTTGTTGTGGGACGTACAAGGATTTTTCTCAATTATACCGATTGGATTGCGTATAATAACAGTGATGAATAAGTACAAAAATTACACTGAGCAACAAAAAAAATGAACAGAGTATAGACTAATCAATCTTTACTAAGTTTGACCCACTGAATTCGAATATGAAAATGATTTTTGTTGGTTCGCTCTCGTTTATGAGTGATTTAAAAAATTTTAAAAAATTGCATTTTTTTGGGTTTTGCGGTCTTTAACTCAAAATCTAGTAGTGCTGTGTTCAAAATGAGTATTGGAATCAAAAGTCAAATGTTTTTCCTATTGAATATGATATTTCATTACTTAAAAATACTTATAATATACACTCGGGCACCAACGAAAGCTTTTCTAACGCAATTACCAATTGAGATAGAAAATATTTAGATAGAAAACCAATCCTTATAAACGTTGTGAAATAAAAAAAAACTGGCCAGCTAAGCGCATAAAAGCATAAAAAAATGTGTAAAAAAAAATATATGTATTTTTGACTTTTAAAATTATAAGTATTGTAAAGCAATGAATTATCACAATCATAAGTAAAAACATCTGACTATTGATTCCAATTCTCATTTTGAACACACCAATACTAGATTTTGACTTAAAGACCGCAAAAGCCAAAAAACTGTAAAAATTGCGCATTTTTTTAAACACTCAAATCTCGTTAACCAGAGGAAACCAACAAAAATCATTATCATATTTGAATTCAGTGAGTCAAACTTAGTAAAGATTGATTGGTCTGCGCTCTGGTAACTCAAAAACGTGATTTTTTGTTGCTCAGTGTTATTAAACTTCTTACACAATTAGTATTTATTATAATCAAATCGTAAGAATGATTTGAAACAATGCGGATACAGAAATATAAAAATTTTAATATAAATAATATGAAGAATTTTCGAAAACTAAAAAAAAAACGATTTTTCCGAAACTCATCATTTTCCCTATGTATGTATTTCTAGCTTAAAATTTGTAATGGAATGGGTATTGACCTTTCTAAATCTTATTTGGAGTGCTTTAAATTATGTGTGTAACTCGTGGCATTTTGATATTTTGCTCGTATACTCATATATAGTCTTAATACACATATATATATATATATATATATATATATATATATATATATATATATATATATATATATATATATATATATATATATATATATATATAGTCATACATAGTCTTACTTTAGCAGCATGCAAGCTTTGTGCCTTACTGGTGTGTGTACGTACAGGATGCAGGATGCAAACCATGCCCAAGTTAACACAATGCATCACGGATTTAAGGCTTGAATTGAAAAATAAACTAATAGTGTTATAATTCTATTTGACATTTAGTTTGAGTTATCGTCTATCGGTTAAACATTTGGAATCAACATTTCAACAGTGTTGGTGTAGTTTGCTCAATGTATAAAAACCTTTTTTGGCCAATCGACTTTTAGGCTTTGATACTCCACTACAACAAACATCCAACGTGTAGCGAAACGTCTTGGGAAAAGTACTCTCCGATAATGGAAAAGAAAAAGAAATAAACGACAGATAAGAGAATGAGAAGTATAATACATATATTACATACATACTTGTGTATGAGTGTATGAAGTATATACATAAATGAGCAATTTATAAAGTATTGGAAATTTATAAAATATGCCCGAGCGATGCCTTGCAAGTGTGCTTTTTCCCTATGTAATTCAACATTTTTCAATATAGAATTACCTTATTTGGAACATTATATTATGTTACGGTTTAACCCGGCGTTGAAAACATTCAATGGGTTATTTTTGTATCATCCCCATCCACGTACCCTGACTCTCCTCACCTCTTCCCGGGATACATACGTGTCAACACGTCAGAGGCCAGATGAAAGTTGTCAAACATTTTAAAATAGCTGACAAGCACCACTATGCTAAAGCATTTCGTTTCACATCCGATTTAGACCGACTCCACGAATTTACCGCAAGATATCAAGTGTGTTTCTCTATTTTTACTATAGCAGTCGACTACCGTTAAGAAAATTTGATTTTTAAAATCATATTTTTTTGTGCGTGTATGAAATGAGTCACTAGTAGCGAGGGGATCAGTCGTACGCTATGGATATAGTCGTTTGCTGCTTTTATTTGCAAAATTGAACATGAAATCTATGCACATGAAAATACTCAAGCGGAAATTTTTCATAATTTTGATTTAAAAGGAAAGATTTTTGGAATTTTCGAAAATCGCGACAGGTAAAACTTTTTAACACCTTGAGAACTTGAACTTATTCTCACGATTTGAATTTATAACGTGTAGACAGGGCATAAGGTAAAAGGGCGCGTGCGCCACGTTGGCGCCGACCGGTCGGCAAAACAGGAAGCGCCCAGCCGCACTCCGCACGCGCATCACCATGGCGACCGACACGCGCACAGTAAACCAAAGAGAGAGCACAACTTTATATAATAATATATGATAATAATAACACTTTAACGAATGATTGTCCGTTGTCGCGCATTATGTGACCAGTAACAAACGATTATAGCTCACTATTTATCTCGTCGACTGCTGTAAAAACTCTAATTATTTGACTCGAGAAGACGACGACGGCAATACGTTAAAAGTTAATGTTGCGCTCATAAAGCCTGAGACTTTTTCCCCGAATGAAATAAATCCGAATGTGTCACATCGGGGGCTATAAATCTACCCCGATATTTATGTACGTGGAAAAATATCTAATATTACGTTCATCGAGATTTCCTACGCCAAATAATTATTTTTAATATCGACGTCTGTCTTTCGCGGCGATTGTTTCGTCGCTTTGCGTGGAAAATGTGAGAAAAATAAATTTTGTGATTGCCTTCAGCGCCAATTTTCTTTTTATAATAATAATTTGCATCACACGGTGCTGAAGGTCGCTTTTGATTTACATATTTTGCTTTGGCGCTCTCTATTTTTCTCTGGAAATATTCCCTTTTCAGAATCGTGGGGAGAAGTCGGATTCTATTGAACTCGCACCGTTCTTAAAATAAAATATTATATATGTATAGAAGTCAACAATGAATTTTAATTTGCGAATTAAAAATGCATTTACAAAAATTCGAATTATGTTCATATTCTAAAAAATACGTTTTTGGAGTAATTTTAGAAGTAACAGCAAGAGAATTTTAGAATAAAAAAAATATATATATATACATATGATAATTCCCGAAAAAAAGACCTTCGATCAATATGTTTTAGCAGTGCTGACGTATGGATGTGAAACTTGACAAAATAAGTGCTTGAATAGTACCCGAGAGAATGCAAAAGAGTAAAAGGAAGACCGCTGCGAAGATGGGTAGACGAAATAAGGAAAATGGTGGATGAAATTTGCGCAAAAAAAAGACGTGTTGGAGAGGCCTTCATTCAGCAGTGGATGGCGAATGGCTGATGATGATATGATAATATTATGTATTGGTGAATATTATATAGATCTAGCCATAATGCACAAAAACTATATTGAAAATTTCGGCCCTCATTTCTTTTAAAACTAATTAATATACACGAAAGAATCTTTTTTTAAAATGATTCCAATTTTTGTCACTGATTGAAATTGCATAATAAATTTCAATCAAAATCATTTACATTTTTCTTCTCCGAATTCTGAAGACGCTGGAAAAATATAATAGGGATAAAAGTGATAATAGCAATAGAGAGATGGAGTTGGAGAGGCTTTCCACACTGGTACTGAATGGAGAAAGCCTGAAAGAGTGTCATAAAAAATATGATGTTTTGTCACAAGATGTTAAATTAACATTTTAGCCCTGAATTCTTGAGCTTTTCTGAGAAAATTACTTAATCAAAAATATAAATCCAAAATATTACATTTTGATTTAAAATTTACGAGTACATATTATTTTATAATAACATCATGTTTTCAACTTGAAGGAATTCGAGCTTAATTTTTACAGTTTTGTGAGAGTGAAGTAAAAATAAGTTGCCATAGTCTAGTGCGTTTAAATGAAAAAAAAAACTTATTTTGCAAAACGTTTAACACAAATTTCCACTTAAATGTTCTGAATATTTTATATATCGCACGGAAAATTCGCTGAGAAAACTGGGACTTTTCCCAATATCCGTCGCCGTCAATGGAACGAATAAGTTTTCGTAAACAAATACACCGACACGACGCTAAGATCCTTTCGGACGAGTTCGTTTTACTTTTTACATCTAATTTTACGCAAATCTCGGAACTAAACAATAAACAATTTGTTGTTTTCCCTATTCGGAAAAACGACTCGCGACGAATTGATGAATTTTCATCAAAATTCAAATGAGAAACTCTAATCAATGCGTCTCGAGATTGAGAAGAATAGATTAATCATAACGAAACTCACTTATAGTCGATAAATTTGTTATGCAAATTAATTCTTTTATCTCTTCGTCATAAATAAATTATTGAACACTCAAAGGATTCCTTTTGTCTCCACTCCGATTCCTATTTGTTTACCATCGAACCATGGAAATGCAAATTTAACAGGATACACACAACAAAGCCACAAGAAATAAACGTTTGATTGAATGTATCAAACGTACTCACAAAATAAATTTCGGATATTTTTCCGCAAATGCGCACATCGTTCATGAGCATATTGAATTTGCAACAGAAGAGCTAGCTTATTCATATAAAATAACGACTAGAAGTAGAAGCTTATTGAAAAAGATAATTTTGCGAAAACGCCAATGAAACCATGCTATAAATTTAACTCCAACTACAATGCAGAAAATTTAATTAAAAACTCAAAACGATTCATTCATATTTTCCGACAGGTCGACACGTACGAAGGGAAGGGCGTTCGAAAAGTTGCTGGAAAATTTAATAGAATCGATTTGAATTGATAATTTATTCCATTTAAGGAAATATTTTTCCTAAACTTGCACAATGTTCCTAACCTTTTGTCACTATCTTCCTTGAATATGTCTTTTCTCTGCTTAAAGTTTTAAATATTATTTGACTATTAACAAAAATTCGTTTATTTTATCGAGGTAAACCATTTCAATAGAGTGTTTGTTATCATCAAGAAAAGTCGAAATATTTTTCTAAGTGGAATTTTATTTAATTCTCATATAAAGTCAATTCAATATATTATCCCTATTAATTAAATTCAGATTCGTGTAAATACGAATAAATACTGGAATGAGCTTTTAGCTCGCAATTTTACCGATTTAAAATTCAGCACACTTCCAATTAATCCTTTTTAACGAAAACAAAAAATAGTGTGGCCGGAATACTATCCCAATAAACATGTTTCAATAGAAAATACTCAATATAAAATAGTATTAACAGTGGGAAAAAATCTCAAGTGAAAATACGTACTTTTGACTTTTGATTTGAACTGGACGACTACTTAGAGAGCTTTGAAAGCTAAAAAGTACTACAAATGAAAGATAAAATACCTGACTATAGATTACAATATTCATTTTGAACAGGAAATTGACATATTTTGAGACATCGACCAAACAACACCAAGATATAGAAAAGTCGCGTGATTTAAAAAACACATATATCTCCGAATCTCGAGCCAATCAACATTTTTTATTACCAGATTCATGTTTACTGGGCATAGATCTATAAGAAAAGTCATAGCTCGTCTCTGAACCAAAAAAAAAAATCGTCATTTGTCGAACAGTGTTATTAATCCATCGTTCTGATTAGTTGACTTAACGTTTTATTTACCGAAAAGTATCTCAATTTACTAATATTTTTATATGAATTAAATTTAAAGCTTCGCCTACTGACCTTTTTTTGTGTTTGTAAGAAGCGTGCCGCATCTGTACCCTTGATTTATTCGAGATAATGTCATTTAGGGTTACGTGGTTTCCCATCCCCATAAAGGGAATTTGACTTCAGGGCCGTTCGTGGACTCTGTCTACATTATAGTCGTAGAGTAACTTTCCCGCAAGCACTCATAAAATTCGCATTTGTGAGGAACACTTACAGTGATGGATTTTCCATGAGAATTAAGTTTTTGGAACGTTTGAACACGTGAAAATTTACTATCACCGAAAATATCCTAACCAAACAAATTATCCGTACAATCACGTATTCATACTAAATTTTTAACACTAAAAATAAATAATTGATTTAAAATCTTACGTAAATAAACAAGACGATTCTATTTTGGTCAAAATCAAATTATCACAACGAGAGAAATTTACCATTCTATTAATAGAGATCAATTATTCCTTTCGGTCCCCTTATAAAACCCGTAAATTGTAAAATAATTACTGCATTTTACTCCATTAAATTAATTTTATTTATATAATGTAAAATGCTCCTTCTCAAATCGTCTGCGATCCAAGGTAGAGCATCCTGAAATAGCATATCAGAATTGGAATTACGAAGTATAAAGCTGTAGATTTTGTACATATTATACCTATGTATATATTTGTAAGCTTATCAAAATTATAACTGGAAATAATTTTAGTAATTTAATTATCCAACAATCATGTACAATAACATCAATTTCACGAGGAATTTCCGCAAAACGTCGGCTAAAATCAAACTGCATTTTCACGAACAAAATTGAAACATGCACATTGTGGTTCAAAATTAATTATGAAGATGTATTTTGTGTACCACAACTAGCCTGTGCTCGAAGTAGATAAACAATATCTGATCTATGTATTTTCAAAGCATCTGTTTATTTTAGAAACCATCAGAATTTAGATTTTACGACCTTCGTTACACATTGTTGTGTGATTTATTTTGGCTATTTAATTTAATATTCAAACGCGGTAAATCGTACGTAAAATACATTACCAGAGTGTATTTGAATTCAAAATAAGATCGTTTATAAATGTCAAGTCGGTAGTGCGATCGCTCGCGAAGAAGATTACATAATATTAAATCAAGTTGTGTATGAAATTTCACTTCGAATTTAATAAAAAAATATTCATTTCCGAAACTCTATTGAATTCTTCGAATGTATTTTATCTCAACTGAATTCAATTGATATAACCTGCTATAAGCATATACTAGTTTGTCAATTTAATATTACAATAAGTATGTAATTAACAAGCAATTGACTATTCAGTGGTTCTTAGTCGATATTTCGGGGAATACTGCCGCTCTACAAATGTGCTTCAAATCTTCCCTTAGACTATAAATATATGAACTAATAATACTTGTAATGTTCTCTGCTTTAACCAAAAATTGAGAAGCTTTACTAATAGTTGAGAAGCTCTTTATATGAGATCAAGATTTGAAGGAGTTCATTTATGAGTTACGAGTATTTGTTTTTTTCCCATAAGAAAGCATAATGAAAATAAGATTGCTTTAATGATAAAATTGAAGTTGTAATCATATTAACAATGAAATTGCAATGTAATCCATACAGTTAAGAATAGTTTATCAATGTATGATTGTCCATAAATGAGTTTATGTATTTACAGAAATGAACTTTTCAATCATCAGATAAATTAAATCAGCTGATAACTAAAAATAAGACTATCACTGTTTGATCTGTGTACATACATGTGTAGCTTTTATTGGTTAGAAAGTTTGTTTTGGAGAAATAAACAATGCAATTTGAGGTTATGGGTAGCTGTTGAACTAATTGTATGTATGTAAGCTTATTGTAAAAAACTAAATGTATGTAAGCTTATTGTAAATCATATTAACAATTAGATACAACATAACTTCTTATTGAATACTTATCTCGCAGATAAAACTCCGTGAAGAGATATACTTTTAGCCGTGAAATGTCAGATTTGACATCTTTGGCCATAAATCAATATATATCGTGTATTACCCTACAAGAAGCTACACGCCAAATTTGAAATTTATATATACATATGAGAGTTAAAACTATAAATATTTATATATTAGAGATAACGAGAACCAATAGAGCAAATTTCATAAAATATAGAGTGAATTATAGGCGTTTAAACAATTAAAATCTTATATCGCCATATCAAGGCGAACAGGTTGGAAGATACGCGACGAACGCTTATTAAACGTCAGGGAGATTTACTTTCCGCGTGTTTAAAACGCGTTGTATACGATATTTTATCTCCAACGTAATGGCAGACGATACATTAACGTGTATTGATGATAAAAATGACCACTGACACGAAAGCCATGTGAAACGTAAAGGAGGTATGTAATAAAGTTTGTTCGAAAAACTTGGGCTGATTTGATAATCTATAAATAAATTTTAAAAAATCTGGTTGAATTTTCTCAAAAAATCGATATCTGCTAATCAATTGCTCGAATCTTCCAAATTTAACTGTTAGGGATTGAAATAATATCGGTATTATCGAAATATAAAAAGAACATACGAATTAATTAATTGTTAGTAAAAAAAACATTGTTTCCGATATCCCGAGCACCGTTTGCATGTTTCAACATATTCACTGAAAAATATGCCAAACGCAAACATTCAAATACAGGATATTCGGATACAAAACTGTGAAGTAGGTACGTCCCAGGTATAAAGGATTATTGAGTTTCGTAGAAACTACTGTTTTTTAGATTTTTTTCTTTCAATTCCGACTTAAGCTTATCAGATACCCAATCATTGCTCACTGGAGATGCAAACTAAGAGTAACCATCAGCTTGGGAATTAGTTGTTGAAATACAAATTATACACTAATTAGAAAAATAATCCCTGTCGTGTCATCATCGTATACATACTGAAAAATGTACCAAAAAATATATTTTATCCCATTTTCAATGTACATGTGTATAACAATTTCAATGTATGGAGAGGTTTACAAACTTGAGACACATTGTAAGGGGCCGCGATACCGAAAATGTTGCCGAACATTGTATTTAACGATTTGTATCGGAAAACAGTAAAAATTAAAACAATTTTACAGACGTGTGGCGTTATAAAATAAAGAGAGATCGAAAACAATTTATAAAATAATAACTCGCTCAATATCGCGTATGAAAAATACGTATATACACATCATTGTTTTCGTAGTTTTTAGCCATGGAGATATCGTTTTCGACAAATAAAATGAACAATCGGTATTTCTTTTTTTAATACCAGTATTACTAAAGGCTTATTTTCAATCAAATACCGATAATACTGGCATCAGTACTTTTGGTTCTGTAATCCCTAGTCACTTTGTTCGAAATACGAATTTAAATTAATTGGCAACATTGACGTATACTTTGAAATGTTTTTTTAATTTATTTCTATAGTCGATATATTAATTAAATATTATTTATTTATAATAAAAGGAGATAGAATATCTAAATATCTTATATCATTAAAAGTGTTCCATGGCCCCAAAAGAGCTTAGAACCAGAGCACTAATTAATGCTATTGTTTCTAAAGTTGAACATTTTCAAATATTTTTAAATAATAAAGCCTTTTAAAAAACCCGTACTTTTCCATTGGCATGTTTTGCGTCTCGGGGACTTTACAACGATTTAATAACGCTAATTTTCTCCGAGAATAAATGGAAGCAAACACTCGCCGGTAGCAAAGGAAAACCAGTGAAGGTATTGTGTTTTTCCAGAGGGGCGAATCTGACGACGTGAAAGAGGGGAAATATTACACGAGAATAAAACTTCATTAGCAAAGTCTAAGTTGGCAGTCGGTCATCACTGTTATGGCGGTTAGTTATCTCGTATAACAAGCACTTTATAAAAGAGATGTCTCCGTTTCGTCGACGAGAGAGAGAGATACGGTTTGGGGAAATGCGACGTAATATAATGAATAGACGTCTCGCAATGTGACGCTTTTCCGCGGACGTTTGCCACAACCGCAAAACCACCCTCTCCGACACGTCATTATTACTATTATAATTAGCATGACCTTAATCACCCCTAATACATAATAGCAACGGTGGAAATTACAATCCACACACATTCTCATCATATTATAATATAAACGTAGACTTAAAGCATCTCTCGTTTGCATTTGGACAATCGAGACAAAAAAAATTCGTTTACCGAGCATGTAGATGCTTATTCCAAGTCTGTCTAGTTATCATTATTACGAATTAATGTAATCAGATTGTAAGAAAACTGTCCTTTTTAATAAATACATTGATTTTTTTACTACAGTTTTTTTTACCTGAGTTTTTTTTATTCTATAATTATATATCTTAATATTATTACGAAACTAAAAGGAGGTTTGTATTTAAAAAAGTTCTTTTTACCACGGTTTTTATTTTACAATTTTTAGTTTACTAGTTATATAACCGGAGTAGAACTTTTAAATCAGCCGATAACTGTACATATGTACATATATTAAGCCTGTATTGGTTAGAAAGTTTGTTTTGGAGGAAGAAACAACTGAAATTTGAGGTTATGGGTTAAACGTCAAAACAATTAGAAACAATATAACTTCTTATTGAATACTTATCTCTCAGATAACTCTCAGTGAAGAGATGTAGATCTAGCTGTGAAATGTCAGATCTGACACATTTGGCCGTAAATCGATATATGCCATTACATGAAGCTATACGCCAAATTTAAAATTTACATATATATATATACATATGAGAGTTAAAACAATAAATATTTATATATTAGAGATAACGAGAACCTATAAAGCAAATTTTATAAAATATAGAGTGAAAAAAGAAAAAGTTATAGGCGCTTAAACAATTGAAATCTGACATGGCAAAAAGTGAGAATAGTCTAAACAAACGCTGGATAAAAGTCAAACACATTTTCGTGGAAGCGTTTTAAAACGCATCTTATACGATATTTTTGCACCATCGTCATGGCAGACGATATATTTACGTATATTGATGACCAAAATGATCAATATGGCAAAATATGAAAACGATCAGATAAGAGATAAAAAGTCCTCCTAAAATTGTAATAATAAGTAAAACATAAAGGAGGTTTATAAAAATAGTTTTTATCATCCGGTGAAATTTTCCTGAATCTGGTGAAAACTGGAGCCGTTGCTTTACTAAGCCTTCTTTTAAAATTAGCCCGTAGCAAAGCTCCAGCCAGCAAAAAAAATCGATTACTGCCGGTTGTTCTCCAGAAAGTAAAGCCTTCAGGTGAAAAAAGCACGTGAACGGAATAAATACTAGCTCTGAAGCCCTCACATTGATGAAGTGAAATAATTCGACGAAATTAGATCAAATTTAAAATCGATGCATCAACGAGTCGGCGAAAATTACGAAAATTTTCAATTTTCTTTCCAATTATTTTTAAGGCCACTCTCTTTAAAAGAAACGAGGTTTAAGTGTCTCAACGGTGACAGTAGAACCTTCTAGAGGGAAAATTGGAATGAGACACATCTGACGAAGGGTTCAACTTGATCGACCGAGCGGCCTCGCAGTAGCGCCGGGTGAAAAGTAAATTGTTTTCCCCAAAAATACGAAAACTTTGAACGCTTCGTAAATGCGATGGAACCGCAGATAATTGTATTATTCGTCACCCAGAAGATCGACGAGAAAACAAAAGCACCCGTTGAAAGAGTGCAATCCCTTCTGTTTCGCATGCTAATAATGTCGCTTTTGTATAAAAAAGAGAGAAACTCTCAGTGGTGCTTAAATTAGCGCCACTAGCGATTCGTAGAAATCGTACAATGAGTCTCTTTCCCGAGTTAAAAACCAAGTTTTTGAGGAACAAAGAATCAAAAGACGAGTCCCGCGGGGAGGTAGCAGTGTCAGCGTCGTCATTACAAACGGCGCATGATAATGAAGGAAAAAACTTTGAGATAGTGGAAAGAGCCAGCCCACCCTTCCTCGGAGACGAGGTGCAGTTCCGAGTGCGCTATTGTCCCTGAAATAAGGGTGAGAATGGAAAGAGAGACCATTGGGAGGATAGACAGTGTTGGTTCTCCTACCCACCCACCCACCGTAATAATGCGTCATTAGTCACAACTGCTCGCGAGAATCATTTGCTCGTCCTCATTTCTGCACGTACAGAAAATAGGAAAGGGCCCCTCACATATTTTTCACTCAACAATAAAACTGGTCAAGTACCATAATAACTACCGCACACTTACAACGGTGGTAAGTCCATAAGACCTAATTGTCCAGGGTGGCGTTTTAAGGTGTATTCATACTGACCAGCACTACTAGACAACAGCTCAGCACAGCAGTGCACTGAAAAGACAACTTCTAATAATATACTGTTACGTACGCCGCGGATTGAGCGAATTGCACTTACTTCTGTTATCGGATTAACTAAGTGCATGCACTTACTTCCAAAGATTATATCTGGACTCTAAGTGCATTTAGGCTAAACAATGACCGTTATTAGTTATTTCTCAGAATCGGTACGGGGAGACCCAATGTCGTGAAAATACATATCCGAATACGTGACTATACAACAGGTAAACAGATTAGGCGTCCTGAGAGATCTACCCTTTATAAGGCGGTACGTAGGCGATATCATGTCATTCTGGACCGAGCACTGCCAGTGCGTGTATCTCCTTAATCATCAATAAATGCTGTGAAACGACTGTTGGCCTTTTACTTGGATCTTCCACCCACCCCTACGCAACAATACTATACAGCAGGAGCAGGTTCAGACAAGTTTTCATAAGTTGTCGTATCCTATTATGCCCCTGCACATTTTCGTTACTGTCACGTACACATTACGGAACATATGAATGTGTCCATATAGAATGTACTCCCTAAAAATAATTTATAACACACCCATATATGTACATATACTAATTTGAAAAAACTGCATGCCATAAATAATATTCCGTTAGATACAGACATTACTAACAAACTAACCAGTAGATTCTATGACAGAATCACTAATAACAATACTAACACACTTGTGAAGAGTCTCGATGATTACAACAAAATGTCTATACCCTTCAGGTATAAACACAGATTATCTAAACACAATCTGCTTTAGATCGTCGACTTTAGATAGTCTTTAATTCGTATTATGTATTAGATGTATTATGAGCATTTATAAGAATTGTAAATAGGTTTTTGAGCTATTTTTCCTATAATGCTGTACATTAACATTAGAATAATATAATACTATGGTTTCTAACTAAATGAAACTAAAATTTTAAAATAGAAAATCATCAGTAGATCAGTAGCTATTAAAAAAAAAAAAAAATATATATATATATATATATATATATATATATATATATATATATATATATATATATATATATAAGATGTATGTATTGTGAATATAATTTAGTAATAATAAAAAGCATTTAAAAATCAAAAAAAAAAATAATATATATATATATATATAGAATGTTCCAAAGAATACTTTTCGAACTGCTGCTGACGTGCAGTTCCCGGTGTGTACTGTATCAGTATGAATAGACCTTTAAACATTGCAATAAATCAAAAAAACATCATCCAATTACATAAATCCCTTTAGTCTTTATTTTCCATTGAACCAATAGGTGGTTTTAGAAAATAGCTCATTTCAAATCAAAGCCAAAGTTTTCATTTTATACATTTATTGCCGAAAAGAATAGGACGCTGCTTTGAATTCTATAAAAACATGAACAAAATTGCATTGAGAGCTCAATTTGACCAAATCCATAATTTGTATCACCATTGCGCTCTAATGATGCGATATGTTCACTCTTTATGGTGTTCTGAAACGTAATTTTTCCATTAGAAATTTTAAGCAAAAAATCATGGAAACGAAAAGTTTTGGCAAAATCTTTTTTGACAAAAAATAGCCAAATATATGTATCCAGAATACATAAATATTATCTCGTTTAAAAGAATAGAATATATTCCCGAGAGGTGAATAAAAAAATTAAAATGCAACAACGTCATTTTGATAAAACACACGTGCTCTTTTCTCATAAATGAAACTAACGATAAATCCAGATAAATTGCCAACTCATCCAATTTAATTTCAACCAACGTATAAACTAAGTTTTAATCATCCTACAGGTAAGCCAAGCAAATTTTCGAGAACTTTTTCGAAATTAATTTATATATACGAGTACATATGTACTGTTATGTACCTCGCTTATCAATGTAGTAGTCCCTAAGTAGTAGGGATTGATTTGTGGCACACCTTATTTAATTAGTAGCACATCTAATTTAATAAGTATCACCATAAATTTGTGGTACACCTAATTAAATAAGTAGCACCATTGATTTGTGGCACATCTAATTTAACAAGTAGCACCATTGATTTGTGGCACACCTAATTTATTAAGTAACACCATTAATTTATAGCACACCTTAAACACTGACTAACCAAAATTGTACAACACGTGTCTTCGATGCTTCATTGTTTTAAAGAAGAGTATATAAACTCATTACTGTTAGAATTTAAGTAAGTCATCACCATCAAGACTCCGAGAGTGGTAGTTGATACCATCGAGACTCCGAGAGTAGCAGTCAACACATCAGCAGCAAAACAAAGTTAAATAGTGAAGCAAAGTTAAAGTAAAACAGTACTACGTATCTCATTTAAATTCTCCGTTCCATAATTAAATTCTACCAATAAGATAGATATAACGCTTTAATAATAATAAAGAAATCTTGGTTAGTTGACGAAGTAGTTTAAAAAAAGGAAAATTATTTAATCTTTCATTGAAACGTGACAGTACATATGTACATGGTTCATGCGTTAGATATGAAATTGATACATTATAAATGTAAAAGTGAACCACTATCGATCACCTCTTGACAGGGGACGTATCTTACCATGTGGCCCCTTTGAAACCCTCCTCACGAATTTAATCACATTCGGAAATTAACAAATTTTAATTGCAAATAGTTGACGACACGATTCCCCGTCGCGACCGACCGAATGGTCCACAAGTTCCCATTGGGAAATCCCACAATCCTCCACACTGAACCCGCGACCGCAACTTTCAGAATAACTATTCCACACACATAATATTATATACTACATTATATGAATACATATATACCTGCAAAGGTCAATTCATACTACCCACAACTGCAAGGCAGCAGCCCGGCAAAGCAGTGCACGGAAAAGACTACTTCTATTCATACTGTAACGTGGGAACACGAGAGAGAGTATCCGTGAACAATGGAGACCCCCGGATTGGCATAACGGGACTCAGTAAGTACCCACTAGAATTCTCAGAGCCCGGGCGAGAGAGTCAGACTCACTTAAAACTGTACGTGCCTAGACAATAGATAAATAAATGGATCGGGGAAGCTGTGGTTAGCAACTTTACAAGGAGGTATTAGGTGGGCTGAAAAGTTCGTAGACTGACACATAGATAGCGCTACTAGTATTAAATCCATATGATTTTTAGTTAGCCCTAACCTTAAAAAGACACGTGTATAAATTTGACAGCTGTCGTACTATTAGTTTGTGAGTTATAGCATTTTGAGTGAAGCAACTTTTATTAGTTTGAAAAAATGGATAAAAAGGAATTTCGTGTGTTAATAAAGCATTGTTTTTCGGCGAAAAAAAATACTATTGAAGGCAAGGTTTGGCTTGATAAACATTATTCGGACCTTGCACCAGGAAAATCAACCGTTGAGAAGTGGTTTGCTATGTTTAAACGAGGCGAAATGAGAACCGAGGACGATGCACGCAGTGGAAAACCGACGAAAACATCAAAAAAGTCCTCAAAATAATTTTGGATAACCGTAAAGTGAAATTGATTGAGATAGCTGAGACCCTAAAGATATCAAAGGAACCTGTTGGACATATCGTGAATGAATATTTGGGTATGCGAAAGCTCGGTTCAAAGTGGGTGCCGCGCGAGCTCACAATCGACCAAAAACAACAACGAATTGATGATTCTGAGCAGTGTTTGGAGCTGTTCAATTGTAATAAACCCGAATTTTTGCGTCGATATGTGACAATGGATGAAACATGGCTCCATCAATTCACACCGGAGTCCAATCGACAGTCAGCCGAGTGGACTGCACGTGATGAAGTGACTCCAAAGCGTGGAAAGACGCAAAAGTCGGCTGGCAAGGTTATGGCATCAATATTTTGGGATGCGCATGGTATAATATTCATCGACTATCTTAAAAAGGGAAAAACCATAAACAGCGACTATTACGTAGCGTTATTGGAGCGTTTGAAGGACGAAATCGCGGGAAAACGCCCATTTGAAGAAGAAGAAAGTGCTGTTTCATCAAGACAATGCACCGTGTCACAAATCAATGAAAACGATGGCAAAATTGCAATGAATTGGGCTTCGAATTGCTTCTGCATCCACCGTATTCTCAAGATCTGGCCCCCAGCGACTTTTTCCTGTTCTCAGACCTCAAGAGGATGCTCGCTGGACAGAAATTTTGCGCCGATGAAGAGGTAATCGCCGCAACTGAAGCCTATTTTGAGGCTAAAGACAAATCGTACTATAAAAATGGTATCGAAAAATTGTATGACCGCTATAATCGTTGTATCGCCCTCGAAGGCAACTATATTGAATAATAAAATCAAATTCTAACAAAAAAAAGATTTTTTCTATGCTAGCCTACGAACTTTTCAGCCCAACTGTTACATGTGCTATATCACATTATTCTGGAGCGAGCGCTGGCTACGTGTGGACCTCCTGAATCATTCAATAAATGCTGTGAAGCGACTTTGGCCTTTCATTTGGATCCTGAATTCACCCCTATACAACAACACTCGCTTCGCTACGAATCGCTGCAAAACATTTCGATTTCGGTATTTTTCGTCTCGACGAAATTCGTGACTATTTTGTTCGTGACTGTGAAATTCGTGAAATTCGCACAGTCCTTTTTCGAATGGCTCCTATTCCAAGAGCTATTCGACTTCTTAATGAAATCGTTGCTGCCGAGACTGAATGTGTTATTTTCCACCTTAGTGAGCGTAAATTGTCGGAAATTACTCTAACCCATTTATCTGGTAGTCTGTGCTCATCATTGTTTTCATGATTGATTGTGATTTATGAGTGAAATTTTGATTAACTCTCTTCCATTTGGGCCTACAGGGATGTTTTGTATTTGTAGTTGTTTCTTACAAATTTATTGGAACTGGCTGTAGGTGCAAGGCATTCCTTATGCTATATTTTTTATTTGATATTTTTACTTTATCTGTTATTATTAAATGCTATTTTTTATGTTTATGTATGGATGTATTTATGTTTACGTTCAAATGTATTTTTTTATGTATAATTGATGAGTATTTTATTTTCGTTATGTATTAATTTATGTTTAGTTGTTATTTTGTTTTTTTGTGTTATATTTTTTGACCATTGTGGCGCTTTAGGAATTGCTGTTATGCCACAATGGTCTGTTTAGAATAAAAATAAATAAATAAAATATGCGAGCAGACGGTACAACCATCAAATGATATCATATAAATATATATATATATATATATATATATATATATATATATATATATATATATATATATATATATACGTATATAATATCGCTATTCTGTCTGTATGTGTGTCTGAGATAACGCTCGCCGTATCTCAGTCACTGCCAAAACGTACATACATACATATATACGAATAAAATAACAAAAGAAAAAAAAAATATATATATACATATATATTGTGTATATGTATACATACATATATACCATTTTCTACCAATGTATCCTCTTGGCAGAGAACTTACCACCATTGAAAATTTATTAAATTAACTATTTTTTCCATCGGTGTTTTATATTGTTTATACGTAGGTAGGTACATAGGTAGGTAGTTTTTACTATATTTTTTTTCATATTAAACAATGAAATATAAATATTAAATTAAATATATCTAAAAGGTATTTGCAAAAAATCGACCACGCGGTGATCGAATACATGACACATTTTTTTTATTTACAACACTAGTATTATATATTTAGGTACAACACTAGTATTATATATTTTCAATATAAAAAAGATGATAATTTTTAAAATTGCACATGTGTGCAATTTTCATCAACCAAATTTTTTGGTAATCGCAATGTTCATAGTTAATTTGTCGTATCCTGTTTTATAATATAACCGGTTACGAGCTGTAATTGACATCAATGTGATCATATATCTTTTTCGATCATTTTTATAACCTAAAGGTTGGGTTAGGCCCCCAGCTGAATGTAAATCAGCTCTAGTTTCAACAAGACGCCACATCCCACATCCCATACAAGTCATTAAACAATCGCTTCATTACATTCAAAGTTCAATATTAACTTTCGAACAGATATACGAAGGCGAGGTCATCGTACTAGCATATAAATGAAAATTAAATTTGCTAGTTTGCCAAACGGCAAATATACAACGGTCTATTAAACGAAACAAGTGTTTTCAAGCCGAAACACTCCGCTGTTTCTCTCCGCAAAATTATAACGCAATAATTGGGCAGTTGCGAGAGCGCAAACATTTGTTTTCCGATAATTGTGAACTTTAATTCGGTCTGTGTGGGGATTTTGAACCGATTCCGAGAGTGCGAAAAGCCATCGAATGCGGCCGGTCATTCGGCGGGAAATTCGAAATCTGCGGTTTTGTGTAACTGAATCGAATTTCTCACTTTTCCTTGATTAAGCAACTCTCAAACTCGTTAATGTTTCTCGAGAAACTAATCTCTGCCAGACATCAATTTGTACACGCGGAATTTCTTAATTTTCCAGGACCGGGCGCGCGAGTTTTCCCAACATTTCCCTTTTATATAATTTGTTTATATTCGTAGGCCGCGTAAATTAACAATGTAAACTCATTATTTCGATATTTTTCTTTGAAAACTTTTAACTCGAAATTTTCTACGGTTTCGCAAATACGAGACTTTTTTTCAAAAACACCTATTATGTATACATTTTACCCGTTTATATACATACATATATATATATATATATATATATATATATATATATATATATATATATATACATTTATGAATTTCTTCGTCCTTTGTTGCGGTAGCGAACACGGATTTATTTTTTTTATATAAATATACAAAATATTCACCCCCAGCTTAAGCACGAAAATCCAAAAACACATAGAGGAGAGAATGAAAACTGTTTTATCGACCATAGTGTTTTATCAAACTTATCACACGTACTAACTTATTACATGGCTATTGTATTAACTTGGACGTGACTTGCATCTTGCATCCAAATTATTAAAGCACGTCCTTGCATCCAGCCCACACACAGTCTAATTTATGTGATGTTAAATCAAAATTGGGGGATATAAAATTCGACAGAACCGTTAATCTGGTGGTACATGAGCACAATCACCTTATATCTACGTTACAGTTCATACTTATGTACAAAAAATGACTTTACCTGAAATAAAATAAAATATTGGTTGAAAGTTCAATTGGTTGGAAATTGGTTGAATAAAATAAAAAATTGGTTGGAATTGGTTCATAACATAATTTTAGTTTTTTTTTTTCAAAAGAACATCACCTTCGTTTTTATTCCTTTAACAAATTTAAACAAAATAATCCAAACTCAGAACCGAAATATAATACATATTTATTTTATTTCAATCGAACATGCACACTCACCTTTACAGATCGCTCTAAAACGACGAGTATACAAATATAGATTGTAACGTGACGTTCTCCCCGCTGTCCCATCGGGCCACACTAGCTTTTATTTCGAGTGGCAACACAGGAGAAACGCGCGGTAAAAGCACACGATCGCCTCGAGAGTGGATCTCTTGCATCCCGACCACCACTAGGGAAGGACCTTCCCCGCGACCTCCCCTCGCGTCCATTCCCATCGCGAACGGAGCTCAGAAGTCCGCCATCTTGCTGAAGAACCGCCGTGAGGTTGAGTGGATCATCACTCTCTCCCTGGGTTCCAGCACAACGTCCCCTGTATTCCTCACACAGTTTCTGGAGAAGCGTTAGCCGTGAGAGGACCGACCAGAGGACCGGAGAGCCAGCTGTCCCGACCACGAGGAAGCTGTTATCGACGAGACGAGCCAGCAGTCAGGATTCTCCCCGACTATTTAAACATTATCCCAACGTTAGTTCACGTTTCCCTATAACGCGACCCTGGAAGGACGACGCTTTACGCCACCTGTTCTCCCACAGCGAGAGCAGTATAAACACGCGCTAACCGTTCATTACAAGATACAATATAAACAATACAAGCTTTTTATAGTTCCTTATCAATTCAAAATAAAATTAAATTAAATCGCGCGCTCATATTACCATTATTAACATATGCTTCACCTGTATGGATTAACGTTTCGAATACTAACCTTTCCAAGCTCCAAATAATACAAAATAAATCCCTAAAAATAAGTTATAACACACCCATATATACTAACTTGAAAAAACTGCATGCCATAAATAATATTCCGTTAGTTACAGACATTGCAAACAAATTAACCAATCGATTCTATATGGCAGAATCACTAATAACAATACCAACACACTTGTGAAGAGTTTCAGTGATTACAACAAAATGTCTATACCCTTTAGATATAACACACAGATTACCTAAACACAATCTGCTTTAGATCGTCGACTTTAAAGAGTCTTTAATTCATATTATGTCTTAGATGTATTATGAGCAAATAAGAATTGTAAATAGGTTTTTGAGCTCTTTTTCCTATTATGCTGTACTTTAACATTAGAATAATAGAATACTATGGTTATTAACTAAATTAAATTAAAATTGTAAAATAGAAAATGATCAGTAGATTAGTAGCTATTAAAATAGATATAAGATATATTGTGAACATAATTTAGTAATAATAAAAAGCATTTAAAAATCAAATACAATGCGAATTCATACAATACATCATCCAAAGACATCTATGGAGAAATTGTATTATAGAAATTTGGCGAACTTCAAAACGCTGAATAACTTGAAATTTACAAGAGGGATTGGAAAGAAAATGCCAATTTACAGAAACGGTTTTAATGAAAATCAGAAAAATTGGAAAATTCTGAAAGTAAACGATTGAGCTGGAGTCACAAACCAAGAACTACTAGTGGGAATCGAACCGTGACCACTCCGCTCGAAAGCATAAAATGCTACCCACTAGTCCACGCTGCTGTTTGCATACATGAATAAATATGTATGACAAACTTAAAAAATATATATATAAGTGTGCAAGATTTAATACGAAAAATATCGAGTGAGCTATCTAAATCTGTTCCGGCTAAAAGATCCAACTAAATTTGATTTTTGTAATCCAATTAAACCCCCAATACATAAATCACAATCGTCGCAATGAATTATTAAAGACGGTCTAACGGTTGCGTTTAAAATTGAACTGGACCCGTCCCGGCGAGCGTGTTATTTATGCAGATTGAATAGCGATTGTGTAATAAATCGACAGTGGTCACCGAAATGTATAACTGAGTAGATTTGAACAGCATCCGATTTAATAAAAGACTACAGTAGGGGGTTCTCAAACTATGTATGGTCCCAGAGCGGAAGGGAAAAATTTCACAGAACCAGTGATCACATATGTGAATATGTGAAAAGAGTGCTCAAATGATATTTGCAAAGTTTAAAATGCAAATACCAAGTTGTATGAGAACGCAACGTATTCCTTTTTCGAAAAGCACAACGGGTGCATCTGTGTATCTGAGCCACTGCAGATGCACAACGAGGGCTTCCTATGCAACTTCAAATGCAATTCATTCCTAAATGGGGAACGCAGCCTCACAAATACGTGCACTCTCTCGAAATTCAATTATGTTTTTCTTACCGACTACACTGAACAGAAAGTAATTCGTTTTTTGCGAAAACAACCGACAGAACATTTTATATTTACATACGTCCATACAAATAGCCTACCCATAAACGAGTTATTTTTTATATTTTATGAAATTAACCTGAAAAACGATTGTGATAAAATTACCTTCCCAACTCACAAATCACAAATATCTAAGTCTGACCAGCAGCATTAAAGATTATACTCTAATTGTGAGTTTTTTAATCTCGGCGCTTTTACGAGTAGAAGAGTTAATAACTAAAAATAAAACTATCACTGTTTGATCTGTGTACATATGTATATAACTTGTATTGGTTAGAAAGTTTGTTTTGGAGGATTAGACAATTAAATTTGAGGTTATGAGTTGCAGCCGGAGATACATATGTAAGTATACTCATTTATGCAGTTTAGAATAAGAGTGCTTTAATGATTTGCTTTAAGAATAGATTATCAATGAGTGATTGTCCATAAATGAGCTTATGTATTTACAGAAATGAACTTTTCAATCATCAGATAAATTAAATCAGCTTGTAACTAAAAATAATTGTATGTGATGTATGTATGTATGTAAGCTTATTGTAAAAAACTAAATGTATGTAAGCTTATTGTAAATCATATTAACAATTAGATACAACATAACTTCTTATTGAATACTTATCTCGCAGATAAAACTCCGTGAAGAGATATACTTTAAGCCGTGAAATGTCAGATTTGACACATTTGGCCATAAATCAATATATATCGTGTATTACCCTACAAGAAGCTACACGCCAAATTTGAAATTTATATATACATATGAGAGTTAAAACTATAAATATTTAAATATTAGAGATAACGAGAACCTATAGAGCAAATTTTATAAAATATAGAGTGAATTATAGGCGTTTAAACAATTAAAATCTGAAATAGCATATCAAGACGAAAATGTTGAAGATAGATTATGGTAGCCTTACGTACCGTCATAAACGTCACCGTATCCGAGATTCTGGATATTTGTTACGCATTGTATACGATATTTTATCTCCAACGTAATGGCAGACGATACATTAACGTATATTGGTGACCAAAATGAGCAATATGGCAAAGTATGAAAACGATCGGATAAGAGATAAAAATGACCACTGACACGAAAGCCATGTGAAACGTAAAGGAGGTATGTAAAAAAGCGTGCTTTTACGAGAAAAAAAAAGCTATCTAAATTTTGAACTTTTAACTATGGTAAACTTTGAAATCATGAAACTGAAAGATTTTAAATTAGTTAGCATTTTAATCAAGGAGCTTTTACGAGTATGATAGCAAAAAACAGGTGCAAAAAAGCGAGCTTTCAAAATTTTGAGCTTTTTACTCGTGAGCTTTTGTGATTTGGGAGCTTTTAAAGGAGAAGCGTGAAAAAAATTAGTTTTTTTTTTAATTAATATAGTTGCTTTTTAAGAATTAATATATTGTTCATTACTTAAAATGCTTTCATAATGGGATAAATTATTTTCAATCGAGGTCAGTTCACGGGATCGAGCCCAGCGACCACTTGGTGCTTAGTATCAACGCATCCACCGAGCCATGATGCTGGCGAAATACTTACATATATGGTTTTTATATGATATGGCTGGTTTATATATGAATTGAATTTATGCTGCTGAACATGCCACAAAAAGTTGCTCCCTTACTACTCTACACCCCAGAGAATTGCCTCACAAACTCTGTATTGTCTGATGCAAACAAATGTTATGATAATAATTATATCTAAAAAAACGCAACATTAATATAAAGGTTAAAACAAATCTTTGAAATTTTTGGTTAAAGTTTAGAAAAGGTAATCAATACTATAAATGACCACAACATTTTCTAGGTTCGACTGCAGACTTCAGTTAGATATATCAGTTTCACTCTGAAGAAACTATGTATAAACACCGGTGAGATAAAATGTATCTGAAATAGTTTTAGTCCCATTAACCTTTCCACCACGTACGACTACTATACATGTCCTAGCGAACATGCCCTCAGCGCGCGAGACACGCATAGATGTCTTGGAAGTTCCAACCTGTATAAGAGCCGTCTATTGTTAAAATTTTATAACTTGATTCCCACATATGTATATTGATGACCAAACCAAGCAAAATGGCAAAGTTTGAAAACGATCAGATAAGAATCGAAATTTCGTAATTGCGAAATCAGGCGTAAAAATCGCAAGCGAAGTAAGAAGAGGCTAGTAATAATAATAAAAGTTGTGTTTAAGTGTACATTGTGCAACTTTTAACGATGCATTTCCCCAAGTTTCACTTTTGTAGTATGAATTTATTTATACACGGAAGAAGATGAGGGGGCACAAAAAAAGATACAAATTTAAATTAATTAAATTTAAGGGCTATCTTTAAAATCCGCCATTTTAATCATAATTGTCCGCCATTTTGTTAAGCCTAATAAAACAAAATCTTCTGTGTTTATTCTATCTAATTAAAATTCGTCTAAAGATTTACCAATAAATGAAAGTCTCGTAGGGTTTCTGACTTTTTTTATATACTTCTTATACGATTCACTTACGATTACAATTCTGAAAAAATTTTGCCTCTTATCCGATCGTTTTCATACTTTGCCATATTGCGTACTTTGGTCATCAATATAAGTAAATGTATCCTCCGCCATTACAATGGTGAAAAAATATCATTTAAATAAACGCGTTTGAAAATTCTCCTACCATAAGTGCCTGACGTTTATCCAGCGTTTGTTTAGACCTTTCTTACTTTTCGCCATGTCAGATTTCAATTGTTTAAACGCCTATAACTTTTTCTTTTTTCACTCTTTATTTTTCACCAATTCAAATTATCCGCTCTTACCTATATTTGAGATTACATCAGTACAAATCCCCTCAGATAATTGCACGTGAATACGGGCGTTAAGAATCGAACTGAAAAGTACATATGCCGGAAGGACTTTAAATAAATCAACGTCGACACAGAATAAAACGCCATTATTACCCGATTGGATGGATACAGCTGAGTGTAAAACGTAATTTATATATATGTACATATGTATATACAAACGTATACGTTGCAATACAAATAACGATCCCACTATCCGACATTGCACTGATCTGATAACGACATGTGTTCTCATCCAGCACACTGGCTTACGAACTGGACCTGATAATATCCTGTACATATCCTGTACGCCTTCACATTGGAAAATTCAATTACATAAGGTTTTCCAGGATGTCACTAATCGGCAACAGTCAATTTTATAATCTATTGAAAACTCATTCAATACAGTAACACCCATCCGGAAGTAAGCTTTTCATTTCGGAATTTCTACATGTAAAGACCACAGCCTTTCATTGTTCTTTATACCCAAATAAATTTTATAATAATAGAAGTGGCTTTAGGTGTCATATTGTTGTCAAGTGAGGAATGTCTACATACCTTTTCATATAATTTTGGCGTCAGTCGTATTTGATGCTTGGTACTCGACGTATTATATATCCGATAAAAACTTTTCTGTTTGTTTATATTACTCGTAAGATGGGCAAGTGCATCGTTAAAAATTGCACAATGCATTCAAAAACACACAATAAACAACATGGGATACATTTCTATAAGTGAATTGATCATTTAAGTAACATATTATTCAATTAACATCGTAGTTTGACAGTTTTTAAAAGTGTCATGGCGATCGCACGCATTCTACATAAAATTTCAGGGGTGGCACCAGAGAAATGTAAAAAATATTTTTAAATAAATATAAAAACATTTCTCTTGGTGGCGCCGAATACTCAACTATATTAATAACCAATTATTTAAGTTTATAATAAAAGCATCGTTCATTTTTACATACATACCTCCTTTACGATTCACATGGCTTTCGTGTCAGTCGTCATTTTTATCTCTTATCCGATCGTTTTCATAATTTGCCATATTGCTCATTTTGGTCATCAATACACGTTAATGTATCGTCTGCCATTACGTTGGAGATAAAATATCGTATACAACGCGTTTTTAAAACGGAGAAAGTAAATCTTCCTGACGTTTAACAAGCGTTGTTTAACAAGGCGTAAACTGTTCGCCATGACACGGCATTATCAGATTTTAATTGTTTAAACGCCTATATTTTATGAAATTTGCTCTATTGGTTCTCGTTATCTCTAATATATAAATATTTATAGTTTTAACTCTCATATGTTTATATAAATTTCAAATTTGGCGTGTAGCTTCTTGTAGAGTAATACACGATATATATTGATTTTTGGCCAAATATGTCAGATTTTACATTTCACGGCTAAAAGTATATCTCTTCACTGGGTTTTATCTGCGAGATAAGTATTCAATAATAAGTTATCTTGTATCTAATTGTTAATATGATTTACAATAAACTTACATACATTTAGTTTTTTACAATAAGCTTACATACATACATCACATACAATTATTTTTAGTTAGCAGCTGATTTAATTTATTCGATGATTGAAAAGTTCATTTCTGTAAATACATAAACTCATTTATGGACAATCATACAATTTCGTGTACGGTGACGTCTATGACGGTGACGGCAAGCTACTATAATTTATCTTCAACCTTTTCGCCGTGATATGGCCATATCAGATTTTACTTGTTTAAACGCCAATAATTCACTCTATATTTTATAAAATTTGCTCTATAGGTTCTCGTTATCTCTAATATATAAATATTTATAGTTTTAACTCTCATATGTTTATATAAATTTCAAATTTGGCGTGTAGCTTCTTGTAGGGTAATACACGATATATATTGATTTTTGGCCAAATATGTCAGATTTGACATTTCACGGCTAAAAGTATATCTCTTCACTGGGTTTTATCTGCGAGATAAGTATTCAATAATAAGTTATCTTGTATCAAATTGTTAATATGATTTACAATAAACTTACATACATTTAGTTTTTTACAATAAGCTTATTTATTATACATATTTTTGTTGAAAGTATACATACATTATACGTTAATTTAAGAGTTCCCAAGGACAGACAAATACAAAAAAGTGGATAAAAATAATCCGTCAACACCACCATATACTCAAATTGTAAATAAATCTATATCAAAATAAAACTTTAATTTTTGTAGTGAATATGTGATGACCCTTATTATATTCCGTGCTTGTTATGGAGACGTACCGCGTATTATTGACATAATTTAATTCGTAAAGGCACTTCTATTATTATAACATTTCTCTGTTTATACCTATACAATTCGACTACATCCAATTATATCAATTTGCAGGTCGCTCGATTTATTTACCCCATTCACGTGTTACGAAGTTGTCGATCAAAAAAAAAAACTTACCGCATTCTGCGGAAAAAAATGCCCTTTCTGGGGATCACTCGTCCGTTTATCTTGAGATGAGAAAAAAATATTTCGACGACGTTGAATAATAAAAGAGTAACGGCGAGCCGTTAACTTCACTGGGCCCGTTAAAGCGTTAACGGCCCGTTACCGGACTGAGGAGGGGGGGAGGATGACTAGCCCCCTTTTATCGTTTAATCATGTCACCAACTCCATCATGATGAAAATGCAAATTGACTAATGACAAAAAGAAAAACACATTTGGTAATTGTCTCGATCGCCCTCACGACAATGTTTAATTATTTTATGATTAATTGAGTGATGCGATGGCTTTTGAATAAATTGTGTACTAAATTATCTCATTAATCGTATCAAATTTATTTGGGCGTGGCAACCATCTTGCATCTCACTCGCCCACAATCAAGTAAGGTACACATATTGTAGAAATAAATCAATAAATATTGCATTATGCTTACACACACACACATATATACATATGTACATACGTTATACCAGGAAGGGAATTTAACGCCATAAATGAATTTTTCCAATGTCGATTTTACTAACAATTTTATGTAATTTTACATATGTAAATATCTTTCTATATATATATACATATGTACGTATTGCAATATCCTCATTTATGGTAGAGGTTGCAAGTCGTATCCTTATTTACTTCGATTCGTAATAGACTGTAGTTGCAGACGATTGCTGTTTTCCATTTCAGATGGATGTGTTTGCTTTGAATTTGAATATAAACAAGGATGTTGGGTCATAACTCCCGACATTCCAACGAAGTCGAAATTATGTTTATCCTTTTGTAAACACTATAATTTAAACTAAAACCAAAGCCTATAACAATCATAATCGCAATACTTGAATTTCAAATAGACAGAAACATTAGGTATGCATATGTACATACATATGTATATACATACATATACGAATATAGAAATATACAATATAAAAGCTATACAAGCATGAGATTGAGGTATAATTGCTGTTTTTACAGTTTACAGATGATGTAGATTTATTTATAATTTGAATATGTGGTGGTGTTGGTGGCCAATCCGTTTCTTTTCTCAGTTGGTGGATTTTTTTGTATTTTTCTGTCCTTGGGAATTCTTAAATTAACGTGTAATGTATGTACATATGTATACTTTCAACAAAAATATGTATAATAAAAATTGAACGATGCTTATATTATAAACTTAAATAATTGGTTATTGATATAGTTGAGTATTCGGCGCCACCAAGAGAAATGTTTTTACATTTATTTAAAAATAATTTTTACATTTCTCTGGTGCCGCCACCCCTGAAATTTTATGTAGAATGCAGGCGATCGCCATGACACTGTAAGTAAATTGATCATCGCCATGATCAATTTACTTATAAAAATGTATCCCATGTTGTTTAGTGTGTGTTTTTGAATGCATTGTGCAATTTTTAACGATGCACTTGCCCATTGCCCTCGCC
Organism: Arctopsyche grandis; assembly: GCF_051622035.1. Taxonomy (NCBI): domain Eukaryota; kingdom Metazoa; phylum Arthropoda; class Insecta; order Trichoptera; family Hydropsychidae; genus Arctopsyche; species Arctopsyche grandis. The sequence goes on from NC_135355.1 coordinate 1,153,402, forward strand.
CAGAGAAGTTTTTATCGAACATACGTAAATATTTTATACGAAAATACGACTGATGCTAAAATTATTTAGGAATGTCTGTGGACAATCGTCACTTGACAATAATATAACGCCTAAAGCCACTTCTATTATTATAACATGTCTCTGGATTTATGTAATAAAAATGTTACAACGTTTGTAATTAATTATCTAGGAAGGCTCATTAGGGTCTACCTGTCAAGCCTTTCTGGAAAATATCTATGTTAAAATAAAATATTCATAAACAGCAGCGTGGTTAGCATATAATGTATTCGAGCATATAAAGGTGTTCACGGTTCCATTCCCACTGGTAGCTTCTGGCCAGAATTTAGTTTGTGACTCCAGATCGATCGTTTTCTATAATATTTGGATAGCATGAATAGACCTTTATAGACTTCAGCAAATACATATACATATATACATATAGTATATTTACCAGTAGTTTGGCTTAATGGTAGCGTGTATGTTTAGCACCAAGTGATCAGTGGGTTCGATCCGCCATACTGCTGGTTAGATTTGGGGGTATCTGTGACTCCAAATTTATCGTTTCTTATCAGAGCTTACCCATTTTTATTACATACCTCCTTTGCATTTCACATGGTTTTCGTGTTAGTGGTAATTTTTATATCTCTTATCTCTTATCCGATCGTTTTCATACTTTGCCATATTGCTCATTTTGGTCATCAATATACGTCAATGTATCGTCTGTCATTACGTTGGAGATAAAATATCGTATACAACGCGTTTTTAAAACGGAGAAAGTAAATCTTCCTGACGTTTAACAAGCGTTGTTTAACAAGGCGTAAACTGTTCGCCATAACACGGCATTATCAGATTTTAATTGTTTAAACGCCTATAATTCACTCTATATTTTATAAAATTTGCTCTATAGGTTCTCGTTATCTCTAATATTTAAATATTTATAGTTTTAACTCTCATATGTATATATAAATTTCAAATTTGGCGTCTAGCTTCATGTAATGTAATTCACGACATATATTGATTTTTGGCCAAATATGTCAAATCTGACATTTCACGGCTAAAAGTATATCTCTTCACGGAGTTTTATCTGCGAGATAAGTATTCAATAAGAAGTTATCTTGTATCTTATTGTTAATATGATTTACAATAAACTTACATACATTTAGTTTTTTTCAATAAGCTTATTTATTATACATTTTTTTGTTGAAAGTATACATACATTATACGTTAATTTAAGAGTTCCCAAGGACAGACAAATACAAAAAAGTGGATAAAAATAATCCGTCAACACCACCATATACTCAAATTGTAAATAAATCTATATAAAAAAAACTTTAATTTTTGTAGTGAATATGTGATGACCCTGATTATATTCCGTGCTTGTTATAGAGACGTACCGCGTATTATTGTATCTAATTGTTAATATGATTTACAATAAGCTTACATACATTTAGTTTTTTACAATAAGCTTACATACATACGTCACATACAATTACTTTTAGTTATCAGCTGATTTAATTTATCTGATGATTGAAAAGTTCATTTCTGTAAATACATAAACTCATTTATGGACATTCATACATTGATAAACTATTCTTAAAGCAAATCATTAAAACAATCTTAGTATTAATAAACTATTCTAAGCTGTAAGGTTCCCGGCATAAATGAGTATACATATTTCCGGCAGCAACTCATAACCTCAAATTTCTTTGTTTATTCTTCCAAAACAAACTTTCTAACCAATACAAGCTTAATATACATATGTACACAGATCAAACAGTGATAGTTTTATTTTTAGTTATCAGCTGATTTATATCTGATCATTGTTGAAACGGTTCCATAAAATTGGCAAAAAATCATCTTTCCTCTTGTCACAAATCTTCTGTATTTATTGTATGTATAATCTGTAAAAATTATATACAAAATCTAATTACATAGATGTCTCAATGGATTAATTATGTAATGAATTAAATAATTAATTTGTTATTTCTTATTCTTCAGCTTCTGGAAATGCATTGATTTATGTAATAATAAAAAATCCTGCATTATTTGTAATTAATTGTCCAGGAAGGCACATTGGGGTCTTCCTGTTAAGCCTTCCTTTTATATATATATATATATATATATATATATATATATATATATATATATATATATATATATATATATATATCTATGCAAAAAATAAAATAATTTACTTATAACATAAGATTCGACACAAGCAAAGCAGGTGTGTCATTCTCTGGTGCTTTAAACAAATTAATTAAATTGGAGTCGCGAGCGACGCACGTCCGGAATCCGTTAACTTGTACGGCACCGCGTTTTCCGTAAAGTGAAAAAATGAAAATGGGGAAATTCCGACACGCAGCATCCTAAGCTGGCGACCTGAATATCATCGCGGAAAATACGATATTTATGCGATATCGATGCTAAATTGCTTTCAACCAAGAAACGAACGTTCCCATTTTCACCGACGCGACGACGGGAAAATTCACAATATAAACACGATTATGTTTTACTTATCAAATATATGTACGTACGAACATATTTAGATGTTCAGATACACGTTGACGACAAATAGCATACTCTCCTTTATGTGCTTTGAATTCTCGAAATTTATACCACCTACATATTATACCTTACAATTATGTACATACATACAAAGATACAGTTTTGTACTATCTTGGAATTTACTGTAAAATAGTTGAATGTCGTAATAATTAATATGTGTTTTTCTAATGATTAAGATCTAATATATTGACTATTCTGCATGCATACATAAATATTTACATTAGGCTGGCACACAATCTGCTTTAGGTCATCGACTCGAGATTGTCTTTAATTAATATTACGTATTAGATGTATTATGAGCATTTATAAGAATTGTAAACAGAATTTTGAGCTCTCTTTTCTATTATGCTGTACATTAACATTATAATAATATAATACTATGATTACTAACCAAATTAAATTAAAATTATAAAATAGAAAATGATCAGTAGATCAATAGCTATTAAAATAGATATAAGATGTTTTGTAAACATAATTTAGTAATAATAAAAAGCATTTAAAAATAACATTAGGCTGGAGCGAAATACGTGAATTTTGGATTTTCTTCGATGGAATTGATGGAAAACTCAAAGGTGCCCCAAAAAAATTTATTCACCTCGACGAAACTTTCGAAAAAGTAGGTTTTTTTCCAGAATACTTTTGATTTTTGAACTATTTCTTTAAAAAATAAACTTTTTACATTAATCTATATCAGTTTAAATAAGTCATTTATGATTATTTTTGGCTAATTAACTAGAATTAAGTCGCCGTTTCGCCTGAAAATCCCAATACAAAGCGCACTGCCCTCCAAAATAGTTGTTTGTATGGAGGAGGCGTTTTTTTTCAGAAAATCGTAATTTTTTTCATGTTCCAGTAATTATTTTGAAACGAAAAGTTGTTGAGAGCTTCCTTGAGTATGTATATACTTTCAGTCTGAATACAAAAAATGTCGAAAAAAATTATGAAATGTAAGGAGACCAAGTGACCTGTTTTGATATAATTCATGACATTTTGCATCAAAATAGGTTATTTTTGCCTCATTATATTTCTGAAAGTTCGTAAATTTTTTGTATTTAAACCGAAAATATATACTCAAGAAAGCTTTAAATGACTTTAATTGTCAAAATAACTACGGCAACATGGAAATAATACGATATTCTGAAAAAAGAATACTTTCCCTCATACAAACGTATGGGGACTGGGCGAAAAGAAATCCTTGAATTCTCATTAATCAGTCAAAACAATTCATAAATGACTCATTTAAACTAAAATAAATTTCCGTAAACTGTTTATTTTGCTTTTTTAATATTTTACAAATCGAAACTATTCTAACATAAGAAAAAAATATGAAAAACGTTATTTTTTGAAATCTTCGTCGAGATAAATCGATTGGTCGGATGCACAGGACATTGTTTAAAATTAATGATCTTTTTATTTAACATTTCCTTGATACGATGATAATTTTTCCTTAGATCCATCGATCAAAATCCAAATTTCACTCTGGCTTTACATATGTACATATTGTAGTTGTTCAGACACTATAATTTGTAGCTCAAAATTTGTTATATGAAAGTCAATTTTATTACGTTGTTTTTAGTATTATTAGATCCAGAAGAATTGAATCACATAATATTGACTATCGATCATTGAACTTCGAGCGCAATGAAGCGATTGTTTGACGACTTGTATAGGATGTGGGGCCATCTTGTTAAAAAGCTGGTTTACATCCTTTTGATGGAACTTCCAAGATTTGTTGTATGCATTTTCGGGAAGCATACCGTGAAAAATAAAACCGGGAAAAAACCTCTTAATAATAATATTCTTAATTACGATTTCACCGACGCGAAAGTTTGAAGCGCCATTGTGTAGATAAGGAAATGTGTTCGTTGGTTACCAGTTGGTTTATGATGACACGGCTTTGAAGAGACACGAGTTGACCTCCAACCATCACTTGAAACGGGAATCGCATGCCTTATTCTGGCATTGCAACGCACGCCGGATTCAGCTAGTGTTATATAAGAGGTATTTATATTTGTTATACATAGAAGTGGTTTATATCGTTGAAAATGCATCTGTAATGAAATGCATTAAAGACTTACGTAGCTAACCTTGGAATTGCATTAACCTACCTCCATAAAACAATCGTCTCACGGTTAAAAAGGCTTTCAGAACGTCTCGAAAGCGAACGTTACCTATTTAATTTATACACTAGGGTCGTTGAGTTTCATCTACTCGTCTGTTTGTACATCCATAGCAACCATTTCGCATATCGCCGGCCAACAGAAGCGTGCTGACATAAATTGAAATCTACTTACTTCGACGCGCTCAACGAGAATATATGTAAGTACATTCTCTTTCTTTGGCACAGCCATAGAAAGATACAAAAATAAATCTCAATAGCATGTACATATATATTTGAAATTTTCGATTTGTGAAAAATATGTACATATATACATGCATATTTTCCGCACCGCGTCGAGTAGCTTCTCTTGATATATTTCAACAGAAAAGAATATCCAGCGTGGCTGGATCTACATAGAGATGTCTTTCGAAAGTAACGATTTCAAGATTAAATCTTAGCGTGAAATAGCCATCCTGATAACGTGAGTAATGTAAAATGCTATCTGCGACTTAAAATGTGTGGTTAGGATTTATTTCTGCGATCAAAGAAATAAGGGTTGTTTTAAAATCGTTTAAGCTTTTCTCAAAACTTTCAATATTTCGCTTCATTTACTGCGTTTGTAAATTTTCAACTAATATTTTTGATTTTTAAATGCTTTTTATTATTACCAACTTATGTTCACAATCCATCTTATATTTATTTTAATAACTACTGATCTACTGATCATTTTCTATTCTACAATTTCATTTTAATTTTGTTAGTAATCATAGTATTATATTATTATAATGTTGATGTACAGCATAATAGGAAAAAGAGCTCAAAAACCTATTTACAATTCTTATAAATGCTCATAATATATCTAATACATAATATTAATTAAAAACTCTCTAAAGTTGATGACCTAAAGCAGATTGTGTTTAGGTAATCTGTGTTTATACCTGAAGGGTATAGATATTTTGTTGTAATCACCGAGACTCTTCACAAGTGTGTTAGTATGGTTATGAGTGATTCTGTCATAGAATCTACTGGTTAGTTTGTTAGTAATATCTGCAACTAACTCAATATTATATATGGCATTCAGTTTTTTTTCAAGTTAGTATATATGGGTGTGTTATAAATTATTTTTAGGAATTTATTTTGTATTATTTGGAGCTTGGAAAGATTAATATTCGAGGCGTTATTCCATACAGGTGAAGCTACTAATATAATAATATGAAAGTATATCTACAAGTCCACCAAATTTTGGTATACTAACACAGGAAGAGCGTCAAATTTTTAATCAGTATACACTGACTAGTAAGTGCGTACACTAGCTTTGGTTTTTATTATATTCCGCAGATACTTTAACTATACAAAGTATACACTTGCTGCTAGTAAATCTGCCAATTAATGAAATCTGAGTGGTTTGACAGCTGACCAAAGTTTGACGTTGCTCTTCCAATGACTTTTATGCTCAAGAATATAACTGGTTGTGTCAAATAACTAATTTACTGTCGAATTGATACGAAATAGACAATAATTAATAAGGTCAAATTCACTGTAGGAGTTATACAATTACATACATCCATTTTACCTACGATTTTACATTAATAATGTTGCATTCTTTCAGTTTTTAGTTTTATCCGTCATAGGCCGACTACATATATACTTGTTAATACTGTCAAGTTGTTATTCCTTTCGTAAACATTTACTGCGTAAGGATAGCTAGTGTATAAATATATACTATTACTGGTTGATTTTGACTATTCAGTGTATACTGATTCGAGCTTTACACTAATACTGTAACATATACATACATATGTAATATCGTACGTTTATTTATCTTTAATTTAACTTAAAAACTACGTACATATAGAATTACGCCACAGTTTTTTTTATTATTACAAGCATTTTTGTTAATTTCTGCCATCAAAAATTCGTAATCTGATTTTGTAACACTTCCACTCTTTATATCGCTTTGATATTTGAATGGCATATTAGCAAACATTGAAGTATGTAAACTTATACACATGAAACTAGAGTGTTTAATCATTAACGAACTCATTGAAAATTAAATCGGAATCTTGTATCAGATCGCACCGATGCAACTAATTATCCAAGCCCGGCTTACTAAAACTCAATTAAACAGTGGTAAAAGTTACTATTTGCACCCTCATCTTATATAAACTTAATTCCAAAAGCCTTTATAATTTCTCATATACGGTTTTAATTGAATAATTGTATATGTATGTACATACATACATTAGCAAGTTTCGAACATTTTCCATCACATTTCCAAACCAGAAATTCCCAACCTAATATGTATACTCATTTATGCCGGAAATATGTATACTCATTTATGCCGGGAACCTTACAGTTAAGAATAGTTTATTAATACTAAGATTGCTTTAATGATTTGCTTTAAGAATAGTTTATCAATGTATGATTGTAAATAAATGAGTTTATGTATTTACAGAAATCAACTTTTCAATCATCGGATAAATTAAATCAGCTGATAACTAAAAATAAGTGTATGTGATGTATGTATTTAAGCTTATTGTAAAAAACTAAATGTATGTAAGCTTATTGTAAATCATATTAACAATTATGTAGATACAACATAACTTCTTATTGAATACTTATCTCGCAGATAAAACTGACTGAGGAGATATACAGTGAAATGTCAGATTTGACATATTTGGCCAAAAATCAATATATATCGTGTATTACATTACATGAAGCTAGACGCCAAATTTGAAATTTATATATACATATGAGAGTTAAAACTATATATATTTAAATATTAGAGATAACGAGAACCTATAGAGCGAATTTTATAAAATATAGAGTGAATTATAGGCGTTTAAACAATTAAAATCTTATATGGCCATATCAAGGCGAACAGGTTGGAAGACACGGGACGAACGCTTATTAAACGTCAGGAAGGTTTACGGGCCCCGTTTTTAAAACGCGTTGTATACGATATTTTATCTCCAACGTAATGGCAGACGATACATTAACGTGTATTGATGACCAAAATGAGCAATATGGCAAAGTATGAAAACGATCGGATAAGAGATAAAAATGACCAACTAACACGAAAGCCATGTGAAACGTAAAGGAGGTATGTAAAAACACGCCTTTGTAACATTGTGCTCTACTACAATCTAGTGCAGTTTTTATTTAGAGGATGAATATTTATTTTTAAATTTATATATTAATTTTTAAGTATATAACTAATCTTCCAAGAGTCTCCACCCCACTCTATATTATTTATTTATTTATTTATTTAACATACTTGGGGGAGGCGGCAAAGCCGTTACGTACTTTTGACGTTTGATTTGAACTGGACGACTAGGTACTTAGAGAGATTTGAAAGCTGAAAAGTACTACAAATGAAAGATAAAATATCCGACAATAGATTCCAATATTCATTTTGAACTGAAAATCGACAAATTTTGAGATATCGACCGAACAACACCAAGATATAGAAAAATCACGCGATTTAAAAAACACACACGTATCTCCGAATCTCGAGCCAATCAACATTTTTTTATCACCAGATTCGTGTTCACTGGGCATAGATCTATAAGAAAAGGCATATCTCGTCTCGGAACCATTTTTCGTTTCGAACAGTGTTATTGATATTGATTTTCGTTTCGGCAACTCGCTTTCCGACATTTGTTAATTAAACATTCACATAATACGCAAAGACAATTTATTATGAATTCTCAATCCTTAGACGGGAACGATTAAAACTTACATCGAAGCGAAAAACAAAATTTGCCGGAATTAATTTCAGGACAATAAACGTGGAAAATATTTACATAGTTGAAAAGTTATTTCGCATTTAACTTTACGCGAGGAGGCCTGGGATTAATGACACCAACTATTCATTATCTGACAAACTTTTGACGTCGAGTTGCTTTTATTATTGTACCATCCATATGTAAGCACACACACACAGACGACCCTTACTTTTCCTCTGCCTTCTCGGCCGTTTAATTTGAATTTGTTTGTATAATATTATATGTATATGCATGTTGAATTACCGAGAATACAGACTACATACATACATACACTTCCTATTGTTCTAAATATTATTATTATAATTTATTCACGCCATACAGAATACGTTTGGTTTATATAATATACATATGTACATTTCATACATAAAGAAAAACTATTTTCATGTCCAATATTGACATTTAAAATCCTTGGAAACGTATTGAAGACCAAATATTTTTCATACAGAATATTCATGTCAAATATGCAATTTCCCGTGTAAAAGCTGTGAGACTTTTCACATGACGTAAAGCTTTATATTGAACGAAGAAAACGTACTTCCTACAATAAACTTACGTTCTGAATTTTAAAGTATATTGATATTGTTGACTCACAAATATTTTATAGCCTCAGAGTATTTTTTTTTTATTTCAAATATAATATATGCGAAATCAAGATAAATCTATGAAAAAAATACAATTCCTGAATCTAATTGTAATTGCATACTACTTTAAATTAATGCAATGAATATAGATTTATAAATTTAATTGAATAATCTTGATATTTCTATTGTATTCATTTTCGATAATAATCAAATATTATGTTATATTGAATAAAATAATGCACAAAAGTATTTATTATTAAAAATAATTTTAATAAATGTGGATTTTTCAAAGCTACTTTTTTAAATAATTGGCTTTAATAATTCAATATTTTCGATAATGATCAAATGTTATATTGAATAAAATAGTGCATAAAAGTATTAATAATTTTAATAAATGATTTTTCAAAGCAAATTTTCAAAATTTTTTAATACATGATTTTAAAATATTTCATTTAATAATTCAATATTTTATTGAGTATTTACCTATGTATTTATAAAAAATTTATTTCCTGTCAATGTTTATCCATTAAAAGTATTAAACCAATAATAAATTTGCCATAAAATGCATTATTTTATGTGATTAAAATCAACAAGACCACAAGACGTACATATGTACATTTTAATACAATCAGAATAATTAGTGTTTTAATTTTAAAAAAAAATCTATCATTAAAAATGTGAAGTGATAATCAATAAAATTGTTATTTAAAAAAAAATTGTATATAGTTAGTATTAATTAAAAAACAAATCCTTTCAAACCTCATTTTAGTTAATTAATATATTATTATATTATACTATACATAAATATATATAAAAGTGAAATAAAACTACAAGTTAATTTCCTTTTTAAATAAATAAAAATTAGAAACCATTAAAAATCTATTCAAACCATCCAGCAGTTCATAATTACAGCACAGCACAGCACAGTTTCTTTGCATACTTTTACTTTCAGCCAAGTTTTGGCTAAATTGCAAGCCAAAATCGACTTACATATACATTACATACCACGAAAATACGGCGCAATATTTCCCGTACGTTTTGCTGTAGTATGAATATACCTTAATACGTGACCAACGATCGACCTGTCAAAATATTTTGATCGAACTTTCTCACAATCACAAAATATCAGCCATTGATAGTTCGTATATATAATACGTATTATATATAATATAATATTATATATGTATAATACGTCTAAAATTTATTAAAGCTTATATATATAATACGTATAAGCTATTGATATGGAGAATACATCCAGCTGGTGAATATTAATATACGTTTCTATACAAAGCCATTAACCTTAACAACCTCATCGATTGAACTAATCGGATTAATAGTATATGCGACTCCGAAAATTGATTTACAATATAATACATACATACATATGTGGACATCAAACAAATAAGCCAAAGAACTAACAAACAAAAGCTCATACGGATGTGTCCTCGCGTGAAATTCCGTTCATAAACGTGCTTACGTTTTGCTCTCAGTGCGAAAAAAAAAAAGAAAAACCTGAAGCATTTTCCGAGATACACGACACGTGCCTCCAATAGCGACATCCGGCTACGAAGTGGAAACTGAATAATCACACTTGCACACCTGCAAACACACGTGTATTCATACATATAATTATATACATAATAGCACTCGTGAAACTTTCAGGGATGCCCCTGGAAAAATACTTCATAACAATTAAACTCATAATTCAAAACAGCAAACTCAAAATATAAAACTTCACTGTTACCTCTAGCACAGCACATTTTCCATAAATTTATCCTTGTCACGTAACACTACTATTTTTATTTTTATTTTAAATCCCACCGAAGGAAATTTTTGCTAAATATCAATTATGTAAGTGGTTACAATATATAATTTCTAAACGATTCTTTAGGTGTGTCATATATACACACATAAATCAAAAGCCCCCAAATTTCCCGGGAATTTTTCCCGTCCTATCTCCGACACATGTACTACTACACATATTGGACGTTATCAAAATCGAATCGATCACCGATTTCGTGTAGAACACGCCGACGATGGAAACAAAACTTCATGAAACCAATGAGGGGGAAGATTTGAAGTAAATTTACGTCTTCCAATTGAACGCTTTCCGGGAACTCGGCCTTTCGGAGATTTGTTGAGGTCGGAGCACGAAGCTCATCTAAAACCAACAAACCCGTTGAATTGGGACACGGGATCAATAAACTAGTGACTCAAACCGTTCCCTTATATTGGTATTAAATTTATGAAGCGATTTATCTGGATATCTGAGGCATAAAAAAATAAACCTAATAGGAAAAATATCGACTCCAAATTATACGTATTACAACTATTTTTTAACAATTACATTGCTAATATGTATTTATCTGTAAGAGGAGGATTATGAATTAAAGAATAAACCCAGACTCTAGATCTATCAAGACAATTTGGGTATATTTTAGTAATAGATAATTTTAGAAATTGTCTTAAATTAAGCACTTTAAAATTTATATATAAGCTAGATAAGAATCAATTACCCAAATATTTTAATAATTACATAGTTAGGAATAGAGACATACATAATTATAAAACTAGAAATAGGTATAAATTAATCATAGGCAGAGTTAAGAAATCAAGAACTGCAGGAAGTGTTTTACACAGAGGTGTTCAAATCTATAATGCCCTTCCCGAGAGCATTAGAAGTGCTTTCTTGAAGGATACCTTTGTGGAAGATGATGTAATTATATAAGTTAATAAATGCAATGTTTAGCATTATAATTTTATGTTTCAGCTACTAATTACAGTTTTTTTCTTGTTAATTGTATTATTTTGTAGTTATAATTTTAGTTGTTATTTTGTGATATATTCATTAGCAGTTTGCTATATAAATATAAATAAATAATTCTATGGAAAAATATGTCGAGCTTTACAAAAAAAATTTAAGGCAAAAAAAATAAGGTGATTACTACAAATATAAACCCAAATTTCAGATTAATAATTCAAAATAGTATTTGAATAATATGTACACAAGAAATGCTATAAATTAAATTATGAACGTATATGTATTAAGTAATAAAGATATCCAGATATAAAGTAGGAGAGATAAATAAACCGATGAAATTTGATTGAAGTGACTTCGAATTGTCAATGGAACAGTTATCAGGGTATTATATACATATAAGAAGATCACAAGGAATATTATTTAGAATTAGATCAGAGTTCTGAAAATTAGAATAAATTATCACAATACATGTTTAGAGAGTCATCAAAATGTCTAAAAATCAAGTAAGAAGAGATAAAAAGAATCGAATGAAATCAGATTGAAGTGACTTTGAAATGGCAATGGAAGATTCATCTGGACGAAAGATGTACATGAGAAGTTCTCTTCTGTAAAATTGGATCAAATGTCTCACAACTAATATAAATAACTCCATATTGAAGTTACGATGAATAATAACGGTTATGGGTTTTCTGCAATCATCAAGAGTTTTAAAAGTTCCGAGAACTCTGGATTAGATGAATGGAAATGTTAGAAAGCCTTTCGCTGAAAATGATAACGATGATGATTAAACAGTAGCACCACACCGAAATGAACCATTTATATAACTAGCATCTTTGATCAATTGAAACAATACATTTTCAAATAAAGCAGAAAGAAGCAGTGCTAAAATTTTGAACGAATCTCTCAGTAAATCATATTTGTGCATATTTTAAATCGAGTTATTTTTGACATAGATCGAGTTCGAGAGCTTCAGAAGCTGACATTAATTAAATAGATCGAGTGAACAAAGCATCACTGCCTTGCCGTTAATTGGACTTGAAAGAGCTCCTCGGACAAAAGCCACCCACTCGTCCACCCAAAGCATCTATAAATATGCACCTTCCATTTTTAGCAAGATCTCCCAACCCAACTTACGTATGTAAGGCCACGTGTTGATGATAAGCAGCATCCGCAAATACATAGCTGACCATAGAGAGAAACACCCTAAGCTACGTATATTATAACGAGTGGTGTTGGAGGCTTTCCATGAATAAACCTCATATTATGTATATTATTTATTTATTTAATTAAATTTTGGACTATTGTAGCATTACCAAGAATTTTTAATCATCGAAAATATAATATATTAATAATACATACATCAAAAACGAGAGCAGAAAAGTTTTTAATAATGTAGAAGTAGTCACAAAAAATATAACAATAGATAAATGTAAAAAACTAAATGTATGTAAGCTTATTGTAAATCATATTAACAATTAGATACAACATAACTTCTTATTGAATACTTATCTCGCAGATAAAACTCCGTGAAGAGATATATGTATGTACTTTTAGCCGTGAAATGTCAGATCTGACATATTTGGCCAAAAATCAATACATATATATCGTGTATTACATTACATGAAGCTAGACGCCAAATTTGTATATACATATGAGAGTTAAATCTATAAATATTTAAATATTAGAGATAACGAGAACCTATAGAGCAAATTTTATAAAATATAGAGTGAATTATAGGCGAAACAATAAAATCTGATATCGCCATATCAAGGCGAAAAGGTTGAAGATAGATTATGGTTGCTTGCTGTACCGTCATAGACGTCACCGTACCCGAGATTCTGGATATTTGATACGCATTGTATACGATATTTTATCTCCAACGTAATGGCAGACGATACATTAACGTATATTGATGACCAAAATGAGCAATATGGCAAAGTATGAAAACGATCGGATAAGAGATAAAAAGTCCTCCTAAAATTGTAATAATAAGTAAAACGTAAAGGAGGTTTATAAAAATAGTATAAGAGATATAAAAAATGACCACTAACACGAATATCTTTCATACGACAGTCATTCGAACTGACTTCAATCCAATTATTAAAATTTATTGGCCTTAATTGAATTTAATAGATATAAATCAGTTCTGATTTCAACAATAGCTCTATTGCGCTCGATGTTCAATTATAGCATAATTTGCAGTAGCGATAATGTCAATAATTGGAAATTTGGTGTTTTTGTTTACGTCGTAGTACCATTTTTTAGGGTTTGGTGCATCCGCTCTAAAATCGCCAGACAAACGAACGACAGATTAACAGAACGGCAGCTTTAAACGTAATTCTCGTTTTCTCGAATGATTGATTGCACATCAGATGACGAGTAACCTTTCGATGTACACAGATGCAATTATTAAAATTGAGTTGGATCTTTCTGGCGAGTTTAATAAGGCAAGATTCGGAACTTATCGAATCTTGCCTTATTAAACTCGCCTGAAAGATCCAACTCAATTTTAATAATTACCATTTTAATAATTGCATCTGTGCACATCGAAAGGTTGCCCGTCATCTGATGTGCAAACTATCATTCGAGAAGACGAGAATTGTATATAAAGCAGCCGTCCGTTAATCTGTCGTTCAATTTGTCTGGCGATTTTAGAGCGGATGCACCGCATCCCATTTTTTACTAACCTCTTCTTATTATTAATAGAAGAGGCACTTTACTTTAGATTTTTTCGTCTGACGAAATTTGGGTTCTTTTCCACACTATTCCGATTGTTTCAAACTTTATGTCAGATTTTATTAAAGACATTATGCTTAACTACATATGTATACGATTAATAACAGAAAATCATTCTGCCATATAATGTCATATTTTTAATTGATTTTTTTATTAATTTTTATTTAATGGGATTTGAACTCGTGACCTCTCTACTTAACCAACGAGTCACGTTTTGGCTTTATGTAAAGTCACAGTATATATTCTAGTTTTTTTTTAATACAGCGTGTATTTTCTATCAGAAAACTTCAACATAACCGTTGGATCACCCGTTATAAGTTTCGTAAAGCCCAAGGCGGCTTTAGGGGAGCCACTCCAAAGCTGACTCTCATCCGAGTGGTTCACTCAGCTGAATTACATCTAATATACTCTCCGGTAATTGGTGGCTGGACGATTAATTTAGTTCAACTTCCACTCGCTTTTGTTCTGGCGACGCGACATTAGAATCGTAGCCATCTTCCGGTTGAATCTGAGCCGACAGGCATTTATCAACGCTGATTACCTGCTCCGCCACTTGGTTACAATTAATAAATTCGGTACCACGGACTCAACATCCGCTTGTTTACCAACATTGAACAAAACATTTTTACAAACGCTGCCACTGTTGGAATTCTTATAAAAAATAAAGAAAATTAACACTGGCCGAAACGAATTCACTCGTACTAAGTACATAATCATATATATAATATCGTATTATATCTATATATATAAAATTTAATGTTTGTCTATCTGTCTCAAATAGGCTCCTAAACTACTGAACCGATTAGGATGGAACTTTCAGAATTTGTTGTATCCACGTCTGGGAAGATTACTGTGAAATAAAAGGGGTAAAAACCTCTTAATAATAATATTCGTAATTCATTAAACATCAAAGTGTTTAATGAACACCCTTTAAACATCAAATTCTTCTTCTTTTTGTTAATGCCTTGTCCGCATCCGGACGTTGGCGACCACCTCGTCGATTATTTGAAGATATCCGCATCGGTCTTCAGCAACTCTTTGGCGCTCATATCAGTCCACATGCGCATGTTTCAAATTCAATATAACTATTTTCTGCCAATCCATTTTTTTCCTTCTATTTTCCCCATGGTTATCAAACGGAGAAATTCGTATTTTGGACCCCGTAGCATGTGTCCGATGTACTCCATCTTTCTCCGCTTGATGACAGAAACAAGTTCCCTGTCTCTCCCCATCATGCCGAGGACAGCTTCGTTTGATATCTTTTTGGTCCACGGAATCTTCAGCATACGCTTGTAGACCCACATCTCAAAAGCTTCAATGCGGCTGATCATCTTGGTCTTCAGAGTCCACGTCTCACATCCGTGTAGTAATACTGTCCAGATGTAGCTCTTCGCGAATCTCAACCGCGTATGAAGATTGAGATGCTTGTTTGTAAGCGCCGCCTTCATTTTTACAAATGCTGTTCCAACCATCTCGATGCGGATTTTTAGATCTTCATCTGGGTCCATCTCTTCATTCAGCCAGGTACCCAGGTATTTGAATCTTTTTACTCTTTCAATCACCTCTCCATCCAACGTTAGATCACCGTTGTCTGTTTGCATTCTATCTACTATCATAAATTTTGTCTTCTTTAGATTTATGCGCAGACCTCTTCGATTGCTTTCTTGATGTACACGGTCTAGATATCTTTGCAGGTCTGCTAAATTTTCAGCGACTAGTACCGTGTCATCAGCATATCTTATATTGGTGATCGTCTCGCCGCCCACCTTGATGCCCTCTGCCTCTTGGAGAGCATCGTGGAAGATGGATTCGGTGTAGGTGTTAAAAAGAGTAGGTGATAGGATGCATCCTTGCCTGACGCCCCGTTCTATAGGAATCTCACCAGTGAATTGATCATCGACACGTTCTACATCGAAAAGTCTATAAAGCAGATGTACACAGGTTTACGGACTTCTCTGCATCTTTGGAGTAGTGTTTTCATACAGAAAAGGGCCTCTCGGGTACCCAAGCCTTGTCTGAACCCAAACTGCTCTCTGCTAATCGCCTCTTCACACCGTGAGTAAATTCTGCCCTGTATTATCCTTAATAGGATCTTCAATGTGTGACTCATTAGGCTAATTATTCTGAAGTCGCTACACGTCCTCGCGTTACTCTTTTTTAGCAACGGGATAAATATGGATTGTAACCAATCGCTAGGTATGTAGTTCGCCTGATAAATATATTTTATTGAAGAGTTTTGTGAGATCTTCTATGTCATCGTCGTCCAATAACTTGAGGAATTCAGCAGGAATCAGATCCGGTCCAGTAGCTTTCCGACTCTTTACTAGTTTTATAGAATGTTCCACTTCGGATTTCAATATATATGGTCCCGTTTCTGGATCTTCAATATGTCCTCCAGTTTCTCTATTGTCTGTCTTGTCTTTCTCATAATACATAAGTATAAAGTTTCAACCGGATACGGTTTGAACATTCCCGAGAAAAGGTTCGATTAAACACGGAAACAAAGAGAAAAATTGCGGAGTAAATTGTCACTTCCGGTCGAAACCAATTTAGCCACACCTCATCAAAAAAGTCTTTTATTTACACTTCTATTATTGTATAATAGAAACATTAACACAAAAATTTTCACTTATTTTTACTACGTCATAATTTTGTTCAAATTAATTTTGAAATTACTTTGTGCGATTTTATTAAAAATTCTATTTGGTCTTTCATGCTTTCTTATATGCATCCTCTTTTTGTAGATAACATTAGAGTAATTGATTTGTTCATCCGTCGTATTCTAATATTTTCACCTTCTAAACCACTGATTCTCAAATGTGACCACTGTGGCCACCAACTCATGAAAAGTACATAAAAGAATAGGAATAAACGGTACTTCTGAAGAAAAATTTAAAAGGAAGCTGGGGGAAAAGTTTATTTTTTTTCAAATTTACAATTTACATATTTCTAAAACATTTTGGATAGAAAAAAAAATTATCATTTTGCCTTTGACATTTAAATAATATCTTAAATGTGGTTATATCAAGGCTATTAAAAATAATATTTTATTATTATTAAAAATATCGAACGAGCAAAATTTTTTTTTTGAAATTTCAAAATAAGTTCTAATCACGTCAGAACCACTATATTTACATAAACATATATCATGTGTGTATGTATTATTTTGAAAACTTCTTATTACTCCAAAAGTACAAATTTCCATTCTTCTTTCTGGAATAAAAGACATCAATCAAAAACTTCCTTCTTCAAGCTTATCAGACTGATCGAACTAAGATGTAAAATAAATTATTAAAATAAAGTACTCAATCCAAATTTCATCCTTCATCATATTTACAATTCTGCCGTGCTATTTTCTACAAGTGTCTATTTCGATTTTAATTTACAAAAACGAAAACATTTTATAATGAAGAAGAATCTTATTAAAAATACATACCCATATCATTAAATCCAATGCAGAGAAAATTTTCAGAAAATACTTTTCTACAACATTCACTTGAAAGATAACATTTTTTAAAAAGAAAGAACATTTATTGCAGTTTAAATATATCCGCTCTGTATTTATTATTATATTTAAAAATTTCTGAAAAGAGTTACCGTTTGTTTTTCTTTATTTTTCCAACAGAGCGTATATTTCCACCAAAGTACGAAAAAATCCCCTCAATTAAAATGCGAAAATATTTTACTTAAAACGTTTTCAAATTGGATTCAAACTTGAAACAAGCTTTTATACGAGGACGACTCAAATTAAAAGCGTCGATAATGGAAATTTTTTTAACGACCCGCACATTACTAATTTTTAATTAAAAAATCATTCATTTGACCTTTTGAACAATGTCTTGCACTCATTCTTTATTACAACGACAGTAATTCATTAAAAAACTTCTTAAATGACAAATCATTTGAATTAGACAAAGATAATCATTTATTTAAGTTGCATGTAATATTCATAAACATATGTACATACATATATGTACTTACACACCTACATACATATTTATGTATATAGCGAAAGAAATAAAAGATCACAGAATGGATGAAGTGTATTCAACTCTATAAATGAATTGAACGGTGTTCGACATTGCACATGCAAGTGTCCTTTGCTTTATTTGATCTTTTCAGTTGAATGCATTCAATGCATTTCACAATCAAGAATATCCATTGTTCACTTCTATCAATGGGAAACATTCGAACAGAGCTTGGAAAATTAACACGTGTGCTACATACATACATATTCGTATATATATACGTGATATAAATTTCACTGTGTTTTCATCTTACACATTACAAAACACTTACACATCACTTACAAAACTGTTACCGTCTGCATTAAACGATGAAAATAATCTCCTTAAATACCACTTCTGACGTTGAATTTGTGTGCCCAAATTATACGTTTGACTAATGATCAAACGGGACGTTTTATGTAAAACGTTTCTGTAGAATTTCATTTTAATACACACAGAATATAATGAAGAAAATAAGACTGGCGCTTTCAAACTATTGCTATTCATTATTTTATAAATATTCGCGTACATAGTATACCCACATTTATCTGTACAAACATTAAATACGTTGAGAAACATAAATTAATATCTGCGTTTGGGATTCATTTGGAAACTCATCGAAGATCATTTTGACAAAAGAATATTTTTACAATAACATTACTTCGGATAAAAAAAAGCACTCAATCAAATAAATTGCGTAGAAATATCCTCATATATTCCATGCATTGAACTCAAAGTGGACTTGCCTACATTTGAAAGTGCACACATCCTGTTTATTCACATTCAACGATATTAAATGTGATTTTAACACTAGCATACAAAATTTTCGTGCATTAAAAATTTAAATAAAGCACTTATTCGGGAAATTTTCATCAATTTCTTGATACCTGTAAGTCTGCGCGTTTAATTTTATACACAAACGAAACTTTTAGTTTCTTTTATTATATAATTTGTTTGTAGAAATCAACTTCACACAGCTGTCAGAGTTCCCACAAAGTCATTTTCCGTGTCCGAATTGGGTAGTTTATTTTCGTTTTATCGAAATCTTTCAAGTCGTTTGTTAAATAAAATTGGTGAAAATCATGGTTTATCGCACATAAATATAATCCTACTGACAATTTGAAATCAAAAAGGTGTTATAAAAGCTTTCAAATCAATGAAACAATGCCATCAAATTAGCGTACAATACGAACCCCTTTAAGAGCATAGTATATGCATTCATTCATATATGTGCATATGTACATATATTATACATGCGTACACATATTACAATGCACTGTTTGACAGTCTACAAATCGATATTCACAATACTATCTCGCTTGCTATTTTCATCTCATGCCAGTGTTTACTTGATCTTTTTGCTACACTGTCTACCAGAGCGAATAGCGTTCAATATTGATTTAGACAGTACATACGTGTGATACGGCACTGGAAAATTCGCAGCCAACCGAGATAATGCATACCACGTACTTCAAAAATAAGATAACGTATACCCTCGACTACCTATATTTAAAAAAATAATAATTAATGCTTGTTGGTAACGAACGACTCTCAGTAATTCAATATTAGTGTACTGGTTTTCTGAAACATAGCTCAATATGGGTCCAACCTAAAGCCAGTGAATTACACTCATTGTATTGCGTATCAAAAATATCTACTACATAAAAAAAATTCGGATGTACCAATTTTAGTTCGAGTTTTAAAGGGAAGAATTGTCAACCCTTCAATTTTATTGGAATTTAAATTTTCGGCGCCTGAATGTGGTAGAGCTTTACGTCATCATTTACTTTTCAAACCTAATCCTGCGAAAACGTATGCTTTCAATAACTGGTCTCTTGTTAAGGCATTCCGGTTCCTTAATGTGATAGATGAACATTTGGACCTGTTCAATTGTCATGTTGATGAGCTGGTCAGTTTCATGAGATTTACATAGATATATATTAGGAAGGCTTTACAGGAAGACCCCAATGCGCCTTCCTGGACAATTCATTACAAACAATGCAGCATTTTATTATTACATAAATCACTGTATTTCCAGAGGCTGAAGAACACGAAATTACAATTAATTTATTAAATAATTACAAAATTAATCCATTGAGACATCTATGGATTTAGATTTTGTACATAATTTTTACAAATTATACACACAATAAATACAGAAGATTTGTGACAGCGGAAAAGATGATTTTTTGCTAATTTTGAGGAACCGCTTCAACAATGATCAGATAAAATTGGCAAACTCTGATAGGATTTGCAGTCACAAATACCCCCAAATCTAACCAGCAGTATGGCGGATCGCATCCACTGATCACTTGGTGCTAAACATACACGCTATCATTAAGCCATATTGCTGGCAAAATGGTAGATAATTTGAAATAATGTGAATGAGATGAATGATTGGTAATTTTTACATACCTTCCTTTAACTTCACTTAAGATTACTATTCAGGAAAAAAATATTCCTCTTATCCGATCGTTTTCATACTTTGCCATATTGCTCATTTTGGTCATCAATATAAGTAAATGTATCCTCCGCCATTACGATGGAGAAAAAATCGTTTTTCGAATTTCTGAAAACTGCCTGACGTTTATCCAGTTTTTAGTTTTAAACATAGATGGCGGTAGTAAAATAAAATTATTGGTATTTTTATTCAAAATAATATTTTTATATACAAATTATAGAAGAGGTATTTTTTTAGAAAACTTTATTTTATCGAAAGCTATTTTTTATTGTTTGGTAAGACTAGTGTGACACTTTGGGGCAATTTGTCAGGTCACATTGGTCAGATTATTGTTATTATTATTATAATAAAAATAAAAAATAAATGTATGCAGATTGAAAAGACAGTTTATATTCAGTCTAGCTCATGAACTCTATAAAACACTACGCTAAACAATTAGATCTCGTGGAGTTTTCACCTTTGCGCTCTAAGGACGCGATATGTTATCTTATTTTTTAATCATCTCTTCCCGTCATTATGCTGGATAATCAAAAGCGTGCTGTATTCTCAAAGCACTTTATGTACGTTGAACCAAAAAAAAAAGTTTAATAAGCGCGAGCTAACTGCCATATTGCGGGACAAGGGAGAGACCCTCGTACGAATGTAAAACGAGCAATAATAACGGAATTATTTTGACCTCGTTCAATTCTTTGTAATGCGAGGGACTAAAGACCCTCGTACGGCCCTGGAGCAGAGATGAGAGGATCTCACAAAGGAGGACAACTGGGTGTGAGGAACAGAGGGAAGACTGAACAGAACACTCCAACGGCGATGATTGCCGCGACAACTGGGTGAGTTTTCCGACCCACATCCACAGTATAATTTAATCACTCGTGGCCTCTTTATGCAAACAAGCTTTTCTGGCGTTGAGGCTTATGTGCAAAAACGCGGATAAACTTTGCCAATTTAGCGCACAGCATGGCTAAGTAGATACCACGTATATGAACTGCCGCATAAAGTTATGACAAATATTATCGTACTAACACTTCTCGTCCGTCCATTTCGTGTTTCGATTCTCTCCATTATACTATACAAGTGACATAGTGCACTTGATAAATAGTGGCACGGCATGACGAACTGTCAGTTGACAGAAACGGCGCATGCGCAATGTTATACTTCATTTAATTAGCCAGCAGCGTGGCTTGGTGGTGCGTTTATACTAAACACCGAGAGTACGCTGGGTTCAATGCCATGAGCTGAACTCGATTGAAAATAATTTATTCTGAGGATAATATTTAATGTTGCTGATCAGACTTGGGTATTTGTGACTCCAAATCGATCGTTTCTTATCAGAGTTTGCCATTTTATCTGATTTCATTGTTCATCAAATTGACAAAAACCATCTTAACCACTATGTCATCATTGGTGACTCACCACCATTTGAATATGACTTGAAAAAATTATTATCTATAACATAGATGTCTCGCTAATTTTCTTATTTATTTATTTTTTACAATGTATGTATATACCAGGAAGGCCTTACATGTAAACCCCAATGCACCTTCCTGGCCAATTACAAACAAAGCAGCATTTTTATTACAAGTTGTTGAATTGCGAGACACTGAAAAACTCGCAAATTAACAAGACATCTATGAATAATTGTACATAAATTTTATTGTACATTAATCATACTCAAATGTGGTGACACAGTAGGTAGGAAGGATTTTTAGCCAATTTTAAACGGGAACCGTTTCAACAATCAAATCAGAGAAAATTGGCAAACTCTGATAGGAAACGATCGACCTGGTGTCACAAATATCCAAGTCTGACCAGCAGCACTACAGATATACTCAGAAAAATTATTTTTCAATCGAGGCCAGCTCATGGAATCGAACCCGGCGCCTCTAATACATATGTATATGTAGTATTTGTATTCTTATCCTTATATATTGTCTGGTCACAGTGACGCGCTAAGTATTCTGTAATGTGACTGTGGCTAGTATATAAATAAATTAAATTAAATTAAAAAAATAAAATAACGCTTAAATTTTGTGCAATGTATAAACACAGAGCAACAAAAATCAGTTTTTTGTTGAAATCAGAAAATAATGTTTGTTTTAGAAATATGTATGAGCGTTTAAAAAATCGGCAATTTTTACAGATTTTTAGTTTTTGCAGTCTTTAAAATTCAAAATCTATTATTTCTGTGCCAAAATTGAATATTTCAATCAATAGTCAGGTACTTTTATTATTACTACCCTTTTATTAGCTTGCTTTCGATTTTTTCGTCTGAAAAAATTTGGGTTCTTATCCGATCGTTTTCAAACTTTGCCATTTTGCTCGGTTTGATCATCAATATATTTGGAAATAAAATCCGCCATTACGATGGTGAAAAATAATCGTAATAGACACGTTTGAAAATACTCCATTATCGTTCTCGGTGACGTGTATTAGAAAGTTGCCGTATTTATCCACCCTCTCGCTATGTCAGATTTTAATTGTTTAAACGCCTATAACTTTTTTTTTCACTCTACATATACCCTTATAAACCACGTTTATAAGGGTTGATTTTCAATCTCAGTTTTTTTCATTTTATCTGAGCATATTAATTTGACCGGTAAATGATTTCAAAATACAAAATGAAATTTTCTAGGTGCTCATCGTTCGTAAGTGAGCGTAAGCGAGTGAGATGGAGTGATGCGCTCTGTATTCTAAATCTCGTTCTTGCATCATCCACGCGGTTTTAAACAGCAACATTTTTTTAACTCATATACAACTCGAATTAGTACGTTGCGATAAAAAAAAATATTTACATTAAAATTCAATCCTTATTAACGTGGTAGAGTGAAAAAATTGCGAAATTAATCCATAATATAACGGAAAAAATATGTAAAATAAAAAGCAGATTTTTGACTTTTGAAATCACTAGATAATTAATTATAAGCATTTCAAAGAAACAAAAAAATAGCAATTAATTGAAAAAAAACATCCGACTAGATTTTGAATTAAAAATCTGTAAAAATTTCGCATTTTTTTAAACGCTCATATCTATTAAACAAGAGCACACCAACAAAAATAATTGTCATATTCGAATTCAGTGAGTCAAGCTTAATAATGATTGATTAGTTTCCACTGTGTTTATATTTTTTAGTTATTCAGTATAATCTGAAATATGGATTTTGGATTAATTAATGATAACTTCAATAGTCACATCAACTCAGATGCATCCAAAGCTTCCACTCAAAGGTATCATTACTAAATTTGCCTCGCTATATTAATAACCCGTCGTTTTTCCCCTTATTTTTTCTTTTAGGAACTAAATATTATTATAACGGAATTCATTATTTAAAAAGAATTACTTTTGACGTATTTTCTTTGTATTAAATTATAATTACATCGCCCGTAGCACATTTCTTGTATTTTAATTTTAAAAAGAAACTCTTTCTTTAATAAATGTACATCTTTTCACATAAGCATGTTTTCCGAATTAAAAAATATACAATTTTTATTCAAGTAATTTCATCATTTTAAATATATGTAGATAGAATAAATCAATGACTCATTAAAGAATGTTTATACTGGCCCAGCACAGATCAGCAACTACACGTAAACAGAATTATTTGATACATTCTATATATGACACATTCATCAGTAATATTGGCATTCATTAGTATCGTCGCATTCTGTAATATAGTATTTGTAAGCCGATTTTGCCTCGCATTCGGTCACAACAAGTCAGAACGTGCCGACACGTGCGCTGTTGAATAGTATGAATAGAAGTAATACTCTCCGTGCGCTACTATGCTGAGCTTTTGCCGTGCAGTGCTAGATAATATGAATAGCCTTTATGGACTCATTAATTAGATTTTAATGGACTTTAAATAGAACTTAATTATATTTTATAGACTCATTTAAAAACTAGCGAATGCCTTATCTGGATCATTAACTGGAATCACAACTTAACTGGAATCTCATTTAAGTATTAATAACTTAAATATAGATATTAGGTTCTGATTTTTTTATTATTGGTATATATGTATTTATATCTACATATGCACATGTACATATGTACATATATGCATATATACAATAACATTAAATAACTCACATAGCCTTGGATGTATCATTGTTTAACGTCTTTTTGAAAATTGAGCTGTTTTACATCCATTGTATAAGCTTCAGTGAAATTATTGATCATGATCTAATTGTCATGCACTTCCACTGTTCAGATCGCTTTGATATTTTACTGATATTCATTAGTTAGCTAACATTGAAGTTAGCAAATATTTCCGATAAGAAGCTAGATGGGTTTAATCATAAACAAACTCATTCAAAACTGCATCAGAATCTTGTGGCAGATCGAAACGATGACAGTTAACTATTCAAACGTAGCTTTCTACCAGCCTTTTTGAAACTCGCAGGTTTAAAACTTGATCAGTAGTATAATTAACTTTTATTTATTCAATTAAACCTATAAAAATGACCATCTAATTTCAATGCTCGCACTAATTTCAATTCGAATAGCTTGCCATGCGAACGAAACCGCTGCTATTTTTGCTTAAGTTTCAACTCGTCCTGGCGTAAAATTCTAAATAAAATTGAACAATGGGTCTTTTGTTTTGACAGTGTGATAAATTGTGTTCGGATTTACTAAAGCCAATACGGCGTTATAAATTATATAACGGAGAATAGGGAGGGGGTGGGGGGGTGCTTAACCGCAACGGGTAGAAACGTGTTAACGCGTTTTCGGTGCGTATTATAAAAATAAGAACCCCTAAATAATTTTATGTATAGTCAATATATGAATATTAATTCGATTTAAATTAATATTTTGAGAATGGATTACAAATCAATCAATTCTAATTTTTTTAACAAAATTACGTGAATTTTAATTAATATTATATACATAATATCGTAGCACTGACGTTTTATGATTTTCTACGTCTATTATTCTTGATTTCTTAGAAAATTCAATCGTCTCAAGAAATAACACATTTCTATGATATATTATATGCATAATATATCATAGGATTTTCCAAAGGAATCCGTTTCTTTAGACGTTATTGTCAATATATACAGGGGCTCCCAATGAATATTTCATAAACGCGATCAGCGATCCTCAACAGTATTTGCACAGTTTCGAAAAGACGTACATATTTACATATGTAATTGAAATAATATATGCCTAAATATTCGATGAATTAACCCTCCCTCACTGAAGTGGGGTATGCAAGTTCCCCAATTTTTTATATTTCTTGTATTTCTAGAATGAACTACAAGAAATTTATTTTAATAAATTTTGTATGATTTAGAAAAGGGTTACGTCGTAAAAAATCCATTTCTAAGTTCCAAAGTATGATTTAAAGGCGGTAGCGATAAGTCATGTTTTTGACTGTTCGCTTGCATATTCTTGTTGATCGATGAATCAATGCGAGAGAAAGAGACTATATTTTCGTAAGCTATTGTTTTCGTCGCTTTTGGCGCGTGGCTATTGAGTCATGTAGTCGCCTGTTGGCCTTACCTATGTGCGTATGCATGTCGATGGTTGTCATTATTTTTTAATACAAAAATAGTCAAAAACATGCTTTAGGACTAAAACTTTTTTATGTTGATGTATAAAATGAATAATAAGATATATATTGAACCCATTTGTATTAATAAAAGCTGTATTTTTATTAAAAAATACTGGGGTCTAACTCGTTCGATCTTGACGCTCCGTCCTTCAAAGGTTAAAATAATTTGGCCTCCGAGATTTAATGATAATTCGTGAATATGATAATTTTCATATCGTTAGCTCAGCTTTCCATATAAAATTTAGAAATATTCACCCAATTTTGTGTAATCGTCGTTACGTTCAAATTTTAATTGGATTTATCATCGCAAAGCTCCTAATATTTTATTCGATTTAAATTAATATTTTTCTTGGCATATTGAAGTGTGAGGTATCCACTACATAAGATTAAACATTATGTATGTAAATAAAAATAAGATTTCTTTTGTAGTACTGAAATCCTAAAAAAATCAAATTAAATACCTTCAAAATTTAAAGAAAATACGACCTGAGGAAAAATTTTTCCTACTGCCAAACTTTTTGATGTGTAATTAATATAATATATAATTCATGAAGCTAACTTTTACTCGGAGAATATTCTTAAACGTCATTATTATTATTCATATAAATTCAGGAAACGAAAAAAATAAACTTTTAAACAAATCTTATGTATTTACATATAATATATGCCATATCAATTTCAGTTTTTACATATGTACATATGTATGTATAGGTATAATATTTGCTTTTCAAATGAAGCAGAAGGCATATACAATTTTTAATAATATATATCCATCAACAGAGCTCAATTGTATAATGTATAATACTTTCAACTAAAAGGTCACGGGTTCAGCATCACTTAAATCACGATTTAAGTGATGCTAACATCGTTTATTTTGCTTCTCAAAAGGAACTGAGAGTGACACTACAAGTGAAGAAGATACCAGTGGTTACATTAGTCATAAAACGGTACAAAACTAGCACTAACTACTAACGGCCACTTATCTGCTTAACTATGAGCGTTTTTCTTAATAAATAATGAGTATTAAATTTACGAAACAAAAGTTTGCGTTGTAAATATGATATTACTACTGGTTTTACCCGGCTTCGCTCGGTATTTGTTATATAAACCGCTTAAACGTGACTAATCTAATAGTAAACATTTTATTAAATTTATTTGAATAGTTTTATTTTATATAAATGTATTTGAATACTCATTTATTTTTTTATTAAATTGACTGTCACGAACAAACAAACATATATACTGTCTCTTTTGAAATTATATGTATACCAGAATCTGACGCCTGCGCCCCCGGTGACTTTGAATCCTTTGAATCGAAAAAAATTGAAAGTAATAAATCGATGACGTCAAGGATTTACGAAACAACAATACAAAGTGTCTTTCGAAATTATACATATATTAGATATTCGAAACCAAGTCAAAATTTGATGATTCGGATTATCCGTGCCCTTCCTCCCCAGCATTAGCACGGATAATCGAGAGTGTACTGTATAGCATTAAACGCCACAGTCTTAAATTGTATTATTAAACATTTGTTTCATTCAACGATCGATCAAAGTTAGAGGGAATAAAAAAAATAAAACAACGTTTCTTTTGCGACGTTTGAATATTGTAATACAATCAATACCGATTCATTTTCGATATATTTCTCTCTCTAGTCGCGATTTTTGCTTAAATTTCACACCACGCATGACCCACCTCCTTCCCCCCCCCCCCAACCCCATCGATTCGCTTAAAACAGTCAGGGGGGTTGGGGATACTGGACCTTTTTTTTCCTTTATAAATTTTTTTAGGCGATAGAAAGTTTCAGTCGGCGCAAGAAGAATTGCGAAAATCGTCCTCGTGCGAAGGATATTTAATCTGAAGTTTTCTAGTGACCCACTTAATTTGAACGACGCTAAGTTTGTCCATTAGCCAGTGTCGCCGAAATGAGCCTCTTTCTACCGCCAAATCTCTAAACCAGATTAACACTTTTGTATTAATGTACGGCGGCCGCTCAAAAAGCTCGCGGAAAATGTAAATAAAAAGACTTTCAAGTTGAATTAAGTGTTTTTTCATTTCAAAATATGCTTCAAACAAGCTAAAACACGTTTCCATGCAGTGTCGAAAAGTTTGAATTACAATGTGTATTGCATTATTCAATAATAATTTTCTTCTTAAACTGAAGGTAGCAGCATGCATTGCTATTGATCCTTACCTTTGACACAGCTTACAAAAAGTATTTTTTGGTACAATCTGCATATTATATATGGATAAGTTTAGACGCGATATTCTTTAGTGTTAGAAAGCATAAGCCAAGTTCAGATCTGGAAATCCCCTCTGGAGAAAGTCTGAAATGGCAGTCAGTAATAAAATATTTAGGAGTAACGTTCGATAAAAGAATGAGATGGGCACCTCACATTGAGGCAGCGAAATGCAAGGCGATGCGTAGTATATCCTCAATATACCTAATATTTAATCGCCGTAGTTCTTTATCAACTCAAAATAAAATAAAATTATATCGCACACTCATATTACCATTATTAATGCTATGCTTCACCTGTATGAAATAACGTCTCGAGTACTAACCTTTCCAAGCTCCAAATAATATAAAATAAATCCCTAAAAATAATTTATAACACACCCATATATACTAACTTGAAAAAAACTGCATGCCATAAATAATATTTCGTTTGTTACAGACATTACTAACAAACTAACCAGTAGATTCTATGACAGAATCACTTAGAACCATACTAACACACTTGTGAAGAGTTTCGGTGATTACAACAAAATGTCTATACCCTTAAGGTATAAACACAGATTACCTAAACACAATCGTCGACTTTAGAGAGTCTCTAATTCATATTATGTATTAGATGTATTATGCGCATTTATAAGAATTGTAAATAGGTTTTATTGATTGTTAAGAGTTGTAAATAAACTGATCAGTAAATCGGTATCTTTTTCAATAGATATAAGTTGTATTGTGAACATAATTTAGTAAAAATAAAAAGCATCTAAAAAAAATCACAATGTGAATTAATACAAACATCATTCACAGTGACATCTATAGAGAAATTTTTGCAGCATTTTTTTTATAGAAATTGATGAACTTCAAAACGCTGAATAACTCGAGATTTGCAATACAGATTGGAAAGAAAATGCCAATTTAAAGGAACCGTTTCAATGAAAATCAGGAAAATTGGTAAACTCGAAGAAAACGATCGACTTGGAGTCTCAAACCAAGGTCTGGCCCACGGCTACTAGTGGGAATCAAACCGTGATTGTAACCACTAGTCCACGCTGCTGGTTAGCATATATGTTCCGTAATAGTTTTGTGGCATTGACATTGAGCAGCATTAGCCGGCATTGTCTGTTCATATTATACAACAGTACATGTCACTGTAACGTATCGAGCAAAACCAGGTTGATTTGGCCACTATTGAAATATGCAAGACGTGACGTGACGTCATAGAAGCGTGTGCACGCATATTAATGATAGTACACTTGCACTAATTGCTGGATTGGCTTTCAGTGCTGGATTGTATGAATAGACCTATAATAGTATTCCCGAATCTGTAAACTCTACAACTGTTAAACCAAGTATTTCAATCCATGTTTGTGGTTAAAAATAAAATTTCAAACTGCATAGCAGCACCTTTAGAAATTATTAAATAAGATTCAAAATTGCTAACGCTCATATTATATGTATAGTCTCAAATTAAGTGTTTAGCTTACTTTGGGAACTTTATAAATCTCCTAAGAATGTATTATATGTGCAATATGTGTACATATATACGTAGATTTGAAGTTTTGGATGCAAAAATATATCTGACAATGTGATCGTTTGCAGCGATATAATATTATAACGATTTGACATTTGAAAGCGGCAAACTTCAATATTACAATGTGACAAACGTGTTATCATCCAAACAGCTTCATATATAATATCTACAAGACATTGAAAAGTAGATACAAATGTATGTATATATCTATAATATATATAGTGATGAATCCTCGTTTGATCTTCCGCTATGCAAATCTACAGTTTTCAATTCAGTACATTACAAATGGTAATAAAGTAACATTTATACATTTATATGATTAAAATATTCTATAATATTATAATACAAATTTCTGTTATATCATATTTTTTTATTTTTACATATATACCAGGAAGGCCTTACAGGAAAATCCCAATGCGCCTTCCTGGCCAATTACAAATACAAATGCAGCATTTTTTTTATTATAAGTCGTTGAATTGCGAGACACTGAAAAAACTCGCAAATTAACGAGACATCTATGAATTGTACATAAATTTTTATTGTACATCCATCAAATTTCAAATAGTGGTGACATAGTAGGTAGGAAGGATTTTTAGCCAATTTTTTTTCCGGGAACCGTTTCAACAATGAAATCAGAGAAAATTGGCAAACTCTGATAGGAAACGATCAACCTGGAGTCACAAATCCAGGTCTGACCAACAGCATACTCATTTTCATTTTCATTCAGGGATAGAACCCGGCACCTTCTTGACGGTAAGCAGAAGCTTAACGTCCGAGCTATGCTGCTGGCTATATACATAGATTAGTGGTTAGTATGTAATGGTTTCGAACAAAGTGGTCACGGGTTCAATTCTACTGGTTGCTGCTGGACAGACCTTGGATATGTGACTCCGGGTCGATCATTTCCTATTCGATTTTGCCAATTTATCTGATTTTCATGGAAACGGTTCCAACAAATTGGCATCCCTCTCGCAAAATTCGATCTATTCAGCATCTCGCATTTTCCCTGATTTCAATAAATTCTATAAAAATGTCCATAGGTGTCTCTGTGGGTGTTGATTCGTTGAACATATGTATTTGAATTATATTACGCTTCTG
Organism: Arctopsyche grandis; assembly: GCF_051622035.1. NCBI lineage: Eukaryota > Metazoa > Arthropoda > Insecta > Trichoptera > Hydropsychidae > Arctopsyche > Arctopsyche grandis. Next base: position 1,184,822 of record NC_135355.1, read on the forward strand.
TACTGTGTTTGATCATAGATGTTTAAATGTAAAAAATATATATTAATAACACTGTTCGAGACGAAAAATGGTTCAGAGACGAGATATGACTTTTCTTATAGATCTATGTCCAGTAAACACGAATCTGGTAATAAAAAATGTTGATTGGCTTGAGATTCGGAGATATGTATATGTGTTTTTTAAATCGCACGATTTTTCTATACTTGTGTTGTTCGGTCGATGTCTCAAAATATGTCAATTTCCTGTTCAAAATGAATACTGTAATTTATGTATTTAATCTTTCATTTGTAGTACTTTTCAGCTTTCAAATCTGTCTAAGTAGTCGTCCAGTTTAAATCAAAAGTCAAAAGTACGTATTTTCACTTGGGATTTTTTCCCACTGTTAATACTATTTTATATTGAAACATGTTTATTGTTCAAATTGTTTATGTTTCAAATTGTTTATTATTCAAATTGTTTAAAACATGTTTAAAATTCTATTGATAACTGGCTTACTTCGATAAAATAAACGAATTTTTGTTATTATCATCTCGTCTCTGAACCAAATAAAAAGTCGTCATTTGTCGAACAGTCGAAAAATACATAATAAAATAAAATATTGAGAGAAAAATTTATTGCATATACAGTAGTATCAAAAATAATTAATAAATAGTTAAATTATATATTATAAAAAAATCTTTATATACACGTAAAATTGCTAAACCACTTTTGAGTGGCTAATCAAGAATAATGTACAGTATGGTTAGTATAATAACTCATTGAATTCGGCCTTTCATCTTTCCTCGCATATTTTTCCCCTTATTCAAATTAGCTGCATAAATTTCCCGAAAGGATATACATAAATTCTTTGAGCAAAGTTCTCAAAGAAAAGTGTCAAACGCAAGCACTTCACATTTTCAATTTTTCCTCTTCAACTACCACGCCAAACGTTTTGATCAATACATAACAACTAACATATTAAAATTGTACTCAATATGAATTGACATAATATTAAATAAAACAGACAAATTTGATTGCGGTCAATGATGACAAAAACCGATCGAGGCGCAATGGATGCGATAGTGTCAACCAATATAATATGTATATGTACATATATACAGCGTAGAAAGAACAAGAAGAGGAGTTAAATTCCCAACATGCTAGACTATTGAGATTCTTGCAAAGAATATTGTGTTCGAAAAATTATTTTCATAAATAAAATTTAGAAATTCGTCTCTCGTAGAATCTGCCCGTAGCGTCTCTTGTTATCACAAACATAATTTAACATAATCTTTTTTTTTATATGGTTTTAAAATTATTCGGTTAATATAACAAAAATTTTTGTTTTTGACGCAAAGTGACGAAAAATTGTTTTTGACGAAAAATTGCTGTTTTTTGACGCAAAGTGACGTTATCATGTGTCAAGTGTTGAGAAAGGTAAAAGGTAAGCCCAACCGGCCTTGTTTCTGTGCAAACTCTATGGCCAAAATTGTACCTTAGTATTATTTAAGGCCGATTGATCATCAAACACTACAATCAACATAGAGATATCTACGGACGCATTTTTGGAGCATTTTTAAATATCAACATACAACGAGATACTGTCAATTCAAATTATGCGAGAAATAAGACAGGATTGCTAATTTCAGATAAATTAGCAAACTCAAAGGAAACGATTGACCTTTTAGTAACATACCCAAGGTCTGGCCAGCAACAAAGCCAGGTATATAACCCATGACCATACAATCAAAAGCATTACATGCTGACTACTGATCTATGTTGCTGATTAAATATGCAATTTTTACAGCCGAAAATATTTCGAGGCATCATCGCGAAGCATCTCGAACCGAAAACACGTTACGAAGCAGTGTTAAGACACACATAATCTTACGGCACGGTATGCCTGGGTAGACGCCAGCTGTGAATAGGCGTGTTTTATATCATACGATCTTATTTTCTCATTTAAATTTCTCCTACATTTTCTCAAATATAAGAATCGCTGCTCCAGCTATCTATTGGTTTAGGTTGAAATCTGCCTCTAGACTAAAATGGTTAATTTAAAATGATGCCAGGCAAACATTCGAGCAATATGAAGCCAACAGGTATTTACATATTGTATATATAGATATAGTATAGTTTATTGATAGAACTCAAACAAAACGAGTAGCTCAAACCGAGCACAAAGATTGACTCAAAGTACAATGCCTCGCATCACGCTCAATTAACGCGTGATATATGTATGTAAGTACGTGTTAGACCGAACAACTTTGAGGCAAATTGAGACACTGAAGTAATTCCAATGCATAATTAATAAATTATTTCCATCCTCTTGAAAGTCGAACGATCGAGATTTAATCCGGTGTCAGTAGGGGCACCGGAAACGCGTCGGTTTTCCGGAGTTTTCCGAAGTTTTCCGAACAAACTTGGCGATTCTAGCGCCACCACACTACGTTGAAATGGTTGTGATTATCGACTCTAGTGAAGCTGTACACTTGAAATAAATCTTCGAAAACAACGTGGAGGTGCTATTGTCGCAGTCCTGACACGAACAATGCTCGCGGCCCTCCCCAGAGAATTTCCACGCTGGGTTAGGGTGAGTGCGAAGGGATGAGGTGGGTGGGATGAGAAATCCCACCCAACCACCCACTACCCCATTGCTGTCGAGCGACACTCGGAAACTCAGCACTGACGACCGTAACACAATAATGATTGATCGCAAACCTTCACTCATCGCTTATGTGAGTATATTTATGTATTGTATGTGCGAATACATAAAAAATAAAGTAACAAATGTCGGTTTGGGTTTTAAAATTTATTTATTTTTGTTGCCAAAAAGTCATATTTTTTCGAAATGTTTTACCCCTAATAGGATATGGTGGGACTAGATGTTGTCAAAATATTTAATTTCATCACTGACAGTATCGTATATGTATATAATATCGCTATTCTGTCTGTCTGTCTGTCTGAGATAACGCTCGCTGTACTTTAATACTCGTTTTGATTCGACATACGTATGTACATCAAAGCTAAACCACTGCCAAAACGTATATACGAATACAATTACAACAAAAAAAAACTTCTATATATATATGTATATATATATATATATATATATATATATATATATATATATATATATATATTGTTCAATACCAATGTTTCCTCTAGGCCAGGGTTTCCTAAACTTTTTCTGCAATGGAATCCTTCGCAAACCCGGAAATTTTAACGGAATACTTATGTTTTAGGTTGGGTAATTCCCAGGGCCGCCGAGAGGAATATAATTTCAAATAATTTCAGGCCCAATGACAAACTAAAAATAAAAAAATACTTAAAATAATATAATATTATTTATTTATGTATTTTTTACATACATATATACCATGAAGGCCTTACAGGTAACCTTAATGCGTTTTCCTGGCCAATTACAAACATTGCAGTATTTTTTTTTATTATACAAGTTGCTGAATTACGAGACACTGAAAAACTTGCAAATTAACGAGACATCTAAAAATTGTACATAAATTTTATTGTACATTAAACAATCTCAAATAGTGGTGAAATAGTAGGTAGGAAGGATATTTTAGCCAATTTTACTGGGAACCGTTTCAACAATAAAATCAGAGAAAATTGGCAAACTCGGATAGGAAACGATCGACCTGGAGTCACAAATATCCAAGTATGACCAGCAGCACTACAGATATACTCAGAAAAATTCTTTGCAATCGAGTTCAGCTCATGGGATCAAACCCGGCGCCTCTGCTGACCGAGCGACCGAGCTATGCTGCTGGCTAATATAAACATAAAAATATGAATATACGAAGCACTTAATGACTTTGATGATTTAAGTCCTTGAATTGCACATCTTCTTGATATCAGGCACAATATTGGTAAGATGAATTCTAGATAATATCTGGTATGTCGTCGATCTTGTCCCTGCATTTTGACTTCGTTGTAGCATAATAATAAAAATCCCACTTCCTATAAATAGGTTGTAGAAAACGGAAGTAAAAAAATAATAGCTTGTTTTGAAAAATTGGGGTGCTCTTCTGATAAACTCACCCAGAAATCATTTAAAGGTTGATCTTTGTATTTTTGTTTCAAATCAGTCACTAATTAAATTAATTAGATTCTCATACTTACTTCCGCTTAAGCCTACTGGTTTGGCTGTCACGGAAAATGGATTCCGAACCCAGGAATCGTTCTTACTGGTGTTCTAAAAAATACTTTGGAAACTTCTTCATCTACTTTAAAATTGAATTCATTCAAACATTCGTGTAAGGCAGGAAAACTATCAAAATTATTAGATTCAACGAGATGAAATCCAAAATTGTATTTTGTTATCAAAAGATGCAATTTTATCCCTTGTATTAAAATTGCATTTATTTATTAATCATTTGCACTTGGTAAAAATATCTGCCAATATGCATTTGACTTCGTGGTTCGTTGATTATAAATTCACACTTAACTACACAACATTTAATATAAAACATTAAATACCAAATAGTAAAACAACATTTTCAAATGTCACTTTGTTTTCACAAAATAATGTACATGTAAAAGCTTCTATTTCAATATTAGAGTTTATATTGTTAACACGTGGTTTCCATATTGAATGTTTTTTGCCTAAAATTATTTAATTAGCAACCGTGCGGACATTTTGGGCGATTTCTCACAATGAAAAGTTGTATCGTTTAGAGTTTTCCGTTTTAAAACAACCCTTTATTGTAAACAGGAAAGAGAGGATTTCGTACCCAGGTGGGTTGAATTATTTTCAAAAGCTATAATTGCACAAACAAGCTTGCCTTTACATTGGTCAGTATTTTCGTAAGTAGCTTTTGCGTCCTTCATCCTTTTATCACAATTACGTAAAAAATAAAGTAAAAACAACATTCAAAACACAATGAAAATGTACATATAATTGAGTCGCAGAAATGAAAGAAATGTAAAAGGCATTTCAAGAGATCTCAGAGACGTAAAGTGATTGTTTTAAAGTTTCTTCACAATTTATTATTAAATCATTTTGTGCGGTTTTTCTTTCATTTAAAATGTACATACATAATTGCTTTGTGATAATTTACTATTTGCCATTTAGAAAAGAATTCCACTAATGATTTTCCGTGGACTTCTAAAGTAACGCATTCACAAAGAGTTCGCTTCAAATAAACTATATATTGAAGCTTGTTTGTCAATTATGAAGGCTTTTGTTCACAACACAATACTATCGGTGGGACTATCGGAAATAAATAATTAACTCAAATATTTCAAAATTTATTAAATTAACCGTGCGATCAAATTTTTATTTATTTTTAGCCGAAATTTAATGAAAAGTGAAAAAAGTTACGACAAATCAGAGTTGGTTAAAGTTTGGAATGAAATCCTCCCAACAATGTAGTAAATTCTGAAATCCTTAATATTTTTAAAAACAAGCTAGATGTCTTATCTTAAAGGATTCTTGTTATTATTTTTCTTTTCCAATATCTTTTCTATATTTTTGTTTTCTTTTAATTATTATGTTACCGTTCCAGATATTTTTATTTTTTTTATCTTTCGGTATTTACTCTTATTTCGTAGTTTATCTTATTATTGTTATGAATATTTTTGTTTTATAATATACGTATATAAAAAAGGACGCGATGTATGTATGTGGGTGTACGGGTATGTGGCGGACGCGTCAACGGGTATGGATACTTCAAAAAATCTAATTTTAGAATGCCAAGAGTATACGTTTTGTATAGGGTTGTGGCGTGACACTTGATCATGTCTAGGAGACGCGTGGGAGTGGGAACCTGGTGTGTTCTATACTCCTGTGCTCCTGATATTACGCGATTTGGAACGGGTGGGGTCAGCGTCAGATGCGCGGGAGCCTACACTCATTCACACATTTCAACGAAGACACACACACACACACACACATTCATTCATCATTTCACACATGCATGCGAAATGCGCATTATGTAATAAGCGTGCGCGCCTATAAATTACCTTACACTATATTTATATATGTACATATATAACATACATATAACTTTATTTTAATTCGTGTATCAATTTCTTTCCAAAGCCACCCATTGAAATCAACGAGCACAACACTAGTTATTTATATTACATAAGTCAAACCCCGTGGGGCTATCGCCTTTGTCGCCCTAACCATGTATTTTTAAAAAAATAAATAAATAAAATTTTGAAATAATTTCTCTCAAATGAAAATTCTTCCCTGTACATCCATATATATATGTATGTATAAAATTGAATGACAGTTTGTCTGTCTCATATAGGATCCTAAACCACTGAACCGATTACAATGGAACTTTCAAGATTTGTTGTATGCATGTCCGGGAAGCTTACTAACGGGAAAAAAACGAGAAAAACCTCGTATAATTAATAATAATATTTGTAATTAAGATTTTACCGACGCGAAAGTTTGAAGCGCCATTGTGTAGTCAAGGAAATGTGATCATTGATAACCACGTCACCAGTTGGTTTATGATGACACGGCATTGAAGAGACATTAGTAGAGCTACAACCATCATTTGAAGTGGGAATTGCATGCCATATTCTGGCATTGCAACGCATGTCGGGTTCAGCTAGTTCATCTAATATATATGTATATAAAAATGAAAAACAACTGGAAAATAGAAAAATCCCTCGCCTCAGGGCTAAGTTTTTTCAAACACATTTTATGCATATAATATTAAAATGATAACACACTCTTATTTCAGTCCGGTCTTGTAAATATTTTCTTAATAAGCTTGCCAAGCAAACAAACACCTACGCTTGAACTTTACATGCATATATAAAAGCTGTATAGGGAAAGCGTACGTTAACCTTTCGGATCGAATCTGTCTAATCCAGTGGTTGAGAACATGCGAAACCATATAAGCATGATAAATTGTGTATATATATATACATAATTCATTATATTTGATTTTGATTTTTAAATGCTTTTTATTATTACGAATTTATGTTCACAATACATCTTATATCTATTTTAATAGCTACTGATCTACTGATCATTTTCTATTTTACAATTTTAATTTAATTTGGTTAGTAATCACAGTATTATATTATTGTAATGTTAATCTAAAGCATAATAGGAAAAAGAGCTCAAAAACCTATTTACAATCCTTATAAATGTTCATAATACATCTAATACATAATATTAATTAAAGACTATCTAAAGTCGATGACCTAAAGCAGATTGTGTTTAGGTAATCTGTGTTTATACCTGAAGGGTATAGACATTTTGTTGTAATCACCGAGACTCTTCACAAGTGTGTTAGTATGGTTATTAGTGATTCTTTCATAGAATCTACTGGTTAGTTTGTTAGTAATGTCTGTAACAAACGGAATATTATATATAGCATGCAGTTTTTTCAGGTTAGTATATATGGGTGTATTATAAATTATTTTAAGGGATTTATTTTGTATTACTTGGAGCTTGGAAAGGTTAGTATTCGAGGCGTTATTCCATACAGGTGAATTCATTATATGGATCTATATTGAAATCACAGCGAACTTGCCTGGCGTTATCAGGGTTTTTTAGCATGGAGTTCATCGATCCCGGACTCCAAACCATTCCTGAGCCGGTATATGTTTAAGTTAGAGTACCATTTGATGTGGTGGTTTCAAATTAAATACTTGGTCCTTTAATTGAAAAAGATTCCCGACCGCTGATCTAATCCAAATCTTCGAAAGTAAATATTGAATGGGATAGGCATAGGTTACACCTTAATCTCAAAAGGGAAAAGCCGTCAACACGTCAAAACACATCACACTATGGGCGAATTAATTTCGCCCCTCAAATAACCGTAATTATGATAAGCACAAGCTCATAAATAATAATTATCGTTGTGGCAAACGAACGCCGAATATGTATCTTTAATTATACACGAAAACGAAAATAAACATCGCTTTTGGGTCGTAAACAAAAACGGCCGCGTAATATTTTCGAGAAATCCGCGGGGAAATTTTATAAATTAAACGTTCGCATTTTCTCCGTGTCAAAATGAAGGATTCGCGTTTAAATCTCCCGTCTCCAATAAATTGAGGACGATTTATCAACAAGGAGAAAAAGTCGCGAATGAAGTGAGAGGACGAAACTGTCGCAGACATTGTCGATAAGTTATCTCCTCTACTCACGACTCACGTAAAATGATAGCTTTGATATCGAGTTCCGAATGACAACGGAACACTTGTTAAATAAGACTAATTTGAATTCCCATCCGATTAATATAATTCGTTCCGCGCACAGACTCTGCAAATTATATGAAAATTTAATTTAAAAAATGTATAATAGATATGAGAAAACGCAGACGCTATTACGAGTAACGCAATCGTTCTTATTCAACTCGTATTTTTTGAAATTTTCCATGCGGAATAAATTCTATAGAATCCGATCATTTGGTACTTGAAGCGATCCCAACTCATACATTTCGAAAATGATATACAATTTACTCTCAATTATCCGGCTGAAGATTATCCGTGCATGTTAACAACTTTTATCAAACAATAAATCAACGATTTATTCTATCAATGATGATTATAACGTACCAGAATACTTAACATAAAATATATGGAGTAACTCTTTTTAAGAAGTTTCAATGGATTTTTACATACCTTCTTTACGTTTCACTTACGATTACAATTCGGGAAAAAAATTGCCTCTTATCCGATCGTTTTCATACTTTGCCATATTACTCATTTTGGTCATCAATATAAGTAAATGGATCCTCCGTCATTACGATGGTGCAAAAATATCGTGTAATGCTGCGTACGGACCAAACCAACGACGAATTTGGTCCAACGATTTAACCAGCAGGATTAAACCAGTAGCGTACAAAATATCGAAATAAAAATTAAATTTAAAAATTGAAATTAAATATCAAAATTAAAAATATTATTATTATATTAAAATTAAATTCAAATATCAAAATAAAATCATAATCAATATATTAAAATTAAAATAAAATATTGAAAGTTAAAACAGAACATGCCCAATTTAAATAAATTTTCGAGATTGACCTAAAATTAGATCATCAACAATCACATACAGATAATCCTCGACTTTTGTTTGTCGAAGATGCTTTGACTTACGTAGATGCGCACTAAGATCGAAAAAAAAATCAAAGAATTATTATTTTTACTTCCCCGTAATGCGCAGCTACTGATCATATATTATGTGTAAGTATGGGTGACGTCTTCGATCTCTTCAACCCGAGACGTTGTCGGTTTTATCAAAGGAAATTCTTTTGTCTTCAATTGTTTCTCTCGTCGTAATAAATCAATTAATTAAATCATTTCAGAGGTAAATTTTATCGGATAATGTCTTCAATTGTTTCTCTCGTCGAAATAAATCAAATAATTAAATCCATCTCAGAGGTAAAATTTATCGGATAATGTGTAATTATTAATTTTATTTCGACGAAAGAAAAAAAAACCCTTTGACAAATCACCGACATTTTTTTTGTTAAATATTTCATCGACGGCGAAACACATTGGTGTATCGTGACGACTTATAAGAAACAATAACAAGGTTTTTTTCGCTCGTAATTATAATATTTCTCTGGTTGTAATGCATAATATAAGCATTTTCTATCAAAATGTACGAGGCCTTAAATCTAAACTGGATGAATTAGGTTCTAACTCGGCTATTCAATGTGCTGACATCCTGGTACTAACGGAAACCTGGCTTGACGACTCTGTGCATGATTCTTTTTAATTTACATTAATGACATCTCAAAAATAATTAAGTATTCAGACTATCTTTTATTCGCCGATGACCTTAAGCTTTTTAAGACAGTTAAGTCTCATAGTGACGCAGCCCTTCTCCAATTGGACTTAGATGCGCTGTCAAGTTGGTCTGTCGATAATAAATTATTTTTTAGCATTCAAAAATGCTGTGTTCTCAATGTGACAAGATCTTCAAATCGCTTGATTTATCCATATCGCCTAAGTGGTGTTGAATTAAAGTTTGTAGATGAATATTGTGATTTGGGGGTCTTGTTCTCGAATAATTTTCAATTTAAACGACACATAGACAATATTTGTTTGCGTGCAACAAAAATGCTGGGATTCTTACTAAGAGTTAGCAAACCTTTCCAGAGTACGTTGGTGCTTAAAATTCTTTATGAATCTTTAGTACGTAGTATTCTAGAATTTTCTTCTATTATATGGAATCCTACCCATATAACTCATTCATTGAAGATTGAGAGAATCCAAAAACGGTTTCTCAGATATCTTTATTTGAAACAGTATGGTTATTATCCTTGGCTATATCCTAGTGCATTCCTATTAGGGGCGTTAGGTTTCAACTCATTGGAGTCTCGTCGGAATATGTTACTGGGAAGACACTTTTTTAAGCTGTTGAATGGGATAATACACAATCCTCAGGTTCTAAAGGAATTTAGGTTTAATGCACCTTGTAAATTCAGGGACTTGAGAAATCGTGATTTGTTTGTTCCTCCTGTGGCTCGCACAAATATGTTGTCAACGGCTCCTATATCTAGAGCGATATATCTGCTTAACAGGATTTCTGGTGAAATTGACCTCTTCAATATAAAATATACTAATCTGGTTGAGTGGTTGTTGAGGAATGCCAGTGGTTGATTTTGCCTATTATAAATATTAATGATTGTTATTACTTTATCTATGTTTTTTCTTTTTTTTATGATTTTATGATTTTAATGATGTTGTGTTAATATTGTTATTATTATAAGTTATTATTACTGTTATCATGTTATTATTACTGAATGACCGGCCACAGCGACGCGTTGGAGAACTCTGTAATGTCACTGTGGCTAATATGTTAAATAAATAAATAAAAAATTAAAAAAATATCGTTGTAATTCAAAACATTGTTGTAATTCAAAACATCAACGATGATCTAATTTTAGCTCAATCTCGCTCGTTAGCTTAATTTTGATATTTAATTTCAATTTTTTTATTTCATTTTTATTTCGATATTTTGTACGCTACTGGTTTTAAAAGTTGGCCCAAAATCGTCATTGGTTTGGTGCGTACGGACCATAAGACGCGTTTGAAATTTTAATTTCTATTTTTAAACACAGATGGCGGTAGTAAAATAAAACTATTGGTAGTTTTATTCAAAATAATAATTTTATATACAAATTATAGAAGAGTTATGTTTTTAAAAACGACCCTGGTGATGGTAAATTAGAAAATTTTTAAAAAAATCTGAAAAATCTGGCAAATTTACAGGACAAGAATTGATTACTAAATTAATTAATACTGAATTACTAGTTCATACAATCATCGCTTTTCAGTTATCTGTGTCTCCTTTATAATTATTGACCGGAAAATCGAGAGTACACCGTATGTATGAACATATGTAGTTCCTTAATGTGTTAGATAAACTATCCGGTTCCTAAAGAGGGCTGTACACCCGAAACCTTAATTTTGTTACCGTTCCTTTCTTCGATATATATATTGAGTGTATGTATATATTGAGTGAATGCGACAATATATATCAATATATATATTGAGTGAATGTGACAGTTGCGCTTCAACCAGATAAAACGTATTTTAAATTGACAAAATCGAGGTTTCGTATTCTTCTATTTCCTCCTCCAAAACTGAACCAATTTTTAAAAAAATTTCATCATCGGTATGAGAAAGATACTTTCTGTGCATCTATCGGCGTATTTTTTTTAAAATCGACCTTTAAATAAGCACGCTGGACTCGTTTCGTGGGTGTAAAAATGAGGCGATTTTATAGATGTTTGGCGGCTCCTAGCTCCTATAAAAAATAATTAATTCAAAAAAATAAAACGATAGATGCACCCCAATGGTGGATATCCATAGCATATTAAAAAATAATTTCTCTAGTGCCATAATTGAGGAAGGGAGAAGTATAGTACGTTTGTATAGACAAGGCGCTGCTGTCCAGCCCTCTTAATGTGATAGAAAAACATTTGGACATGTTTAATTGTCAAGTTTTATTTTATTGTTATTTTTATTTTTATTTCAATTAATCATGCCCACTCGCCTAACAGATTACTCCAAAGCGGCGAGAGTGCTAAACAGACTAAGACTCGACAAATTATATATCATATATATTAAATACATAATTATTACACACATTCAAATGTAAATCGAAACAAACACCTGACATCTATGGTCAGACATTACAAACATCGTAAACAATACGATCAATAACATTTTTCATGTAACAATACGATTTTTACATTCAATAATCATCCACAGAGACATCTATGGAGAGAAATCTGGCGAAACCCGAGATATAACAATAACTCAAGGTTTGACTCAACCTCGACAAACCAAGGTCTGGCCAACAACGAGACTCTAGTGGGAATCGAACAACACTCACCACTGGACCACGCTGCTGGTTGATGAACTGGTCAGTTTCATGAGATTCAACATGATTCTATTTGAATGAGATGAATGATTTGTAATTGTTATTGTTCTTTTCTTTTTTTTCTAAGACTGGTGACAATCAATCAATCATCCACCCAGACATAATTGGAGATTAATCTGGTGAAACCTGAGATTTATTTATTTATTTATTTATTTAATAGTTTTGGACCATTGTGGCATTACAGGAAGAACCTAATGCGCCACAATGGCCCACATTTGAAAAAGATATAAAAACAAGTAAACTGTAAATAAAGGAAAAATCAAAAGCAGAAAACATGGTAAAATAAAAAAATAAAAAAAAAGTAACAAAAGGAAAATAATACATCATTCAGAGCGAAAAATAACAAAAGTGTAAAAATCAAAAATAAAATCCATAAATCCCATTCTTTGTTGACACTGAACAAAATTGAAATAGTATATAAAAATGTACAAAGGAGAAAGAAAAAATAAAATAAAATAAAACAAAATATGAATAAAAAATAAAATCAAAGCGAGGCCCAAATGGAAGAGAGTAGATTAAGATTCCACTCATACATCACATTCAAATTAAGAAAGTAATGATGAGCGCAGGTTACCAGATAAATATGTTAAAATAATATCCGATAATCTACGCTCCCCAAGGTGGAAATATAACAAAAGCTCAAAGTTTGCAATAAAAAAAATGGAGAGGAAAAGCCAATTTTACACAAACCGTTTCAATCAGAAAAATTGGCAAATTCTGATAAGAAACGATCGACCTCGACAAACCAAGGTCTGGCCAACAACGAGACTCTAGTGGAAATCGAACCCGTGACACTACGCACAAAATAATACAACACTCACCACTAGACCACGCTGCTGGTTAATGAACTGGTCAGTTTCATGAGATTCAACATGAGTCTACTTGATTGAGATGAATGATTGATAATTTTTTTTTGTGAGACGTATTTCGTGTGACGCATTGGGGCAATTTGTCATCCACAAACGACAATTCACAATCAATCATCCACCCAGATATACATATATGGAGAGAAATATGGCGAAACCTGAGATATAACAATAACTCAAGGTTTGCAATAGAAAATTGGAGAGGAAAAGCCAATTTTACAGGAACCGTTTCCGTTTATTAATATAAAAAAAATCTACGAATATAAATGGATTTCTTACCGTGAATTGGGGTAGAGTGGCACAGGAGGAGGGTGCTGGAGCTGTGCTGCCATAGTTGAGCTGATAACTGGACGACAGAATCTTCTTGTGGGCTGAAGCGTGCGCCCTGTAAGCTGACACGCTCAACTTCATCTCCAGTCTGGCTTCTGCTTCATGTCTTCACACGGTGGCTGCAGACGTGACCACGTGTCCAACAGCGAGTGCTGTGCGCCACCTAAACGGTTAATATTCAACTAGAGTTCCAGTACAGGTTTAATAATATCGAACAAAGCGTTACTTTGAAACAAGTTTAAAGTTGAGCCATAACTACGGCTTGCCAACTTCTAGGACTGTGAGACTTGTCAGAACACTGAAGGATATTGCTCGGTACCCAGATCCTTGTATTGATCCCGTGTGGCTTTCAATACGCTTATGAATCTACCCTTTGGCTGCCGAGCACATCACATATAACGTCACACGCAGTGGCGGCTCCTCTTAAAACGATCCTCTCACACATAAAAGCAATAACTAACTGAAGAACAAGGGGTCGAGGAATCGGCGACCTTCGGAACCGATCGCTAAAACTCGTAATTTTTGTATGGAAACATATCTATTTATTTACGTGTCAAGAACACTTGAGTGCTCTTTTTTTATTACTAGCCTCTTCTTACTTCAATTTCGATTTTTTTTTACCAGCCTCTTACTTCATTTTTGATTTTTTCGTCTGGCAAAATTTGGGTTCTTATCCGATCGTTTTCAAACTTTGCCATTTTGCTCGGTTTGATCATCAATATATGTGGAAATGAAGTCCGACATTATGATTTTGAAAAATAATTGTAACAGACACGTTTGAAAATACTTCATCATCTTTCTCGGTGACGTCTATTTTCCACATATGTATTGCATTTGTCCACACTGTTTCGATCGTTTCTTTTGCTTTTCGCCACCCTCTCGCTATGTCAGATTTTAATTGTTTAAATGCCTACAACCTTTTCTTTTTACATACCCCCTTTTATACATACCCCCTTTTATACATACCCCCTTACATACCCCCTTACATACCCCCTTACATACCCCCTTACATACCCCCTTACATACCCCCTTACATACCCCCTTACATACCCCCTTACATACCCCCTTAAATACCCCCTTACATACCCCCTTACATACCCCCTTACATACCCCCTTACATACCCCCTTACATACCCCTTTGATGATTCCATCTTTTCAAACAGAGTTGTTTGAGTTTGGAATAGTCTTTCCAATAACGTAGTAATTTCTGAAAATCTTAATATTTTTAAGAATAAGCTAATTTTATGTCTTAAACTTAAAGGATTTCATAATTCTTCTTTCCCAATATCTTATTCCTATTTCTTGTTTACTTTTTTCTCTCTTATTTTTATTTTATTACTAGCTGAACCTGGCATGCGTTGCAATGCCACAATAACGCATGCTATTCCAGGTCCCGTTCCCGTTCCCATTCCCGTTCTCATTCCCATTCCCGTTCCCGTTCTCGTTCCCGTTTGTTGGAAAAACGCAGGCAGCGAACATATTTGAAATTATTCAATTATTTGTTTATTTTATCCTAACAACGCATGTCGCGAAAACATTTGAAATTATTGCGTTGCCATGCCACTCATTCCCGTTTTTCCCGTTTTCGTTCCCATTTTTGACCGATTTTTTTTCACAGTAAGCTTCTCGGATATGCATACAATAAATCCTGAAAGTTCCATTGTTCCATCGTACAATAACGCATGCAATTCCCGTTCCCGTTCCCATTTCTCGATGCGTTTCGATAAGTGAATGCTTCAGTTTCAAATTAATACTTAATAATCAAATTAAATTATAATAAAGAATGGGAACGCATACGTGACAGACAGACAAACATTGATTTTTATATATATGTAGGATTGTTATGAGTGGTACGTAATGTAAGGGTTGGCATGCGTGCGCGCAAGTTGGTTACTAACGTACATATTTCCTTAACTACACACTGGCACTTCATACTTTCGCGTCGGTAAAATCGTAATTACGAATATTATTATTAAGAGGTTTTTTCCTGTTTTTTTTTCACAGTAATCTTCTCGGACATGCATACAACAAATCCTGAAAGTTCCATCGTAATTGGTTCAGTGATTTAGGAGCCTATTCGAGACAGACAGACAGAGAGACAAACATTGTTATTTTATATATATACATATATATATAGATTGTTATTTTGAACGTATTTTACTTTTTTCTCATTTAATTTAAATAACCCCTTGGGTATATCGGCTTTGCCACCTCCCCCAAGTATGTTAAATAAATAAATAAATATACATACATATAAATCTGACGAGCGTCGATGTACTTATCAAAATTTCAAATTTCTTCGCGAATACGAGCTAGCGACACACAAATAACGAACGCGCATCGAAAAGTCAGAGGTCAAACCCAAAATATTCGAAATTTCCAAAACAACCGATAGGCGTCGCCACTGCAACTCACTTCTCTAAAACGTTTTATTTCCCATTCGCTCTATACTTCGCTAAAAAAAATTACAGCTTCAAAAAATATCAAAAGCTTACCCTTTCCTTGGAGAGTATATTTAATGCTATTTTTATGAGACCTTCAAAATATAATACTTCGGAAACCAAAGGGTTATAATAGAAGGGAAACATACATATATAAAACTTTACATTTTAACTATGAGCTTTTGTTCAAAATGCTGACACACAGTTTCAACGACACAAATAAATTGCAAACTCATCCATTTTCATTTTAATTAATAAGGATCCATTTTATATTAATTTCGTCATTCTATCGTGTGCTCAATTCAGTCGTCGTTTATTTCATGTGGAACAAACGACCTATACTTGTTTTATGTGCGGATGACCTTAATTTCGACCCTTTCGCGAGACACACTCTGAATTTGTAACATCTGTTTAAGGTGATTTTATTATAAAATTAAATTTTGAACATCTTGAACAAAACGAACCGCGCAAATGAAGTCACACGAACTTTGCGTAGACTCTTAAAGACGTCTTAAGTTGAGACACTTTTAACGAGGATTTAGAAGAGGAACTTTAAGCCACTCGGCGTATAGAGGTAGAAAATCGAGGCTGCTTTTTTTTGTATAATACGACAGTCATCTTCTTAATCCAGTGGTGAAAGCATTTTAAAAGAAGCAACCACCGTGTCTAAAACATTTTAAATTTCGTTTAAAAATCTTCTATAAAAGATGATTCCATGTTAGAGATTAGGTGATTGGTGCTCGTCGACCGTTGATTTACTAGTACTGATCACTTGATCTTGGGTACGGGCCAAAAGTAAAACCTCCTTTACGTTTCACTTACGATTATTATGTATGAACATTAAACTCAACTGAGGTAAATCATCTCTGGTTGCAACCAGATGGCACTACATTCCATTCAAGTCATCAAACAACCGCTGTATTGCGCTCAAAGTTTAATGATCGCATAATTTCCCGAAACAGAAAGATCAATTGATCTTCAAGACATGCGATTTAACTCTTTTTGATAACATGCATTAAAATTTATTTATTTATTTTATTTCAATTAATCATGCACACTCGTCTTGGGCGCCTGAATGCGGTAGAGCTTTGCGTCATCGTTTACTTTTCCAACCTATTCTTGCGAAAACGTCTGCTTTCAATAACTCTTCTCTTTTAAAGGCTATCTGGTTCCTTAATGCGATAGATGAATATTTGGACATGTTTAATTGTCAAGTTTTATTTTATTGCTATTTTTATTTTTATTTCAATTAATCATGCCCACTCGATTAATAGATTGCTCCAAAGCGGCGAGAGTGCTAAACAGATTAAGACTCGACAAATTATATATTACATATAAGGGACAGTACATATAAGTTAATTATAAATTTTAGAGTTGAGTATTTTTTATATCTCTTATCTCTTATCCGATCGTTTTCATACTTTGCCATATTGCTCATTTTGGTCATCAATATACGTTAATGTATCGTCTGCCATTACGTTGGAGATAAAATATCGTATACAATGCGTATCAAATATCCAGAATCTCGGGTACGGTGACGTCTATGACTAGTCACCGGAGCCTGAGGGGGCCGTGTATTGTTCAAAGGTTGTAAATGCATTGTTAAAGGTTTGCCGAACAATAGATAGCACTGTGACTATCCTACCTCTATCTATGACGGTATGGTAAGCTACCGTAATCTATCTTCAACCTTTTCGCCTTGATATGACCATTTTGGATTTTAATTGTTTAAACGCCTATAATTCACTCTATATTTTATAAAATTTGCTCTATAGGTTCTCTTTATCTCTAATATTTAAATATTTATAGTTTTATCTCTCATATGTACATATATTTAAATTTCAAATTTGGCGTCTAGCTTCACGTAATGTAATACACGATATATTACATTACATAATGTAATATATCGCAGCAGTATCACTAAGCCAGCAGTTTGGCTTAGTGATAGCGTATATATTTAGCATCACTGAGGTCATAGGTTCGTGTCTTCGCCACTGCTGGTTAGATTTGGGGGTTTTGTGACTCCAAATCGATCGTTTCTCTATCAGAGTTTGCCAATTTTATCTGATCATTGCTGAAACGGTTCCTGAAAATTGGTATTAAAAAATCTAATCCTGTTGTCACAAAAATTTGCCTGTGTATAATTTGTATTAATTATACACAGTAATCTGAAATCCATAGATGTCACTATGATTATTATTTCTGATTAATTGTTATATTCTATATATTCTGATTGTATATTTATGTATTACTGTATTTCTGATTTCTGATTGTTTATGTATTTTCATTAACGTACACCCGTCGCATTGGAGCAAATCTGTAATGGCGAGTGTGTATTGATTTGTGACAATAAAATAAATAAAATAAATATTGATTTTTGGCCAAATATGTCAGATCTGACATTTCACGGCTAAAAGTATATCTCTTCACGGAGTTTTATCTGCGAGATAAGTATTCAATAAGAAGTTATGTTGTATCTAATTGTTAATATGATTTACAATAAGCTTACATACATTTAGTTTTTTACAATAAGCTTACATACATACATCACATACAATTATTTTTAGTTATCATTAAATTAGCTTGATAGCTAAAATATATATATATATAAATAAATAAATATAGTAAATACATAATTATTACAGACATACACATGTCAATCGAAACAACACCTGACATATATGGTCAGACATTCCAAACATCGTACAAAATACGATCAATAACATTTTTCATGTAACAATACGAATTACATTCAATAATCATCCATCGAGACATATATGGAGAGAAATCTGGCGTAACCTGAGTTACCTAAATTTACCCAAAAAGCTGTTATTATTTTTGACTTTTGTTTTCAATAAGACGAAACTCGAATGTATAGTAAATCGTAGAAACGTGTTTTTTGCACAGTACGCATAATACAGTTGTACGGTACAGTACGGTAGCGACGAGTAGAACTGACTAGGAATAAATTTGAATTTTATTTCTTTCGGGAATTGCACGGCTTTGTTTTCATACAACCAGAGCATCGTTTGAGAATCACTGATACACCCATACCTATCATATGTACATATATACGTTTGTGGAAACAATGGAACGGAAGCCGAAAGCGACGAAAACGTAAAACAAAAGGGATAAATTGTCACGGGTTTCATCCGCCAAAGTCAGCAGCGCGACAATAAAACAAAACGCAAACCCCTAATGCCCGTCTATTTTAAATGGAGTATATCTCTAGGTTAGTCTGTTTCTGTTTATATATTTTTTTCACTTTCTCTTGTTATTTATTTATTTTTTTAACACATCTAGTGTCGCCACTTGAAATACGTTTTTACCATTATTTCCAATATACATAATATAATATGTTACAGTGAAAGCATATTTCAAGTGAAAATATATTTTCACCAATCCAAGCAGTGAAAATGTATCGAACAATGAATTTACAACGTTTAACTCTATAAATTTAACCCTAACAAACCAACCTGAACCCCCCCTCACGAAGTGGGGTATGCAAGTGCCCCAATTTTTACGTTTTTCTTAATAACTATGTGGTTTTCAAAGCTTGTATACACCCTATATTTCTTGTATTTCTAGAATGAACTACAAGAAATTTATTTTAATAGATTTTGTATGATTTAGAAAAGGGGTACATCGTAAAAAAATTAATTTATACTTAATGTACGTTCCAAAGTATGTATGATTTAAAGGCGGTAGCGATAAGTCATGTTTTTAACTGTTCGCTTGCATATTCCTGTTGATCGGTGAATCAATGCGAGAGAAAAAGATAGCTATATTTTTGTAAGCTATTGTTTTCGTCGCTTTTGGCGCGTGGCTATTGAGTCATGCAGTCGCCTGTTGGCCTTACCTATGTGCATTGACGTGTTGATGTTTGTCGTTATTTTTTAATACAAAAAATAGTCAAAAAAATGCTATAGGACTAAAACTTTTTTATGTTCATGTATTAAATGATAAATAAAATATATATTGAACCCATTTGTATTGAGAAAAGCTGTATTTCGATTAAAAAATACTAGGCTCTTCTCGACCCCGTTTCGGGACACTCGTTCGATCTCGACGCTCCGTACTTCAAAGGTTAAAATAAATTGACGTTTTATTTTAAATGATCCGCCTCTGAAATTTTTTCACTGAGTTTAATCATAATTCGTGAATATGATAATTTTCATATCGTTAGCACAGCTTTTCATATAAAATTTAGAAATATTCACCCAATTTTATGTAATCGTCGTTACGTTCAAATTTTAATTTGAACAAATTTTTATTTATATATTTTTAAATTAACTAAATAGCTAAAATTATATAAATAAATAAAATAAATAAATTCGAATTCAAATTAGAAACTCACTGTCATTGAGTAGTGAATCTGTACTCACTTTTGAGACAGTGAAATTATAATTTCACTGACAATTACAGTTCCGCTACAACATATACATACAATACATATGTACATATAATACTACCAATCTGTTTGTCAACATATGATGTCATTTTTATGCAAAATTATGCGACCGAAAAGTTTACAATTTATCGTTTTACCATAAATTTCCGTCGACCGAAAGTGACCCTTAGCCCTCGTAAGTTTCAGCATTTTGAATTTCAATATTAAATGTAACTTTTATACAGACTGTAACAAGCTTAAATTTGTAAATTGTGTCCAAAAAGCGTCAAAAATAAAAGTCGTGTAAAGTTTCGAAAAATTTAGATGACAATCTTTTTGCCATTTATTAATATTTTAAGCCTCTCTTTTCCGGCATTGAAAGTTCAATATTTAAATATAAACAATAATTGGAACAATTTGTTTAGAATTGAAAGTTTATCCATAGCCTTTAGTGATGACGTTCGAAATGCATAAAAAATAATTAAACGACATACATTCATACACGTAGAGCATTGATTTTGGAAAATGTTTGACATTTATATGGGAAAAATACTTACAAAGACAGTATTATAAAGTCATAAATGAATCTCTCGACATAAAATTTACCCAAAAGGAATTTTATTATCTGTCGAAAAGAGAAAATTGGCACCAAAAATGTATTTAAGTATTTCACACTACATTAAATAACTATAAAGTCTATGACGAGTATTATTGTATTTTGCATTTTCATTTATATTTCAATAATGTTTTTATTAATTTTTATATAAATTTATTTAAAATTTTCAACATGCAAAATGATACTTCATTCCTAAAACGAACCGAAAGTTAATGACGTACTAATTCAGCACAAGATCATTACACCATTTATTTTAAACAAACATAGATACATACATAATGGAAATTTATTTTATTGTTATCCTCAATGTTATTTATTTTATTCACTGAGAACGTTTTTCACGGTATTTTTAATGTTTCAAAAGCAATTAAACGAAACACTATTCATGCATACATACATTATCACAATCCATATTTACGTATATAATAATCCAAAATGATAAAATACGGTTTACTTATCAAGAAAATCAAAGATGTTTAGCTTGCACTATAGGCTTTTACTCTATTATACTTGAGTACCGATAATATTGGCCTGCAAATATTGATCATCAGTTATCATTTGGAGATATGGAAATTAGAAACACGTCAATCAGACTACAACTAAACGAAATTGAAATGATTCGCGGATTTCGCAAATACATTCTTGAAAAGACAAATCCTAACTATTGCGATTAATATATGCTCTGAATTCTATTCCTATTTCTTCAAGTGTATACGCAAATTTTCGAAAATTACCCATTAAAAGCACTTTCCTTCAAACTCAATCTCAATCAAACTCGTCGGATAACCTTTGACACTTTTCGACCCTTTAAAGTACATCGATCTGTGAATAGAGACGATTTTCCAGATGAAAATTTGGTGAAAGCTGTGGAAATTACTATACAATTTCATTCAAATACATACACATATATGATGTTTTACAATTTTATTTTACTTCAGTTATAAGAAATTCATATTTATTTATTTAACTTTAGATTTGACATATCTAAAATAAAAATAAAATATATGACAAATTTTTTCAATTTTGTATGCACTTGGTGGCTTAAAAGTAGCTACCTTAAATTTTATTTAAATGGTATTTGAGTATTAACAAGAAGTGCGTTCTGGCACCTTTTTTTCAAAAAAAAACCCTTATTTAAACCCATACTTATTGATAGCCGCTTACACCCTTTTTAGTTACTGGGGCAAATTTTACGGTTGAATGACAGAAGGTTTCCGAAGTCAATTTTATCGGTTATCTCAAAGGGAAAAAATCTAATAGGGTATTCCAAAACACTTAGAAGAGTAAACTTACATTATTTTTTTTTATAGGCTGTGCATTGAGAAGCTACATATATGTACATATATATATTCTCGTATTGTCAAATACATGTGAAGTATGTAGATATTTTAAGCAGGTGGGGAACAAATTTTTAAATTAAAAGTAGACAGATAAATACAATAGGAAAGTTTCCAATATTGAGAGCAACACTTTTTCTCTAAGAATCGGAAATTTTGATTATCGCTTTTGGTGATTCTTTTTCATAAAAATAAATTTTCTTTGCTACATTCAGCATTCATTTAACCAGCAACATAGATTAGTGGTTATCGTCTAATGGTCAGGGGTTCAATTTCTTGCTTTGTTGATGGCCAAACCATGGATAAGAGACTCCGAGATCGATCGTTTCCTCTCAAAGTTTGCCAATTCATTGAAAACGGTTTCAACAAAAAAGCAATCCTGTCCTATTTCTTGCAAAATTTAAATTTACAGCATATTATAATTTGTGTATCTCTACGATGAAAGTAATGTTTGATATATATTCAATGTTTATAACACTGAGCAACAAAAAAAATTACTTAGTAAAGATTGGTTAGTCTCCGCTCTGATAACTCAAAAACGTGATTTTTTATTGCTCAGTGTAATTGGCCTTGAATAATACAATGTTGACAGTAGATGATAATATCAGTTTTTCCAATCTGATTTAACTAAGATTTAATTCTAATTTCACCGAAGTAATTTCAAATTGACATAAACTGATAGAGCAAGTCTCAAAAGATTTACATTCCCATCAATTAATATATAATAAAATATATACGGCATTCTGTTTACTTGAAACTTTTTGTTCCGTGTTTCGAATACATGGATTAAATTTTTTTTGCAGGACCGAGAGTATTTAAGCAATTTAATTTACCCAGTAATAAAATTTTCATCGTCTCGGTCAACGCCGTGGGATATTTTCCGAGTTAATCGACAATCGATTAACACAAATACTTCCTCGCCTTCCCGTCCCCAAATACTGTAGCAATCTCCTCGAGGCGATTGAATTTAATCCTGTCGAATTGAGAAACGTCTTAAATTTCGCAACCGACCATAACCTAACTTGGACTCGGCTCGCTTTGATCTGGAAAATGCTAAGCGGAAAATTAAACGCCACACCCATTACCAGACCAAATGCGACCCCACAAACGTATAAATTCTACGCAATTAA
Source organism: Arctopsyche grandis (assembly GCF_051622035.1). Lineage (NCBI taxonomy): Eukaryota > Metazoa > Arthropoda > Insecta > Trichoptera > Hydropsychidae > Arctopsyche > Arctopsyche grandis. The sequence continues at coordinate 1,208,305 of NC_135355.1, forward strand.
ATACAAGGTTGACACAAACACACCATATGTTATTTGAGACATTCTATGTATCTTCGAAATTGGGAATTATATTATAGTTTATTTATTTTTAACTAGCAGTCAAACCCAACTCTTACATATTTTGGAACAGATGCCAATTTACTTGCTTAAAAAAGCCAAATAAATACTTGCAAAGAGACACCTAGTGCAGGAGATAAGAAAGGAGCCTACTTTATTTTTCCCATTTCTTGACAATTAAAATAGTTTTATAATTAAAACATTTTGTTTTTATTGCACATATATACATACATATTAAGCAGATAAAAAAAACGAAATATTAATTTAATTTAATTCTTCCAATTTTAACTTCAACATCTTTGTTCATTAACATGAGCACAAGTTATAAAGACTGTTGGAAATATTTTTAAAAATGGCAATAAGGAATAAACAAAGTGAAATATTTCTTCAAAAACTCTTGGGTAAACAATAATGACAAGTCTTTACAGACTGTACAAGTAGAATTATAATCAAACAATAATCAAATTTGCAATATAACCGATATAATATGAGTTCCATAGATTTTTTTCTCCCTCGTAATCCTACAATAACCTGAGATTAGTGATGGGATTTTGTGTAAATAAAAAAGATGAGCTAATGCAAAATGAAAACGCCTAAAATTTAAAGAGAAAAAGTTTAGCCTATCAATTGATGAACGGACCAGTGCCAAAAATAAAAGATAAATAAATGTCCATATAGTATTGTAACGTAGGAAAACCAGAGAGAGTATCCGCTGTCTAGTTGGATTCGGGGGTGAACAATGGAGACTCCCGAATTGGCTTAACAGGACTCTGTAAGTGCCCGCTAGAATTCTCAGAACCTGAACGAGAGCTTGAGACTCACTTAAAACTGTACGTGCCTAGACAATAGATACATAAATGGATTGAGGAAGCTGTAGTGAGCAACTTGTATTTTATGAGGTACATAGATAAGCTACATATATCAGATTATTCTGAAGCGAGTGCTGGTTACGTATGGACCTCCTGAATCATTCAATAAATGCTGTGAAGCAACTTTGGCCTTTCATTTTGATCCTGATTAAATAGTTGATAATATTATATTCTTTTGTTATATTATTTGATCCGTTATGAATGATGGTGCAGCTGCCAAACAAAAATTTGAAAGATTTTTTACAGCACATCACAAACTTAATCTGTATTTATGGTAATTCGTGCTCGTGGACCACTGGTTTACTGTCACTAAGCCTCGACGTATGAACGAGCTGTATACAACAGCCAATAAGGACTCGCGACCCATCGACCAATGACCTTTCTGTTCTGAAAGTACACACTGTGTATAAATATTCGGCGGCTTTGTACCATGCATTCATTCGGAGCTGGCTTGTCGACGGAACAACAATAAACTACCTCTACTATTATAAAGCAATTTAAAAATTCCCGAGTTGAAAATTTTGTATTACATAAATATGTAAAATAAATCGAGCTTTTACTGATTTAGACTGCAAAATAATATGGTATTTCAAGGAAAAAATATTCAACGATTTCAAAAACAATGTATAAGTACTGGCGAAAAATTTTTTTTTTTCATATAAGAAGAAAAAGCCTTGTAATAAGTGAAGTATAAAAGAGGTATGTAAGAAGAGGAATGTAAAAAGAGGAATATTTTGATTTCAAAATTCTAAAATAAGCACCCCTCGCTCCCAAAAAAAGTAAATCAAATTAGCTTCAATTTTAAATCACATTGAATGAAAATTTGGTGCAGCCACGGGACATTTCTAAAGGACCGCTAATTCCAATTATGCGTTCACGGTAAAATCTCCGGGCATACAGTATTAATTAATTTTATGTATGTATATATGTATGTACATACGGGACAATTGTGGACTTTTGACCGTTGATTAATTTCCTGTTATCGGGTCACGAAAACCGCAACATACATATTTGCCGAAATGCAAATGCAAAAGCTGTGATTTGAATTTACATTGGGATGAATTCCGAAAATGCCTCATTGTTGATTGAATACGCCATCGAACGTGTTAATTGAGAGTGAAACTAAAACGCGTGGCATTATGGAGTATTGAAGAGTGTTTAATACACACTGAGTGTGCCTACCTGCGTAATGGCCTATTAAAACCCAGGACAAACTTCGGGCCTTAGTAGCCCGAGGCCCTTCGGTATAATCGAGCCCAACACCGATCGGATTAGTCGCAAATATTATGTAACCTCTACGATGTTTTATGTTTTATATAAGTTAATCCATATATAATTACGTAGACAAATTGCCAATTTGAAATCTGAAAAAATCCTTTGCGAAAATCGGACAAGCTAAAATTAGGTGACATCCAGTAATGTGAATACTGGACTAGCGGTACCCGTCGACCAATAGGTGACTAGCACTCTTCGTCCAATCAGCGACCGGGGCTCAACGGCCTATGAGCTCGCTGCGCTCAGCAACCAATGAAGTCTTGTGACTAATCAACCAATAGATCTCACTGCATTACGTATACATTTCATTGATGTATAATACACTAGATCCGCCCTCACGTGTTATACTTGTCTCCCTTTTGGCGTATGCATAATACATGGCGCATGCACAGTTTCTCTTAGTTAGTAGGTATGTAGGTACCGCTGCGTCGTAGGGAAAAAACCCAACTTCCCCGGTAGTTAAACCCCCCGCACCCCTCAGTTAGTGAAGACAAGATCTCCGACCAAAATAACACGTCTGGACCCATCTAGTGTATTATAAAAATTAGTATAAAAAGTATAAAAAAAATTTTTTTTGTATAAAAAGTCAATGAATTACTCGTTTCATTTATTCAGAGCAGTATACTACTTCTACTCACGCAAAAATACATAATGTTTGGCTTAGTCTGAATATATATATATATATATATATATATATATATATATATATATATACATATATATATATATATATATATATATATATATATATATATATATATATATATATATATATATATATATATATATATATATATATATATATATATATACATATATATATATATATATATATATATATATATATATATATATATATATATATATATATATATATATATATATATATTTTACTTCATTAATATGTAGGTTATATAATGAATGTCAAAATGTTTATATTATAATGGTGACAATTCGATATGCTTGTTATGGCCAAATGCCACAGGCTCAACTGTCATTTTGACATTTGAGCTTGTGACTGGCATCTCTTTGTACGAATCGGTCGATTTTTTTTTTCATATGTGCATAGTCTTACTTAAATGTGCGTATGCGGGACTCAAAAGTTTCAAAGGTGAATTAATCCTCTTAATGAGTTTTCCTAAACTTGAGACCCATTTCATAATAAATTTTAAAGCAGAAATATGTAGGATAAAAAGATAAAATATAGAAAGATAAAAATATTTATTCAAAGTCGTAGTTTTCAAGTGGATTTGACTTTATTTGATTAGCCCAGTACTGTTAGCGAAAGAGATTCCCGAAACCTTTTTTTCAAAATTACATAAATATTTTCTGAAACCTCTTGTCAAATTGCCTTGCAATTACATTACTTTCGAGAAACTATTTTTGATTTATTTTTTATTTATGTAATACATATCATAATAGTAATGTGAAACATTTGACTGAATATAAATATGCCTTAACCTGACGGAGACTAGGACCATTACCTTATATTGAATTAGCTTTAAATAATATAGCGTCAGATAAAGTGAATCAGACACTTATGTACAACCGAGCCATAAAAAGCATAAATTTCGTATGCGAACATAAGAGAAGAATGAGTGTGTTATAGACCCAGGGGAGCTACATTTTCTCAGCATGGTTCTCTAGTGTACAAAACACCATTTTGATAAAAGATTAATATCGTCTTGTTATATGTTATAATTAACAATAATTCTTACATATGATACATGGTGTTACGTGACAAATTAACCGAGCTTTTCTCACTATCAGCGCATTAATATTAAATCCAGATTTATTTATTCATTTAATTAAAAATTCTGTCTTCGATAACCGATCGTAAAATTCAAGATATTATTAGATTAATTTATTGGGTTTATATTAATGCTTCGAAAATCAAATTTTAAGATATGTTTAATTTAAATACGTATATTAAGGTGCTTATAACACCGAGCAACAAAAAAAATCGACAAAGAGGAGATTTACATATAAATCTGAATTCAAATATGATGATTCTGGTTGGTTCATTCGTTGGTTTATCAGGAACTAAGAAGAACGAATTAAATCATTTATCATTAATACGTTAAAATAAAAATATATATTGAAATAGAAAATCATTTCTTATAAACTTATTATATCACGGAAGAAAATATATATTTTTAACTTTTAAAATTCACTAGATATTTAATTATAAGTATTTCAAGGAAATAAAAAATCGCGATCTATAGAGAATTCATCTGAATAGTGATTATAATATTTACATAAGGCAGGGCTAAATTTTGAGTTAGAGACCGCAAAAGTAAAAAAATTACGCATTTTTTTAAACACTCATAATCAAATAGAGTGAACTAACGAAAAATTGACGGTTACACTTAAAGATTTATAAGTCTTCGTCTGGTAACTTAAAAACAAGATTTTTGTTGCATAGTTTTTTGATTTCATTTGATTTTTTTGTCCAGAAATAGTTCAATTTTCGAGAAAAATTGACAAAAATATATACATAAAATTTACTTAATACATAATATAGCCAGCTAATTATATGTATAACACGTTTCTTTTAATGCATACAATATACGAATTATACGGATCAAAATTTATGTATTCATTCTAAGTGAATCCAATAGGATTTGTGTGTTTTTTTTCCTTTCCTTTGAGGTTTCAAATTTCCTAAAAAGACCGGCTTACGCGAATAATCCTCGAACTTGAGGAGGCTTTAAATCCAAAATTAGAATTGAGATTAACTTGATAGGAATACTATAACTTTGAAAGGTTATGCAGAATGTCGTTAAAAAGGCAAGATTGTGTGCGTTCGCCCAAATCTTGTCGTATATTTTATAACCAAGACATTATTCATTTTTATAACCATCTAGGTACTTACATAGTTACAAGCCAAGTCAATAAATTCGCAAAACGGAGATTTCGTCGCTTACTTTTAAAATTACTGACGAAACAAATTTAAAGATTAAATGGTTCATACATTTTACAGCCCCTGATGGCTTTTTGAACGGTTACTTTACCTTTTTGATTATTTTAGCTCAGACCTGAAGGATCACCGAGTAAATAGATAATAAAGCTTGGAATCGACGGACGAATCAAAGAATGTGGATTGCATAGGGAACAAACAAGAATTCAACTGAGATATTTACATTCTGAGAATAGAATATTGATCAATTAATCTAAATTTAAAAACCTATTTATACCTGTATTTTTTTATGTAATAAAAATCCCACTGAAAAAATATCGATATAAAAAAATAACATTTTGCTTTATTTTCTACAGAAAGAGATTAATTCATCGTCAAAAATTCCAACCCATTGATTACAAACATAATATTAGAATTTTAATCGTTTTTTTTATATTTTTCCATTTTCAACTTCCATCTTCAACCCCTCTTCACGTCACGCTACAATATTATTTAACTTTGTAACTCTTTATTTTATATCTAAATCGACCTCAGTCATTGAAATTATAATTGGAATTATTTTTTGGCCTAGATTGGGGTGTAATTCTGTTTTGATTTCAACATCACTTACAAGTCATCAAGCAATCACTTAACTTGAAGTTCAATCAATATCATCATCCCTCGCGGACAGACTTACATTCATGGCTGTTACGACCTATTTCCCCCTCCATTCAGTGTAATGCTCTATAAGGTGCAATGCTCACGCTCAGTCAGACAGACACGTAGAGGTGGTCAAGCGAGACGAACTACTCGCATCACTGAGCAGTTCGGAAACAGAGATACGTGAAAGTAGTCACTCAAGACCCACTCATACACACAACAGTCGTCGGCACTCACCTTATGGAGCAACAAAGAAAAGTGTACTTTTAAATTACAAATAAATTGAAGACAAAGAGAGGAGCAAGCATTTCATTTAATCATTCTGGATCCCGAACATAATCCTGGTACAAGCACAAACACCTCGGATGATCAATATCGTGTACTGTGTACATAAATTGTCATGAACTATAAGCTATTCAATCATAAAATCCTTTATTTTAAACAAGACTACCTCGACTAAAAAAAAAGTTCAAAACCACTGGCCTTCAACTGATTTATAAGTCAAATGTAAATAGTACAATATATCAACAAATAAGTACACAAGCAGTATGAAGTCTCGATCAACATGCCTAACATGCATGTATGCCCATATATGTATATGTAAGTTGATTCAGTTGTGTAGAGTTCGTTCACTCTCGCCTGAAACGTGCCCGTACACAAATCGTGACAAACGACAATTGAAAAACATAACATTAAACGTTCGACTAAAGGCACCTTCTTTATATATTATAAGAACGAAGCGTTTCCTGTGCGAGGAGACGAAAAAAAAGCTCTCATGCAGACAAATGTGTTAGTAAAATTCTCACGTTTTTCCACTTCCGAAATATTTGCGTTATCTTATTACCCCAATCCTAAAGCACACACACACACACACACAACGACATATATGTATAAATGAAACGAAAAAGGACTCTAAGTATCCCAGGCACCATTTGGGTAAACGGGACCCAAAAGCTTCTCTACCTGTATGTGAAAAAAATTCCCGTTTTCCTTGAAGATTCCTTTTTTTATTTTGAGAACCTTCACTATCCCAGACGAGTTCCGGATAAATATGATAAATAAGCCATAAAAAATCCCTTTCATTTCCAGATTGTGAAACTGTACACCTATAACTAATTGAATTGGCGGAGAAAAAGGTCGGCAAATACGAGTGTGTATTACTGTGCTGCCGATGGGTATATAATCTCCATTTAATCTCGACAATCTGAAAGTACACATATGTACATACAGATAATACGAGAATATTGAGTATTTGAAAATTTATATAATAAAATATAATAAAAGTTGCGAACCCTATTTAGTTCGTAACTTCAAAAAAGTTTATCAACTCTGATATATTATATATGTAGAATATAAAACATTTCAAAGAACTTTTTCAACAAATTTTATTTTATTTTAATTTTTTTTCTAATTTTTCTTACAAAATATGTAGCTAAAGAATTAATTAGCATTTGCTATCCAGTCAAAAACAAGCACTTTAAAATATCACAACACACTTGACAAAGATTCCATCACGTGATTAAAAGAGCATTAAAACATATGTACATACATACATAGATCGTTCATAAATGTTCAAAGGGGAGGAAGGGAGGGTTAAATTCGCCATTAGCAGGTGTAAGCCCAAAAACGCGAGTATTTCCACTTCGAATGACTCGAATAATTAGTGAGAGGCTGTACTAATGTTTGTTCCGAAAACTAAGCCGATGTAGGTATATGTAACTTTTCAGTTTTAATTAATTAAACTTTCAGTTAATTGCAATAATATATTACCCGGTAGAAACACTTGAAACAATGCAAAGTTCGCGGCGTTTTAATTTATACATTTCTCGAATATAATTTCTCCACTTATTTTCTCATTTACTGCTACTTATATTAAGTGAAGTATTTTACGGGTGACTTTCAATTATTGTTTCGTTTAATTAAGGAAAACATCGAATCAGAGATACGCTTTCAAAATGATTTTTTTTTTAATTTCAGTCTAGGAAAATTTCAAACGTGAAATTTTAACGACAACGACTACGCAATTTATTCGCCGTCTTGGTTCGTGGTAAAATTAATTTATGGATTCCGCAAATCCAAGCTTGAGACGGAGACAAATCCAAGCTCGCGAATCCCTCCAGCCCTTTCATGAAAGCCTTTAAATTTCATCGGCATATTTCAAAGGTTTTTCTTTAATTATAAAAGGGTCGTTCCACGTCAATTATGTTCGCACCGATCAATTATTTCCAAACAGAAAAGAATATTGAATAAAAGCCTCCGACATTCATTTACACAATCCCAATAAATTTATATTAAAATTTTTAAAATATATACAAAGATGTAGTACATATAATATATCATATATATATATATATATATATATATATATATATATATATATATATATATATATATATATATATATATATATATATATATATATATATATATATATATATATATATATATATATATATATATATATATATATATATATATATATATATATGTGTGTGTATAATAACGCTATTCTGTGTGTTACTGTGTAATAGTCGTTTCAAAACGTCAAAAAACTGCCAACAAAACGTACGTATATACATAATAACAGATCAAGAAAAAACTTCTATATATACTGTATATCTATTGAAAATTTATTTAATTAATTAATTTTTCTATTGGTGTTTCATATTATATATACATATGTAGGTAGGTAAGTAGTTTTTACTTAAAATACAGCCGATTAAATTTTCATCGGGTCTATCACTATAATACAAGTTAGAAATTGCTTACATCACGCCATATCTATATATGTATATAAAAATCAATGTTTTACTGTTTGTCTATTTGTCTGTCACGTATGCGTTCCGAGAACCGCAACGGGAACGGGAACGGGAACGAGACCGGGAACGGGAACGAGAACGAACACAAAACAGGCACATTTCTTTTAATTTTTCCTTATTTAATAACTTAATATGCCATAAACATGCAAAGATATTTCAACGGACACAACACTAGTAGGACATAAAAGTGCATGTAAGATTCCCAAATCCCATATTTCAGAAAATGATTCTCTATGAAGTTATTTTATATTCAAATTCCAGATCCAAGGACAAACTCTAACCTTTACATATAACCGTATGATTCTATTTATTTAAACAAACAAACAAATATGGAATAAATCACCGTGGCACTAAGCTGAAACCTTAACGTTTACAGTTCCGGTAAGTGTCGACAGTCAAACATTCCAGCTTCCAATTTTCAGCTACGTCACTCACAGTACAGAAGAGACCCTTGGCAAAAACGTCAGTTGTGGTATAGGGTTTTTTCAAAGCACACACACTGTATTTATTTGCGTACTCTCGGCGTAAGGGTTAACGACAAGTGCTCGCTGCCGGGGGATCGTCGTGAAAAACTACGTGCAATTTATAAAAAGGATGCGAGAGGGCTTTTCGCGAGTGCCGTATTTATGGCCAAAAATGGAAAATATCACACAGCCGTATATAAAATATAATGTAATAAACATATATACATACATATATGTGCGTATCCACACGTTATTATTACATACAGATCGAGAAATACGAATACGTATCTCGTTTGTGGAGATGAGTATAACTCATCTCCAGTGGGGTGGGTGGAAAGGCCCTCCCCTTTTCGCCGAGGACAGGCAAGTGGTGGTGGTAAACGAATCGACACCTACAACCTTATAACCTAACCATGAGGAAAAAATTTGCTCGCACAGTCGAACGCGAGAACGTTCCTTAACGCGAGTTGATTTTATTTATAAACAAACTTATCCTCCGAACGCTCCTATCGACGGACAAACTTTGTAATAGCTTTTTCGACAAAATCAAATAATATTACGTGAGGGATGAGTGGGTGAAAAAGGCGAAAATCAAAGTGAAAAGCTTTTCCGACGCATAAATGTCGACGCCGGGAAAGCCTTCGATCGTGCAAGGAGAAAAATCGCAAAAATTTAACTAACGCCAAACGCGAATTACCTCAATCGGAATCAATTTAAGAAACATCTCGTTAGGAATTTTCAATATACAGGTAAATTTACATATACATATACAGGTAAAATTTCCATGTTTAAGCGCATTATCTGGTCCTTAAAAATTCACTGTAAGTAATTCAACGACCACTGTACATAAACTACTGCTATGTTTTTATTTACATTATCAATAGGTATTGATTTAGATATATATATATATATATATATATATATATATATATATATATATATATATATATATATATATATATATATATATATATATATATATATATATATATATATATATATATATATATATATATATATATATATATATATATATATATATCATCATCATCATCATTTACAGCCATTCGCCATCCACTGCTGGATGAAGGCCTCTCCAACACGCTTCCACTCGTCTCTGTTTTGCGCAACACTCATCCATCTCATTCCGCACATTTTCCTAATTTCGTTCACCCATCTTCCTTGCGGTCTTCCTTTTACTCTTTTGCCTTCTCTCGGGTACCATTCAAGCACTTCTTTTGTCCACCTTTCGTCCATCCTCCTAGCTACGTGACCCGCCCATTGCCATTTCAATCTCTTCACTCTATCCACTATGTCCACTACCCTTGTCATATTTCTCACCCACGTGTTCCGCTTCCTGTCTTTCCTCGTTATACCAAGCATACAGCGTTCCATACTTCTTTGAGTGCATTGGATTTTATTTTGCATCTTGGCGTTCAGTGTCCAAGTTTCACATCCATACGTCATCACTGGCAAAACGCATTGATCAAAGATCCTTTTCTTCAGGCAGAGTGGCATTTTTGATTTAAAAACAGCATTCATCCGTCCAAATGCACTCCACCCTAATTTCATACGTCTCTTTATCTCTTCATTTTTACTACCAGACATGTCAATTATTTGACCTAAATATAAATAATTATTTACTACTTCTACTGGTTTATCATCTAAGGGGATGCTATCAGGCATGCAATAACTATTGAACATTAGTTTAGTCTTATCTACGTTAATTTTTAATCCTACTTTTCTACTTTCCCTGTCCAGCTGTGTTAGTCTGATAAGTAGGTCAGCTGAATCAAGAGCTACTAAAACTATATCGTCTGCGAACCGAAGGTGACTCAAAAAGCGACCATTGATGCTTACTCCGGCTGTATCCCAATCCAATTTCCTGAAAACTCCCTCAAGCACCGCATTGAATAACTTGGGCGAGATTGTATCTCCTTGTCTTACTCCTTTTCCTATGCTAAATCTATCTGTACCTGAAAAAATTTTAACCGAAGCTGTGGCATTCTTATATATTGCAGCTAACAGTCCCACATAGGGTTCCGGTACTGCCTGTGTTTTTAGAGCGTTAAGTACTGCATTATGACTAACTGTATCGAAGGCTTTCTCATAATCGACGAAACCTAGGCACAATGGCCGTTGATATTCGTTGGCGCGCTCGATTAGTTCGCCAACTACTTGGAGGTGGTCCATTGTGCTGAAATTTGCCCTAAACCCTGCCTGCTCTATAGGTTGGTTCTCGTCGAGGATATTCTTCAGCCTTTCTGTAATAACCTTCGTGAAGAGCTTGTAGACCGCTGAAAGTAGACTAATGGGTCGGTAGTTCTTGATATCGCTTTTGTCGCCTTTTTTGTGTATTAAAATGATAGTTGCGTTATTCCATCCTTCTGGTATAGCTTGGTTCTGGATGCATTTGCTGAAAAGCCTAGCTAAGATATTAATTAGGGGTCGGCCGCCACATTTTAGTAAGTCAATGGGAATATTATCTTCCCCTGGGGTTTTACCGTTCTTTGCAGTTTTTAGCGCGGCCTCTACTTCGCTAGGCAATACTGCAGGAACCCTTTGGCCGTGTGTCGATTCCAGAGCGGGGAATTGGCCGTTGTCGTTCTCGTATAGTTTTGCATAGAACGTGTAAACTCTGTCTATGATTTCTTCTCTATTCCTAATTATTACTCCACTCTCTGATCTGATTGCGATCATTTGGTTTTTGCCTAAGAAAAGATCCTGTTTGCACTATATATATATATATATATATATATATATATATATATATATATATATATATATATATATATATATATATATATATATATATATATATATATATATATATATATATATATATATATATATATATATATATATATATATATATATATATATATATATATATATATATATATATATATATATATATATATATATATATATATATATATATATATATATATATACATATGTGTGTGTGTGTGTATGTATAATTTTTTGTTAATTATTATTCAATCAATCATTTACACTCGTCTAACAGATTGCGTGTGCTATAAAGATTAATAATTAATTATATATTCACATTTAACACGAAATCTGTGGTGAAACATTGTATAAAAGTATTTTTAGTATTATACATAGCAAATACAAACATCAATTAACATCCACAGAGACATCCATGGACAAAATTTTGCAGCATTTATTCGAATCAGTAAAATTCTAGATGCTTGAATAACTCGAATTTTTGCGAAAGAGATAGGACAGCAATGCTAATTTGTTGTAAACGTTTCAATCAAATCAGATAAATTGGCAAACTCTGATAATCCAAGATCTGGCCAGCAGCACACACCACGGATGGAATCCGTGACCACACAACCGAAAACATTGGATACTAACCATTTATCACGTATATGTACATAATCGATCCCTGATCATGTTCGTTTATTAATAATAGCCTCAATAAATGAGAGTGAAAAGGGTAACTTTTTCTACTGTTTTATTGAGTTGTGAAGAGACGGTAGAAAGCCGAATTTGGATAGCAAACTGTCATCGCTTCGATTTGACAAAAGATTCCAATGTAATTTTCGTTAATGATTAATCTCTTCTATGTTCATGTTAGAGACATTAGCTTATTTCAATGTTAGGCAATCGCCATGGTTCTAGGATACCCCCTGGACATATACTCCCCGTACACATATCCCCGATCAAAAACCCTCTGCACATTAACCCCCATGTAAAAAACCCCCGTGCAAATAACCCCCCTGGGTGGAGGATACAAATCTATATATTATATATAAAATTGAATGTCTGTTTGTCTATCTGTCTGTCTCACTGTTTGTCATGTGTTCGCTGCCTGTGTTTTTCACTGCAATGCATGCCGGGTTCAGCTAGTATTTTATAAAATTGACAGTATCTTTAATAAAAAGTTAGTATCAATGCTAATTTATTTCAGCCAGAAAAATACAGATATCAATAAGACATACATCAGATTCTTTATAAATAATCAATAATCAACAATAAAAAATCAGGAATCAATAATAATAATTTAAAATATACAAATCTCCAAAATCAATTGTATTTCAATCTCTCTTTCTTTTCATTTTTCTCGATTTTACTAATTCCATCATGGATACTCTAAAAACATTTAAAATATTATATTAATAATAATTAATAATAACAATCTCATATATAATTTCGGCAGAGACTTTGCATATATGTAACCTTGGTTGGATGGTTCGTAGACAACACATTCTTCAAAACCACATTTTCTGTTTCACTTTCTTTCTTGAAACAGATTTTTTTTTTTCGTTTCATTGGCACCGATTCGATTTTTTTCGATTCAAAGGATTCGAAGTCCCCGGGGGTGAAGGTGCCGGGGGTGCTGGTGCCGGATTCTGGTATACATATCATTTCGAAAGAGACTTAGTATAGTATATATTTGTTTGTTCGTGAAAGTCAATTTAATAAAAAAAAATGAATATTCAAATAAATTTATATAAAATAAAACTATTCAAATAAATTTAATAAAATGTTTGCTATTAGATTAATCATGTTTAAGTGGTTTATATTACAAATACCGAGCGAAGCCGGGTAAAACCACTATATACTTCTATTAAATTTACTCTCAATACCACAGAACGCAAACGCTAACTGGTGACTGAAAGTCTTTTAAATTGGTATTTATTCTATTTACAACAATAAATTGAAATTAAATATTCTATATAAATTGAATTTAAATACACTCTACCACACTTAATTTATTCTTATTTATTACTTTTTAATTGTAATTAATAATTATTTATTACTATTTTTAAACAATTTTTATCCATGACGGGGGCTATTTGCACGGGGTTTTTCCAACCCCGTCCAGTATGTCCAGGGGGTTTTTGCCCGGGGGTGTGTGTCCAGGGGGTACATGTCCGGATACCATTCGCCATACGTCGGTAAAATATCACAGTGATCTAAATTAGGGTTGTCAGATTTCATGCAAGTCAAACCGGGACACCCCTCGGTTTTACTTGCATGATCAGAAATCAGATCTTTCACTTTTCTATAGATATATTTTCAATTGAATTGATAATATTTAGAATATCTATAATAGATTTTTTTCCCTTCTATTTTTAATAAATGAAAATTGCTACAATTACAATTAAGAAACCAAATTTTGACTTCACTGAGAAGATTACTGAAAAAATCTAATAACGTTTTTAGTTATTTTTATTCAGCTAAAAAAATAGCTTTTAAAGCTTCAAAAAGCTTTAAAGTGCGTCCTATTGCAGGTAATAGTGATACTCACCTAGTTTTTTGAATGTGAGAGTAGATTCTTATATTCAATATTACCAAAATCACAGAAATCTTTTAATCTTTCTGTTCTGACGTTGTCTATTCCGCGTTTACGTGTCATTCATTCTGAATGTGAGAAAATTATCAATTCCAGATAAATTGATTAATGCCTCATAAACATTGTTTGTCTCCCTTCTACACATAGTTCTCCAGAAAGTATAAGACAGAGACAAATAGTTCATTGTTGAATATTGCTGCAGTGTTTACCAGACTGCCTGGTCCAGACATCGACATTTTGTTTATAGTTTATGTTAATTCTGAGTTAAAAACTTCTGTGGGAATTTAAAAAGTAGTAAACTGGGACATTTAGACGTCCCCAGAGGTTTGTTCGGGATACCGGGAAATGACACTTAAAACTGGTGACAATCCCGATCAATCGGGACGCCTGAAAACCCTATATAAATAGTGGTTCCACGACATAAGGTCCAATGCTATAAGATCCAACGACAAGGGCACCACGAAAGAAGATCCACCCGTTAGAATGCCCACCTGCTAAGTGATCCAGACAATAAAAAGCACAGACGATAAAACGTCCAACCGAAAATCGTCCACCCTGTTAAAGGTCCAGCCACAAAAAGTCCGACCTTTAACAGGGTGGACGATTTTCGGTTGGACGTTTTATCATCTGGGCTTTTTATTGTCTGGATCACTTAGCAGGTGGGCATTCTAACGGGTGGATCTTCTTTCGTGGTGCCCTTGTCGTTGGATCTTATAGCTTTGGACCTTATGTCGTGACACGATAAATAGTGGTTCAAAAGAACATAGAAATATCACTAAACTAACAGAGTAAAGCCAATAATATTATAAAGCTTGTAAAAAGAGTTCACTTTTGTGGAATCACTTTTCGGCACATTAGAAAGGTTAAACGTCTAAAATTTCCATCGGTTGCATAACTTTTTGATCGCCTGTGAACAAATTACTCCGAATGCAAATGAGAAAGGACCTTTCCCTCAATTACCATACATTGCGTACTATTTACCTATACAATCCCATGACATTTTCGACCGAGCATTTGAACAATTAGTTCAAACAGCAACGAAACGATATTTAAAACGAATCAAAACACACATATTAAATGCTCTGACTATGATCTACGCTTTTTCATTTAATTTTTTGTCCTCACAGTCCTGGTTGTCACACGAATGTGTCAATGAAATGAGTCGTCGATATCTCAAAAAACTTTCAGACGGAGTGCGTTACTTATACTCCATTAAATATATTCCTGAGCGAAACGAGAAACCGCAAGATAGGTATAATGTTAATATATGTATGCGATAAATTTTCAACTTTTGTACGTGTACGTGAAATATTCGGTTGATTCGCCCAGACATTTAAAAAAAGAAAAACCTCAAAAAAACGTATAAATTTAAATAATGTTCAACGTTTTAGACAAAGATCAGTCGAACCGCTTTTCCATTATGGATGCTATTATACAAAGTACCGATACCTATACATCAAGTGTTGTTTTAATTTAGCATAAGTTTGTAGCGATTTTTCATGACATTTAAAAATGAATTTTCAACTTAGAATAAACCTTCAACTTAATATCGAGAAGACCAAGCTTTGCTCGCTAGAGAAGCGATTATTTATTTACAAAATTGATTATAATCATATATTTACATAGTATCGCTATTATGTGTGTCTGTGTAAGATAACGCTCGCCGTACTATAATAGTCATTTAAATTCGACATATAAATATACATATGTACGTCACAGCTAATCACTGCCAACAAAACGTATACGAATATAATAACAAAAGAAAAAACTTCTATATATACTGTTTGCTACCAATGTTTCCTCTAGGAAAATAGACGGCGCTTAGTCTCTGGGCGCTTACCGCCATCTATTGAAAATTCATTTAATTAATTTTTCTATTGATGTTTTATATTTTTACATACCTCCTTTTAGCTTCATTTACGATTTCAATTCAGGAAAAAATTTGCCTCTTATCCGATTGTTTTCATACTTTGCCATATTGCTCATTTGTGTCATCAATATAAGTAAATGTATCCTCCGCCATTACGATCGAGAAAAAATATTGTTTTAGACGCGTTTGAAATTTGAATTTCTGAAAAGTGCCTGACGTTTATCCAGTTTTTAGTTTTAAACATAGATGGCGGTAAATTATTGGTATTTTTATTAAAATTAATAATTTTATACACAAATTATAGAAGAGGTATGTTTTTAAAAAACTTTTTTATGTATATATTTTCAACTTAAAACACACATTTCAATTGGACGTCTAGGATTTTTTAGCACATGAAGGTATAAAGTCAAAGCAATTATACATAT
Source organism: Arctopsyche grandis (assembly GCF_051622035.1). Classification (NCBI taxonomy): domain Eukaryota; kingdom Metazoa; phylum Arthropoda; class Insecta; order Trichoptera; family Hydropsychidae; genus Arctopsyche; species Arctopsyche grandis. The sequence continues at coordinate 1,224,972 of NC_135355.1, forward strand.
ACGTATATGCATATACATATGTTACAGTGAAAGCACATTTCAAGTGAAAATATGTATATTTTCACCAATTCAAGCAGTGAAAAATGTATCAAACAATGAATTTACAACGTTTAACTATAAATTTAACCCTAACAATGCAATTTTAAATGAATAGGGCCAACCCTTACTTAACCTAACCTACCCTAACCCTTAAATAATACCAACCCTAACAATCTAATCTTGAATAAAATGAATAAAACCAACCCTGAAAGTGCACAAGTATGTGCACACATGCCACTAGTATAATGTAATATAATTTATATTTGATCTTTTGAAACGTAGACATGCACAGGTCCTGCATTTTTCACGCACACCCACCAGTTTTATTTATTTATTAAATAGCAAATTGCTAATGAATTATTTCACAATTTTACAATTAACAATTGCAAACTTAAACTAACAACTATACTCTAACATACTTAACAAAATTAACAAAACTATAATTACTAAATCTTACATATGTATATAATTACCTCATCTTCCACAGCATTGTATATTTGAACAGTAAGGTATACAGCTTGCATATTGCGCTAATTTATACTATTTATACCACGATATTTAAAAAAAATATTAATATTTTTTCATTGGAGACGTGAGAATGGAGTTTTTTTTTGCAGACATTTTATTAGCTTCGCTCTGTTAGTTCAGTGACATTCCTGCCCGTCAAATATTTGTGAACTGATTTTGAACCATTTCCACACTTTAGATCGCTTTGATATTTTACCGACATACGGAGGTTAGCTAACAATGAAATAAGATTAAGATAGAGAATTCATTAATTAGCTCATTAAAAGTTAAATCGGAATCTTGTATTATATTACAGCTAGCTATCCAAACGCAACTTTATACCACCCTTTCACACCTCACTTAAATAATGGTAAAAGTTACGTTTTTCATTCTGATTTACTCTCATCTCATATACTTTCAATTACAGACTCAAAAATCGCTCACACGAGAAATCATACCCTTTAAGAGAGCATTCACCGACAAATTTTTGGGCAGATAGGATTTGACTACATATGTATGACGTTTGTCATAACCATATGAAAAACATACCAAGAGATAAATCTCTTAATTTTGATTCTGATAATAATCTTTTGTTTAAAAAATAATTATACTCTTACCTGATTCTTTTGAGATCATATTGAAAAAAAAACATCTCAACTTGATGGTTACATATAAGTATATAAATAGACACAAAAAATTATATATTTTTAGGAAACATTCAAAGCAGATTGAATAATTGGTACCTATATACCCAATGTACATACATATGTATATACGTACGTACATATGTACGTAATCCGATTACGAAATAATTAGTCGTGTCTGAGTCCCGAGAAACGCCCGGTATTTGTCAATAGTGACGCCATAAATAGGCAACGGTTAAATTGCCAACATGAATGAAATGCAAAATATGACAAGACAAATTACAATTTAATAGCAGTTAACTTCAACGTTTGACGCGGGTTTCGAAACGTAGTTAAGAAAGTTTCATGCCTTAACTGCAACACAAAGTCCAAATTACGACTAATTTGTGTATCAAAAGGGCCCTACGAAGGTCCAACGTAATCTCATAATAATAATTAAACACGAAAACCGGCTTCAAAAATAGCGACGTGCTAAAACTCAGACTTTGACAAGTCTCATAACGAAAAATTGCCATCATATAAACCCTAGTCCTGTAGATCTTGTGACCACGGCATGACCTGATAAAACCGCACATGAAAAATGCGAACAAGAAAAAATCGATTACAGAAAAATCGATCTTTGATCATCTGATTACATTCGTACATACATATATTTACATGATACATATTTGATTGATTTTTTGGCAACCATCAAAATTTTCGTAAATAAAGCAATAACAGCTCAATCGTTGTCTTTCACATTCAGTTATGGGTTATTGGTAATGCTTTAATTTTTAAAACAGAAACGGTAGAAACAGATCGATTTACAGATTTGAGGTTATGTATACATTCGCCGATGACTGTCAAACGAAATCGATGACACAATACTAAAACTAATATCTGGGCCTGCTTCGGATAACATTTTTTGTACATATGTATCTCGCAAGTACTTTCTATTTTCTATTTCACTATTTCAACAACGAAGCTCTAACCTTGGACTGTGGGATGACAAAAATTTAGTATGATAAAAGGTTCGTAGAATATCGCAGTTCGGAAGAGACGCTCTCAGTTCATAAACAATCCAAAAAGTTTAAATCAGAAAGATAAAAACAAACATAGATGAGATCGAAAAGGAGGACGTAAAGCAAGTGGCGAGAACGTCTTGGCCAAAGAATAAACACCGCATCGACCATTTCAATTTCATAAAAACATATTTATATCATTCATTATATAATATTAGTGAAGTAAAAATATATATGAGAGATAATGAGAGCCTATAATACATATTTCATAAGACATAGTGTGAAAATGATACAGTTATAGGCGTTTAAGCAATTAAAATCTGACAAAATGAGTGCGGGGCGGAAAGTCAAACAAACAAGTTTTAAAGCCATTGGAAGAATGTAGGAAGTTTATTCGTACTAACGAACGAAGTGAAACTAAAAAATAAACCTTTTAATTATGTATATCCACTCATATAGTGTGTTTTATTTAAGAAACCCTCCCGTTATATATAACATATGTATGCATGTGTATGTAAATCGATATGTTGTAGAATTTTTTGTATCGACAGACTTAGGGGAAGACTCTCGGTGAGACCTAAAACTGTTGGGATACAGTTGGTCATGACACGATAAATGGTCTATCTTGAGATTTTTTTCTATTAACCTTTTCGTTCGCACCGCCTGCTAGAGACACCCTGTATGACACAGCTAAATTACAACGCCAAATACTAGTTGTGAATAAAGTATTAAACTGTATTAAAGAACAAGCGCGAAATATACATACATACATACATAAGTATGCACATATATGTACATACTCTCAAAATCATTTCAAACTTTTTTTCAGAAATACATTTTCATATGTAATAGTATGAAATTAATAAAACATTAAAAGAAATCATATGCACATACAATATATTACGAGCGTTTATGTAAATAATGCTCTACATTTTTTCTAGTTGTTTACTATATTTTCACGATTCATATAAAATAAATTAAGATTTTACAATTCTTTCACTCTGTCATAATTTAATTAACTGTGCTTCTTTTCATAGACATATTAAAATTTTAACATAGGATTGACTATGGCCCAACTTTTAAATTAATATAAACGAATAATTTTATTATCATTTCAACGGATATATGTAAAATCGGTGCGGGGATGCTATGTGGGAGATGCGTAAATGCATTATTTATTTATTATTAAATAGCAAATTTCTAGTGAATTATTTAACAATTAACAATTTTAAATTTTAAAAAAGAGGTTTTTTTTTCACCTTTAGCTTCCCGGACATGCATACAACAAATCCTGAAAGTTCCATCGTAATCGGTTGAGTGTTTTTGGAGCCTATACGAGACAGAAAGACAAACAAACGGACATTCAATTTTATATACATAAACATATTATCTATATATATAGAATTTAATGTTCGTCTGTCTGTCTGTCTTAAATAGGCTCCTAAACCACTGAAGTGAATACGATGGAACTTTCAGGATTTGTTGTGTGCATGTCTGGAAAGATTACTGTGAAAAAAAAACGGAAAAAAACCTCTTGATAATAATATTCGTAATTACGATTCGTTATTTGCATTATAGACGCAAAAGTATGAAGCAATATTGTGTAGTCAAGGAAATTTGTTTGTTGGCAATCACGATAACCAGTTGGTTTTTGACGACATGGCTTTGAAAGCAGGTATGTAAAAATTCAAATTAACAACATTTTACACAAAAAAATTGCTTCAAATAGATTAGCGGTTTATGAATATAAATATGAGAACTTTCCATGTCATATTTTTCATTATCTATGTTGCTCATTTACACAAAATCGACTGCAAATTTGTGTATATGTATAATAGCAAATATTTAATCAACTTGTCAAACTACGAAAAGATTCTACTACAGTTTTAAATCTCGAGCAAAATCAGTCTTGCTTTCGTCGCCAGATTTTGGGCCGCATACATCAACAAAAACCCTTTAAAAATTGAAATAAGACGACATCGGAACATCCGACAGCCGCATCTCCGGCTCGAGAAACTTCCACATCCGCTTCGTAATCAGCGCCAAACCCGGATAAACGGATAAAGTGTTTAAATAACCGTGGCGAGATGGCAAATTGGCAATTTGGAGTCGGCGGGAGAGCGGTCTATTAAAAAAAAAAAAAACTCAACACCGCTCCTCCGGAATGATAAGACAGGGGCGGTCGACTGGTGAGATGGGCGGGAGATTCTACCACCCACTGCCTCCTCCGAGAGAGAGACCCTTGACCCACCGCCCTTATCGATCGCGACCGGGGTGGTAAACAACAGAAAAACACATCCCAGAACGAATCCTAGACGACGACGCACAAAATAGTAATGCGACGCGTGACGTCACACGACAATCCCAACTTCGAATGCGATTCGTATACATACATGTACGTATAATACATATGTATGTACATAGCACCAGACGCCAAGATCGATCACAATCGACTGGGAAGTTTCCACAACTTTTCCATTATTACTCGTCGGAGAAATGCAACTCTTACCTATGAACGTAGGTTTGTACGTAGTTCAATACTCCCATGAGGCGCCTTTCAAGTTCTATTACACTAAGCATGGGTAATCGTACTACTGATTGGGGAAAAATACAACATACTATAGATAAAACATCATATATGTATATGATATATCTATTCAGTGTGTCTGTCCGTGTATCTGAGATCACCGTACTATAATAGTCGTTTGATTCGACATACATATGTACGTCACAGCTATTCCAAAAACAAAAGAAAAAAACTTCTATATACATATACTGTTTGCTACCAATTTTTCCTCTAGGTATATAAAAAATAGACGGCGCTAAGTCTCTGAGCATTTACCGCCATCTATTGATTTTTATGAAAATTTATTTAATTAATTAATTAATTAGAAAAAATGGAAAAAAATACAGAATAAAGCTATGAGAGGTATTTTGAATGTGAGTAGATTTAAGAGTATTGGAAGTATGTTAGATGAATTGGGATGGATGAGTATTAGAGTCTAAATATTAGTACATTGTCTTTTGTTTATAAGTTAGATCATAAGTTATTGCCTAAGTATTTTGATGATTATATTGTATAAGGAATAAAGATAAACATTGTAGTTTTCATACTAGAAATAAGTAGTTGTAAGTAGAGTAAGAAATAATAAGACAGCTTGGGGGTGTTTTTCACAGGGGTGTGCTCATGTATAATGAGCACACCCCTGAGTGCATCAAGTCTGCTAAGACCATGGATGCATTCTTGCGAGGTGCGAAAAGACACCTCTATGAGGGACAGTACATATAAGTTAATTATAAACTTTAAAGTTAAGTAATTTAGATGTATTTTTAAATTAGCTTGATAATATATAAATAAATGAACATGTTTAATGGCCAAGATTTAGGAAAAATACAGAAATTGAAAAATAAAGCTATGAGAGGTATTTTGAATGTGGGTAGATTAAAAAGTATTGGAAGTATGTTAGATGAATTGGCATGGATGAGTGTTAGAAGTAGTATAAATCTTAGTACATTGTCTTTTGTTCATAATTTAGATCATAAGTTATTACCTAAATATTTTAAGGATTATACAATAAGAAATATATATCTATAGTTATTATACTAGAAATAAGAACAATTTAGTTGTAGGTAGAGTAAGGAAAAATAAGACAGCTGGGGGTGTTTTTCACAGGGGTGTGCTCATGTATAATGCCCTACCTGAGTGCATCAAGTCTGCTAAGACCGTGGATGCATTCTGGCGAGGTGCAAAGAGACACCTCTGTGAAGGACAGTGCATATAAATTTATATATAAAATTTTAGAGTTAAGTAATTAAGAATGTATTTTTAAATTAGCTAGATAGCTAAAATTATATAAATAATTAAATAAATTATTTTTTCCATTTGTGTTTTCTATTTACATGTAGGTTGTTTTTAGCTTTTTTCATATTAAACAATTTAATATAAATTTTAGATTAAATAAATTTAAAAGGTATTTGAAAAAAATTTGACCGCGTGTGGATCCAACACAGAACCGACACATCTATTTTTTTTTATTTAATAACTTAATATGCCAACACTCATGCGATGATATTTCATCGGACACAACACTAGTAGTACAGAACATATATTCTCGATAATATCCAATTAGCGGATTTAATTTAAATTTAAACCACGAATCTAGGAGTTTCCTTAAACATGATAATTTGCATCAAAATGGGTCATTTTGACCTCCTTATATTTCATAAAGTTTGTAATATTTTTGGATATTTTTGTGGTCAAATTAAACGTACTGTACTCAAGAAAATCTCTCAACGCCTTTTATTTTCAAAATAATGACAGGAACGTGAAAAAAATGACGATTTTCTAAAAATAATGCTTTCCAGTACAAACAGCCGTTGTGAGTGCGGCGCGATTTGTATACGGACTTTCAAGCGAAATATTGACTTTTAAATTTCATTAATTAGTCAAAATGTATCAAATTTACCTTTTTTAATAGTAATAAAATTCTGTAAAAAGAGATATATGAAAAAAACTTAATTTTTCGAAATTTTTTTTAAGATAAACTGATTATTTGGAGGCACGGATATTTAAAATTAATGAAATTTTTCACTTAACATTCTTGATACGACAAAATCGACCCAGTGGAAAAGAATATTTTATTCTATGTGGAAGATAATTTTCACAAATATATGCATGTTCGTAGAAAGAGATTCATTGAATTCTAATGAACTTGAAGCAAATCAAAATTCTAAATTTTTTCATTAACGACAATTTTAAAAATACAGATAAAGAAAACGAGTTTGAAAACTTGACAATAAATTGAAGTGAATCGACCAATGAAGATTTATAAATAGCAGTATAATAATAGCTCTCTAGGAAATTGTATATCAATAAGAAAATCGATGAAGACAAAAATGTCGAGAGATTTCAAAAATAACAATAATAAAAATAACTTTTCTTTATAAATAAAACGTCCGTTGCATGCATTAAAAATTCGTTATCATATTTGAAAATTGACAGATCACACCATACATAGTTCTCAATTATCCGTGACCCCATTTTATGAAACTCGTTATACCTATGTATAATATAAAAAAAGTTTCAGCCAATTACGATTAAAGAGAAAAACGTCACATATTTTTTCATCACCATATTGTATTTATTTTTAAAAATATTTAATATAGTCCTGATAAAATTTTCAAGACAAAGAATCCTTCAAAACAAATACATAAAAAATATATACATGATGAAAGATGACAGCGAGATATTTTCCGACCGCCAGCTGTAGTTATACATTTTTTTCCATACCCGACGAACAGTTCCCGAATAATAATAAATCACGGACTTTCCTCGGCGAAAAAAAGATAGGGACACTTTCGTCCTTGAAATTCCGTTAATTCACAATATCCGGATCGTTATAATCTGACACGTGACCGCGCGTTTCGCCGGGAACTTTGCGGACCCATCCGGAAAATTGCACGTTGCGCAACACGAGCCGATATATAATACAATATATACATAATAGTAAGGCGGTCCTGCTGAAAAGATCCAACCCATGTGAGTAATATTTTGACCGCAGCAAAATGGTATCACACTATTTGATAGCTTTATATGAACTGTATGTACATACATATGTATGTTGGATTTCATTTACATGGAACGCATAAAGATCTATTCACACTAGCACAGTACAGTACTGCACGTAACATTCATATGTTCCGTAATAGTTCCGTGGCGTAGACTTAGCAGCAGTAGCCAACACGATCTATTCATAATGTTGCGTAGGGGTGGGTGGAGGATCCAAGTAAAAGGCCAAAGTCAAAGGCCAGTGTTCCGTCCAGAATGCCTTCATATGGCCTAAGTACCTTCTTATAAAAGGTAGGTCGCTCACTGCATCTTCGACGACGAGTTTGTTTACCTATTGTTATGGTCACGTACCAGATATGCAGTCCCACGCCAATCTAACGGGATACCGTGCTTGACCACTTAGTTCATTCGGCAGTTTCCTTTGTTAGCCGAATGCACTTAAGCATGGAGATAATCCTCGGAACCAATTATAACGGTCGCACAGTCTCTGGGATGCTACTCGGCCTAATCCGATTGGCGGCGTATGTTACAATATTATACAGCAGTATGTACATGTCACCGTATCGTATCAAGCAAAGCTGGTTATCTTTGGCCACTGTGGAGATACGTGACGTCATAGTAGCATGTGGACGCATACTTACGAAAGTGCGCATGCGCATATGAATATTATTTGTGAAACTTCATATTGGTTCGGCGACATATCGGCGCAAGCAATATTGCACCATATCGTCGCGCTCCGTATGTATGTATATGTAAGCCGATTTTGCCTTGCACTCGGCCAAACTAGTCTAAGCGTACTGAAACGTGCGCTGCTGTATATTATTTATTTACATATTAGCCACAGTGACGTTACAGAATACTCTAGCGCGTCACTGTGACCGGTCATATTAGCACAATACAAATACTACAAATAAAATCTTTTTCTTTATCTGTTTCTTTTCTTTTTTTTAAAATCTTGATGTTTTTGTAATTTTACTTTTTTATATCACCATGTGGTGCTCACTGTAAATGGAATATTATATTTTTATTTATGTTTATTATTATTTTTTGTCTCATTATACAACTTTCTTTTTATATTTTATTCTGTATGTGTGCCTATTTAAATAAAATAAAAAATAAAAATAAAAGAAAATTAGTCAGATATATTATACATATATGTATGTAGATAATAAATTTTTGAAATAATATTCTAATAATGGTGACATAGTGGGTAGGATGGTTTTTTCCAATTTGATGGAGGAACAGCCTCAACAGTGAAATCAGATAAATTGGCAAAATCTGATAGGAAACGATTGACTTGGAGTCACAAACATCCAAGTCTAACCAGAAGCATTAAAGATTATACTCAGAATAAATTCTTTTCAATCGCGTGACCCGGTGACCTCTCGGTGCTTAGTATCAACGCAACCATGCTGCTGGCTAATATGAATTACGAATAGAAGCAGTATTTTCTGTGCACTGGTGTGCCGCGCTGTTGCCCTGCAGTGCTGTATAATAAGAATAGACATTAAAATGTTCCATCAAAATATTATTTACATACAAACATTGCAAAAAAATTTTCGTACTTTAGTATTGAATACGTTGTATATCTTTCGGGAGCAGGCTGTATTTCAATGCGAAGTTTTAATATGTATTAAAATTTTCCGAGGAATAAAAACCGGAAGCCGAGAGAGATCGAAGCGGAAAATTCACGGATGAAAAGCTCAGGTGATGACAGGTGCGGTGACAGCTCGCGTTGCGAAACGTCGAACTGTACGACGGCTATCAATTATACAGCGGCGGGAAAATCTCATTTTTACCGGAAATCCACAAGCATCCACCGGATTTGAATCCGTTTCCCGACGGACGGACGGACAGACAGACAGACAGGCTACGATGAGTAACGACTACCAGCCCTCGTTCAGACGGTGTCCTTTTTATTACAACAGCCGAAATGTGACACTCGATTGCGCCCTCCCCCTCCCCCCTTCCCACCTCCCCCCGACAACCGTCTCGTTTTCCATCAATTTTTCCGACAACGACAAGTTAAACATACAAGCATACGTACGAGTGTATACATTTTCCGGAAAAATCGTATCGATTTCGTTACATGCCACCCTTAACAACCGTTATCGATACGAACGAAGACGTTTTCGTTTTCGTAATCTTGCAACCTAACCACCAATTAGATATCATTTCGTTTTGGCGAGCATATACAATTTTGTGTCGTTACAAAATTAGATACACATACAAACTTTTTCTTATTTAATCTAACCTTGAATTTAATTTCAACCAACAGCGTGGTCTAGTGGTGAATGTTGAATTGTTTCGTACTTGATGTTACGAGTTCGATTCCCGCTAAAGTCTCGCTGTTGGCCAGACCTTGGTTTGTCAAGGTCAATCGTTTCTTATCAGAATTTGCCAATTTTTCTGATTTTCATTGAAACGATTCCTGTAAAAATTGGCGTTTCCTTCCCAATTTTCTGTTGCGAACCTTTAGTTATTGTTATATCTTAGGTTTCGCCATATTGCTCACCATAGATGTCTCTGTGGTTGTTTATCGAATATAAAAATTCGTATTGTTACATGAAAGTTATTCATTGTTATTTATAGTATTAATACGATGCTTGTAATATCTGACCATAGATGTCAGATATTGTTTAGATTTACATTTATCTATGTAATAATTATGTGGACCAGGAAGGCGCATTTGGGGGTTACCTGTTAAGCCTTCCTGGTATATTTGTAAATAAATAAATCTAACAAAACCTTACCCAAAGTAATACTAATCGAATGTGAAAATCTGTCCTACTATATCAGTGGTCCTTAACCTATTCCGTGAGCCGCACCCCTTTGAATCTGAAAATATGTTCCCGCACCCCCTTGAAAAATGAGTTTTGGAATCTTTAATTTAGAAAAATAAATTTTATTGCAAGCTTTTTTTCTTAGCATAGATATGCTTCTTGATAGGACACTTTTAAAAAAGGCTTTTGAATTGTTGCACCACATAATTTTGTGATTGTACCACTGGCATCAAATCGAGCCTTCTTTGACTTCAAGATATTCAGACTATGACCTGCACCTTCACCACCATGCACATTGTTGAAATGTTCTAACAACTTTGATGGTTTGAGATTGGAGTTTGAAAACTACTTGAAAAATAAGATGCATTGAGAATTGCATAAGATCGTTGTGTACCATCTTTTTCTGTTGTAAACGTGAATCCGTAATCAACATAATCGTCTTTCCACTGGCGTTTTTTTGATATGGCAGGGTTTACTACGGTCAAATAATAATTAGAAAGAACGTATGTATAAAATAATAATAATATGTACTTCAAAATTTTGCGAGAAAAATTCTTACGTTTGTATGATCATATTCGGGCTTTAATCACTGAACAATTAAGTATGTATTTGTTTCTGGTTTTAAGTAGTAGATAATGTCTAGGTAGCAAAATCCAACTTTCGTTTGTGTACACATGCTAGTCTTAAGAGGTTTTTTTGTTATCTATAGTTTTTTGCTATCTGCCACTGTCGTAAAAACAATTGTAAACAGTACACCAGTGGAGACGACGATGTGCAAATTCTGAGAAAACTGTCGTTATTATTTGCGAAAAATGAGGAGAAAGCTTGACGCGATATCCTGCCATAAATTATATTATTTCAGTTATAGCGACCCAAGCGCTTTCTTCACGAAAAAAATTGGCCGATGTCATCGAATATTAAAATAGTTTTCAAATATCACAAAACTAAATTTCTATTGTTATACTAATGATTACTAAATTATTCCATGCAGATTCATTTCTAATGCTGTGAATGTGTAAATTTCAATGGTGCCAAACCATAACGTTGTAAGTGCCACATAGGCTCAAATACATTTTATTCGTGATTCGCGGTGTATGTGCCAGCCTTTACTTGCACATTTAAAACAATTTTGAAATTTCTGAAAGCTTGAATAGGGAAGTCGCAACTTACTAATTCAAGGATTTCCACTTTTCATTTGTAATGTCATTTTAACTGGATTAATATTGCTAAAGAGATGATTAGCATCTGAGAGTTGAGAGAGACAAGGCTATATAAATTGATCATTATTATTATGAAAATGGTACATACAATATTATTGTGGCATTTAATCGTGACACAAATGGTGGTACTTAAAAAAGGTTTTGTTACTTTTATTTAATTTTCCCAATATCTTAGATTTATTAATTTATTTTTTTTTTTTTTATTTTATTTTTTTTTTTTATTTAAATAGGCACACATACAGAATAAAATATAAAAAGAAAGTTGTATAATGAGACAAAAAATAATAATAAACATAAATAAAAATATAATATTCCATTTACAGTGAGCACCACATGGTGATATAAAAAAGTAAAATTACAAAAACATCAAGATTTTAAAAAAAAGAAAAGAAACAGATAAAGAAAAAGATACAGATAAAGTAAAAAAGAAAAAGAAAGACTATAAGGGTGAAGAAGCAAATCAACCACATATTATTTTCTTCACCTTTGTCCTAAAAATACTAAAAGAGTCTCTAAAGAGGTCAGGACAATCATCTAAGCTATCGTAAATACGGCATATACGAACGATTGCACTATTGAAAGAGGTGTTGCTTTGACAAATAGGTGGATAAAAAAGATTTGTGCATCTGGTGAATCGGGCATTAACGTTAAAATTAATCTCGCTTAAAACAGACGTGTCAAGAATACCATTAGCAATCTTATATAAAATTAACAAATCAGAAACCCTTCTACGCTGAGACAAACTTGCAATATGGAAAAAAGAAAGTCTGTCATTATAAGATGGTAACAGTTTTTTAAGACCAGTCTTATAGGATAAATGGCGCAGAAAACGCTTCTGGATTGTTTCTAAGTGCTCAATGTGAGTTTGGTAATAGGGAGACCATATGATTGAGGCATACTCCATATTACTACGAACTAGACTGTAATAGAGTAGAATCAGAGTATGGGGATTCTTAAAGGGCTTCGCAACTCGGCAAATAAATCCCAATAGTTTAATGATAATAATACCTCACAGACGAATAATAGTTTATTTTAAAATATCAAAGTGAATTTATGCATTACTTATTTATTTAAAGTCTCTCCTGAAAACTTATTATTTAAAAAGTGATTTGGCACCCCTCATTTCTATCAGGGGGGGGGTGTGTCGCTCGAACATTTATATTTATATTTATATTAGCCAGCAGCGTGGCTCGGTCGTTAAGCTTCTGCTTAACACTGAGAGGCGCCGAGTTCGATCCCTTGAGCTGACCTCGATTGAAAAAGAATTTTTCTGAGTATATCTGTAATGCTGCTGGTCAGACCAGGATTTGTGACTCCTGGTTGATCGTTTCCTATCAGAGTTTGCCAATTTTCTCTGATTTCATTGTTGAAACGATTCCCGATTAAAAATTGGCTAAAAATCCTTCCTACCCACTATGTCACCACTATTTGAGTATGATTAATGTAAATATTACAATAAAAATGTATGTACAATTCATAGATGTCTCGTTAATTGTCGAGATTGTCAGTGTCTCGTAATTTAGCGACTTATGTATATAATAAAAAATGCTGTATTGTTTGTAATTTGGCCAGGAAGGCGCATTGGGGTTTACCTGTAATGCCTTCCTGGTATGAAATAAAATAAATAAAATAAAATAAAATAAAAATAAAATATAAAAACTTCAATAAATACACAATACAAATAAAAATAACACACATTAAACAGGCTAAAGTAATAAAATAATATATATACATATATATATATATATATATCGTTATTATTATTTTTGTGTACATTAGAAATCGAAGTCTATCATTATAACTTTCCAAAATCATAAAAAATCTATTGATATTATGAAAAATAACAATTTTTTATCGACGTTTACATTACATACGTATATGGATTTTTTACAGCTAAAGTTTAAAAAGTTTCACACAAAGATAACCTAGAAGTACATAGTTCTAAAATATAACATAAAAACACTGTTTTTAACCGACCTAAATTTACCCGGTTTAAATTTAAGCTAAACATAATATAACGTGCCAAGCATGCGGTAAATGCGACGTATGCCTTGGAATTCTAAAACTTCGAGAGCATTCTTACATGGTATTATACTTCAATTTCAAAAGTTCACATTATTATTTTTTTTTCAAATCACACCCCAGCAATTCTAAGTGTATACATATGTTCCCACAATAATCGAATTCACTTTCTCACATTCATATACGTGAGAAACAAGTCCATTGAAATTCCTGTAAAGGCCATCCCTCAGATAATATAGGAATGCCGGACTTTGCCCAACCCAAGAGATAAAGAAATCATTTATATATGTAGATCACGATTCGATCACATTAATCAGTCATCCCCATCGAGATTCCGAGAGTGGTAGTCATCACCATCAACTCCGTAAGTGACAGTCGGTCATCACCATCGAGACTCCGAGAGTGGCAGTCATTTATATCGACCCAGCAAGTGACGGTCAGCACAGCAGCAGAACAGGGTGAACCAAATTTAATTAGTGAAACAAAGTTCTACGTATCTCATTTTAAATTCATCATCGTTCCATAATTAAATCTGCAGTTTGCGAATATATCTACCAATAACATAAATGTAACGTTTTTATGATAATCAAGAAATCTTGGTTTGTTAACCAAATAATTAAAAAAATACATAAACTGCGTTTTGGAACATGACAGTGTGTATTTTGCTCATTAAAATTTACGGCTTGACTTGATTTGATTTGACGTCATTAAACGAACGGTAGGTGCTGCAGTCAATTCCTAGCAATCAACTGTCGATGGTTCTAGCGGTCGAATCCGGGGGTTTTTCCTGGGAAACTGTCGACAATAAATAGCTCGAATCGGAATCCTCACTTTATTCACCATATCGGATCTTCACAGGGTGATATTGAAATCCGGATTATTCCGATCCGGTTTTTGAGCACCTGTCGAAGTGGCGCACGTTTGTGTATTTATTGAACAGATTTTCGAAGCGTAAGCTTCGTAACTTACGCTTGCTCACAAATTCAATAATATACGTACGCTTGGTCTACCGATCCCAGGAAAACCTCTATGTCGTCTAAAGCCTCCACTAATTCACTAAATATAATCGCAACTTCGCAATGATCGATATTTGAAATTACTATTAACCAGATTGAAAATTCATTAGTATGCACTATCAGAACACAATTATGTATCGCAATCTACATAATACACTATACATATGTACATGTAAAGATGAATGTTTGTTTGTTTGTCCGCTAGGCAAAGTCTACCGCGTTCTACCAACTTGACATTTCTTGAAACTCGTTTGCCCAACTTTTTCGGTGTATTTCGTCGTCAAGTTTCTATAAATATAAAACAGATACGAAAATGTTTTACATAATAAAATACGATATATATATATATATATATATATATATATATATATATATATATATATATATATATATATATATATATATATATATATATATATATATATATATATATATAGCAGCGTGGTCTAGTGGTGAATGTTGAATTATTTCGTACTTGATGTTACGAGTTCGATTCCCCGCTAAGTCTCGCTGTTGGCCAGACCTTGATTTGTCTAGGTCGATCGTTTCTTATCAGAATTTGCCAATTTTTCTGATTTTCATTGAAACGATTCCTGTAAAATTGGCGTTTCCTTCCCAATTTTCTGTTGCGAACCTGTAGTTATTGTTATATCTCAGGTTTCGCCATATTGCTCACCATAGATGTCTCTGTGGTTGTTTATCGAATATAAAATTCGTATTGTTACATGAAAGCTATTCATCGTTATTTATCGTATTAATACGATGTTTGTAATATATGTATACTGACCATAGATGTCAGATATTATTTAGATTTGCATGTATCTATGTAGTAATTATGTGGACCAGGAAGGCGCATTCGGGGTTTACCTGTTAAGCCTTCCTGGTATATTTGTAAAATAAAATAAATAAATAAAATAAAATAAAAAATAAAAATATATATATATATATATATATATATATATATATATATATATATATATATATATATATATATATATATATTCTTCTATATAGCTTCTGCTTAGCGTCGAGAGGCGCCGGGTTCGATCCCATGAGCTGACCTCGATTGAAAATAATTTTATCTGAGTATATCTGTAGTGCTGCTGGTCAGACCTGGATATTTGTGACTCCGGGTCGATCGTTTCCTATCAGAGTTTGCAAATTTTCTCTGCTTTCATTGTTGAAACGGTTCCCGGTAAAATTGACTAAATATCCTTCCTACCTACTATGTCACCACTATTTGAGATTGATTAATGTACAATTTATAGATGTCTCGTTAATTTGCTAGTAGTTTTTCAGTGTCTCGTAATTCAGTGACTTAAATAAAAAATGCTGCAATGTTTGTAATTGGCTAGGAAGGCACATTGGGGCTACCTGTATGGCCTTCCTGGTATATATGTATGTAAAAAAAATAATAATAAATATATACATATATAGGATCTGGATGTGAAGGATTCCAAGTGAAAAGCGCAGATTCAGTCGGAACTATTTATTATAACATGTCGTCCGGCCTGTCCAACAAGTGACCATAACAACACGCATCCGGTCTCTCCCATGCATACCACACACACTTTTATCCCTAGCAGTTTGGCCAACCACACATACGGCTCGACTCGTTTAAAAATCATTCGCCATTTCAACAGAAACGGCGTCTGCAATTCGTTTCTGATTGGCTGTCGTCAAAGTCGTTTCTGATTGGCTGTATTGGCTAAGGACATTTATGATTGGTCGGTCGTTAAATAATATATTTTTTTTTCAAATTTAATAAAAAAATATGTGAAGATAGTTTTCATGGTTTGACGGTATGCTCACTACTAGACTGCATTTCCATTTCAAGTTACTTTTATTAAATTCATGCTAAAACGGAAGAGATCGTGAAAAATGGAACCGACCGAAGCCAGGTAGCACCACTAGTATGATATAAACATATTGAACAAAAGATTGAAAGATGTAAGAATTGATTTTTAAACGTTTTTAAATATTTTAAAGATGTGTTCATAGCTTAAAAATCTCTGAATGATCACAATATATCTCTAAAAAATATTTTTATTTACAATATAGAAACAAGTTCAAGTCGAAAAGTCGAGAAAACAAATCTTGAGCAATTGCAAGTCGGTAAAACAGAGCGCACCGGCAAATCTATACCTTAATACCACCTACCATTTCTGAAAACAATAAAATACATTTTATAATATGTGAAGGGAGATGATGATATATTTTTAATATATAAAACGTATTGTAACCTAGAGATTAGGTAATTGGTGATCATAGACCGCTAGTTTACCATCACCAATCATCTGATCGCGCGTTCGCGCCAAATAGACCTCGACGTATGAACAAGCTATATGTATACAACAGCCAATAAGATCCCGCGAACCATCGACCAATGACCTCTCTGTGCTGAGATTACCCGCTGTGTATAAATATTCGGCGGATCTGTTCCGTGCTTCATTCAGAGCTGGATCGTCAACGGAACAACAATAAACTACCCCTACCACTACTTGCTGCGTATTTCACTCCGATCTCAGCAACCCCTCTACACATCCACGACGGTAATATACAAATATGTATATACATTTACGTATATTATTATATTAAAAGGCAATACTGACATAAAGATATCGTTGACAACTAGCATATCGTTGACAATGCCTTGAGGCTATGAAATTCTCCTTTCAATCAGTTTTCAATATTCTGAAATCTTATACATGAAATAATGCTTGGATGTCGTTCCAAAGATGCAATCTTGTTAACGAATCACTTTTTAATTGACTTACAATATAATTTTCATGGATATTTATATTACATTCAATGTTTAAATCCGGTTATTATTTAAGATATTTATAATTATTTATTTGTCTGGTTATTTTTTATTATTATTATTCATTTTCAGCCAAACCTAACCTAACCTAACCCCTTCTTAACTCGAATTTCTGCGAATGTTCAGACATCGGCGTTCGATCTACTCGTTCGACGAACGAACCGAACGAAAGAGGATTCTATAGCACAATTGCCGAAATTTTCGGCAATGAATTACATAATTAAGAAATTATTTTATAATATATTTTATATATAGTGACGACCTAGAGTATATGTATATGTAATTTCATTATTGTTTAACTGTAAATAAATGAATTTGGACAAATTCCATAACACCAATTTTTTTGCGAGAAATATAATACAATCATTTTTACATACCTCTTATACATTTCACTTACGATTACAATTCTGAAAAAGATGTATGTTTTTAAAAAAAAATTATTATTATATACAGCTTTTACATAACTCTTATACATTTCACTAACGATTACAATTCGGAAAAAATTGTGCCTCTAATCTGATAATTTTCAAACTTTGCCATATTGCTCATTTTGGTCATCAATATAAGTAAATGTATCCTCCGCCATTATGGTGATGAAAAAATATCGTATTAGATGCGTTTGAAAATTCTCTTACGAACAAGTGCCTGACGTTTATCCAGCGTTTGCTTTTTCACTTTCGCCATGTCAGATTTCAATTGCTTAAACACCTATAACTTTTTATTTTTTCACTCTATAATAAATATATATAAAAACCGACTGTCGCTAAATATTTTTGTACGTGACGGACGATCAACCAGTATGGGGAACCAATCACACCGGAGCCCCCAGGGCGTCGGGGGCGTGGGGGGCGAAACCCCTAGGGCACACACACACACACACATTCATTCATCATTTCGAACGGGTTGGATTGCTAAGTGTATAATGTGCCACTTTTATTACAATTAATGTTACGTGCCCGTGCGCCTATAAATTACCTTATATTATACATATAATTTCGAAAGAGACAGTATATATGTTTGTTGGTTCGTGACAGTCAATTTAATAATTATAGAGTAATGTAGGCGGGTAGCTTATTTATAATAACCAACAAATTTGAGATGTTAGAACCATGGATTTGCGCGAAACTGGGATAGGTTGCCAATTTTCAATCAGATAAATTTGATAACTCTGACAGATTGACCTGGAGACACATATATCCAAGGTCTGGCGAGTAGCACCTGCCCAGGGAATGAACCCATGACCTCTCAGTTGAATTATTCGCTAACCACTGAGCTATATTGTTGGTTAGGATAAAATGAGACATCCAACTTGATCGTCTCGTGACTTTAACCTTTCAGCACGCCACCTTCAGATATAATATATCGTTCTGTTAGATCTCACCCGACATAAAATCGAACGGGTGATGTGCCAACGTTACAGTAACACGCACGCGAGCGGTTTTTTTTCACCGACAATTTTTTTTCGCCTCGTACAAAAGAAAAAGTTAATCGCGAGGAAAACGCTCGCGAAGCGATAATGTCATTGGGACGCAAAAAGGGCCGCGGCCCCGAGATTTATTCGCCCTGAGATAAATTCGCGTCGAGCAGTCGTCCTGCCTCTCCTACTGCTCGTGCAATAAATTCCGCCCAACAAATAGCTATCACGTCTGTTAATAACGACTAACAAATCATCGTTTATCGGACGAATGATAAAACGGCTTCAATATCGCATACATTTACCGGGGATATCAATTATAATTATTAACCGCCACGCGAATTTTCAATAGGAAGGGGAGGTGAGATAACGAGCGATCGGTATTATCATTATAATTAACAGTGACAACGACCCACTTACATAATTCGGAAATTGTATGCAATATTATATATGTATGTATGTATATGTATATCTCGAATTTCAATCGAATTCTAGACCGTGTAATTTCAAATGATGCGATTTACTGGACCGTGTGCTGCTCACCCGGGCGAGTACTTGCATTGTATGAACGGAACTCAAACCGCGTTGACTTTAATAGGAGATGAAAATCGGACTCAATCCATTGACTACTTTTCAATCATATCGCTTTCTTAGAGCAACATGTACAAGTGATAACTGTCGAAGATCTAATTATTTATGGCAGCGTTTTAAACAAAATGCCAATCTTCATATTTAATAGACGGTGCTACTTTAGTATGCGGTCTACCTTTGAATCGTAGTCGATTATTTTTTTTTATTTGCATCGTAGCAACGTTTACTGTTTATTATAATTTTTGTTTTTACCTGCTGCCTCATAATGATGTCGAAGCATTTCTATCAAAATATCGTCAGCAGCGAAGAAAATACCGACCCTAACAACCTAATCTTAAATGAATCTATGTCAGCGGTTTCCAAACTTTATGCTACTACGCCTCCCTAAAAAAAATTTTTTTTTCCGCGCCTCCATACCTTTTATATTTTGATAGATATAATAATATAGACACGTTTTAAATAATAAAAAAATACTGAACACTACAATAGACAGAATAATAAAAAGGTTTTACTATAACATAAATTTATACGAACACGTATATTTATTTTTATATTAAATTACTAATTAAACTACATCAAAATTTAATGTGAAGGATGTTGTTGTTTATTGGCACAAAGCTTATCAAATCTTGAGGGCAATATGGAGAGTGCCACTCGTAACGTCTTTTCGACTATTAACCTGGCTCGATATTTGGTTTTCATTGCAGCTAGTGCCGAAAAGCCCGTTTCGCATAAATAAGACGTTACAAACGGTAGAAGCACTTGCATTGCTTTGCAATACAAAGATTCATACTCTCCACTAAGATTCATCCAAAAATTAATTATGGTTTCATTTTGAAACTTTTGTTTTAGTGAGCTATCGCATGATAATTCTATCAATTTTTCTTTTTCGATGGTTGCCAGCTCGAATTCGTCTTCTTCATTGTAGTTAAATGGATTCTGTATCCACAAAAACTTTGAGAAATCAAGGTCTTTGAAATAATTGGAAAAATGCAGCACTAAACCATCTAAGTGGTCAATAAAATGATTTTTACTTGCTTCAATATTGGCTGTGGCCCAGAAATCTTTGGAAAGTGAAAAAATATCCAACTCATTTTTTTGTTAAATTTGATTTCCATAACTTCAACTTTTTAATGAAAGCTGTTCCTTTATCTTTTTGAACAAGTGGATGTTTTTGTGATCCCTGCATTGATTTATTTAAACCGCTCAATTTTCCAAAAATTTCAAACAAATAGGCAAGTTTAACAATAAAATTATCGTTCGACCACAAATGTGCCACTTCATGTTGGTTTTCTTCGAGAAAGGTTGCTATTTAAATGTGTATATAAAAATGAAGGAAAAATAAAGATTCATGCATTGAATTTTTACTGTTAAGCTACGATATGAAGTTTTATTTATTTGTAGATATTATGGTATGAAAATTATTTTTTTATTAAAAAGTTTTGGCACCTCCCCTGGCAATAGTCTGCGCCTCCCAGTTTGGAAACCGCTGGTCTAAGAGACCCTTTCGTCGGAGAGTGAGACGGTTGTTCATGAATAAAGCCCGGACCCTGAGGGGGCCGTTTATTGTTCAAATGTTGTAAATGCATTGTTAAAGGTTTGCCGAACCTTTACAAAGCATTTACAACAATTGAACAATAAACGACACGCTTCCGGTCCTAGCTTTATTCATGAATATCGCACAAAAACGACCGCACATCACTATTCTAATAAATAAAAAAAACCACACTGAATGTACATAACCAAGTACAAAATAAACAACAACGCATGAACACATAAAGCGCGCATGCGTTAGGAAATAATACCTGAAATGTGCCGTGCAAATGCACGCACACCTCAAGTAAAGTTGGTCCTGTGACAAAGTTTGGATTCTTATCCGATCGTTTCCAAACTTTGCCATTTTGCTCGGTTTGGTCGTCAATATAAGTGGAAATGACGTCAGCCATTACGATGGTAAAAAATAATCGTAATCGAGACGTTTGAAAATAATCCGTCATATTTCTTCTTGACGTCTATCATCCGAATTAATCGTTCAGACTGTTCGTCCATTTTGTTCGTTTTAGCCTCTTCTCACTTTATATCCCTTTTCGCCGCCATCTCGCTATGTTAGATTTAAATTGTTAGAACGCCTATAACTTTTTATTTTTTCACTCTATATTTTATGTTAACCCTTTCGCGGGCGAATTATTTCTAGTTGATTTTTACAAATTTCATTTCGATAGTATTACTAAAAAATACATATTTAAGGCAAATATGGAAAAAAAATTAATAAATATGTTTTAAATATAGAAAAAAAAAGTGGAAAGTATACTTCCCACGGATCTTTGGGTGGTGCAAAAATATAATTAAAAAAAAATGCATTTTAAGATAAAATCATATATATTTAAAATTAAAAGAGCAAATAAACAAACAAAAGATGAAATTTAAAAAAAAAAATAATAATATCCGAAAAAACATTATTTTGAAAAGTAAAAAAAAATTTAAAAACAAAATGGTACATCGAACACCATTTCCTGTTCATATAAATAAACAAGCAAAAAAATAACAACAAAACAATTCTAATAATAAACATTATTTATTATGAAATAATTTAAAACACGGTGATACACATAAAGGAACCTCACAACCATTACAAATATATTTTGATCTTTTCTCTGTGTTATAAAAACTACAATATCTACGTATTCTATACTTCGAACCCTTTATTAGAAAGTGGGTTCCCACTCCATCCACTTCTTCACTTAGATCCGTGGGAAGATGTATTCTCATCAATTAAAATCGTAAGAATATGGAACAGTTCAATAATAATTTATAGTACATATAATAAAACAAAGTGCAAGGAACATAAATCGATCGTTAAAATTCTTATATAGTTAAAAAATAAGATTTTACGTTGAAAAAACTGGTATTTATTCAGCTTTCAAACCCTCGCACGCGCCGCCTACCATAAACACGGACGAATTAGGATTATGTTACAATCGATACAGAAGGAATCTATTGCATCGTGTTGGTGGGGATTTCTGCTAAATTTCATTGCTTTTAAAAATTCTCATATGTACACCCACCGGCTTTTTGAAGCAAATTAAGTCACTGGGAAACCGTATTCCCACGGCCCGCGAAAGGGTTAAACGAGAGCAATCCAATAAAAATCATTGTCATATTTGAATTTAGTGGGTCAAACTTAGTAACGGTTGATGAGTTTTCGCCCAGATATAATTTTTGTTGCTCGGTGTAATTAATATAAAATATTACATATTTCGATTTCAAATAAAATAACCAAAAATAAAATCGAAAACGGACCAGATGGAAAAACTCGCCCATAGTGTTTCGGTAGCCGCACATTCGTGAGATCGGTGGCCAAATCCTCGCTTCCTAAAAATAAATGCGAATTAGGGAAAAGTGCTGTCGTGTACATAAGAATGGTCGCAGCGGGAATTTTATCGTTTCGTAATATTATTGGTGCGATTTTGGCGCACGTGTGCTGCCATCTATCGCGCGGATTGGTGAGGTTTGTCACGTATTGCCGTAATGACGTTTACAGCGCACGTCCTCTGCTGACTATACACACGCAGACAACCCGCAACCTCAATATATACATACAAAATACATTACATTTATACACGGAAGAAGATGAGGGGGTACAAAAAAAGATACAAATTAAAATCAATTAAATTCAGGGGCTATCTTTAAAATCCGCCATTTTGATCATAATTGTCCGCCATTTTGTTAAGCCTAATAACACAAAATCTTCTGCATTTATTCTATCGAATTAAAATTCGTCTAAAGATTTACCAACAAATGAAAGTCTCGTAGGGTTTCTGACTTTTTCAAATAATGAAAGAATGTTTGTTTGAATGAATGTTTCTGCTTAGCGTTGAGAGGTGCCGGGTTCGATCCCATGAGCTGACCTCGATTGAAAAGAATTTTAATGAAAAATGAAAAGAGTATATCTGTAGTGCTGCTTGTCAGACCTGGATATTTTTGACTCCAGGTCGATCGTTTCCTATCAGAGTTTGCCAATTTTCTCTGATTTCATTGTTGAAACGGTTCCCGGTAAAATTGGCCAAATATCCTTCTTACCTACTATGTCACCATTATTTGAGATTGATTAATGTACAATTTATAGATGTCTCGCTAATTTGCTAGTAGTTTTTCAGTGTCTCGTAATTCAGTGACTTAAATAAAAAATGCTGCAATGTTTGTAATTGGCTAGGAAGGCACATTGGGGCTACCTGTATGGCCTTCCTGGTATATATTTAAAAAAAATAATAATAAATATATATATATATATATATATATATATATATATATATATATATATATATATATGTATACATATACATATATAACAGCAACGGCGTCTTGATTAATTTGCAGATTGATTAATTTACAATAAAATGTATGTAAAATTCATAGATGTCCCGTTAATTTACGAGTTTTTCAGTGTCTCGTAATTCAGCGACTTGTATAATAACAATGAAACGGTGAAAATCTGTAAATATCGCCGGGAAAACAAACTAAATTCCGCTTTATTTATTCTCGTCATTCGCTATCGGGGAAATTTCGGCAACAAACTATAAAAAAAGTTTTTTAAAAACAAACCTCTTTTTTAGTTTTGTATATAATATTAAGATATATAAATTATTATTTTGAATAAAAATACCAATAATTTTATTTTACTACCGCCATCTATGTATAAAACTAAAGACTACATAGACGTCACCCAGATTTCAAGTTTGCAAACTTCAAACGCGTCTTAAACGATATTTTATCTCTATAGTAATGGCGAAGGATCCATTTAATGACCAAAATGAGCAATATGGCAAAGTATGAAAACGATCGGATAATAGGCAAATTTTTTCCTGAATTGTAAGTGAAACATAAAGGAGGCTTGTAAAAATAAATGCTGCAATGTTTGTAATTGGCCAGGAAGGTGCAATGGGGTTACCTGTAAGGCCTTCCTGGTATATATGTATAAAATAAATAAATATGATTTTTACTTTTCTATACAAAGGACCAATATATGAAGTCTTGTAATTTTGGCTGATCTGTATGTATGTAGTATTTATCGCAGATCACGTTTTCTTCGTTTTTCGAAAATGTATCATACATATATATAATATCGCCATTCTGTGTGTCTGTTTGTGTATCTGAGATAACGCTCACCGTACTATAATAGTCGTTTCGATTCGATATACATACATATGTTTTTATGTACGTCACATTAGTTTTGCCATGATTAAGCTGTTTATATTAAAAATACTGAGCGAAGCCGGGTAAAAACACTAGTCGACTATATATGTTTGTAAGTGTATACATTTAATATACATGTATATAGACATGCCATATTAAATTAAATGCATACAATTTATGTCAACAAAGCTATAGAACTTTCCACTAAAGCTAAACTAAACTGCAACCAAATTTAAATTTAAAGTTAACTATGTGAACTGTGCAAACTGAATGTTGCAAATGTTGCCTGCAGCTATTATTCGAATACGTGGAGGCAATGTTATAAGTTTTTTGACTTACATATACAAGGACTTAAGCTTGGAACCTCTCAATTATAAGCAGAAAGTTCTAACGATTGATCTGACTATAGCTATAAAATAAATAAAAACAAAATATCGATTATGATTTATATACATTGGAATAAAGCTGTATGCATACATACATACATATATCCATATATATTATAATACATAATAGTATTTTGAACTGGAAGTAAATTAAATCATTTTATCATTACGTACACAAATCAAAGACAAAGTCTCCCAACTTTGTACCCCATTTTCAAACGAAAATTATAATGAGAATAAATATAGATTTAAAAACGACCATTGTAGTAAAAAAAATAAAAATTATACGCCGATCATATTTGATTATTATATCACGATCAAGTTATTTGATTATTATTAATACCATTCTTTAGTGTGGAATTTGGATACTTTTAAAATACAATAAAGCGTCGTTTTTTACGCTCACTGCGTACATATACTCGTAATATATGTAAAATATATCCCCGTCTGAAAACAAAACCAACCCTGAATGTAAAAATAATTACAAACTGGGAAACCTCGGAAAATGAGGGATTATAATTTTCGAGCAGGTTACACTGGTGATCCTCAAAGTGATGATCCACAATGGAACATACAATAGAAAATACAAAAACAAACACATATACACATAATATGTAAAACAATTATAATATAAACATCCTTATGTAATGAATAATAGGTAATTGCATGTGTAACACAATGCCATTCATACATACATCTATGAAGGCTTAATTTACATGGGATTATTCTAATAGTTTGATAATTTATGACTTAAATTGAAAAAAGTTTATGTAAATCAGTTCTGGTTTCGACAAGATGGCACCACGTTCCATACAAGTTATCAAACAATTCTAAATTAAATTAGTTTCCACGATCATTGGATTTGACTTGCTTGGATTATGTATTTTCTTCGCAAAAAATTCAGAAGAAAAAGGAATCAATGTGGGTTTTTTATGAAACATATGCCAAGAATATCTGTAAATATGAATTTATGTATATTGCGAATTCCAAATGCACACTATAAACAAGTTTACCATTAATGTCAAACTATAAAAGTATAGATGGAACAAGTTTCCACGGCAGGATGACTTCAGCAAACATCATTAAAATATAATATACCTATAGTAACTATTTATGTAAACGAGGAGATGCAAGCGCTTTATCATACTTTGGCTTCGTTCGTTATTATAAGATAACAAAATAAACTGGATCTACATAAATTCCAACTCAGTTATTAAGTTAAAATCTTCGCCTAATCTAATATCTTAATCTTAAACGATATAAAACCTTAAACAATATAAAAATTCTATAAAATTCTCGAAGTTGTCTATTATTTAAAAAATAAAAATTTTATATATGGTTGTTAACGTTGTGTGAAATTAATTCAATTGTATTATATCTTATATTAAAATCAGGGCTCTACAGTCTTTAACAAAAACACAACTCCAACAGTTTTCCTCAATCTGTTGTTTTTTTTTGTATATGAAACTAATAAAATGAATCAATTTGACTTTGGCTGATATTTTATTTATCAAATATCATCCTCTTTCTCAATTTGACCTGAACATTAGAAAAAGACAAAGAGCTTTTCAAATTCGTTAGTAAATAAATATTTAGATACGTACAAAGTAAAAATAAGAAAAGGTTAGTAAAAATACATAATTTCTATTACATGTAAAAAAATTTCAATATGATCCGTTGACCGATTTGGGAGATAATTTAATCCAAAAACTTCTACTCCAACTTGAACGATTTTAATAAGATTGATTTTTCTTGCCAACGAATAAAATTGTTAGTAATAAAAATAATACCGATTTTCAGAATATTAAAAATTAAAAGAATTGAAGAATCATTAAAAATTTACAAGTTACCCAATTTGTTGAATTATCGGTAATGAAATAGGTATAAATAAGTAAGTACATCAATAATGTATGTATTTAATACACAATGCGAAAAATGAGAAAAAAACTAGAGTAAAAGTACTACTTCCGGTTCAGGTAAAAATATTCAAAAAATATTAGGGTATAAAATTTATAATTTCCATTACATGTAAAAAAATTTCAGTCTGATTCAGTTAGCGGTTTGGGAGATAATTGAATCCAAAAACTTAAAAAAAATAAGAGGACAGTTATAAGGGGAGGTACCATTTCCGGTCAATTTAAAAATTTACGGTATTATTGATGAGCATTTTAATAACCGATACTAAATTTCAGTTCGATAAAACGGTGTTCAAAAAATCTCCAAAATACACGGCCACATATACTTACACACACACACATATTTTTCTAAATCATGAAATCGTGATCAGTGATTGATTCTGAGATTAAATGATCACAAAACTTCATATATTGTTACTACGAACATACATATATGTATGTACATAGAGAAATCAGAGTCGGAGTTGCTCCAGAGTCTGACTATGACATCATATACCTATATATAATTTCGCTATTCCGTCTGTGCGTCTGAAATAACGTTCGCCGTACAATAAATAGTCATTTCGATTCGACATATGTACATACATACATATGTACGTAAGCTAGACCTCTTCCAAAAAAACTACGTACGAATATAATACGAATAATAACAAAAGAAAAAAAGTTCTATATATACTGTTTGATACGAATGCTTCCACTAGGAAAATAGACCTAAATAATTTAGAAATAATACACCGCCATCTATTGAAAATTTATTTAATTAATTAGTTTTTCTATCGGTGTTTTATATTGTTTACTAATGGTTTTACTCGGCTTCGCTCGGTATTTGTAACGTAAACCGCTTAAACATGACTAATCTATGTAACAGTAAACATTTTATTAAATTTATTTGTATAGTTTTATTTTATATAAATTTATGTGAATACTCATTTGTTTTTTTATTAAATTGACTATCACGAACAAACAAACATAGATACTGTCTCTTTCGAAATTATATGTATACCAGAATCCGGCGCCTGCGCCCTCGGCGTCTTCGCCCCCAGGGACTTATATATCTATCGAATATAAATATATCGAATGTGTCGTCTACGAACCATCGAACGAAGGTTACATGCATACATACATACATACATATATGCAAAGTCTCTTTCAAAATTATATAATTATGTAAATGGGATTCTATAAAATAATCGAAATTATATAATTTAATCTCTTTCGTAATTTAATTAGATGGGTTTTTAACTGTTTAAAAAAATAAATAAATATATCTATATATAAATGGATAGCATATTACATTTTTTTAATGAAACTAACTAAAGCTTCTCAAATGTTCGAATTAGTGAGCTGAAAAATAATCACAACATACATGTACATACATAAACGAACCTTTTTCTATTCAAACTTTGCGATTCAAATTTGTTTTGAAAATTGATTTACATACATACAAAGACGGGTAGCTTCAGCTCTGGAACAATTTCACAAGGACTATTGCTAAAATTTTATTGTGCGTTGAAATAATTTTGCTTGTATAATTGATATTGCCACCCTTGCACCCCCACCCCCATCAGCATCCGGCAATAATAGATTGCTTCCGATAATGAATGTGTACAGTAAAAAGTTTCCCCTTGTCAATTGCTTTTCCACTCTCTCGATCAGTTTGATTGATTGGGCGGGCTGATGAGCTCAAGTGTTTGAACAATAAAAAGCGCTCGTCCTTTTATCGGTTCGCCCCCGCACAAAAGGTTTACTACCGCTGCCCGAACACGACTTCCAATCCAAATCGCTGATTGATTGAATTTTTCGTTGCGGCATTTCAAACTTCTTCAAGGAAAAAATGCGCATTGCAAATTTTTCAAATCCGAAATTAAACTGCGCCACCGCAATCCTAATTTCATTATAAATCCCTAGCCCACTGTTCGCCGCAAAAAAAAGTACTTAAAATCCAACAAACGATTTTATTATGAATTCGACTCGCGCTTTCAGCACACGCGTTTTCGCGCCAACTTTTTCGTTCGCGCGCGAACCCTTTCATTTTTTTGCATTCGCTTTATTTTTATTTTATTTTTTGCCTTTCACCGCTTTTCATCCGCAAAAAGTTCCCTGTGGATATCCAATGTTTTAAAAGTTACTTCGGAGCTTTGAATTGCAATATTTCTACTTTTGACGTTCCCAAGAAACTCTTCACACTTATCATATTTCTTTCGACTATCTTTATACTTAATATATATGGCAAATACATTTCATTCAATTTCCAAAGTAATGCAGAAGATATCCAACAAGGGCGTCATATCAGCTTTTTCCAGGAGGGCAAAATTTTTGACCAGTTAACAATGACTTTCTGGGGGGGGCGGGTGTATTATATTAAAATAAATTTTCAGCTTGATACGTTCAGGGGTGTGGACAAAAATGTGGCTGCAACATTTTCGACCTTTCTAAGAGGAAAAAATCCCACTTCCGGTTCATTAAATTTAATGATTTTTTTTATTTTTACTTAAAATCACTGTCTTTATTATATACAAAAATATCAAGAAGATTAAAATAATTTAAAAGGTCAAAATAAAATAATGAAATATTGTTTTAAAAAAAATACTACTTCCGGTCTACGAATTAAGTTCGTACATAGAGAATAAAAATATAAATTGTCTGCTTAATACGTTCAGGGGTGAAGACATAATCGAGGCGAAAACATTTTTGACCTTTCTAAGAGGAAAAAATCTCACTTCCGGTTTATAAAATTTAGTGATTTTTTTTTTATTGTCATCACATTGATACAAGAATTATACTTGAATTTTTTCGTGAAGAGCACACATGCTTAAGAAGGCGAAAAAAATTTATAACAAGAGTAAACTGCCACTTCCGGTTGACGGATGCTTACCAAATTTTATACTTAACTTGGTATTAAGCTTAAACTTCTAGATATGAAATTTCAATTCAATAAACCAAAAACCTTGACTCTCTAAAGTATTCAAATAAATTTATATAAAATACTAAGCCCACTTTAAAGTTCAAGGAATTTGACCCTCAAAGCCCTCAACATGAGGCCACCACCCCCCCCCCCCCCCCCCAATTAATACAGTCTAAGAGACCCTTTCGTCGGAGAACGAGACGGTTGTTCATGAATATCGCACAACAACCGCACATTACTGTTCTATGTAAAATAAAACTACTCAAATAAATTTAATAAAATGTTTACTATTAGATTAGTCATGTGTAAGCGGTTTATATTACAAACACTGAGCGAAGCCGGGTAATATAGCTAGTTATATATAAATCCGATATACATATGTACATACGTTCATACTTCAAGAACGCTTTATTCCGAAATGGCACCGAATAATGAACGAATTCAATCAACCAGATTCATTAGAACGAAATTTGTTAAAATAATTAAAATGAAAGTGTGAAAATCCCAGTGAAATCGATCCGTGCGAACCATCTCCTATTAATTGTTTCACAACATTCAAATTCATTCAATAAAATTAAATAAAAAATGTAAACACTTAAGCTCTATTTATATAATCCAACACTGCACGTCAACAGAAGTGCACGGAAAAGACTATTTCTATTCATACTATACAGCAGCGAACTTTCAGACAAGTTTTGACCACGTGGAAATCAAAATCGACTTACAAACGTATACATGACGTGTCGTCGAGTCAATATTGCGCATGCGCACTTTCGTTAGTACACGTGCACTCGCCACTATGACGTCACGCCTTTTGCGCAACAAGCAGCATGGATAAGTTAGCATATCTTGCTATGATCAGTGTGGTTACAAGTTGGAGTCACACTGGTTGCTGCTGGGCAGACCTTGGTTTGTGACCAAGTCGGTCGTTTCCTATCAGAGTTTGTCAATTTTTCCGGTTTTCATTGAAACGATTCCTACAAAATTAGCTTTCCCTCGCCATTTCTCTCCCAAAATCTTGAGTTATTGTGTTATATCTCAAGGTTCGCCGATTTTCTCCATAGATGTGTTTGTGGATGATTATTGTATAAAAATTCGTATTGTTGTATATATGTACATACATATACATACATATATGTGTTGATCGTATTGTATGTATACGATGTTTGTAATCCACATTTTCTTGATCTGTATAGTACACTCATCGCATTGTCACACTCGATCTGTAATTACGATTGTACATAGATTGATTAAATAAAAATAGATAAAAAAATATTTTGCTTGATACGCTACGGTGACATGTACTGCTGTATAATATTTTTTTTTTTTATTTTTTTTTTTTTATTTTATTTAAATAGGCACACATACAGAATAAAATATAAAAAGAAAGTTGTACAATGAGACAAAAAATAATAATAAACATAAATAAAAATATAATATTCCATTTACAGTGAGCACCACATGGTGATATAAAAAAGTAAAATTACAAAAACATCAAGATTTAAAAAAAAAGAAAAGAAACAAATAAAGAAAAAGATACAGATAAAGTAAAAAAGAAAAAGAAAGACTATAAGGGTGAAGAAGCAAATCAACCACATATTATTTTACACATATTAATATGAATAGACCGTATCAGCTACTGGTGTTTCGTCTACGCCACACACATTTCACGGAACATATGAATGCGTCCATATATAAGAATATTTTTCGTATTGCTGTTTATGTCCTGTGTCACTTATACGAATTAATTTTAAAACGGCCTATCATATTCATATTAGTATCCGGGTGCACGCTTTTGTGCACTTGATGAAAAGAGAGCACCGATCATCAGACAATCATCATTGTGACGAAATGAGCATTTCATATTGTACTTACATATATACATCCTTACATATTATATTATACATACATATGTAGAGTCGACGCAGTGGCGCACGAGGGGGTAGGGGGTGTGAGGGGGTTTTCTCGGGGCCCGTCTGTAATTAAAGCGTGGACGGTAAATAACGGTAACGCCGCAATTAAGGTTGGTCATAAAACCGAAGTCGACGGCCATTTTCCACGTCAGTTAATTTCAGTTTCCCATCGCAGTAACAAATTAACAATGATCTCGTACAGCCTTTCGATTCGCAAGGTGACGTCAAACATTGGCATTACATAGGTAATCTACATACTACGTACGTTGAATTTTCATTCTAATAAACAATAAATTATTATATTTTCTTTAGTTATTTATTTATTTTTAAATTGCTTTTTTAAATACACATTTATTTTATAAAATAGATGTTTAAATTGTTCCCTTAGCTTATGGAGTGGTCTTAAGAGGGCTGGACAGCAGCGCCTTGTCCATACAAACGTACTATACTTCTCCCTACCTCAATTATGGCACTAGAGAAATTATTTTTTAATATACTATGGATATCCACCATTGGGGTGCATCTATCGTTTTATTTTTTTGATTAATTATTTTTTATAGGAGCTAGGAGCCACCAAACATCTATAAAATCGCCTCTTTTTTACACCCACGAAAAGAGTCTAGCGTGCTTATTTAACGGTCGATTTAAAAAAAATACGCCGATAGATGCACAGAAAATATCTTTCTCATACCGATGATGATTTTTTTTTAAAATTGGTCCAGTTTTGGGGGAGAAAATAGTAGAATACGAAACCTCGATTTTGTCAATTTAAAAC
This sequence comes from Arctopsyche grandis, assembly GCF_051622035.1. Classification (NCBI taxonomy): domain Eukaryota; kingdom Metazoa; phylum Arthropoda; class Insecta; order Trichoptera; family Hydropsychidae; genus Arctopsyche; species Arctopsyche grandis. The sequence continues at coordinate 1,257,687 of NC_135355.1, forward strand.
ACGTTTTATCTGGTCGAAGCGAAACTGTCGCATTCACTCAATATATATATTGATATATATTGTCGCATTCACTCAATATATACATACACTCAATATATATATATCGAAGAAAGGAACTGTAACAAAATTAAGGTTTCGGGTGTACAACCCTCTTAAGGTGTAAACACACCGAATCATACGGCTCGCCATGTCTAGGAAGTCTCCAACTGTGATGGGCGTATCCACATGTCCTTGTTAATTCTTACGAGCTCATTATTTTGACAAGTTTCTTCTACATTTCATCAAATATATTAATCACCCTTATCGATCACTGTCAAACCTGTGTTTGACACCTGAAACACTCCAGGGGGTGAGTTTTACCCTGGATGGCCATTGCATATATCAGGCGTGGTAGCGTATTTTTACATGTGCCAAACTAAATAAAAAAACATGCAACATGCACGCATTGATGTACATATAATACACATAGATGGGCCCTGACGTGTGATTTTGGTCGGAGATCTTGTCTTCACTAACTGGGGGGTGCGGGGGGTTTAACTAGCGGGGAAGTTGGGAAAAAAATGTTTTTTTTTTCCTACGACGCAGCGGTACCTACATTGAGAGAAACTATGCATGCGCCATGTATTTTGCACGCGCCAAAAGGGAGACCAGTATAAGACGTGAGGGCGGATCTAGTGTATTATACATCAATGCATGCACGCCGTAAAAACTACACGTGTACTCTGACTGACCCGGCCCGGTTGACCCCGAGCAATATAATATGTATATATGTTTTTATCCAAACAACTTTCAAAACAATAAAATTAAACATATCCCAAAGGCTTTGATAGGACTTCGAACGTCTTCAACTAACCATATTATCAGCGTCAAATAAATTTTTTTTTTTAAATAGGTTTTTGCGCTATTTTTTCTATTATGCTGTACATTAACATTAGAATAATATAATACTATGATTACTAACAAAATTAAATTAAAATTGTAAAATAGAAAATCATCAATAGATCAGTAGCTATTAAAATAGATATAAGATGTATCGTGAACATAATTTAGTAATAATAAAAAGCGTTTAAAAATCAAAAATAGTATTTTTGCTAATATGTACATATCTAATATATAATTTCGAAAGAGACTTCGTATGTATGTATGTATGTTTGTTTGGGTCGTAGACTCCGTGATGTTCAATTTAATAAAAAATCAAATAAATTTAAATAAAATAAAATATTCAAATAAATTTAATAAAATGTTTACTATTAGATTGGCCATGTTTAAGCTGTTTTTATTGCAAATACCGAGCGAAGCCGGGTAAAAACACTAGTACTATATAATTACAGTCTAAACGAGTTGGATCTTGGAGTTCGTTGAGGATCAAGTTAGCACGAAAGAAGACGCCAAAGGATTTTAGCATAATTCTAGATCCTTTTGACTTTAATTAAAAAAAAATTAATAACGCGACAAGTCAAGTTGAAATATAAAAAAGAAAAGTTACTTCTTTCCGACGAACGAACGGCCGGAAAAAATCTAATGGAAATTTTCCCCAAAATAGGTCGCCAAAATCTCGAGAAGAATTCCGAAAAATTTCACAATTGTTTTGCGAACGGCCAAATAAAATAAAAGGTCAACAATTTATAAATAATTTAGAGGGTAATCTGGAAAACATGGTAACCCCATAAAACACTCAACATTTCATTGGAAAAACAAATTATGCCACGACTCACCTTTCTCATTTCAAAGTTTACCCGAATCGAAACACTTAAATAAAAAAATAATACGCTGTAAACTATACGGTTTACATCAAAGTCCAAATTTTATTCCATTTACCATATTCATTCACACACCTTAACAATGCAAATAAATAGACACAATTTGTCCAACAGCTTACATATAACAGCAAAACTTCAAGAAAAACCAACCCCTCGCTGAAAGTGGCCCAAAATTGATAATAAGATTTGAATCGCGCAAACAGAAACGTCAACGTTATTGTAAAATAACCACATACATACATGTACATTGTACATACATATGTAGGTACTTTGTATAGACAAACAACACGTTCTAAAATGGGTCAACAGCACTCAAATTTTCTTGAAACGCTTCCAAATCGATCTCGAGCATTATTGTTTGCGTTGTTATTCTTTTGTACGGTGAAATTGCTCTCAATACATACACTCGTGTGAGTACATATTATATGTACACACGTACGTACATACATAAGTATTGAGTATGTGTACATCTTAACCCATTCTGACACCTCGTTACAGCCCTTAAACAATTACACCACCCACATACTCGCACCCACGACCGATTAATTAATAGTAATGAAGCAAGTTATTAGAGAACACGAACATATCGCGATTCGTGTCAAATCTGTGTAGGCTATTGTATATTTCTATAGCTTCATGATCGACGTACACATGTATGATCTATCGCAACTTTTTCCTTATAATCTTATGTGTAAAACCGAAACGGCGTCCGTAATTCGTTTCCGGTTGGCCGTCGTCAAAGTCGTTTCTGATTGGCCGTCGTCAAAGTCGTTTCTGATTGGCCGTCGTCAAAGTCGTTTCTGATTGGCCAGATCAGTCAAAGACGTTTGCGATTGGTCGATCGCTAAATAAATTATTCGATTCAAATAAATTTAATTAAAAATCAAATGAAAATGTTTTCATGGTTCGGGGGGATTGACTGCATTTCCATTTCAAGTTTATTTTATTACATCCGTGCTAAAACGGAAGAGATCGTCAAAAGTGGAACCGAGCGAAGCCAGGTAACACCACTAGTTCGATATAAACATTAACTATTGAAAAGTAGATTGAAAGATGTTAATAGCTTAAAAATCTATCAATGATCACAATATATGTATCACCACATTGCC